>NC_141873.1:473616042-474816042 GCF_056163025.1 Triticum urartu | reverse complement strand
CTACCTCTACATTTACCTACGGGATTAGTTATAAACCTCAATAATTGTTATTTAGTACCATGTTTGAGCATGAACATTGTATCAGGATCTCGTTTAATACGAGATGGCTACTCATTTAAATCCGAGAATAATGGTTGTTCTATTTATATGAGAGATATGTTTTATGGTCATGCTCCGATAGTCAATGGTTTATTCTTAATGAATCTCGAGCGTATTACTACACATGTTCATAGTGTGAGTACCAAAAGATGTAAGGTTGATAATGATAGTCCCACATACTTGTGGCACTGCCGCCTTGGTCACATAGGTGTCAAACGCATGAAGAAGCTCCATGCAGATGGACTTTTAGAGTCTCTTGATTATGAATCATTTGACACGTGCGAACCATGCCTCATGGGAAAAATGACCAAGACTCCGTTCTCAGGAACAATGGAGCGAGCAACCAACTTATTGGAAATCATACATACTGATGTGTGCGGTCCAATGAGTGTTGAGGCTCGCGGTGGCTATCGTTATGTTCTCACCCTCACTGATGACTTAAGTAGATATGGGTATGTCTACTTAATGAAACACAAGTCTGAAACCTTTGAAAAGTTCAAGGAATTTCAGAGTGAAGTTGAGAATCAACGTGACAGGAAAATCAAGTTTCTACGATCAGATCGTGGAGGAGAATACTTGAGTCACGAATTTGGCACACACTTAAGAAAATGTGGAATAGTTTCACAACTCACGCCGCCTGGAACACCTCAGCGTAACGGTGTGTCCGAACGTCGTAATCGCACTCTATTAGATATGGTGCGATCTATGATGTCTCTTGCCGATTTACCGCTATCTTTTGGGGCTATGCTTTAGAGACTGCCGCATTCACTTTAAATAGGGCTCCGTCGAAATCCTTTGAGACGACACCGTATGAATTATGGTTTGGGAAGAAACCTAAGCTGTCGTTTCTAAAAGTTTGGGGATGCGATGCTTATGTCAAGAAACTTCAGCCTGAAAAGCTCGAACCCAAGTCGGAAAAATGTGTCTTCATAGGATACCCTAAAGAAACTTATGGGTATACCTTCTACCTCAGATCCGAAGGCAAGATCTTTGTTGCCAAGAATGGGTCCTTTCTAGAGAAAGAGTTTCTCTCGAAAGAAGTAAGTGGGAGGAAAGTAGAACTTGATGAAGTATTGCCTCATGAACCGGTAAATGGCGCAACTCAAGAAAATGTTCCTGAGGTGCCTGCACCGACTAGAGAGGAAGTTATTGATGATGATCAAGATACTTCTGATCAAGATCCTACTGAAATTCGAAGGTCCACAAGGACACGTTCCGCACCAGAGTGGTACGGCAACCCTGTCTTGGAAATCATGTTGTTAGACAACAGTGAACCTACGAACTATGAAGAAGCGATGGCGGGCCCGGATTCCGAAAAATGGCTGGAAGCCATGAAATCCGAGATAGGATCCATGTATGAAAACGAAGTATGGACTTTGACTGACTTGCCCGTTGAACGGCGAGCCATAGAAAATAAATGGATCTTTAAGAAGAAGACAGACGCGGATGGTAATGTGACCATCTATAAAGCTCGGCTTGTCGCTAAGGGTTATCGACAAGTTCAAGGGGTTGACTACGATGAGACTTTCTCACCGGTAGCGAAGCTGAAGTCCGTCCGAATCACGTTAGCGATTGCCGCATTCTATGATTATGAAATATGGCAAATGGACGTCAAAACGGCATTCCTTAATGGTTTCCTTAAGGAAGAGTTGTATATGATGCAGCCGGAAGGTTTTGTCGATCCTAAGAATGCTGACAAGGTGTGCAAGCTCCAACGCTCGATTTATGGGCTGGTGCAAGCATCTCGGAGTTGGAACATTCGCTTTGATGAGATGATCAAAGCGTTTGGGTTTACGCAGACTTATGGAGAAGCCTGCGTTTACAAGAAAGTGAGTGGGAGCTCTGTAGCATTTCTCATACTATATGTAGATGACATACTTTTGATGGGAAATGATATAGAACTCTTGGACAGCATCAAGGCCTACTTGAATAAGAGTTTTTCAATGAAGGACCTTGGAGAAGCTGCTTATATATTAGGCATCAAGATCTATAGAGATAGATCAAGACGCCTCATAGGTCTTTCACAAAGCACATACCTTGATAAGATTTTGAAGAAGTTCAAAATGGATCAGTCCAAGAAAGGGTTCTTGCCTGTTTTGCAAGGTGTGAGATTGAGTTCAGCTCAATGCCCGACCACGGCAGAAGAGATAGAAGAGATGAGTATCATCCCCTATGCCTCAGCCATAGGTTCTATTATGTATGCCATGCTGTGTACCAGACCTGATGTAAACCTTGCCGTAAGTTTGGTAGGAAGGTACCAAAGTAATCCCGGCAAGGAACACTAGACAGCGGTCAAGAATATCCTGAAGTACCTGAAAAGGACAAAGGACATGTTTCTCGTTTATGGAGGTGACGAAGAGCTCGTTGTAAAGGGTTACGTCGACGCTAGCTTCGACACAGATCTGGATGACTCTAAGTCACAAACCGGATACGTGTATATGTTGAATGGTGGAGCAGTGAGCTGGTGCAGCTGCAAACAGAGCATCGTGGCGGGATCTACATGTGAAGCGGAGTACATGGCAGCCTCGGAGGCAGCACATGAAGCAATATGGGTGAAGGAGTTCATCACCGACCTAGGAGTCATACCCAATGCGTCGGGGCCAATCAAACTCTTTTGTGACAACACTGGAGCTATTGCACTTGCCAAGGAGCCCAGGTTTCACAAGAAGACAAGGCACATCAAGCGTCGCTTCAACTCCATTCGTGAAAATGTTCAAAATGGAGACATAGAGATTTGTAAAGTACATACGGACCTGAATGTAGCGGATCCGTTGACTAAACCTCTCCCTAGGGCAAAACATGATCAACACCAGAATTCCATGGGTGTTCGATTCATCATAATGTAACTAGATTATTGACTCTAGTGCAAGTGGGAGACTGTTGGAAATATGCCCTAGAGGCAATAATAAAAGTATTATTATTATATTTCTTTGTTCATGATAATTGTCTTTATTCATGCTATAACTGTATTATCCGGAAATCGTAATACACGTGTGAATACATAGACCATAATATGTCCCTGGTAAGCCTCTAGTTGACTAGCTCGTTGATCAACAGATAGTCATGGTTTCCTGGCTATGGACATTGGATGTCATTGATAACGGGATCACATCATTAGGAGAATGATGTGATGGACAAGACCCAATCCTAAGCATAGCACAAAGATCGTGTAGTTCGTTTGCTAGAGCTTTTCCAATGTCAAGTATCTTTTCCTTTGACCATGAGATCGTGTAACTCCCGGATACCGTAGGAGTGCTTTGGGTGTATCAAACGTCACAACGTAACTGGGTGACTATAAAGGTGCATTACAGGTATGTCCGAAAGTGTCTGTTGGGTTGACACGGATCGAGACTGGGATTTGTCACTCCATATAACGGAGAGGTATCACTGGGCCCACTCGGTAATGCATCATCATTATGAGCTCAAGGTGACCAAGTGGTTGGTCACGGGATCATGCGTTACGGTACGAGTAAAGTGACTTGCCGGTAACGAGATTGAACAAGGTATTGGGATACCGACGATCGAGTCTCGGGCAAGTAACATACCGATTGACAAAGGGAATTGTATACGGGGTTGATTAATCCTCGACATCGTGGTTCATCCTATGAGATCATCGTGGAGCATGTGGGAGCCATCATGGGTATCCAGATCCCGCTGTTGGTTATTGACCGGAGAGTCGTCTCAGTCATGTCTGCTTGTCTCCCGAACCCGTAGGGTCTACACACTTAAGGTTCGGTGACGCTAGGGTTATGAAGATATGTATATGCAGTAATCCGAATGTTGTTCGGAGTCCCGGATGAGATCCCGGACGTCACGAGGAGTTCCGGAATGGTCCGGAGGTAAAGAATTATATATAGGAAGTGCTGTTTCGGCCATCGGGACAAGTTTCGGGGTTATCGGTATTGTACCGGGACCACCGGAGGGGTCCCGGGGGCCCACCGGGTGGGGCCACCTGTCCCGGGGGGGCCACATGGGCTGTAGGGGGTGCGCCTTGGCCTATATGGGCCAAGGGCACCTGCCCTACTAGGCCCATGCGCCTAGGGTTTCCACCACGGAGGAGTCCAAGTGGTGGAAGGCACCCCGAGGTGCCTTGGGGTGGAGGGAAACCCTCCCCTGGCCGCCGCACCTAGGAGATTGGATCTCCTAGGCTGCGCACCACCCCCCCTTGGCCCTCCTATATATAGTTGAGGAGAGGGAGGACTTCATACCTCAGCCTTTGGTGCTTCCTCTCTCCCCGTTACGTCTCTCTCTCGCAGTATAGGCGAAGCCCTGCTACTGTGACGCCCTGCATCCACCACCACGCCGTCGTGTTGCTGGATCTTCATCAACCTCTCTTCCCCCCTTGCTGGATCAAGAAAGGAGGAGACGTCATCCATTCTGTACGTGTGTTGAACGCGGAGGCACCGTCCGTTCGGTGCTAAGATCATCGGTGATTTGAATCACGTCGTGTTCGACTACATCATCCCCGTTCTTTGAACGCTTCCGCTCGCGATCTACAAGGTACGTAGATGCATCTGATCACTCGTTGCTAGATGAACTCCTAGATGGATCTTGGTGAAACCGTAGGAAAATTTTTGTTTTCTGCAACGTTCCCCAACAGTCAATGATTACTTTTAATTGGGATTGAGAGGGGGTTTACCTTCTCAATGTTTTCAACAAACTTTGTAGTTAAATAAAATTTATTCCTTTGCAGTAGGGAAAAATTGGCTTTTCGCAAAACATATTAACCCTACAGCCTCCACCAGTCATATATGCATGTAGTGATAGTTATTATTCATCATTATCCTATGGTGTGAATTTGCCAGTACATTCAATGTACTGACCCTTTGTGGCTGCAACGTCTCATGTTGCAGGAATCTTACGACGAGTAAGTGATACGTTAGGGTTACGATTTCTACACTCAACTTTGCCGCTGGTGTTGATGGGAATCCACAACCTTGTTACTTCCGCTATTTGGATTAAGGTAATAGTATTTATGTTACTTTATACATGTGATTTACCTCTGTTATAAATCCTCGAGTACTGTGTGTCAGCATACGGATCCAGGGATGACACTTAAGCACAGAGACTTGACCGTCTGAGGTTGGGTCGCTACATTCATCTAGCCTCTTTTTAGATGTAGTTTTATGTTTTAATTAGTGTTTGTTCCAGGTAGAACCTTTGGGAAGACTTGGGGAAAGTCTTTGCGATCGTGCTTTAAAAAACAGAAACTTTAGCGCTCACGAGAATTGCTTCCATTTTTATTTGGAGAGTGATATTTAGTTAATTCTTTTTGAAGATGATTAATAGATAAATTCCTCACGTCCAAAAATTTATTTTATAATTTTTGGGGTTCCAGAAGTTTGCGTTAGTTACAGATTACTACAGACTATTCTGTTTTTGACAGAGTGATATTTACTTATTTTGATGAATATATGGCTAGTAAAAGAGTTTATAAACCATAGAGAAGTTGGAATATAGTAGGATTAACACCAATATAGATAAAGAATGAGTTCATTACAGTACCTTGAAGTGGTGTTTTGTTTTCTTTCGCTAACGGAGTTTACGAGTTTTCTGTTAAGTTTTGTGTTGTGAAGTTTTCAAGTTTTGGGTAAAGATTCGATGGACTATGGAATAAGGAGTGGCAAGAGCCTAAGCTTGGGGATGCCCAAGGCACCCCAAGGTAATATTAAAGGACAACCAAGATCCTAAGCTTGGGGATGCCCCGGATGGCATCCCCTCTTTCGTCTTCGTTCATCGGTAACTTTACCTATTGCTATATTTTTATTCACCACATGATATGTGTTTTGCTTGGAGCGTCATTTTATTTTATTTAGTTTTGCTTGCTGTTTGAATAAAATACCAAGATCTTAAATTCTTAAATGTTAGAGAGTCTTCACATAGTTGCATAATTATTCGACTACTCATTGATCTTCACTTATATCTTTCGGAGTAGTTTGTCATTTGCTCTAGTGCTTCACTTATATCTTTTTAGAGCACGGCGGTGGTTTTATTTTGAAGAAATAGATGAACTCTCATGCTTCACTTATATCATTTTGAGAGTCCTAAATAGCATGGTAGTTTTCTCTGGTTATGAAATTAGTCCTAATATGATGGGCAGCCAAGAGGGATATAATAAAAACTTTCATATAAGTGCATTGAATATTAAGAGAAGTTTGATACTTGATGATTGTTTTGAGATATGGAGATAGTGATATCAAAGTTGTGCTAGTTGGGTAGTTGTGAATTTGAGGAATACTTGTGTTGAAGTTTGCAAGTCCCGTATCATGCATGTATGGTAAACGTTGTGTAAAAAATTTGAAACATGAGGTGTTATTTGATTGTCTTCATTATGAGTGGCGGTCGGGGACGAGCGATGGTCTTTTACTACCAATCTATCCCCCAGGAGCATGCGCGTAATGCTTGGTTTTTGATGTGTTGTAGATTTTTGCAATAAGTATATGAGTTCTTTATGACTAATGTTGAGTCCATGGATTATACGCACTCTTACCCTTCCATCATTGCTAGCCTCTCCGATATCGTGCATTGCCCTTTCTCACATTGACAGTTGGTGCAAACTTCGCCGGTGCATCCAAACCCCGTGATATGATACACTCTTTCACACATAAACCTCCTTATATATTCCTCAAAACAGCCACCATACCTACCTATTATGGCATTTCCATAGCCATTCCAAGATATATTGCCATGCAACTTTCCACCGTTCCGTTTATTATGACACGCATCATCATTGTCATATTGCTTTGCATGATCATGTAGTTGACATCGTATTTGTGGCAAAGCCACCATTCATAATTTTTCATACATGTCACACTTGATTCATCGCAATCCCGGTACACCGCCGGAGGCATTCATATAGAGTCATATCTTGTTCTAAGTATCGAGTTGTAATTCTTGAGTTGTAAGTAAATAGAAGTGTGATGATCATCATTCATAGAGCATTGTCCCAAAAAAGGCCAAAAAAAGAGGGCCAAATAAAAAAGAAAGGCCAAATAAAAAAGGAAAGGCCAAATAAAAAAATAAAAAATAAATAAAAGGGACAATGCTACTATCCTTTTACCACACTTGTGCTTCAAAGTAGCACCATGATCTTTATGATAGAGAGTCTCTTGTTTTGTCACTTTCATATACTAGTGGGAAATTTTCATTATAGAACTTGGCTATTATATTCCAACAATGGGCCTCCTCAAGTGCCCAAGGTCTTCATGAGCAAGCAAGTTGGATGCACACCCACTAGTTTCTTTTGTTGAGCTTTCATACATTTATAGCTCTAGTGCATCCGTTGCATGGCAATCCCTACTCACTCACATTGATATCTATTGATGGGCATCTCCATAGCCCATTGATACGCCTAGTTGATGTGAGACTATCTTCTACTTTTTGTCTTCTCCATAACCACCATTCTATTCCACCTATAGTGCTATGTCCATGGCTCACACTCATGTATTGCGTGAAGATTGAAAAAGTTTGAGAACATCAAAAGTATGAAACAATTGCTTGGCTTGTCATCGGGGTTGTGCATGATGAGAGCATTCTTGTGTGACAAAAATGGAGCATGACCAAACTATATGATTTTGTAGGGATGAACTTTCTTTGGCCATGTTATTTTGATAAGACATGATTGCTTAGTTAGTATGCTTGAAGTATTATTATTTTTATGTCAATATTAAACTTTTGTCTTGAATCTTATAGATATGAATATTCTTGCCACAATAACGAGAACTACATGGATAAATATGTTAGGTAGCATTCCACATCAAAAATTCTGTTTTTATCATTTACCTACTCGAGGGCGAGCAGGAATTAAGCTTGGGGATGCTGATATGTCTCCAATGTATCTATATTTTTTGATTGTTCCATGCTATTATATTATCTGTTTTGGATGTTTATGGGCTTTATTATGCACTTTTATATTATTTTTGGGACTAACCTATTAACCTAGAGCCCAGTGCCAGTTCCTGTTTTTTCCCTTGTTTCAGTGTTTCGAACAAAAGGAATATCAAACGGAGTTGAAACAGAATGAAACCTTCCGGAGAAGTTATTTTTGGAAGGAAAGCTACCCGATAGACTTGGAGTGCACGTCAGGAAAGAAACGAGGGAGCCACGAGGCATGGGGGCACACCCACCCCCCTAGGGTGCGCCCTCCACCCTCATGGGCCCCTCGTGGCTCCCCTGACGTATTTCTTTCGCATATATATATATATATATATATCCATATACCCTAAAACGATCGGGGAGCACAATAGATCGGGAGTTCCGCCGCCAGAAGCATCCGTAGCCACCGAAAGCCAATCTAGACCCATTCCGGCACCCTGCCGGAGGGGGAATCCTTCTCCGGTGGCCATCTTCATCATCCCGGTGCTCTCCATGACAAGGAGGGAGTAGTTCTCCCTCGGGGCTGAGGGTATGTACTAGTAGCTATGTGTTTGATCTATCTCTCTCTCTCTCTCGTGTTCTTGAGGTGGTACGATCTTGATGTATCGTGAGCTTTGCTATTATAGTTGGATCTTATGTTTCTTCTCCCCATCTACTCTCTTGTAATGGATTGAGTTTTCCCTTTGAAGTAATCTTATCGGATTGAGTCTTTAATGACTTGAGAACACTTGATGTATGTCTTGCGTGGGATAACCATGGTGACAATGGGTTATTCTATTGATTCACTTGATGTATGTTTTGGTGATCAACTTGCGGGTTCCGCCCATGAACCTATGCATAGGGGTTGGCACACGTTTACATCTTGACTCTCCAGTAGAAACTTTGGGGCACTCTTTGAGGTTCTATGTGTTGGTTGAATAGATGAATATGATATTGTGTGATGCATATCGTATAATCATACCCACGGATACTTGAGGTGACATTGGATTATCTAGGTGACATTAGGGTTTTGGTTGATTCGTGTCTTAAGGTGTTATTCTAGTACGAACTCTAGGGCTGTTTGTGACACTTATAAGAATAGCCCAACGGATTGATTGGAAATAATAACTTTGAGGTGGTTTCGTACCCTACCATAATCTCTTCGTTTGTTCTCCGCTATTAGTGACTTTGGAGTGACTCTTTGTTGCATATTGAGGGATAGTTATGTGATCCAATTATGTTATTATTGTTGAGAGACCTTGCACTAGTGAAAGTATGAACCCTAGGCCTTGTTCCAACGCATTGCAATACCGTTTGTGCTCACTTTTATCATTAGTTACCTTGCTGTTTTTATATTTTTTCAGATTACAAAAACCTTTATCTACCATCCATATACCACTTGTATCACCATCTCTTCGCCGAACTAGTGCACCTATACAATTTACCATTGTATTGGGTGTGTTGGGGACACAAGATACTCTTTGTTATTTGGTTGCAGGGTTGCTTGAGAGAGACCATCTTCATCCTACGCCTCCTACGGATTGATAAACCTTAGGTCATCCACTTGAGGGAAATTTGCTACTGTCCTACAAACCTCTGCACTTGGAGGCCCAACAACGTCTACAAGAAGAAGGTTGTGTAGTAGACATCACGCGTCAAACTGGTAGGCCCACAAGTCACCCTCTAAACCCGTGGCAGACAAATACAACCCATTTAAAAAAATAACAGCCCATTCCATACGTTTAAACGGAAAGTTCAACATTCAGAGCAAAGTAACCGGTCTGATCCAGATATAGAGTACTGAACTTCCACGTTGACAACCATCATAGCCAAGTTAACTATCTACTCCCACTAATACTCTCGTAGTGTACAAGTACTAACTTACACTTAGCTAACTAGACGACACCGACCGCCATCTGCAGTACACGCTAAACGCCGGCACCGGCGTCCTCCGCCCCGCCTCGGACTTGCCAGAGGTGCGATAGGGCACATTGCTCGCGCGCGTTGGCCCTTTCCATGCTGGCGTGGTCCACCGAAACTTCGGCTTCTAAGCGGGAAACACACTTGACGAGCTGGTAGTAAAATTGGGCATCGCGAACGCGTGCGTGCCCGACAGCCTCCAGGGATATTTGCCAGGCGCCGACCTCCACGTAGTCGGCCCAGTTGCGGGTGCTCTGCTCGCGACTCAGAGCGTCAGTGCGTTGCTGCTCCATGTCTCGCTGGCGGTGCAAATCGGCGATACGCTGCTCCTCCGCAAGGCGGTCGCGCTCCAACAACTCCTCATACTCCGTATTGCCATCTAAAACCTGATAGAATGCCTCCTCCCTCTATCTGCCTTCCGATGAAAAACTGAACACTAGTTCCGGCGGTGACCGCCTCTGGCGTCGCCT
Source organism: Triticum urartu (assembly GCF_056163025.1). Taxonomy (NCBI): domain Eukaryota; kingdom Viridiplantae; phylum Streptophyta; class Magnoliopsida; order Poales; family Poaceae; genus Triticum; species Triticum urartu. The sequence goes on along the minus strand of NC_141873.1, from coordinate 474,805,699 downwards.
ATCACGGACGGGCGGGGGCATGGCAGACGTGGCGAGAGAGAGAGGATAAGTGGCGAGCGACATCGGGCCGGTGGGGGCTTATGAGGATAGGGCGAGTTGGGTGATGGGCCACCGGAGAAGCCCGGGAAACAGTAATTATAGGCGAAAGGTAGGTGAACCAGTGTGTCGCGGGAAACGTGACGGTCATTGCGGTCATCGGAATTCAATGCATAACTAGGCATGGCTTAGCGCGCCAGCTTGCCGTGGAAAACTAGAAAAACTGAAATTATGACTGTGTCGTCCTGTCCCGTCAATGGTGCGTCCCGTCCGTGCTGGGTCACACACCGGCATGACGGTTAAACGAGTGCACTAGAATCATCCAGATGAGGTACTCCCTCCTTGTCAAAAATGATTCCACCACTCATCATCTACCTTGATTGGTGAGATTTTTGAATTAAGCCCTGCAAATCGGAAAGGAGGTAGTACATGCGTGATCCGCTATTTATTCGTGTAGGATCGAGTATGTCATTTTTTGAATTGAGCCCTGCAAACCGGAAAGGAGGTAGTATGTGCGTGATCTGCTATTTATCCATGTAGGGTCGAGTAGGCCGGATAGTGTACATGTAGGATCGAGTAGGTCGGATGGTGTACGTGTAGGATCGCATTAGCTGATGAACATTCGCTGGGAGATAAGGCATTTGCGAACGTTTTTGCTGGCAGTTTCTTCAGATTCGCATGGCATTTTCTTCAGAGTAGCTTGTCAGTTTCTTCAGAGGTAGGCATTTTTATTCAAAAAACTACCACTTCGGATCTTGCGTCACAACTAAAACTGCCAGGAGCGCATTAGTAGGCTAGCTAGTGATCGATCAGTAACTTGTAAACACTGAGCGAACAGAAATAAGGAATTGTTAGTAACTTGTAAACACTGGTAACACAGAAATAAGGATCATGCTGTGCACAACAGTAAGAGCCGATCCGTTCGAAATGTTCACACGAGACTCACAGACCTGGCATTGTAATATGTTCACATTAGTAGCCCAAATTCAAAACTAACTAGTACGATTCCCATACATAAGATCAACATGTGAATGCATCTCAATGATTCACAGATCATATACAAATATGTAGCTCCAAAAGCAAAGATCTAGAAAAAACATCTGTTCTTCCTACTAACATGGATGCTTCTCTTGGCCAACATTCAGTACATAGTGAAAGACAAATTTGTTTGTGAAGTCTACAATTCCTCTTGAAAACGTAAGTGGTTTCACCAACAGTTGGAACCATGAGAATGAACCACACATGACGGAGGAACATCCACTGCAATATGATTTGATCTTCTCTCGATCACACGGCGAGACTATTTTCGGAATACAAACTTTAACTTAGGCAAAATGATGCCCATTGTATAATCAGACCAAAGCAATGAAGCACCTAGTGTTGGCCGATAAATAGTACAGTACTACTTTTCTGCAGTCCATGAAGTGACTATCCAATCTTTCTGTGTCTATTTTCAAATGGCACTGCATGCAGTGACTATACTATTCTCTTGTGCAGTTCAACCAAAATTGCGGTCACTTTGTTTGTTTGCCAAATAGCAAAGGGCAGATATCTCTGTCTGCACAAATTTCAAGCATCTCGTAAACATATACCCCACCTTGTATTTTCGGTTTAAACATGTCTCTTCCGCTTAGCATCTGTCATGTTTTGCACTGGACAATTTGATACAGTCATGTTTTACCCTGGACAATTTGATACAGTCATGTTTTGCCCTGGACAATTTCATACTGAATTGATTTGCTCGTTCAGAGTAGAAATATAGTGCCTATTCTTCATCAGACCAATGATATCCATGTTCGCAGTGATGGAAGAGGTGCAATCGATACAACCAAAATTGAGCATCCAACCATTGAATCATGTCCTGCACCTCCAATGTAGGTCCACCCTACCAATAAATTCACATGCAAACCACTAGTATTACTATCTAATGACAGTACAAAAAAGAGTAGCAAACCATGCACCTTAGTAATGAACAGCTCATAGTGCCACCAATTGGATATAAAGGTTTGGAAGAGAACATGCTCCTAATGTTGAACCATTTGGACATTTTGTGCAGTTCCACTAAAATCGAGCATCCCTGTTTGCATAGATATTGAAAGTGTGATTACTATAAAAGTGGCACTAGTTGAAGCATAGACTCACAAATATAAGCATTCCAATTTCTTAATGGGAAAAGGTAGCAAGACTGTTTCTAACCACCTGTTTGAAGGAATAAATAAGGCAACATCGGCTGATGTCAGGAAGGCATACATAGTTTTTTCTGAAAAAATTGAGCCATTCCTGACCTTTCCTCTTCTTTTAAGCATATTTTGTGCAGTTTAACTAAAATAAAATGCCATCACCGCCTTAACAATTCAGTGACACTGTACAAAAGGAAATGACTTAACATTACATCATGATGTTGGGTATGTAGTCGACAAGCATTAGAGAAAAACATACAGACCTCCTCCGATAACATAATGAACATTAATTTTAACAAAGGTGTGACTAGCTTTACAGGGATAATTTGAGAAAACTCTACACTCTCTGTTCCTTAATATAAGACGTTTTCGCAGTTCAATTTAAAGTACCCAAACGTCTAGTATTTAGAAAAACATGTAGTAGTTTTCTTGAGCACATATCTGGGAAATCTTGCCACACTTTATATATGTCCATACGCTAATGCAACACCATTTGAATAGTACAAATATAGACTAATCCAGTGGCTAGTGCAACAGTGGAGTAGTTATTTTATTAAAGGGTACAATACAATGGTTTTACTGAACAGATTTCCATAAGCTCTAGCACTGGAAGATTTCTATAATAATTAACAATACAAAATGTAAAGGTAACAAGTTTCAGCATTGGTATACTAGCTGTGCAAGAGCATTAAACCAAATACAAAAGTCTGAAGGTAACTAGCATTATTAACTAATGACAGTATAAAAAATTGCAAACCATGTACCTTCAAGGTAAATATTATTAACTAAATCGAGGTATGTAATATATAAGCATTAACAGTGCAAAAATCTAAAGGTAGTAACATGATTCATCGTTGGTATACTGGCTGTGCAACAGCATTAGAATGCCTTAGCTGAAAAATCTTTAATACATCCACAATCAACAGCTAACCCTGAAATAGTCCAGTGACATTAAATGACATTTCTTAAATTTATTGGTGGCATTAGACTGAGTGTGGCATTAGTTAAACGTGGCATCACTTTAGCAGTAGCATTGCTTGACTTGACCGCTGGCGTTATACTAACAGCAAAAAAGTGGCAATAAGAGCATGGGAGGCCCATTCGGACAGTGGGTGCACCAGTACGATGTACCTCCACAGACGCATAGAGTGGTGAGGGAGGTATGGTTGCCCAGAGCAACAAATATCCAGGTAGCATATGTGGATTACGTCCCATTTTTGTTCTCATTAGACGCCTTTTTCCTATGTGAGGACAACAAACCGATCGTCCTGGTCATTCTCTATTGCGTTGTCACGCCTTTCTACCCTTCTTCAACCAAGAGACACGAGACTCATTCCTTAGCTACTGATTTCCCCTTTTCAACCTAGATGCGGGTTCGATGCCTAGTCTCTTGGACAATACAATCTCCCTTCCTTTCCTTATTCAACCCAGACATGGATTAGTATGCATGAAGTAGGGTTTACTTTAGTAGTGCAAGTTAAGGTTTTCGTCCGCGTGACCAGCAGAGCAGAGGATAGCAAATTGGGAAGATGGTGGAGTGGAAAAAGATCCACATGCAGCGATGTGGCAGATGGGGCAATAGAACAAGGGTATGGTTCAAAAAGAGGTAGCATACTTGAGGGTCGGCGGGAAGTGGCTTCACTCATGGTCGTCATCCTCCGCACACACTACGGCACCGAGGTTGGGGACGAAGGCCATCCCGCGCGGGTGCTAGGTCTGAGAGGACGGCCTTGTCGTCAGTGCATGACCTCGCTTGCCGACGACGAGTGCGTCAACACTGCACGTCCTTTTCTTCCCCGGTGGATCTGTGACCACTGGTGAGGAGGGAGAGAGAGGCCGTCTTTTTTGGATCTAGAGATAGGGTGATAGAGTGAGAAGCAAGTGGGCAGCCCTTAGCAAGAAAGCGCTGAAGCTCCAGCCTATATATCTTTTTTATACTACTAGTACTAGAGGTGGAGTAGTGGTAGAGTAGTTTATATTTTCTCTGCATACAGTACCAGTTAGTCATGCTTCAAAACTGAACGGCACACCATTAAAAAAATAAAGGTCGATAACTAATGCGGCACCTCGGGCCAAGACGGCCAGATCGCATTTTGCACGAGAAATTACACACCATGTTTCGTTGACATGTGGTCCCGTTCCAACATTTCAGTGAGACGACAACGAGTCCTTTTGTACAATTTCCGAACGAACGTCTATGTAGGCCACGCCGCCTCTTCGTGTACCATGGCAACCGTCCACCGACTCTTCACCTTTCCCCTCTCAATTTGGAACTTTTGTCGCACGCTCTTCCTCCCTCCTCCATTTGCCTTCACCCTTCCTTCTGCCATTGTTCGATCGTCTTCTCCATGGAGGGAACAGGCCGGAAACGACACCATTATTCTTGCCCCGATCTGAAAGATGACGTGGTGGAGGAACTCATTGATCGGTGCGACATCATCACCTCGGCTAGCATGTCAGGTTTGTTTAAGACCATTCTCGACTCAACTAATAACATCATTATAAGGAACCCAAGGGTCCATGAGCGGTTTGATATCCCCTATCTTCTTCACTGTGACCCTGGTCACTGGCGCGCAGACGACGCATGCCTCGCCTTGTGCAAGTTGATGCCGCTTGATAATGATACATGCGATGTTAAGATGCCATCGCTTGAGGTTAAGGCTTGGGCAGGCGCAAATGGAGATTGGGTTGTTTATATTGGGTACAACTGCGAATGGAAACTTGTGAATGTGTAAACTCGTCACCGGGTTCCACTTCCAAAAATCTCAGACTGCCCAGAGGTTGAGCACACCGGCATTCTATGTACGTTCAACTACAATCATGGTGACTGTCGTCTACGAAAGATAGCAATTTGTCGAGTTCCCGGCCGCTCTTGGGATTTAATGGACTATGAAGTTGTTGCTATCTTCGACAAGCTTGTTGCCTTCCTTCATAGTTCGACTCGATGGATATTGCTCAAAAATTAGTTTCTATACACTGATGATCAGTACTGTGATGCTATTCCATACGAGGGTCTTGTGTTTGCTGCCACCACTCGTGGCACTGTTTTTGCATGGAATCCTTATGCTTTCGGTATGTTTGTCTTCCAACGTAATTATAATTGTTCCATCCACATGAATGTGGGTTAGCTAGTTTGCCTTTACTAATTAACCTTCTTGTGTTTCCAAGGTCCTGTGAACATTCCACCACCTATACTTGAAAAGTTTTATAACCAAGGGGGAGATGACGATGATGATGATCACGAGCATGAGGACCCATATACTGAGTGGCGCCTGGCAACTTATTCCGACGGATCACCTCTTCTTGTCTGTATACTGGGCATTGCTGATGTTACTAAGGAAGCAGGTGTTGTCTCCCATGTTCGCACTCTCCGGACCTATTCCAACATCCGTTGTAGGGTATTCAGGATGGATACTACTGTGCTAGCATGAACACCTTCTCCCTGGTTTAGTATTGATACTCTTGGAGGAAACTCGCTCTTCCTTGGACAAAACTATCCAATCATGGTGAAATGCGATCTAGTTGCTGTTCACACAGCGTTACTACCATTTATGAGAAGCAACTGTACCTATACCTCTAACATTTCTATGGTTCCCTACCGTGGCTATCACAATATGCGTCCTGACATAGGCCGCTTCAGCCTAGATGATTAGTCATACGTTGGTCTCGAGATTGACAGTAGCTGCCCCTTCCAGAGAATTACTTCTAGTTCGAAGCAAGCGTTTCCAACGCCGACGAGTGGTTGAGCTAAACTTCATTTCATTGATTGTTAGTTGTTGTGTGATGAAAACTTTAGTATTTATAATGTATCCACGTTGTCGTTGTGGGTTGATGATCTGTTATATGTAATAAAATGATATGTCTGTGATAAACTTACTAAATTTATGAATGACTTTCGAGTCGCTTCTCTGAGTGGGTGTTGCGACGAGGCAAAAAAATATTTTCCGAATACATAATTGTACGTGCATTGCAACAGGTTATCGGATGAGTCCAATCAACAATAGTACTACTATTTGTACTAGCTTCACATGCTTCGTGCGTTGGGAGGGTGTTTTTACTGTAGCTGCTAATCCCATCATCCTAGGTCCTCAGATGAGTCCAGTAGAAGTTGCATTATGATGTTTGGGTTCAAACTTTCAAAACTGCTGCACTATCTCTACGTCTACGTATACGTAATACAACAAGTTTTAAACTTGAGACCAGCCACCCACCCTCACAAAGAACACTTTTTAACCTAGCATAGACTCCAGGAAATTTGGCCACAGTGTGAGGTGGGTCGTATGTTAATGTGTTCGTTGTATGTAACCAGCACCTCGAATCCTCGATATATAGTAGGGTGGCATGGGCCAGAACAAGCATCCTCGTCCAGGAGTATGGCACATGCCACTAGCACGACTTAAACACCATATTTCTTGGAGTCCATGCTACAACTATCTCTTCAACCTCCTCGTTTCTCTAACTCAACCATCGCGCAGTGGGCGAGGTGCGGGTTTGCCAATAGTTGGTTTCCTCAACTGACGCCAACTTGTAAGGCGAAGTCCAAGGCACGACCCCAAATGGACCTCCATTTTGCCCGGATTCTGTCCGTTTGGGTAGGGCGATGGGGTCGTGTCCGGGCCATTTCTCGGATGCGGTGGCCGTGCGCCCAACGTGCGGACGCATCCGGACCGCGTACATTTTTCTTTGCAAACACATATTTTTTTTCATCATTGATTTTTTGTACATGGAAATACATCACCAAAATTTGACTAGAAAACAAAACCAAAGAAAACAAGAACCACAAGAATACATTTTAGTAGATATCCAACTTCCATAACTGCTCCTGTAAGTTGGATTAGTGCCTTCTCGATGCATTCATTGTTGATCTGTGGAGGCTCAATCTTGCGTGCTTCTTTCTTCTTCGAGTGTAAAGAAGTAGATGTTGCTTCCTCGCATCTAGTATCATGTCTAGCCTCTATTCTTTCAACAAGTGCACTAGTCTCATCTCTAGCCTCTCTGCTAGCTAGAAGTGCTACAACATCTACTAAATTGCGCTCTATCAATATAGATGTACTCTTCTTCCCAATACCAAAACTTGCATCCATTCTACACAATAAAATTTTAAGTTAGCACAACTAGTCTAATCCGAGAGCACAACCGAAGCTAAAGTAGCACATACCCCATTGGTTGAGCACTTGATGAACACCCATCCGGGATATTCCGGCGTTGTAGACACGCGGCGAAGACCTTCTTTGGGCAGTCGTCGCACGTAATGAGTGGCAATGGTGCGCCGACGAGCTTTTGGGCTAGCACTATCGGATGTGGGGTTTTGGCAAACCCTTAAGGTTTGAACACTGGGGTGCGCGCGAAGTCTTTCCCTCCTACCGATCTATGCCCTAGCTTGCTAAGATCTCGCGGACGAACTCGACGAACTCGCAACACAGAAAGACACAAGATTTATACTGGTTCGGGCCACCGTTGTGGTGTAATACCCTACTCTAGTGTGGTGGTGGTGGATTGCCTCTAGGGCTGATGATGAACAATACAAGGGGAAAACAGCCTCTTGAGGTTGAGGTGTTCTTGTGCTTGGTTAACTTGTGTGGGTGAGAGTGATCTCCCTCCTACCTCCTCGGTGCTGGCTAGCTCTACTTATATATGCCCTGGTCCTCTTCCCAAATCTTGAGCGGGAAGGGAGCCAACAACGGCGGGCTAATTTGAAGGGGGACAGCTAGTACAAGCCATCCTGACAAAAGTGGTCTTCGCCTGCGAAAAGCTCTGGTGGTGACGCCGTCTTGGGCTCCACGGTGATCTCCGTCTTGCCGTCCTTCTGGTCCTGGTCTTGTTGCACCAAAATGGCAACCTTTGCCTGATGCCTTGGTACTCCTCGCCTGCGCTGGCCTCCTTAGCACCAAAGAAGAAACAAGGACGCTGCGCGTGCTGGCGCCCGCCTGGTGTCGATCGTCATGGCTCATGTCACGAGAGCCTTGTGAGGCTGGCCTCGCCTTGATATCTCCGCTCCTCGTGAGCCTACCTGAATAGGCCACTCTAGAGGAGGTCCCGCGTCATCTGCCTTGCGAGGCTTGGCCCCTCGCGAGGGTCTTGCATGCCTTGTTTGATGAAGATGGGCCATACGGCCTGCTGGCTTAGCCTCGCCACGGGCCGCAGGAAGGCAAGTCTGGGGACCCCCGTTCCCAGAACGCCGACAGTAGCCCTCGGGCCCAAGGTGCGCTCGGGCTTGGCTTTGCGGCGAAGCCAAGGGTCAAGCACGGAGCACCGCAGGCCCCAAAAGCCCGCGGCCTCGGTTGACGCGTGGCGGTTGATTGGACGTGGGCGTCTCCGCTTCCCCATGCTGCCTCAGCGATTGCACGACTTGACGAGTCCCTGCGACATGCAAGGGAAACCATCATTACCTACGATCGTGGGGGGTGCTGGTTGGCCTTCTCTTGCTATAAATGGGGCGGGGGCGGAGCCCCCATTGCCCATCTCTTCCTTGCTCGCTTGCTTCTTCTTCCTTGCTCCATTGCTCGCTGTGCCACTAATGGCGCCACGAAGGAAGTTCTCCGCCGCCGAGAAGGGAAAGGCCCCTCACGAGGGACCCGGCTCGCCGGCGCCCAAGCGCGGACGTGCCCGTCTGCGCAAGCACGTCGTGTCCCCTATCGCGGCCCACTGTCAGAGCGGCGCCATGGCACGCGGAAGGGGTCGTCCCAGCCATGGCGATCCAGTTGACGAGGGGAGGCATTCTTTGGTGGCGCGGCCACCCTGTCCGCGCTTCCACACGCTGGAAGTGTCGCCGGAGTTTGTCGTCTGGTCGGAGAATCCAGCCGGCAACTGGCTCCAACTTCCGCGCTTCTTCGCCAGCGAGCTGCCAGCCTCTGGTCCAGGTGGACTCTCGATGCAGGCGGATGGTTGCTGCAGCAAGGCCTCTTGGGTTGCAGTCGCGACTTCCGTCGCGGGCAACATAGCCCTGGCCTGCGGTTGATAGACATTCGCCCACGCGCGCGGCTTGGGCCGGCGGTGCGCCCTCCACTTCAAGTACGACGGTGAATCAACCCTCTACGTGAGGGTGTTTGGGGAAGATGGTCGCCGCGCCGGGTGCTGCCCCGAGGCGAACGATGGTGAGGAGGTGCTCGGTCTCTTGGACGGTCGCGACGAGGATGAGGGCAAGCCTGCCATCGGGGGCGGCTGTGTCTTGTCCAGCTACAACGGCTCTTCCTCCGGTGATAGCTCTAGCAGCAGTGGCCACGACCAGCTGCCGCATCACTGCGCCCGCTTTGAAGGCGGCAGTGGGTCATTTCGTCGCTGCGCCTCCGTGAAGCGCGAAGAAGGATCCGGCTAGGGTCGGGGTGCCGCTAGGGGTCTGCCTCCGCAGATTGCTGCAATGCTGGTTTTTTTTACTCTTTTTCCTGCATCAAGAATGTAACTAGTTTGGGCCTAGGGGGCGTGTATCGAACTATGGTTCCTCGGTTGTGGCACCATGCGTGTTGTGTCATTATTTCTTGCAAAGATAACTTAACCTGGTATATCCGGGATGCCCTCTTCCTTGCAAGGCGCTCATTTCCTCGTGTCCATCTTGCCTTGGTGGCCTGCATTTGCTCGGGAACTGCAAAAGCTCGTTAGGAAGTGCGTTAAAAGATTTTCCGTTCGCCCTAGCCCTGACCTGGCGCCTTGTATCGCGGTACCCGAGGGGCATGGATTAGGAGAGGCACTCCAGCTTTTGGGCTCGAACGAGGGTGGCTCACGAGAAGGCAGAGAAGGGAGAAAATGCTCGCGAGGGCACCTGCCCAGCCCCCTCGCGAGGCATGCGAGAGAGAGAACACAAGCTATCCCGAGCCGGAAAAATGCAGCGAGAGGTGAGGGGGTCAAATCAGCAAGGAATGCCAAAAGCAAATTTCGATAAAGAAAAAGGGAGCCAAATAAGGAAAGCAAATGAAAAGCCACGTCTGGCATCTAATCTAGTCTTCAAGTCTTCTCACCAGCGCGGAGCTAAGTGCTGCCACTAGGCGTGGGCGGGAGCCCTAGGGCCTGATGCCGGAACTCCTGAGACTCCGGGGCGTGTACAGCCCCAACTCATTATTACGTGAGAGTGTCACGGGCGGCGATTCTTCACAGGCACCGGGCCTTCTTCACAGGCTCTGGGCCTTTCTTCTCAGGATCTGGGCCTTGCTTCACAGGCTCTGGGCCTTGCTTCACAGGCTCTGGGCCTTGCTTCATGGGTAAAACTTCCGGAGGTGCTGGATGTTCCAGGCGTTTTGGACTGGTACTCCATCTTGTGTTTCCAGACGCACGGCGCCAGGCCTGGAGATGTGGACGACCTTGAACGGGACCTCCCACATTGGTGAAAGCTTATGCAGCCCTTCCCTGGAGAGGACTCGCCTCAGGACTAGGTCACCCGTCTCGAGTGTCCTGGAGCGGATGTTGCGGCAGTGGTATCGCCGCAGTGCTTGCTGGTACCTCGCCGCCTGTAGCGCAGCTTTGCGGCAACGTTCCTCCCCCAACACGAGGTCCATCCCCCGTGTGGCGTCCTGCTGCATTTTGTCGAACGCCAGGACCCGTGCGGAGTGATGCTTGACCTTGTGAGGGAGGACCGCTTTAGCTCCGTAGACAAGGAAGAATGGAGTCTCTCCCGTTGGCTTGGTGGTGGTGGTCCGGATGGACCACAGTACGGACTAGAGCTTGTCGTGCCAGCCCCTGCCGCAGGCCTCCACCTTCTTCTTGAATGTCCTGGTCTTGAGGCCCCTCAGGACCTCTGCGTTAGCACGTTGGGCCTGACCATTGCTCCTGGGGTGGGCCATCGAAGCATAGCAGATCTGCGTTCCAAGGTTAGCACAGTAGGTTTTGAAGAGGTTTCTAGTAAACTGCGAACCGTTATCTGTGATGATGCAGTTGGGGACCTTGAAGCGGCTCACGAGGCCCTTGATGAATTTGACAGCAGAGCCGGCTAGGATGGTACGGACGACTTCCACTTCCGCTCACTTGGTGAACTTGTCGATGGCAACGTAGAGGTAACGGTAGCCCCCTGGCCCCCGAGGGAACGGGCCTAGGATATCCAGCCCCCAGACCGTGAACGGCCATGTGAGTGGGATAGTTTGAAGGCCCTGAGCAGGCTGATGGATTTGCTTGGCGTGGAATTGACAAGCTTCGCAAGACTTCACTAGCTCGGTTGCATCATTGAGTGCTGTTGGCCAGTAGAATCCACTGCGGAACACCTTGCCGACGAGGGTCCATGACGACGAGTGGTGCTCGCAGTCCCCGCCATGTATGTCAATCAGCAACTGCCTTCCTTGGTCGCTGGATATGCAACACAGTGTGACATCATTCGGTCGTTTCCTATATAACTCGCCATCTTGGATACAGTATGCTGTCGCTTTCCAGGCCACGCGCTCCGCCTCCTCTTCCTTCTCCGGCAATGTCCCATGCATTAAGTACTCCTTGAATTACTTGGTCCAGCATTCCTCCTGGGGCTCGAGCGCCAAGAGCAGCCGAGCTCCGGAGGTTGGTCCATAGGTCAGGGCTCCCGTGGCCGGAGGCTGGGGGACCTCCTCCCGAGACTGAGTCGTGCTTGAAAGAGGTGGCGCAACTGATGGCTTGAAGAGCCGCTCCTCAAAGACGCCTGGCTCTTGCGGTTGCCGTTTGGATGCTCTCCTGGCGATGTCGTCGGCTTCCTTGTTGGTGCCCCAAGGCACGTGCTGCAGCTCCAGACCCGAGAACTGTTTCTCCATCTTTCGCACCTCCGCGAGGTAGGCCTCCATATGCTCGTCCTTCGGCTCATACACCTTGTTGGAGAAGTTGACGAGGAGTTGTGAGTCGCCTGTGACGGTGAGGCGCTTCACCCCTAGGGTGGCTGCAGCCTTCAGGCCAGCTATGAGGCCTTCGTATTTTGCGATGTTGTTGGAGACCTTCTCGCCGTGCTGAAAGCAGAGTTGCACGATGTAGTAGAGCTTGTCCTGGGTGGGCGAGATGAGCACTGCTCCAGCCCCCACGCGCTGGTGTGCGAAGGCGCCATCGAAATACATGACCCAACCGTCCGGAGCCTCACTTCCTGGGGAGGTGGACCGGTCTTCTCCTTCCTCAAGTGTCGGGGCATCCGTCCATTCTGCCACAAAGTCAGCGAGTGCGGCCCCCTTGATGACCCTGGTAGTGCTGAACTCCAACTGGAACGCTTGCAACTCGATGTTCCACTCTACGACCCTTCTAGCTGAGTTAGGGCTCCTAAGTATCCTTTCTAGTGGGTAGGCTGAGACGACCTTGATGGGGTGGCCCTGGAAGTAGTGTCACAACTTGTGTGAGGCCACCAGGAGTGCGAGCAGGAGTTTCTAGGGCATGGGGTAGCGCACTCTCGTGTCTCGTAGTACGATGCTGACAAAGTACACCGGGTGTTCGACGAGGGCTGGCACGCTGTCAAGGCTCGGGTCCTGCGGAGATCGGCGCATATCCTGAGGTGGAAGGGTCCCTGAGACTTGACTGTCCTCAGGAGCTTCTGCGATGCCGCCCTGCTGAGCTTGGCCTTCCACCACTGATGCCTTTGCCGCGTCTTCCTGACCCCGCGCTACTTCGGCCTTGGCCTAGCGGGGCGCGCCCTTGGCTTGGCGCTCCACCCGAACCGCCACCAACGACGCGCTGGCGGAGTATGGGTGGCAGCAAGGTAGAGTACCAGAGGCTCGAGGGGCCGTGCTGCCACCATCACTGGGGGCTAGTAAGGTATTTCTTGAGGTCTTGGAAGGCCCGGTCGGCCTCCAGGTTCCACTCGAACGGGCCCTTCCTCTTCATGAGCTTGAAGAATGGTAAGGCGCGCTCTCCCAGTTTGGAGATGAAACGCCCTAACGCGGTCACCCGCTCTGCTAGCTTCTGCATCTCTTTGAGGGTCTGCGACGGGCTCATGTCCTTGATAGCCTTGATCTTCTCCGGGTTCGCCTCGATCCCTCTGTGGGATACAAGGAATCCCAACAGCTTGCTGGAGGGGACGCCGAAACGCACTTCTCCGGGTTGAGCCTCAAGTTCACTTGGCGCAGGCTCTCGAAGGTCTCCTCCAAGTCTTGAATCAATGTCCTTGCCTCGCGAGACTTGACCACTATGTCATCGACGTAAGCCTCTGTGTTCCTCCCGAGCTGCCGCCCCAGAGCGATGTGCATCAACCGCTGAAAGTTCGCGCCCGCGTTGCGCAGCCCGAAGGGCATGCAAGTGTAGCAGTACACCCCACATGGTGTCAGGAAGGCCGTCTTCTCCACATCTTCCACCGCCATCTTGATTTGATGATACCCTGAGAACGCATCCAGGAAGCACAGCAGGTCACACTCGGCGGTGGAGTCGACAATCTGGTCGATGCGCGGGAGCAGGAACGAGTCTTGAGGGCAGGCTTTGTTAAGATTGGTGAAGTCGACGCACATCTGTTCCTTCCCGCCTTTTTTCAGCACCACGACAGGGTTTGCCAGCCATTCGGGGTATCGGACCTCTCGGATGGCACCTGCCGCTTCTAGCTTGCGTGTCTCCTGGACGATGAAGGCCTGCTTCTCACTGGACTGCCGTCTTGCTCGCAGCTTCACATGACGGATGTTGGGGCATACTCTTAGATGATGCTGGATCACCTCCCTCGGGACCCCTACCAGCTGATTGGGCTCCCACGCGAATATCTCCTTGTTCGCGCGCAAGAACCTCACCAAGGCTTCTTCTTGTTCCTGGTCGAGACCGGCTCCTATGGTAAAGGTGGCTCCTGAAGGCCCGTCCTCGCTGAACGGCACTTGCTTGGTTTCTGCCTTGTCTTGGGTGAACAACTGCTTCTTCTTGGTGGGCGCGGCCTCCTTGGCCACGGGGGTGCCGGCGTCGGCGGGTTGTGCTGCTGCCGCGGTCTTGAGGGCGAGCCTGAGCGCCGTCACGGCCTCCTTAGTGTCCCCCTTGATGGTGAGGACGCCCTTGCTCCCCGGCATCTTCATGAGGTTGTAAGCCAGGTGAGTCGCCGCCATGAACTGAGCGAGAGCCGGGTACCCGAGGATGGCGTTGTACGGGAGACCGATGCGAGCGATGTCAAAGTCCACCAGCCCGGTGCGGTAGTTGTCGCGTGTGCCGAAGGTGACAGGGAGGCGGATCTGTCCCAGGGAGTGGGCAGCTCCACCACCCACTCCCGAGAAGGGCTTACTGAGGCCGAGCCGCTCGAGTGGCATGTGGAGAAGGCTGAAGGCTTCCATGGAGAGCAAGTTGAGGCCAGCACCACCGTCGATGAGGGTCTTGGTGACAACCACGTTGCAGATGCTGGGCGTGCAGAGCATCAGGAGCATTCCGGAGCCGGCGGTGGAGTCGGGGTGGTCTTCTGAGCCGAAGGTAAGGTCGCCTCTGGCGCAGCCCAACCCGGCGGAGCACCCGGGCGCCTGGAGGTGGCCCCGATCTGACGGAGGAACGACTTGGCGTGGCGGTCTGACGACGGTGCTTGAGAGCCACCCAGCAGGGCCGCGACTGCATGGTGCGCCGGCACCGCATAACGAGTAGTGAAGAGGTCGCGGAGCTCCTCCCAAGATGCCGCTGTGGATCCGGGAAGGTTGAGCAGCCAGGCGCGTGGCTCGCCGGCGAGGGCCATGGGAAGCCAGTTGGCCATGACCTTGTCATCACCCCCGGCTTCGAGGACGGCCTCCTCGTACGCCAGCAGGAAATCTGTCGGATGTGGGGTTCCGGCAAACCCTTAAGGTTCGAACATTGGGGTGCGCACTAAGTCTTTCCCTTCTACCGATCCACGCCCTAGCTCTCTAAGATCTTGCGGACGAACTCGACGAACTCGCAACACAGAAAAACACAAGATTTATACTGGTTCGGGCCACCGTTGTGGTGTAATACCCTACTCCAGTGTGGTGGTGGTGGATTGCCTCTAGGGCTGATGATGAACAATACAAGGGGAAAAACAGCCTCCTGAGGTTGAGGTGTTCTTCTGCTTGGCTAACTTGTGTGGGTGAGAGTGATCTCCCTCCTCCCTCCTCGGTGTTGGCTAGCTCTACTTATATATGCCCTGGTCCTCTTCCCAAATCTTGAGCGGGAAGGGAGCCAACAACGGCGGGCTAATTTGAAGGGGGACAGCTAGTACAAGCCATCCTGACAAAAGTGGTCTTCGCCTGTGAAAAGCTCTGGTGGTGACGCCGTCTTGGGCTCCACGGTGACCTCCGTCTTGCCGTCCTTCTGGTCTTGGTCTTGTTGCACCAAAATGGCAACCTTTGCCTAATGCCTCGGTACTCCTCGCCTACGCTGGCCTCCTTAGCACCAAATAGGAAACAAGGACGCTGCACGCGCTGGCGTCCGCCTGGTGTCGATCGTCATGGCTCACGTCACGAGAGCCTCGTGAGGTTTGCCTCACCTTGATATCTCCACTCCTCGTGAGCCTACCCGACTAGGCCACTCCAGAGGAGGTCCTGCATCGTCTGCCTCGCGAGGCTTGGCCCTTCGCGAGGGTCTTGGATGCCTTGTTTGATGAAGATGGGCCGTACAACCTGCTGGCTTAGCCTCGCCGTGGGCCGCAGGCAGGAAAGTCTGGGGACCCCCGTTCCCAGAACGCCGACAAGCACCGAGCCCGACCGACCGCCATTCATGTATCTGTGGGCGGACCGCCAACTGTGTAGATTCGAGCGGCTAGAGGAGGAGTCAGTACCTGCATGCGGCCTTGCGGCCTTGCCGGGGCCTTCGGCCCGGTGTCCGGCCAGTCCATGGCGTGGCACGATCTCCCACAGCCGGGCGAGCTCAAGCCCGACCAGATCCGCTCCAAATCCGGTCGCCAGGTACGCAAAACACGTAGCTGTGGTTGGGTAGCTCCGGGGCGTCGAGGGAAAGGGGGCTGAGCGAGCGCGCGTCCGAGCTGCACGCGCTGGATTTGGCCTAGCGGCATGGCGGACCAACCGTGTGGGGGTGCCAAGTGGCTTCGCTCGTGTGGGGGACGGAAGCCATCCCGTGCGGGCGCTAGGTCTGACAGGACGGCCTTATCGTCAGTGTGTGACCTCTGGCAACCGTCCACTCCCCACTAGCCTCTTCGTTGACATGTGGTCCCGTTCCAACATGTCAGTGAGATGATGGCGAGTCATTTTATACAATTTCCGAACGGATGTCTATGTAGGCCGGGGCGCCTCTTCGTGCACCGTGGCAACCGTCCATCGACTCTTCGCCTTTCCCCTCTCAATTTGGAACTGCTGTCGCACGCTCTTCCTCCCTCCTCCATTTGCCTTCACCCTTCCTTCTGCCATTGTTCGATTGTCTTCTCCATGGAGGGAACAGGCCGGAAACGACCCCGTTATTCTTGCCCCGATCTGAAAGATGACATGGTGGAGGAACTGATTGATCAGTGCGACGTCGTCACCTAGGCTAGCATGGTAGGTTCGTTCAAGACCATTCTCGACTCAACTAATAACATCATTACGAGGAACCCAAGGGTCCAGGAGCGGTTTAATCTCCCCTATCTTCTTCACTGTGGCCCTGGTCACTGGCGCGCAGACGACGCAGGCCTCACCTTGTGCAAGTTGATGCCGCTTGATAATGACACGTGTGATGTTAAGATGCCATCGCTTGAGGGTAAGGCTTGGGTAGGCACAAATGGAGATTGGGTTCTTTATATTGGGTACAACTGCGAGTGGAAACTTGTGAATGTGTACACTCATCACCGGGTTCCACTTCCAAAAATCTCAGACTGCCCAGAGGTTGAGCACACCGGTATTCTATGTACGTTCAACTACAATCATGGTGATTGTCGTCTACGAAAGATAGCAATTTGTCGAGTTCCCGTCCGCTCTTGGGATTTAATGGACTATGGAGTTGTTGCTATCTTCGACAAGCTTGTTGCCTTCCTTCATTGTTTGACTCGATGGATATTGCTCAAAAATCAGTTTCTATACACGAATGAGTACTGTGATGGAATCCTTATGCTTTCGGTATGTTTGTCTTCCACAGTAATTATAATTGTTTCATCCACATGCATGCGGGTTAGCTAGTTTCCCTTTCCTAATTAACCTTGTTGTGTTTCCAAGGTCCTATGAACATTCCACCACCTATACTTGAAAAATTTATAACTAAGGGGGAGATGACGATGATTATGATCACGAGCATGAGGACCCATATACTCAGTGGCGCCTGGCAACTTATTCCAATGGATCAACTCTTCTTGTCTGTATACAGGGCACCACTAATGTGATTAAGGAAGCAGGTGTTGTCTCCCATGGTCGCACTCTCCGTACCTATTCCAACATCCGTTGCAGGGTATTCGGGATGGATGTACTACTGTGCTAGCGCCAACACCTTCTCCCTGGTTTAGTATTGATACTTTTGGAGGAAACTCGCTCTTCCTTGGATAAAACTATCCAATCATGGTGAAAGGCAATCCAGCTACTGTTGACACAACGTTACTACCATTTATGAGAAGCAACTGTATCTATACCTCGTACATTGCTATGGTTCCCTACTGTGGCTATCACAATATCGGTCATGAAATAGGCCGCTTCAGCCTGGATGATCAGTCCTGCGTTGGTCTCGAGATTGACAGTAGATGGCCCTTCCCAGACAAACTCTTCTGGTTCAAAGCAAGCATTTCCAACGCCGAGGATTGGTTGAGCTGAAGTTCATTTCATTGCTTGTTATTTGTTATGCGATGAAAACTTTAGTATTTACTAGAATGTTTTGTTGGAACTAATCTATAATCCAACATGTATCCTCGTTGTCGTTGTGTCTTGATGACTTGTTGTATGTAATGAATGGTACATTTGCATATGCATGTCATAAACTCAATTTATAAATGGTTTTCGACTCACTTCTTGGAGTGTTAGTGCCGTAGTAGTATAGCCAGCATCCGTAGTAGTATGAAGTTGCCACATCACATAGAGCCAAACAATAGTTAGTTCTAGTTAGATCAACTAGAGCTAGAGAAATATGGCGATAGTATGTGAGGTGGGTTTGTACGTAGTATGATGTAGGCACATGACTTGTCGTGTTTCCTACTCCTTCGGTCCAAATGTGGAGAAGATTTGGTCAAGTTCTTCCTCCTTTTGCCGACACATGGGACATCCAGCATCCAGGTCATGTCATGCAAGAAATTGGAGTGGTAGTTGAAGCCACGTGATGCGCATCTTGGGTTAAACTGTTAATAGAATCTTACTACTCTTGAGTAACTCCAAAAGCGGCCACCGAAGATCTTTATTGGATTTGTTTTTCATTGAAAGATGTACACATCGAGGTGAAAGATGTGCAGCTTCAGTGGGTCCTCTTGTGTTTTCACTGACATGTGGGACCGCATGTGAGCAAATAGATGATGGGCTCCGCATGTCTGCTGGCTGGCTGAGAAGAGAGATAGAGGAGGGCTAAGCACGGACTCCAGGAAATTTGTTCTACGTAACCAGCACCTTGATATAGGCTCGATATAGTGGGGTGGCATGGGTCATAACTAGCATTCACGTCTAGAAGTATGGCACACGCCACCCACACGAGTCCCATCCGACACCAATTTTCTTGGAGTCCATGCTACAACCATCTTTTCTCCTCCTGTTTTCTCAGCCATAGCACGGCGGGCGGGGTGGGGGTTTGCCGATAGTTGGTTTGCTCAACAGTGGTCCCACTTGTAAGTGAAAATGCAACACAACACGCATTCCCCCTTGAGCGGCGTGCCGGACCAACCGTGTGGGGGTGCGACGTGAACACAACAGGCTTTTCCTTTTGAACTTGTCACTTGTAAAATTTGGTTCTGCTCCATGGCACGGCCGATAGATAGAAATGACGATTTTCCCTAGAGTAATGAGAAGTTTGGTTCTGGCGCGACTCATGCATGGAGCACATACGAAAATTATGAAGTTGATGTGAAAGGTAAGAAAATTACTAGTAGTACCATATACTACTACATGGATTTGACGGAAAGATAAAGATACATACGGATCCATCAACGACATCCTCACGCCCTAGTGCGCCGGGTCACCAACCGACGTGTGAGGAGCAACGACGTCGGCGACGAGCTCAACGTGCTTCTGAACAATGCCGTCCAAGGTTGCCCTGTGGGTCAAGAAGGCAAGCGACCTATCATCCTCCTCTGGCATGTAGTAGTCATTATGGACGATTTGCGCGTAGACGTGGGTGATTATGCCGATGGTGTCTTGCTGCGCCAAGCACTGCGTGGCGAGCGCGACCTCGAGGTGGACATTCTCCAGCGTGACGGCGAGCAGTCGCAGGGCCACAAGTGCGTCGAAGTGGTTGTCACCATAGAGGCTGTTGAGGGTGGCGGGCATCGCAGAGACTGGGCGCATGGGCTAGAGCCGTACATCAAGGTCGTCCACGAGCTTCTTAACGACGGTGAACTTGTCAAGGAAGCCAACGAGGGCCTTGTCGAACAAGGAGACGAAGCTGTCGTCCAAGCGGCCTCTCACCTTGGCGGCCTCAAGCATGACCTGGAGACGTTCCTCGGTGCCGGGCCGCAGGCCGACGTCGTGGACCATCTGGCACAGCCGGCTGATGCTCACGCTCATCGCCTCCATGGGTCTAGCTTCTAGTCAACTGATCTTGCAATTGGAGTGATCACTTTTGCGCTTGGTTAGGGGCGTAGGATTTCGTAGATTGGACTGGCAGGGACACCGGGAGCGTTTATATGAGAAGTGCAGACTGCGTTGCATTCACGTGTGTGTTGGCCATCTACTCCTCGGCCATCTATTGCACCCGCCTTTGGTTGTATGACAGGTGGGCCAACCACCTGTTGGGCCCACGTGTCATTCACCCAAATGCAGGTGCAGTAAGTCAATGAAGCTGCGTCCCCCTCCATGCCGGTGCATTATAGTCATCTCATCAGACCTCTAGTTGGGGCCAAACGAGAGAACTTTGATGTTTACTGGTTTATTGGTCCCCTTTGCATTTTGCGCCAAGTTTTGACCTTTGATTTAACTAATAAAATGTTAATGAATGTAACCAAAATTGTTGTGTAAGTCACCTTACGAAAACCAAATAATCCCAAAACACTTAGTCACGGTACATTAACCCCCTCCTCGTTTCTTATTTCGTGACATATCAACCAATGAGAGATGTGAGCCTTGCATGCTTTCAATGACTTGATACTACCAAACATGACATGCAGTGGTTAGTTCATTGCATGTAATCTTATTAATTAGCAAAAAGACATTAAGTTCTCCCGCTTTCCCCTTCGTCTTGGTCACGGTGCAAAACCTAAGAGCATGGTTAATAGTATAGCCAGCTGCTGACTATATGATGTTGCCATGTCATATAGCCATCACTTGTAGCCACTCATACAATAAGGTTAGCTATAAGGCTAGCTATAAGAGTACTACTTTTTCTCATCTTTTCTCTCTCTCTGTCTCTCTCTCTCTCTCTTCATATTTATTGTATATCGGCCTAGGAATCCGCATATAGCTAGGCTCTTGCATGAGAGCCCACTCATCTTTTTCACTTGCTCTAAGATGACTTATACACCTAGACGGAGGGAGTAGTCTCAAGTCATTGGATGCATACGCACCCCACGTCTCGTATTGGGTGATTTCTTTTTTCGTGGGAAAATACAGGGAACGAGGTGGGTAGTTAATGCACCGCGCCTAAAAGTTTTGGGATTACTATTTGGTTTTCGTAACGTGACTAATGCACCAGTACGGAGGGAGTACAATAGTAGTCTTTGATTGCAATTTTTTGTTGGTAGCTTACAAAGCTGAGCGCTCGGTGAGTATAATAGTAGTCTGATTGACGAGACTTCAGATTTGAGCCATCTACCGGAAGGAATAAAACAATACACCATGTATTTATTTACAGAGGGAGTAGTACATTTTTTGTGACATGCATTACTAGATATTGCTAGTCAAATACTAAATCCAGATGGACGTGGTAGTACTACTAAATCCAGACGGTGGTGCTAGTACTAGTAGTAGTACTACCAATGTAGTACTAGTACTGTACTACCCGTTGGTCAAATTATTACGTGCTGCTCCTCACAGTGAAGTGACAAGACCCTGCGCCGGAGATGACACCGAA
Organism: Triticum urartu; assembly: GCF_056163025.1. Taxonomy (NCBI): domain Eukaryota; kingdom Viridiplantae; phylum Streptophyta; class Magnoliopsida; order Poales; family Poaceae; genus Triticum; species Triticum urartu. The sequence goes on along the minus strand of NC_141873.1, from coordinate 474,784,544 downwards.
GTATAGGCGTCGTGTTCGGCATAGCATAGTCAGCCTCACCGTCTGCAGTCACTATCATCATGGCTGTAGAGCTAGCTTGCTTACAACTAGCCGTGTTCGACATAATTTCCCGTGCGTAGATGCCCGTGCATTGCACGAAGCACCAAGATTGGGGGTGGACGGCACCGGCAGCGGCCATCGTGCCAGATTTTTCCATGGCCTTCTAGATGTGGTGGGGAGGAGATAAGGCTGATTGTGAGAGACAAGGAGTTGTTTGTAAATAGGGAACAAGTGCGGGCATCTTTTTGCAAAACTGGAGAAGTGTGGTTTGTATGCGTCAGATCTAGATCCGACGGCTATTGGTTAAAGATGGCAGGCACAACATAATCACCAACTCAGGACCTCTTTGATTCGCAGGATTTTGAAAACGCAGGAATATGACACAGCAATATTACAAGTTTCAAACTGATATTACAAATGTTAGGAGTAATGTTGCACCTCCGAAGAGGGAATTACTAGGACGTAAGAACTTTCGTTACTTTAGGTGGATGCAGTATTATCGTACAAACTAAAATCAACCGCCCTGACAAGTCACTAATGGGCAAATAAATTTTCGAGTTTCTGGCCACTTGATGTTTCGAAAACAAATTCAGCTTCTGCAGAGACTTTGTCATTTAGGCTTAGACGCTTCCGGTGATCAGCACGCCATTCATTGTTGTGCCAGAGAACGCCAAACCTCATTACCTTGAGCACACTTGCCTCCAGAACAAAGAACCTGGCCAATTTAATCTCAGATGTGCCTTGGTAGTCGATCAAATCAATTTGTGTAAGATGGAGATCAAGGCATCCGATGAGATTGTTATAGTGCAGCACGTTTCTCACTTTCGGCTCTTTTTTATCTGCAAAAGAAGAGAACATATTAGAGGAGCTGGCTATATAAGATTGTTGTGTCATCAAGAGGTACCAATATCATTCGCTCATACGATAGGGTTGGCTGGCTAGTGATATTTTTCAATCTCTCTGTCTCTCTTTCTCTTTCCTCTCATTTACCTGGGAGCACGTGAAGAGCTTGGGCATTTGTTGCCTTCCACTATGTGGCCGATGCCATATTTCTCAAAAGTATGCCACATAATACGCATCGATGTCAAATCAAAAGATTTTGCCACCACTCTCGTGATGTGAGAGAGTTGGCACCGCTGTGCACACAGACCCACATGTATAAACAAATCAATCAGACCAACTACACCAGCCTCTCACTCTCCCAAACAAGTGTTTTTTTATTGCCTCGGTCCTCTCTCTCCCACACAAGTGTTTTTTCATTGCGTGAGTTAATTTGGCACCAGAGCTGTAACATCCCAAAATTCTAAATTTTGGAATGTTATAATAAATAGATAGATTTGATTGATTGTTTGAAAGTGAGTGAATTCGATACTTTTGAAAGTTAAATGAGAGGGAATAAAAGGACTTTCCCAAACTTTCATATTTGCTTTCTGATCTCCATGAATTCAAATTCTTTTCAACACAAAACCCTAGAGAGAAGATGACATGACTTCTTCCATTTAAAATGAAAAGGGTGTTTGAAAAATATTTGAATTCCATTGGGAAATATTTTCCAATTCAGAAACTTTATGCAACTCAATGATTTTCGCAAGAGAAGATAAAATGACTTCTTCAATTTATGAAATATGAGTTGGGAGTTTCAAAGGATCAATTTCAAGTCCTTTTGGAATTAATTTCCAATTTGGATTTATTTGAGTTTTATTCAAATTATTTTTCTCCAAAACTAAAATATATGGAAATTAGGGTAACATGATTCCCTACATTAGAAAATTGGAGGAAAATTAATTTGAAATCATTTTGGTATTTTAAAAATGATTTTTGTTGGATTTTAATAGACCAGTAGCACTCTTTGAATTATTAGAATTTGTGTGTATTTTATTTAATGCTAGAAAAATGTCCATGTTGTAGAAAACCTTTTTCTGAAAACTTTGATATATTATATGCCTATATAATATTTTTATTTTATTTTGTTTTTCTTTCTTTGTTTGTTTGTGTTTATTTAAAAAAAAACTTCCTCCGCCGAACTGGGCCGGCCCAGCCCCAGGCCAGGCCACGGCCCAGCCAGCCGCACCGCCTCCCTCCACCCGAGCGGGAGACCGCCGCCGCCACGACTGCCGCCACCGACCTCAGCGTCCGTGCCAAGGTCGGGCACCTCTGCCCCCTCCTCCAAGCTTCGCGCCGCCCCCTTCCTCCATAAAACGCGCCGCCCTCGCTCCGCGCCGCATCTCGCGCGCCGCCGCCTGCCGCAAACCGCCACCGCTGCTCGCTTCTTCCCGATCCGCAGCCGCCGCCCCTCCCGCCGCATCCCGCCTCACCGGAGCTCGCCGCTGCCGCCTCGCCTCGCCTGTCGTCGCCGCCGCCGCACTCCGCCCCTCCGCCGCAGCCGCGCCTCGCCTAGCCCCTCGCCGCCCCGCGTAGCTGCTGCCTCCGCCGCCCTGCGCCGCTGCCGCCGCCGCGCCGGAGCACGCTGCCCTCGCCGGAGCCGCGCCGCCCTCGCCGGAGATCCGCCGCCGGTTCCTCACCGAAGAACCGCCCCGAACCGGTATAAAACCGCCCGGTTCGCCGGTTTTATTTTTTAGGGTTCGGTTTTCGTTTAAAAAAAAGGTTTAGTTTTTTTTATTTAGATCTATTTAGAGAATGTTCTCTGTTTAAGAACTAGTTAGCGAACGTTCACTTTTTAGTTTTTTTCTTTTTCTGTTATTTTCGGCCAGGGACTTATATGTGAGGAGTTTTCTTTACAGTTTAGTCCCTGAACTTCAAACCCTCATAACTTTTTACTCGTTAGTCCAAATTCAACGAAACCAACGCCCACTTCTTCGTTATGATCTCCTCTATCCAGTAATCCAACCCAAACATGTTTTTGAAAATTTTAAAATTTGAATTAGATCAGATTTGAATTCAAACTTCTTTTGATCATATCTTTTTATCCGTAACTCCGTTTGAGTTGATTCTTTTTGCAAATTGAAGCTCTTGACCTAAACATTCTAATAAGGCCAAATTCACATAATTTTGGTACTGTTAGAAATTGTTTTATGTTGCAAGAGTTATTTGTTTGGTTTTTCCGAATCGACTTCTTCGATCTTTCTGATCTTTTGAGTGATTGCTTACGTGTGGTTATTATTGCTTGCTTACGATAGATTGACCGGAGTGTGACGAGTAGATCTATCAAGAGTTTTGAGTGCGAATCATCTCCATCAACATTGCAGGCAAGTTCACACTTTGATCATACGTTTTCTACAACCCATGTTTTATTGCATTAGATCAATCCTCTCACATTTGCATGATTAGGATCTAATTAAATTGTGGGATGGGAAGTAGATGAGGTAGTACCTATCACCTGTATTATTATGAAACCTTTGGGAGTTACTTCTATGCTTGCTTATTTATGCCATGCTATGCTAGTAGACGTGGATTGGGTGAGTGATATCCATGACAGATGTGAGATTGATAATTTAATGGTTTACCTAAGGTGGCAACTTAAACACACATCTGGGTGGATTGAGGCACCTGATGTCTATCAGGACTTGCCTGTTTTTATTTGGACCGCCACCTAGGCCCAAAGGGATCATGAGATTATTCATACTAGAAACTTCCGTGTGCAGCCACAAGCCATTATGGGCTCTGGCATAGTTGACTAAGTTGTGCGAACTCTTACAGTGGTAGACTAGAAGATGTAGGGGATGTAGGTGCACCGGTCTACCCGATCGTAAGGTGCTAGCGCTTCTGAAAGACTATGTCTCGGTCATCCGTTTCTCAAACACCATGTAGTGCGAGAAATCCAACGGAGGCGATCGAGTCTTGTGGGGAAAAGTGCGCAAACCTCTGCAGAGTGTATAAACTAATCATGATTAGCCGTGTCCCCGGTTATGGACATCTTGAGTATCTAGTTCTTGGATTATCCTGTTGATCTCATCACGTTACTTTAAATGAATATTGTTGGGTTTAATGATGTTACTTAATTGGGATTGAGAATGCTGTCAACCATTCTCAATGTTCAACAACCACCATGATAGTTAAATAAAATTTATTTCTTTGCAGTAGGGAAAAATTGGCTTTACGCAAAAACCTATAACCATAGGGCTTTTCCACCAGCCAAATATGCATGTTGTGATAGCCATTGTTCATCATTTTCTCTATGGTGTGAATTTGCCAGTACATTCAATGTACTGACCCTCTGTGGCTGCAACGTCTCATGTTGCAGGATTATCTTACGACGAGTAAGTGATACGTTAGGGTTACGGTTTCTACACTCAACTTTGCCGTTGGTGTTGATGGGAAACCACAACCTTGTTGCTTCCGCTATTTTGGATTTGAGGTAATAGTATTTACGTTACTTTATACATGGGATTTACCTCTGTTATAAATCCTTCGAGTACTGTGTGTGTCAGCATACCGATCCAGGGATGACACTTAAGCACAGAGACTTGATCCATTCGGGTCAGGTCGCTACAAGAGCAAAGTAGGTGATCCAGATTGGGGCACCAGGTGAGCAATGGAGGGGCATCGATGCCAAATGCATCACAAGTGAATTTGGCACGTGTTTTCGCCTACATAGTGGAGGGCCGTTGTAGCCCACTTTTGTACTACCTCGTATTTAGTGTAAAATTTTGACCAAAGATTTACCTAAGTAAATGCTGATGCATGTCACCAAAAATTATACCATATAAAATTATGTTCAAATATGAATCCAACGATATAACTTTTAGTGACACACATTAACATTTTGTCAGTTAAATCTATGGTCTAATTTTGATACTACAAAATAGGAAGAGTAAACCAGGAAGGAGGTAGTACTTGCTCTTAGGGTAACCATAGAGTTTCTAGTCTAAGTTACTTTCCACTATGACTAGCCTAGGATACTATATTAGTACAACAAAAAAATGATGCAGGTGATGACGTGAGAAAAAATACTAAAAACATTTCTTTTGGTGCAGTGCGTAGATGCAGTTTTGAACACTACACTTGTCATCGTAATTTGGGAAAATTATGAAAAAAAATTGAGCTACATTGTGATTACCATTTACTAATAGGAAAGAAGTTTCACCTCGATGAGTAGCTTCTCCATGCATGGAAAGCATGTAAGGAATCCAACAACTTGATCCAGATTGGGGCCGATAGATTTTATTGCCAAGATCTTCACTGTGCGCATAGACTGGGTCAAGCTTGTGGCAATCATTTTCTGGAAGACAGTCGTAAATACATCAAGAAAAAATTTTTAAGAATGTGAATTTCAAGGAGACAGAGAAGAAGATGAGTGTTGTACCTGAATGATTACGGATCCAATAAAGAGTTTGGAGAATTTGGCAGACGAGTACACCAACGCTGTCAATTTTGGTGTGTCAATGACCTTGATTTTTGTTGGACCTTCTGGATCACATACAAACAATCTCTCAAGGAAAGGCACATTCTCAATGACCATAACATGGAATGGCTGGAGTGATCTCTTCCCAATTGATGTCTTGTTGCGGGGCCAGTAAGACACATAAATCCATCGGAGATTCGTCAAGGCGATGTGGAGGCTAATGAACCCATGGATCTGCTGAAGACAAAGGTACTCGAGCGCAGTACAGCTACGAAGCATGTGCTCCATAGCCTACTTCGAGATGCCAACGTCGAAGAGTTCGAGCTGCTTGAGTTGAGGGAGAAGAAGGGCGGGCGCGACATTAATCTGGGGAAGATAGCAGGAGTTGAAGCTAGCACGGCGCAGCGTTGGCGTGAGGCGGAGTGCAGACGGCGACAAAGAGCTACATCGTCCAGCTTCAAAACTGAGCTCCTCGAGCTGATCTAGGGTGGGGGATAAGAACCACTCGTCGAACTTGGCTTGGACCTTGTAGTTGGTACTGAACACGCAGATGTCAAGGCGTCTGGCTGGCCCAGGGTGCGATGAAAAGATCTTGGAGACTACGGCCATGTGTTTACAATCCCTGTCGCAGAGGCAGCTGTCAACGGTGAGGTTGAGGGGGACGCGGCACCAGAGGGGGCACCACCACCGGGAGAGCAGGGAGGTCCGCACGACAAATTTGGTGGGGAGGACGCCGATGATGACGAGCAGCATGTCGTCGGGGAGGCTGCTGATGAAGTCCAGGCTCGCCGGATGCGGTTTTTGCTCGAGCCGCCTCCGCTTGTTGGCTGCCTCGCCATCCATCTCAATTGGTGGCGACGCAGGTGTACACGTGTGCTGGTGTGTGTTATGTGCTGGCCCGCTGGGTGTGCGTGAGCGCGTCCTTCTGTGCGTGCCGCCGCGCAGTGGTGAATTGTGCGCGAATGCGTCCTTCACGCGGAAGAAGTGTGTCCTCAATGCGCCCTCAATTTACTAGCATGCGGGGTGCTACCCTGTGGCACCCCGGCTAAGAGAAACCGGAACGCCCCGTATTCCAGCCCAGAGATCGAGGAGAAGTCTCTGGAATACGACACTGCTTGACATAGAACAGATCAGCTCTTATTACAAAAATAATAATTACACGGGTCTGATGTTACAATGATCACATCAGCATGGCAACACTACGCCTGCGATACTACACTTGCTCTATGCTAACAGCGGAACAACTCGTAGCAGCGAAAAACTTCTAGTAGCGGAATAACGACGAAGGTGGTGAACTCCACTCTGCAGGGACTCTGGCTGGGACACGATCTAGCTCGCACGAACGGAAACCACGACAAGCAATCAAGCAATCACGACATCACCTGCAATCTGGCATGACACGCCAGGTCAGTACATTGAATGTACTTGCAAGCTCACAACAACCAAAAACATCAAGGCAAGACAATAACATAGCATTAACCAGGTTAATTAAATTAACATCTACCATGATGAAGCAACTACTAAGCATGAGACGAACTAATACAATGCTGATAAATCACCATGTCAGATCTCCATAACCATATCTCTCTTGGCTCACCGGCCAAGCAATATACCATCTCGATCAACTCATGATCAAAACCATACGGTGATCTTTACGGCGATCACTACCATGACCAACACTTGGTCTCAAACTGTGATCTTTCCGGTGATCACAACCACGACCAAAACTTGGTCTCAAACTGTGATCCTTCCGGTGATCACTACCATGACCAACACTTGGTCTCCAACATCATCATCAACATCCTGCCAATCTGTACTGCTTAACATATCAACATATAAATCACCTATAAGTCATTCCGTCATGTGAGTGTTGATCGAACGGTGGGACCTAGTACGGACGCGACTAGCGATAGATTTAATACACTCTGCAGAGGTAGCACACTATACCCACACCACGGAACCCATGGCCTCGCACTCCCATTCGGGTGGTGCAACAGCATTCCGACAAGACCCTTCCATTGCCATAGCACTCTCCCGGCCACTCCGACCCAAATCCCCAACGGGCTGGTCCTGGGTGGCCCCGTGTCCACCAAAGACACCCCAACCACCGTCATGGTCAAAACACTCCCGCTCGGGGACACTCCCACTCAGGGACTCAGTACCATAATCTCATCAACGAGCACACAAGATTATGCCTGTTTACCGGGCCAGGGCAAGCATGAAATAACCTTCCCTAGATGGAGGCACCGACCAGAGGTCGTTTCAATGGACCGAATCAAGGCCTTCCCACAAAGGCAAATGTGATTGCACTGGAAAAAGCCCGGTTCGGCAGCACCTGACCAACTTAATGACAGAATTTATCCCCAAAAATATAACTGTGGTAACTGATACTCCGATATCAACTATATCAAACTATAATCCAAATCATAACAATATCCAACAAATAATCCAATCATAATCTCATCATATCAAAATACTCCAAGGGTAGCACAATACTACTGTCATGATGAATCCGAAAACAGTACTCCTACTACTCCAATAACAAGAACAAAGCTATTCGGCTAAGATCCACATGTAAACATCATTACCGAAAATAATAATCCAAGCAACAGAACATCAACTAGCATCATGAAAATAATCATACTAACCACTAATAATCCAAAGGCAGCATGATATCCACAGTAATACTCCAAAATATAATAACAGGTACCATCATGAAAATAGTCATACTAACCACTAATAATCCAAAGGCAGCATGACATCCAAAGTAATACTCCAAAAGTATCATATCCAACACCACCATGAAAATAATCATAACATAAGCCACTAATAATCCAATGGCAACATGTCAACCACATAAGCTGCAAAATATAAGTCCTAGAACTCCAAGCAACATCATGGCAATAACAAGATCAAAATACAACTCCGAGAAATTGCCATGCACAAAGTCATGTAGCTAAAGCAATATTTTAAACAAGTTCAAATAATTTAAACCATGTCACTACATTGCAATCATGTAAATGGAGGGTGTGGCTTGCCTGGGGTGGAAGAAATCACCGGAAGAAAGTGCGAGAAACTTGCGGAAAGGATCGCCGGAAAACGTACATTCTCGGAGGAGGCTGAACAAGTCAGGGGCAAAATGGTCATTTTCAGAATGTCAAAACATGGTGAAAATGGTTCCATCATAATGGGCTCGACGAAACGAAGAAATGGGCTTTGGATTCACCTCAAACGGAGTTACGAGCAAAAAGATATAGCCTGACGAAGTTCAGGGACTAATCTGTAAAGATTTCTCCACAAACAGGTCCCTGGACTGAAAAACAGAAAACGTATTTCAGACAATACGCTTTCAGAACATGAAAGCGTATTCTTGGCCGCAACAGAGGGAAATACGCCTTCCTTAAGAGAAAATGCATTTCTGTTTGAAGCAAAGCAAAAATACGTTTTCGGGCAAAGGAAGACGTATCCAGTGGAATACGCTTCCACTTACCACGTGGCCAGGGGCGGGGTCAACGGGCGAGGGGCTGACACACGGGGCCCGCGGCCAGCTGGAGGGGAGGGGGTCAGCGCCTTCGTCCCCTTCCTCTCGCCCGCGCCTGGCCGTGGCAGAGAAGGGTCCCGACGGGGCTCGTCGGCGATTCTGGCTGCCTCCCGCGGCGCTCGGCACACCAACGTGCTCGGGGGATCGAGCCGCATCGCCTGGTCGGCCTCCCGGTTGCTGAAGACGACGGGAATGGGAGCAGCCTCGACCGCAGCGGACGGCTACGTCAGGCGGCAACGGGCATGGCTTCCTGGTGTGCCGGAGGGTGAGGGAAAAGGCAGGGGAGGGTCGCCGGATGTAGATAGGGGCTCTAGTGGTGAAAGAAGGCAAGGAGGGGGACGGCCTTGAGCGATTTTAGCCGGGACATAGCGGCGGCCGTGGTGACGAGGGGAAGGAATGAGAGCTCCTCGAGCTCGTTTGGGTGGTCGGGGAGGCTTAGAGAGGAGGGGTGAGGCTGTGGGTGAGCTCGGAGGGTCTCGGGGTGGCCTTAAATAGCCGCAGGGCGAGGTGCCGCGCTGTCGTTGCCGCGGACGCGTGGCCGGCACCGCGGACGCGTGCCCGCCCGCATGAACTCGGGGGGTAGACGACGGAGAGGAGCAGCGGGAAGGCTAACGGGACGGAGGAGGCCAAGGGGGCGCAGGGAGGATGACGACGGCGATGAACCGGGCCAAACTGCCACTGTGCGCCCGTGGGCACGCGGCGGCTTGCATCGGTGAGCGTTGGTGAGGAAGCTGCCGGAGGGGAAGAGGGGTCCAGGGGGACGGCGATGATGCAGGCTAGCTGTTGGACACGCTCACGCGCGCGAAGACGACGATAGGAGGAGGGGCCGAAGCACAAACAGTCACTAGATGCGGCCGCAGTGCACAGAGTGCGTGCACTGTGGTGCCATTAACGCGGTCACTGGCAGGTAGCGAGGGAGAGAGGCTTCACCATGTTGTCTAGTGGGAAGTTCATCCAGGGTAGGTCTCATCTACGGTGGTAGATCGATTAAAAGTGATCTGGTTAAACGGTAAGAACCCTCTGAAGTTTACTGCAGTAAACTTGGGTGAGCACTAGTGATCAATAGGGAGGGTTTTGGATCCAATGGGGTTGTCTGTGAGGTTGAGGTAAAGAAGGACTTTCATCCTGGTAACTTGGAGAAGAATTGGATCAAGATAAATCATAGTTGCTTTGCAACTGACCAAAATGGTCCAGAAATGATGATGCACTCAAATGGTGTGGCCACTTGAGCTCAAGTTTGGCAAGGCTTCATGATTTGATCATACAAAGATCCTGTATAAGTTTCATACCAATTGGATTCACCAAAATGGTACTTGCTTCACAAACATCCTTGCTGACCAGAAACATGCAAAATTTCTAGAGGAAAAATGGTTTTATGAAACATGCCCAAAATGGGTTGAGGTAGGTTGTATGAATAATAGAAGGCCTAGAAAAATTGGCAGCCACAATGGAGCAAGATAAAATATACTTGCTTCACAAACTGAAATTTTGGGCAGAATCAAAGAATTGAAGGTGGGATCACATGGAGGCATGAAATGAGCTCTACTTTGGTGGAGGGCTATGATATGATGATATGAGGGATCATGCAAAATGGAAACTCATTTGGATATGCCTAGCTTGTACTTCCTTCACAACCACTTCCCTCAGACAGGAACTTTGGAAAATCATAATTAAATAATTACTAGGCAAATGAGGTTTCATTTTGGCATGTGGCAATTATATGGACAGTAAAAGGTGTCCAAGGAGTTTGAGGTCAATTGGAAAAAGATAAATGGCACTTGCTTCACATTGTGCCATTTAGGGCAGAATAGGAAATGAATTATTTGAGCAAGATGATAAACATGACAAATGAAATATTTTGCCATATTTGAGAAAGATATGACCCAAACAATTTATGAGAATTATTTGGGAATTTTAGGAGTGATGGAAATAAAGGTTGCTTCACAACTTAGGGCAGACAGGGTTATTCCTTTAATAGAAAAAGGACTATTCCTGAGAAAAAGAAATTAGGGTTTGGTCAAGCAGTGAAGTGACAAGATCTTGGCAGGGTTTTGAGAATGATGAGCCACTTGGGAAGGGAAATGAGGATGGTCTCCCAGGTGACAAGGCCACAGAACCACTCCAAAAATAAAAACAGAGCAAAAACCAATAAAATCAAAAGAAAAAGAAAAGGGCCAAAATCCAGGCAGTTACATACCCCAAGTGGTTTCAACTTTGTTTACTTCATCACGTGTCAGATGGGCCTCTAGTTTACTTATTTTCACCCACTGCCACATGGGCCAGCACACGAAGATAGAGAACACGAGCTGACAAGGCAGCATGTGAACTGGTTGACCGGTCAACTAAACAATATACATAGCTATACCCTGACACAATGAGCGTATAATCCAGAGAGGGGAGGCCCATGAGAGATAGCAGAGAGAGAGAGCTACTCCCTCCATTCGATAATGTAGTGCCAACTTTTTTTAAAACTCAAAGTTTTGAAACTTTGACCAAATTTATAAAGAAATTACTTATATCTACAATACAAAAGATAATTGATAGTATGAAGTAAGTACATGTTGTGATGAATCTAATGATTGTTCCAGACGTAAATGTTTTTCTCCACATATACCTGGTCTAACTTTTCTGAGGTTTGAGTTTTCAAAACATCCATATGATTATGGGTGTGAGAGAATACCTAACTAGAGAGAGTGTGTGTGAAATAGAAAGAGTGACTGAAAAAAGTGTGTGTGTGTGTGTGTGTGTGAAAGAGACATGGACAACACATGATAAAAGTAGAGAAAAAGCATGCGTGTCTTATGCAAACATATCACACATGCATCTTCGACAGCGGAAGCAAGGTGATGAGATAGTGTGTGGTTGTTTTCAACCGAGAGAGAAAGACCCCTAGCACGTGGCCAAGAGGGGTCTGAAAAACAAGGGAGAGAGGTCGAGAGAGACGTACAAAGAAAATGCAGACATGGGGATGAGAGAGTGTATGTTTGTCATAGAGAGATCCCCTAGAGATCGTGATGGGACTACATGGGTGGGAGATCGAGTGACAAGGTGTGTGCGTGATAGAAGATACCCGAGATATATTGAGATAGACGTATGGATGGAAGCAGACAATACGTGTGTTCCTGATGGCTAGTGAGAGATAATCATACTTAGGGGGAGTGCGTGCGCCTATGACAGAGTGAGGGGTTATGATACTTAGGGGGGTGCATGTCACATAGAGAGAGAACAAGGGCGGATGTTGTTTTATGGGTGTATGTAGCGCGAGCGAGACAAGTGTATGTGTGAACCAGGGAGATATAAAGTTTGAGAGAGATAGAGGAGCCCTGATAAGTCTGAGTGGTGTATCAGATAGCTGAGAGGGGGAAAGAGATATTCCATCCGCTCGATAATGCAGTGCATGTAAATTTTTTAGAAGTCGAACTTTGGAAACTTTGTCCAGGTTTACACAAATGTTATTTATATCTACAATACCAAAGATACATCATATGAAACCACATCTCATGATGAATCTAATGGTATGTGTTCACCGTAGATGTAAATGTTTTTCTCCACGTACATGGTCAAACTTTGTGATGTTTGACTTTTCAATAAATCTATATGCTATGGACCGAAGAGAGTGCCTAAGTCGAGAGAGATCAAGTGCGTGTGGAGGACAATGAGTGGCTGTGCAAAAAGAGTATGTGTGTGAAAGAGAAAGGGACAACGAACGATAAATTAGAGAGAGAGAGAGTGTTTCCGTTTCTTATGCAAACATATCACGCATGCATCTCCGAGATAGAAAAGCAAGGTGAGGAGATACACGAAGACAGCTAGTGCATGATTGTTTGCAACGGAGAGAGACACCCCTATAGCACATGTCCAATAGAGGTCTGGCCAACAAGGAACAAAGGTCGAGAGGGACACATGGAGAATATGAACGCATGGGCAGGGAGAGAGGGTGTGTTTGTGATAGAGAGATCCCCTCGAGATCGTGAGGGGACTATATGGGTGGGAGATCGAGGGAGGTGCGTGCATGATAGAAAGATGCTGTGAGAGAAATCGAGATAGACCATGCACATGTTTGTGATGGAGACTAAGATTAGCTAGTCATCTACATATAGGGGGGACTACATGTGCCTACAATTGAGTAAGAGACCATCATGCTTGGCTAGGCATGAGATTGTGTGTGTGTGTGTGTGCGTGTGAGATGGAGAGAAAATGAGGGAGAGAGATAGAGTTTTAGATGGGTCTATCGAGTGCGAGTGAGATATGCATGTGTATGTGTGACCCAGGGAGATGGAGAGTTTGAGAGAGAGAGAGGGAAGAGCTCCAAGACGACAGAGTGGTGCGTGAGAGAGTTGCGGGAAATGAGCCAAGGAATTTGTGTGCATACGATGAGTGCACCGAAGATATTTAACTTGTACTAGAGAATAATACATAGTGTGCAAGAGAGACCTATAGATGGAGTATATATGCATGAGAACTAGAAAGACCCCCCCACACACACACACAAAGAGAGAGAGAGAGATGGAGAGAGAGGGAGAGGGATCAACAAGGTTTGTGTGTTGGATGGGTGCGATAGAATTGAAGATTGTCGGCAAGAGAGAGAGAGAGAGAGCAGAAGTCTGGGAGAGGGGGAGGTCGTGTTTTATGCATCAAAGACTGATATAAACCATGTTTCGATATAAAATTGCATCCAAATATTTAAATTGGAGAACATGTTGTCTGCAATCCACACATGAACGGAGATATGCGTATATCAAACAAGTTCATTAATTTGACTTTCAACATGTTCATGGAGTACTATAATACTGTACAACATGCTGCTCGATTGAGGTGCTCAATTTTGGATTTAGTTCACTATATTGACCTGGTGAATGAGCTATTTCATTGAATCGAGATATTTCATTTTGGGTTTGATTCCCGTTTTTGAGTGGGTCAACTATCTGTCATATACTAAATCGTTAGCAACGAGCATGTAAACACATTACTCCCAAGCATCATCTCTCCATCTAGAAAAGAAGTGGCAAGCTAATATTTCAAAATTTGATTCGAATCAACTTGGTAAAGTAGATGTGGATGCTTGTTCTCCAAAAATTTGAACGAACCATTAAACAACCTCTGCTCGGTGGAATTCGTCCGAGCAAATAAATGGGAGATGCGAAATTACCGGCCTATGTGGGACACGCATCAATTGACCCGTCGTACATTGAGGGTAGGTTCGTAACTTCATCCAAGAGGGCCTTCTCCTCGGCCAAAATGACATGTGCCAAATAATTCATAAACCATGGTCGGCAAAATACCCTCTCCACACCCGAAATAGCTCGCGCCCACTATTTCAAAACACGCTCTCCTCGCCCGAAATCGCTCGCACCCACTATATTTAAAAGCACGCCCTCCTCGCCTGAAATCGCTCGTGCCCACTATATTTCAAAACACGCCTTCCTCGCCCGAAATCGCTCGCGCCCACTATTTGGGAGAAGCAAAGTTACTCTTCTATCCCCAACCCTCGGTACACAAACCTAAGCCGAGAAGCCTAAAGGCAGGGGTAGAACTATAACCCCCCCCCCCCACACACACACACACATTTCAGACAAATGCGTCCGTAATACATGGTTCCCTCTCCCAATTCCCCATTCATACCTTGTGGGCGCCAAATCACCTTCTACCTGGAAGCTCCCTTCTCCCAAGCCACGAAACCTCATCCCCTCCTCCATGGCGCACCCCACCGCACCAAATTCACAGCCGCCCTCTTCTCTAATCTCGGAGACTTGTCCATTTGCCATCATGAACTGGGCCGTGTGCCTCTTACTCTGTGCTGCCGAAGCTGCCTCGACGACGACCGCGTTAACTGTACCGGAGCTGATTCACACCCGCTGTTGTTCACGGCGCCGGAGCGGCTCCAACTTTGGACCCGTCTAGAGCCCCGGCGCTGCTTCCCCGTAGCCGTCGACCATGAGACATCTCTGCTTCCCTGTCGCCGGTGGCCACTGCAACCGCGTCGGCCTCACCGACTCGGCAGCTGGAGCTACCTACTTCACTGGGCCGCCAGATAGGTCACACCCTCATCTCAAATCACTTTATTTAGGTGCCAGTTGTTTGAATTTTTATTTTGGGCCAATCGGTTCCCAATGGGAGGCAGCACACCTCGAGCCGGCGGAGCTCTTAGGCTGCCAGTTGGCTGGTGTCTAACGTAAGGGTGCGGGGGTGCAAGTTCGCCACGGAAGCAACGCTTAGATGGCTATCTTAGAGTTGCGTGGGTTGAAGGTACTGCCGCCGCCGGATCTGGATGACGGCGAGTCTTTGTGGATTGGCCCGGGGGCGGCGCAACCATGGCAATGCGGTGGGGCTGGGAGCGGCGTTTTGGTCGGGGCCACGAACGGCAGAGGCAGGCTGCTCTGCCGGTGGTAGCTGGCTCTTCGGGGAAGATTCCGAACAATGTCAGTCAGGAGGCACAAGACGGCCATCAAGCCATCCGGCATAGATCGGATAGTACCAAAATAAAATAAAATCATGTGACCCCAATTTAGTATTCAGTCAACAGACATGTGACCACTCTCATCCCTTGCTGTTGATCTCTTAGGGTATTTCTTCAGATCAAAGAGATGTGTCGTTCTTAACACTATGCATTTTCTGCATCTTCAGCCACACCGTCTTCCGACTCACCGCAGCTGCTCCAACAAGGGAAGCATACACCAGAAGGGAGCTATAGTCCCCACTCAACAATTCCCTGCATCGAATGCGCGTGCCCGACATGGACAGCCACAACAACTGCAGGGCCATCGACAAGTCAGCACATGATGCTCACTCCTATGGATGGAGGCCATATAGGTTGTACCCTCATCTTACTTGTGTGCAACATTTATGGCTTTGTTATTCACCTAAGCATGGAAAATAGATTTTCAAATTTCACTGTATATTCATGCTGATCTCTTACGGGTCTTGTTCAGGAGTTAACGATGTTCCATAGTTCAGCTAAGAGACTTGTTCCTTAGGTAACGTCATTCCATAGTTATCATCCATCAGCCATTGCTATCCCACAAGCTGGTGAGTATAATATTATACCACTTCTAGTATAACCTATGTTCTTCTTAAATACTTTTGTGTGCCATCTAGTTAATCTCGAGTACAAATGATACATATTCTGTAGCTTTCCAGTGTTCTCCCTTTAGTTTTTGAGACCTGTTGCTGCTAGTTAACCCTAGTCCTACTATTTATGTCGTCTCCTACAGGCACTCATTACATAAATCTAACTACTAGTTGTCTTCCATACATGTCAGATATAATTGCACACACTGATTTGTCCACAAGAACCTCAAGGAGCAATGTAACGGCCAACAAACTTGACGTCAATGATACCCAATATGATGGAACATGTAAAGGCAGTTCTTCACAAGACTTGCAGAAAGATGATGAATCCTATTCACCCCATAAGATCCTTGCTCTAACTTGGCCCTTGATATGGGTATAGCATGCATATAATGTCCTGGAGTGCATCTACTCTGTTGCAATGCCTTGTGCTTCGCCTGCTGATCATGCATGTAAATATGGCATGCCTTCGTGTTTTTCAGTACCTATTCCATTAATGATAACATGTTTTCAAATTCAAGTACTGTCATTCTACTCTATCACAATGCCATCTGCTTAGTTTGGACATCATGCTTCTCAATATCTTATGCATTGTTATTCATCAGTATGTACTTCATCTGTCTACCATACCATGTTCTTTTTTTACATTGAAGTGTTGTTCTAGTGGTCTCTTGCAATGCCATCTTAGTTTCCCAATCATACACGCATATGTTGCCTTAGTGTTTTTCTGTAATGTATTCCGCTAGCATACAGTGTTACATTCAAGTAGTGTTTTTTACACCGTTGTCCTGTCGTATCCCTAGCTCTTACATCATACTCCCTCCGTCCAGATTACATGTCGTAGAAATGGATAAAACTGGATGTATCTAGAACTGAAATACACCTAGACCCATCCATTTATTTCCGGATGGAGGGAATACATGTCAATATGTCATGCCTTTCTATTCTTCAGTACCTATTCCATCTCTGCTGTAGCATGTTTTATAATTGAAGCACCATCTATTATATAATTAAAATAAGAGTCAAACAAGCCATCACGTTCGTCCACATATGTTGAAAAAATATCATCCATTGATCCTAATTATAACGGCCGAGATAAAAAGATGAAAAAAGTTACGTAGAACATCTATTGGGTACAATCCATTCTTGACACGTACATAGGCTTTGGCACGTTAAAAAAAAGTTCAGCACACGTATAGGTGACGGAAACACTTCAGGCTGACCCAAATAAACATATCCTGTATAGTAGGAATGTAAAGAGTTGTAGTCGCATCAGACTTATAATGTCTGAGACAATATATACGTAACTCATAGGTCGCCTTGGCTTGGCCTCCACTTCGAGAAGGGCATCAGAGATCCCATGGGGGCGCAACTGGCGTTGGCTTCGAGGTGAAAGTTGTCCTAATCTGCGTTCGGGGCAAGATGCTGCTGAGCTGATTGGAGCAACAGAGGGACAACAAAGACCTCAAGATAATGCTTTGGAAGAAGGCCATCATCCACACTGAGAAGTGCGCAGAATCTCCAACATGGCCGACGACCTCGACGCACCACACACTATGTCTGGTATTGACACCATCACCTCACAGCTCGCGATTGATGGCTACATTTCGTAGATTATCTCAGCCTCAACGCCCACGCTGGCACTGTCAAACAAGCGTGCCGCTTGACACCGGCAAGACTGTGTCCAGCGAACTCCACACCGCCGTCGTCGTCAAAACAGAGAAATTCTTGCCACAACACCGTCGGGAGACTGCGGGTGCCACCAGCTCGGAGAATGACTGCTTCCAGAAACAAAGCAATGGTTAACACACGCACCATCCGCGAGAGAAGCTGAAGATGAAGAAAAGGGTGGGAGTAACGCTTGCAGTAGGCAACGGTTGAGCGAGGTGTGGCACCCCGGCTCAGAGCGACCGGTTTACCCTACATAGCCAGCCCAGAGACCATGTCTTGTGGCAACACACAACATCTTGGTAAAGAAAAACAACCGCTTTATTGATGCTAGCGGATCAGAGTTTATATTACAACAGATGTCGAGGCTAAGCAACATGCACGGTGCGGCTGAACAATATGTACATTATTTAGTGAACATAAAGGGGCCTCGATCATAACAAGTACGCGGCAGTGGAACAACGTCGTAGCGGAAACTCCATAGCACAGGGACACCGATGTGGACACGATCTAGACTCGAGCAGTGCTCCTTTCCAACGCAACTTTCCTGAAATCTGGCATGACACGCCAGGTCAGTACATTGAATGTACTTGCAAGCTCACAACAGGCATAATCATAATGACAAATAATATCATGATAATTAACCAGTTATTAATGCAATAATGTTCCAACATGCTGTGATCATGCTCTTGTGATAAACGTCCCTCGGGACCGACTTACCAACCGTGATCGTTCTCGGATCACAAACAAACCACCATCGTGGTCTTGACCAGAGTAACTCGTGAATCTTACGGCGATCACAACCACGACCAATATTTGGTCTCGAACATATCGATGGCCTTTCCGCCATCATCAACAGTGCAAAGTTCATGACTTAGTGTGCAAGTTTATTAAACGTTGACTCATGGTGGGACCTACTACGAGGCGTCCATGACCGTGGACTCGGCTATCGATAGATTATACACTATGCAGAGGTAGCACACTGTACCCACACCATGGAACCCATGGCCTCACACTCCCATTCGATTGGACCAACGGCATTTCGATGAAACCATTCCATTGCCATGACACTCTCCCGGCCACTCTGACCCAATCCCCAACGGGCTAGTCCTAGGTGGCCCCGTGTCTACCAAAGACACAACGACCACCGTCGTGGCCAAAATGATCCCACTCAAGGAGCTGGTACCATAATCTCAACAACGGGCACACAAGGTTATGCCTGCTTACCGGGCCAGGGTAAGCATGCCCATAACCTTCCCTAGTTGGAGGCACCGACCAGAGGCATGTCAATGGACCAAATCAAGGCCTTCCCACAAAGGCAAATGTGGTTGCACTGGGAAAATCTTGATTCAGTGGCACCATGTCCCAGTCAATGATATATTCAAGTTGAGTTATATTCAGGTTCAACTTAAAATTAAAATGACCGGTGTCATAGCATGCCATGAAATGCAATACTACACATGCATCACATATTAACGAAAATGACTAGTGTCAACCATATTCACACTAAGCATAAGCATCAACAACCTATATTACTTTCCTGGACAGGGTAACCCTCACTTTAACAATATATTTTGCAGCAAGTATTATTATTTTCTCATGCAAGAAAATAACTTCGATTAATTTCTCATATGCATAGCAAAAATTTACTATCATCACCACAATCAAATCCTAATTTCTTTACCAACCAAGTTAGGTTCAAACATTCTGTAAATGGCTAAACAAGTACTTAACATAATATTTTCTAGCAAATTTAACTATTTTATTTATGCAAGAAAATAACTTTAAGTAATTACTCATATGCATAACAAATCATTTTATCATTACCACAAGTAGGCCTTAGCTTTTGTTTACCAACTAAACTAGTTCCAAACATTCTGTAAATCAAGCATAATGACTAACAAATACTTGACAGGATATAAATAACATAATAGTTATTTACATGCATGGATTAATCATTTCATTCAAGTAAGAAAATCATCAATATTAAAATGACACCATGAAAATGTTGTTGTGGCTTGCCTTAGTGCAGATGAGGTTCACAAGCCTTCTGGTGATCCTCAAGACAAGCCTCACCCTCTGAAAATAAATTTAAGCACAAGAAGAAAATATCAAGAACTCTTCTGAAGATCACCAGGAATTCTAGACAGCTCGGGAAAATCTCATTTTTGGTGAGCTGCTAGATTTCTTTGCAAAGAACTTAATGCAAAAAGAATCAATTCATTTGGACGTATGGTTGAAGAGTTATAGCTATTTGAAGCTCTCTGGAAATGGATTGAATTTGAATTTAAATAAAACAGACTAGGGGGTGACGTCGAAGGCGTAAAGCCTCAGGACGCCACCACTCGTACCGCTTCATGCGCGTAGTGAGTGGCTGACTAGCGGGCCCCGCTAGTCAGGTGAGAATGAGGGGAGAAGAAAATAGAAGGGCATCGCAGCTTCGCCGGAGCTCTTGCCGGCGACGAGGGCTCCTTGGCCAAAACGGGAGGGAGGGATCAAGAGAGTGGGTGGAGGCGCACCTGCCCATACCCGTAGCGTAGCTAGGGGTGGTCGGACAGCGTCGGAATCGACCTCGCAAGCGGAGGCAGAGGGCGGTGGTCGCCGGAGATGAGGAAGACGGCGAGCAGAGGAACCTTCGGGGGCTCTAGGGGGACAGGATGCCTTCACCGGAGAGAGGCGGAGGCCCTGGAAGGATCGCCCTGGCCTGGGAGGGGATGGAGCTACCGTGACGACCAAAGGGGATCGCTGGCGAGCTCGAGCTCGAGGACGGCGGCCCGCGGCCTGCCCGGCCGGGCTACAGTTTCCTACGCGCTTGTGGGGTGTGTGGGAGTGGTGGATGGTGCTCGAGGAGGCTGGGGGCGGCTCCATTTATAGGCGAGCGGAGAGGGGGGTTTTGGGCTCCGCTAGTGGACACATGTCCATGGTGCCCGGCGACGAGCCGCATCAGTGAGAGGGGGAGAAGGCGACGCAGCTCACGCGGCGACTGTTGGCGAACGGGGACGAGCACAGGAACGAGGAGAAGGCGACGAGCACAGTGCGCATCGCACTGTTGGGTTGGCCGGACCGTGCTCGTGCTCTCTGCGGCGAGCTCGGCGTCGGTGAGCGCCAGGGGGAGTTAATGGCGTTGAGACGAGGATGGTGGCGAAGTTTGGCGCGCTCGGGCAGACGAGGGAAGCAAGCACGTGCGAACAGAGCGCTCAACGGCACCCAGAGCGCGCCGACAAGCATGCTGGCATCATGGACACGCGTGGTCACCGCGTGAACTCCTCCCTCAGGCCGGCCAACATCCAAAGATCATGTCTGGCTTGATGTTCGTGGTAGTTTTGAGGATTACCACACTTTGGTTTGGCTCCAGATGCAGTGGAGAAGATTTTACATGCCATGTAAGTTTCTGATCAGTAACTTTGAGATGTTACTGGGGTCAAATGGCTGGGAGTTGGGGGCTGTGCTTTGGAGGCTAGCCATCATCTACCAAGGTGATGATGCACAAGAAAATTCAGGCACAATGGAGCAAGTAAAATGGTAGTTGTTGTAGAAACCACCATTTCTGTCCAGAACAGAAAATATTTTCTGTAGAAAAAATATTCAAAAAAGTTATGAAATATTTTTGCTCAGGAAGGTGCCCTAGGGTTCAAAGAATATTTGGGAATTTTCTCAGATTTTTGTGGGCAAGAAAAATGAGGGTTGCTTTGGAGCTCATTGAACTAGCTAGGGTTTTAGAGAGGAAAAATGAATATTTTTCATTTAAGAAAAATATTCCCAAGATTATTTTGAGGTGGATCAAGAGGGGAATGATGATTAGAGAGGGGAATGATGCACTTGGGTGAAAGCCAAGGGTACCCAAGTGTTTAAGTCCATATGAAAAGATTAAAAAACCCCAACTTTCAAAATAAATCCAAATGAAAATCAGGCAAATAAGAGAGGGCAAAAATCAGGCTGTCACACGAGGGGCCATCAGTCTTGCAGCTGCTGGATAGGGAGATGGCCGCGGTAGCCATGAACCACAACGTGTAGCAATAGATGCATGGTGGAGCTGGAGGAGCAGCAGCAGGTAGCATACCAGCACCATGAGTAGCCGAGTAGGAGCTGCAGTGCCTCGGTTGCGTCACAAAGTGGGAGCGGTTCAGGTGCAGTAACGTGTGAGACGGAAAGAATAAGCTGCAGCACCAACATGTGCAGAGCCACCGACTACGATGTGACCGCACGCGCATTTATGAAGCATCACAAGGAGCAAAGGAGTCATTGAGTACACTGCAGCGCCCTTGACGTGATGAATTTTTCAAAGAGTCAGCTAGCATGGTCCTTCCAAGTATTTATGGTAAGAAATTTTCAAACAAGTAGATGAGCTTCGATGCAATCCCATAACAATAGTATCTTTTTAGATGTCAAAAAATTGGTCACGTTAGTCTTCTATGTGTGCGTGTAAAATTCCATGAAAATTGACGAGAATTGTGTGAAGTTTTAAAACTAAGTTTTCACGATGGATATGTACATTTTCAAAAAATCAATTTGGTACTATACATCTTTTTTGTGAATTTATATAACAACATTTTCTTTCCCTAATAGCTTATACATGGAGACTATTAATTGGGTAAAGTCATATGTTTGCGACAGGCTGGATGATTTGGATGTGATAGTAGGAGAACAACCAAGCAATATATACCACTAGACATACATACTCTTTTTTTAGGGAATTAGACATGCATACTCTAACATTTATGCTATCATAAATAGATACCACACAAATACGACCTCGAAAATGCTGTTAGAAACAGGCAACACAAAATCATAGGCCAAAAATCCTAGAAGGCCTACACGTGCTCATTATGGCGGATAAACATCACATTTGAAGTACCATGCTTGAAATTATTTATTTTTAAAAATAATGATACGGTAACTGAATGCATAGTATGGTATAAATCAATCCACTTAAGAAGGATAGTACCGTACTCCATGTTGCTAGCGGTCTATCTAACTAATAATCAGACTTCAATGTTATCGGGGTTAGGGTTTAATGATTCTAGGAAATTAAAGTCGTAAGATCGGGTTTTGATATAATAACTAAACATGAAATTTCTAGAAAAATAGTTAAAAGCATGTAACCCGAGACTACAACTACATTTGTTTCATAGAGGGGATTGACCATGAAACATGCCACATAAGGAGAATATAGTAACTTCATGACTAAAGAGGCTTGGAAAAGAGCAATGATGTTAAAATAATAATTGTACATATATTTAAATAACGTGACTACATCGAGATAGCCCCCAGTGCATATATTAATAGCTATAAATATCTTTTTTCAGACTCATATTCTAAGACCCATTACTATGAACCAATTTTAGTGGCACATACCTAATTAAAATTTGATGATATACTATGTTGGTTTCACCACACAGAAAAGAAAATACTCAAATGCCAACAAATGGTTGTTTAAAATATATAAACCAATATATTAATAAAGTTCTAGCCGCGCAAATGCGCGGGTTTACCCGCTAGTTCTTCTATATAAGGCATGCAAGGGGAAGACGGCTATGTTAGAATCTGAAGGGTTACAAACCATGTCTTTGCAAAAGATCCAAACGCCAGGAGATAATAAACCAACTCTAGTTTTCATATATAGTGCTCTAGCACTAAGAAACCCAACTCCCATTGATAATAAGCAGATTCCAATGGCCAAAGAACTAGTCCGCTCCAGTCGAGCAAAAATATGTCAACTCCATTCTAAGAAGCATGTGCGTATCCTCGCAACATGGAATTTTATAGCATTCTGATCATATTTTCTACATGTTTCTTACCCATATCTCTTTTAGAAAATAAGCTTAAAGGATAGAAGACTTTTTGTACTGGGATCGTATTCGAGGAAAGTATCTTGCGGGAATTCTCTATGCTCCAATGCTGATGTAAGTACATGCTGTATATCACTATATTTTTACATCAGCATGTATTTTGTTAATCGGTGTGAATCCAACCTTTATCTCATCTAAATTCAGTTGTAGCAACATGTTAAAGGCGACAATGTTGATTTTTGTAAGGAAAACTGCTTGATAGTTTTGCATACTGAGTTGCATGAGTGTACTTTCTCATATCATGCACATTACTGAATTGTAGTGCTGCTCTGGTTGCCTATTCATTCATTGTGTCAATGTTTCTTTCGTATTACCTTACATGGATGATGATAGATGTGCCATATTGTGTTAATTTGGTGTAGGCTTGTGTGGTTTGGTTGCCCGAACGTTCGTTGTGTCAATGTTGCTTTCCTATTTTCTGACCTGGCCAATAATAGCAATGCTAGTGTGTTAATTTGGTGCAGGCTGCTGAAGATAAGAAGACAAACTCTGAAAACAGCAAGGGAACCCCATTGTTTCTTTCAAATAAATCTAGGCCAGGTAATATGGCAATAAATCTTGATTAATCTATTCGGTTCCCCTCCTAATTCATGTTA
Organism: Triticum urartu; assembly: GCF_056163025.1. Taxonomy (NCBI): domain Eukaryota; kingdom Viridiplantae; phylum Streptophyta; class Magnoliopsida; order Poales; family Poaceae; genus Triticum; species Triticum urartu. Next base: position 474,760,481 of record NC_141873.1, on the reverse strand, counting down.
TGATGCAATGGTCGGGACACTCTCCACTATCAATAATACAAGCCTGCCAAAATCACCACCTGAATCTGTTCAGTTTTGTTTGTCTCGAATGCAACAGAAAAAATGTATGTTTGTGAACCAATTAATGGCTGAAGCAATGATGGAAATGGTAGATGAATCAGAGGTGCACATTCATGCGTAACAACAACTGATCAATGTTTTTAGAGACAGTGTAGCAAAGCAGCGAGAACTTGCCCACATGCTTATGGGCGTCATCCGCGCTGAGGTTGCAGATTGTGATGTTGTAGATCGTTAGATTCTGTTCATTTATTTGCACTGGCATCAATCTTTGATTGCCCAGTGGATGTAATTTCCTATAATATATGCTGGATGTGCAACGTTTTTCCCTGTATGTCGTACCTTTGCTTGATCGGTTTTGGTCCCATGCATAATTTCTCGTCATAATGGGCTCAAATTATCTAATTGGGCCTAAAGACATGTACGAACTTTAGTGGGCCCATTAAGTTAATGGGCCGTTACCAGGCCGAAAGTTAATGGTCGGCCTCTTACCTCTTGGGTCGTTAACAGGCCGACATCGAAGCGGGCAACAGGCAGGCCCATTTGATTTCATGGGCCTTTAACAGGCCGATACTAGATCGGGCTACATATGGCCCAAATATACTGTGTGCCTTTAGCAGGCCAAAAGTGACAGCGGGCTCGTACTGGACCATGAAGAGCATGGGCCGCGAAGAGGCCGAAAGTCTGGTCATACTATAAATGGCCCAACTCTGTTGTGGGCCTTTAGTAGGCCAAAAGAGAAAACGGGCTGGTATTGGACCATGAAGAGCATGGGCCGTTAACAGGCCAAAACTCAGGTTCGACTGCTAATGGCCCAACTCACTTATGGGTTGTCACCAGGCTAAAAGACACACCGGGCCAGAAATTGGCCCAACACATAAATGGGTCGTTAAAAGGCCAAAAGATGTACATCTTGAAAATTGGCCCATCCCTTGAATGGGCCGTTAACAGGCCGAAACCACATTAGGCCGATATTGAGCCCAAATATATAGCAGGTTGTTAACGGGCTTGAACTGACGATGGGCTGCAATGGTCACCGTTAATGGACCATTGACAAGTCGAATTGGCACATCTCGTATGGGCCGTGGGATTAAATGGACCTGACACAAGTAGGCCTTATATAGGTCGGCCTGCTAATTCTTACTGGGCCGGCCTTTTTCACCGGAATGGGCCACTGTTGGGCCGTGCCACGTGTCGATCTATCATAGGCTCCTCCAGTCCAATGAGTGGATGACATCTGTCCCAACGGTGAGCCGACACGTGGTTCCTCCGGCCAATGAGAATTTTACATGTGGAAAATCCCCATTGGTCTGGGCTGTTCACGGGTTATCGGATCCAAAACCGGACCCGATAGCTTAACCGCGACCCATTACGGTCGATGCCACGTGTCGGTCACCCTTGACGAAAGCACTTCTATGACGTGCGATTTACCATCATGGAAGTGGACACTTCTGTGATGATAATTTTGGTAATGTCATGGAACACTTCTACGAAAGCACAGGTATGCCTATCTTGATTCTGTCATAAAATCGTCATGGATGTACATGCATGACAGAAAACATGACCTACTGTGGCAAACACGTATCATAACGGAAGTGTATTTTTTGTAGTGACACGAATAAGTATCAACCAAATAGCAAGAGAGACAAAAGGAGCAAAAACACTCTCTCTCGAGGCCTATGATCTATACACCCCCCTTTGGCAACAAGTTACCAAAAAGTTTGAAAATGCATAGTGTTATACGTCTTTCTAGGCTTGATCTTCGGTAGGTGGTGTTGAGAGGACTCCAAGGATGAATGCATCTGTTGAAGTTGATGGATCTGGTGGAGTGGCAACTGGAGATGGCACTGATGCTGTGGCTGTAGGTGCTGATGAAGTTGCACTTGTGTCAGCCATGGGCACTGCAGCAGATCTCTGACCTCTTGGCACTCTTTGAAAGGCATATGTGGTAGACTGCCCTTTTCTCTCCTCAGCTTCTTCCTGGAGCTGCTCAACTGCTGTTTGCATCTCTGTCACCTTTAAATCAAGATCATAGAACTTAGTCTCAATGATCCTTTCCAGGCCCTCTTGGTTCTAAGTCAGGGTGACCAATCCTTACTCAGTCCTCAAGGTTACTTGAATCAGATATGCAAGTAGATCTTGCTTGGACTTGAGAAACACTTGAGATGCCTCATCAGCACTTGGCATCTTTGCTGCTTTCTCATCTTTAGCTTTCTCTCTCTTCTCTTGTGCCTCTATAGATGTGGGATCATCTTTATCCATCACAACAGTGTTGTCCTCAAAGTTAGGCAACAAGGGAAGATGTTCCTTGTCTAACAAGTAGGTGTCTGTGCCCATCTTGGAGTTTATGAGCACCTAGATGTGTGGAGCTGCTACCTCTTGAGCACTGCGTTGGTTTTCCCTTGAAGAGGAAAGGGTGATGCAGCAAATTAGCATAAGTATTTCCCTCAGTTTTTGAGAACCAAGGTATCAATCCAGTAGGAGACTACACGCAAGTCCCTTGTACCTACACAAACAAATAAGAACCTCGCAACCAACGCGATAAAGGGGTTGTCAATCCCTTCATGGTCACTTACGAGAGTGAGATCTGATAGAGATAATAAGATAAATATTTTTGGTATTTTTATGATATAGATTGAAAGTAAAGATTGCAAAGTAAAATAGATTGGAAACTTATATGATGGAAGATAGACCCGGGGGTCATAGGTTTCACTAGTGGCTTCTCTCAAGATAGCATAAGTATTACGGTGGGTGAACAAATTGTTGTCGAGCAATTGATAGAAAAGTGCATAGTTATGAGAATATCTAGGCATGATCATGTATATAGGCATCAAGTCCACGACAAGTAGACCGAAACGATTCTACATCTACTACTATTACTCCACACATCAACCGCTATCCAGCATGCATCTAGAGTATTAATTTCATAAGAACAGAGTAACGCATTAGGCAAGATGACATGATGTAGAGGGATAAACTCAAGCAATATGATATAAACCCCACATTTTTATCCTCGATGGCAATAATACAATACGTGCCTTGCTGCCCCTGCTGTCACTGGGAAACGACACCGCAGGATTGAACCCAAAGCTAAGCACTTCTCCCATTGCAAGAAATATCAATCTAGTAGGCCAAACCAAAGTGATAATTCGAAGAGACTTGCAAAGATAACAAATCATACATAAAAGATTTCAGAGAAGAATCAAATATTGTTCATAGATAAACTTGATCATAAACCCACAATTCATCGGATCTCGACAAACACACCGCAAAAAGAATTACATCAAATAGTTCTCCAAGAAGATCGAGGAGAACTTTGTATTGATATCCAAAGAGAGAGAAGAAGCTATCTAACTAATAACTATGGATCCAAAGGTCTGCGGTAAACTACTCACACATCATCGGAGAGGCTATGGTGTTGATGTAGAAGCCCTCCGTGATCGATTCCCCCTCCGGCGGAGCTCCGGAAAAGGCCCCGAGATGGGATCTCTTGGGTACAGAAGGTTGCGATAGTGGAAATAGGGTTTCGTGGTGCTCCTGGATGTTTTCGGGGTATATGGATATATATATATATATATATATAGGAAGAAGAAGTAGGTCGGTGGAGCTGCGAGGGGCCCACGAGGGTTGGGGCGCGCCCAGGGGGGCAGGCGTGCCTCCCTGCCTCGTGGCCTCCTCGCTCCTTTCTTGACGTCTACTCCAAGTCCCCTGGATCACGTTTGTTCCAAAAATAACTCTCCTGAAGGTTTCATTCCGTTTGGATTCCGTTTGATATTCCTTTTCTGCGAAACACTAAAATAGGCAAAAAAAAATAGCAATTTGCACTAGGCCTTGGGTTAGTAGGTTAGTCCCAAAAATAATATAAAAGTGTATAATAAAGCCCATTAAACATCCAAAACAGATAATATAATAGCATGGAACAATCAAAAATTATAGATACGTTGGAGACGTATCAAGCATCCCTAAGCTTAATTCCTGCTCGTCGTCGAGTAGGTAAATGATAAAAACAGAATTTTTGATGTGGAATGCTACCTAGCATAATTCTCAATGTAATTTTCTTTATTGTGGCACGAATATTCAGATCCGAGATATTCAAGAAAAAAGTTTAATATTGACATAAAAATAATAATACTTCAAGCATACTAACTAAGCAATCATGTCTTCTCAAAATAACACGGCCAAATAAAGTTCATCTCTACAAAATCATATAGTTTGGTCATGCTCCATTTTCGTCACACATGAATGCTCTCATCATGCACAACCCCGATGACAAGCCAAGCAATTGTTTCATACTTTAGTAATCTCAAACTTTTTTGAATTTTCACGCGATACATGAGCATGAGCCATGGATATAGCACTATGGGTGGAATAGAATATGATGATGGGGGTTATGTGGAGAAGACAAAAAAGGAGAAAGTCTCACATCGACATGGCTAATCAACGGGCTGGGGAGATGCCCATCAATTGATGTGAATACAAGGAGTAGGGATTGCCATGCAACGGATGCACTAGAGCTATAAATGTATGAAAGCTCAACAAAGGAAACTAAGTGGGTGTGCATCCAACTTGCTTGCTCACAAAGACCTAGGGCATTTTGAGGAAACTATCATTGGAATATACAAGCCAAGTTCTATAATGAAAAAATCCCACTAGTATATGAAAGTGACAACATAGGAGACTCTCTATCATGAATATCATGTGTGACGCCCCAAGACCGGAGCTTCAGATGCCTTCCAGGGTTTCCCGGTTTCGTCGTGTGATTTGTTTGGTTCGTTGCTTTCATTTTTTGCATCATGTGCATTGCATCATGTCATCTTGCAACATGTTTTAAAACTCAACCAAATAAAATCGGATGGATCTTCGGTCCATTTAAATCGAGGGATATTCACATGGTGAAATTCTCTTTATAACATATCTCCCAATATGTATAGGGAGGTAAAATAAATATTCCATTCTTTAGGAATCGACCACAACACACTCACAATATAAATCCCTTGGGTTCTTTTGCTTCAAGTTTCACCTCCGAACCTTGGCAGTAGTTCTTTCTCCATTTATCAAGGGTCCTCCAAAAACCCTCAACATTTTTGTACACCCCTTTAGCCTAGCCTCCATTCAAACTCTTTTGGCTCAAGTCAAATAAGTTTGAATTTAAATTCTCCTAACTTGTCGGAACTATTTTTGTTGAGGTGGAAATATTCCATAAAGCCATAAAAACATGTTCCATAATTTTGTTCTTCTCCATGGCCTCTTCTCTTAATTATTCTTGGCCTATCTCTTTTGCTGAAAAGAGAGATTAAGAGAGAGAGAGAGAGAGCCCAGCAGGCCCAAACCTCCCTAGGCGCAGCCTTCCCTCTCCCTGGGCCGGCCTCCCTAAGGCCCAGTCATCTTCCCCCGTAACCCTAGGCCTCCCGCACGATCCCCTGCGCTCGTCCTCCTCGTTCCCTCGCGCCGCCAGGGAACTGCTAGCCTGATCCCATCTCCCTTCCCCCGATCCACTTCTCTCGCTCGCACAGATTTTTTTTTCAAAACTATGATATATTTTATAGCATTTTCGGAAACTATACCATGATTTGCTTAAAAATCAAAAGTAGTAGCCCGTCGGCCATCTCTGGGCCGAAGTAGGACTTTTCGGCCACAGCTAGGCCGAAGTAGAGTTTTCGGCCATCTCCTGGCCGAAGTATGACTTTTCGCCACACATAGGCCGAAGTAGGACTTTTTGGTTAAGTCTTGGCCGAAATAGACTTTTTGGTCAAGTCTAGGCCGAAAAGTACTTTTTTGTCTCATGTAGGCCGAAGTTGCATGGCTCATGCAATACACTGAAATTTATTTTCTCGCCACCCATTTCCTGCCAACCCCTTCCCGCCATATGTTCCCGCTACCCGTTTCCCGCCTTATTTTCCCGCCAATCCCTTCCCGCCTTATTTTCCCGCCATACCACAGTTATTCTTTCCCGCCATTTTCTCCTCTGTATCTATAAAACCCCCTTCAGGCGGAGGTGGATAAGCATTCCAGTGTAGTGTAGTCGAGATGTCCCATTATCCATTCGATCGTAGTTTTCACCCTGACATGAGCAGCACTCTGCTGAGTCTAGCTACCGATTTCAGGATGGACAATAGGATAGTTCCATGGGACGAACTCACCGGTGGTGACACCATAATGAATGAGTTGGCTCACGAATTACGTAGGTCTGGGTGGCCTGAAAGGACCTATGAGGAGGTACGTAAAGAACTTCTTAGGTTGCATGAAAGGTGGAAGAAGGTGGTGGAGCCGAAGAGTGAAACTTTCAGAAGGACTGCAGAAAAGCATCCATTTTTATGGACTGAGGAGAGCGAGGACGACGATGATATCTTCATGCCGCCGCTTCCGGGTTCTACATCGTCGAAGGGCAAGAGTTCTGCATCGTCCAAATGAAAGAGTTCTGCATCCTCAAAGGGCAAGAGTTCTGCATCGACCAAGGGCAAGAGTTCTGCATCAACGAAGGGCAAGAGGACCGCATCGTCGAAGGGCAAGAGGGCTACATCAACGGAGGATGACGATGATGACTTCATGTAGTATGTAAGATGTATTCCAGTTGTACCGTTTCATTCAGATGTATTTGCATTATTAGTTTGTATTGTATTATTGTAGGGCATTATGTTCTATCTGAATTTCATTTTGTAGTATGTAAGATGTATTGCACAAGTTCAGCCGCACCGTTTAATTCAGATGTACTTGTTCTTAATTATCGGTTGTAGTCTATTTGGAAATGTAACTGGAATAAGAATGAGAATTAATAGTAATATGTCTCTCGCATACATAAAACAATATATGTCTCCTAATCACATAGAAGCAAGTGCGATAGTAACACATACATGAAGCATGTCTCATACATAAATACTGACACACAGCTGCGAATTGTCTGAAACTAACATAGATAATGAGTCATACATAGATAGATAAGCATATCATTGCGGGGGACGATGATGAGTCTGGGTCTTCCTCGGGCGAGGACCGGAAGGCGATAAGCGCTGAGGCGGTGGACGAGGCTCGCGATAACCACGACCATAGTTAACCTCGTCTGTCACGGTCTGTGTCTCCTGCGTCGGTGGTGGTGGTGGAGTGTGAAACACTGTCTGCGAGAAGCCATAAATGTTTGTAGCTTGGTCATCATCCTTGCGGTCGCCCTCAAAGTACGAAGCACCACCACTAAGGATCGGTGACTACTCTGAATGCATGAACGGTTGCGACTGGTTGCCGCCTGCGGTAAAGTAAAACATGTAAAATTGATACAAATGCATGAACGAAGCACCACCAGTAAGCATCAGTGACTCATGCTGATGCAAATGCATGAACGAATGCAAGAACGATTACTACATTGTTCAAAAGAATGTAGTGAGTAGTGTTACCTAGATTCATCTGCTGATGCCAGTAAGCGCTCCCTAGCTGTGAAGGAGGTGGCTCATGCCAGGAAGAGCTCCCTGGCTGTGAAAGAGGTGGCTCATGCCAGGAAGAGCTCCCTGGCTATGAAGGAGGTGGCTCATGCCAGGAAGAGCTCCCTGGATGTGAAGGATGAGGTTCTGCACGGTGCACAGAGGGTCGTGGTTCTGAACGGTGCACAGAGGGTCGTGGTTCTGAATGCTGTACAGAGGGACGTGGCGGACGATGTGCTGGAGGAGGAAGTGCAACATCCGAAGTCCGTCTACATGTAACAGCTGTGTAAATCCCGCGTAGCTTTTCATCAAGACGCCTCAACCATGAAACGCCCTCTCGCAGTGGGATAGTTTCTCCCCTCTGAAAGCGCCGCATTAAAGCGGAAACCTCCTCTCACGCCTGTAGTGTCAAGTCACCCTGTACACAAAGAGTTAACCAATTATATCCTCGTTGTATGATAGACACCACGAATAGATAACCAAGCGAATATGTCTAGATTAACAAAAGACTTAACATATGAGAACCAAGGCATTTACCGCGTGGTGTCTGGTTCCCACAACAGAGGCAGTTGGGTACATATCGCTGGTGAGAGGGGCTTCGATCTGATCAGGAGCAGCTGATGGAACCAAGTAGATCCTCGTTGTATGCCGGTAATGCTGCAGATACAACCCGAACATTTCCCAGTTAAAGGGCCGAACCTCACCCCAGATATTTGTCGCAGCGGTAGTCCATTCGTCAACGTAAGGGGTAATGCTCTGAAGCCAATAAGCCATGGACTTGTTTCCTCCTAGGAGACTGTCCCTGAGATTGACATGCGCGATACATGATTAGGTATATTATGAATGCAGAGCTACCAACTAAAATAGTATTAGTACTTACTTGTGCACATGGTCTGGCAAGTGTGGAATATCTGGAATCTCAGGCTGTTGATATAGACCGAACTGTCTCATCACCCTATGAAGAGACATCTCCTCAACCGTCACGTCGAACACCAACTTGGCCTTGGTCATCCAAAAGTGCCGATCTCTAGTGCACAATCCAGAAATCCCAACTGGGTACCTCGATGATATAGCCTGAGGCGAGTATGGCTCCCAAATAACTTGATCCCCGTGCAAACTATCAAACTACGCCATGAAGGACAGGTAGCATCCCCTAACCTGAGTATGCGCAAACTGTCTCTGTGCATGACAACAAATAAGCATTAGTAATACTATTGAATGGCAAGAAATAATTGAATTAATTGTTACTTAATATAAAAGTACATCTCGCCGAGTCCAAACAGATCCCATAGTAGGTAAGTCACCGATAGCAGGCACATAAGTCCTAGCTAAGTCCTCCAAACCAAAAGGTTTATCAACATAGACATAGGGTCGTCCAATAGGGAATCTCTCGTATGACCAGAGCTGCAACAATAATGGACATCCAACAAGACTAGATTTTCTAGACTTCAACAAGCAAGCTTTGCACAGGCCTCTGTACGTAGCCGCTAACACAGCAGAACCAAAACTCCTCTGTAGAATATCCGCAGGGCAACGTGCGTCAGCTATCTCTCGTGCAATACCGATGAGTCGTGCATCGACAGTGGTCACGTGGTTCTCCGTAAACATTCTCTTGATGAACAGCCAAAGAATATATGCCTCTAGGGACCGGTCAATCTATGCCTCCGACAATTGAACGTCGGGATGTCCTAACGAGACAATCTACATAGAAACGTAATAATTGTATGAACATCGGACAACTAAAAAACAACATTTGTTTAAGTGGCCGTGATGGTTACCTGAAACTGGCTCAACCATCTAAAAAGAGGTCCATGAGGATCGTTGTCTATGGCCCTAGCAGTCGGGACCGTAGCCAAAAAACGGGTCTGCATCGCTGCTTGCCACCCAGATTCTGCCTCTAAGGGACCTATGGCAGCACCGGCCAGAGGTAATCCCAACAAGTAAGACACATCCTGTAAAGTAGGCGCCATCTCTCCCCAGGGAAAGTGAAATGTATGTGTCTCTGGTCTCCATCTATCTACTAAGCAGGTAAGGAGTGACTTGTCGTAAGAGAAACGTTTCACTTGCCTCTTGTGTAACTGCAATGGTTCACCTGCCTCATCTAAGTCCGGACCATCAATCCACTCATCCAATGTACCCTCAACCAGCCGTGCCAAGGGTAGAAGTCCAACCCAACTTAACCTACAAAATAAAGAGATTGTTAGCGGTTATGAAAAGTATGTCAAACATAGTAAGGCATTATATGGACTCCATTATATGCACACATACCTATCAACCCATGAATCGTGTATCAGCCAGTTAGTCTTTGGGGTACGAGTGACCAACACGTCTAAGTTGTTGCCCGCTTCCGTAAGGGCGCCCCGGTGCTTTCTATCGATGTTACCATTAAGCAACGGATACGAAGACATATCTGCAATTCAAACAACAAATCTCAGGTGCAAATAAAACATAGTACGGCATATTACAAATTATAACATATTCCTGACATATTACGAATTAAAACATAGTCCTGACATATTACAAATTAAAACATAGTCCTGACATATTACGAATTAAAACATAGTCCTGACATATTACATATTAAAACATAGTCCTGACATATTACAAATTAAAACATAGTCCTGACATATTACATATTAAAACCCACTATGACACATTATATAGCTTGTGAGTTATTTCTTCCTCGTCCGCCCCTTTGGCCTCGACTGCCACGACCACGTCCGCCTCTTGCTCTTGTTGTCGCAGCCGTCGATGTGGAAGCACTCGTCGATGCGGAAGCACCATCTTTGTTCAGGTCGGGACAATATTTCATCCTATGCCCATAAGCCGCGCATAACAAACATTGTCTAGTTGCTCCACCAGCTTCAGACTGGTCCATATCGTTCCGAATGCGATGGGCCTTTCGTCTGCCCCTACTTGTTCGCTGAAGGTCTGGATGCGGGATGTATACTCTCTCACCGTCGTTTACCTTGTTGAAATTGCCGATGACTCTAAACCCTGTCATCTCGCCTGTCCAGGTGTTGAGCACTGCCTCTTTTAAATAGTATGGGGACACGAAGGATATAGCATCCAACTCAATCTGGCCATAGGCAGCCAACACATGAGAGCAAGGTAGGTGCAACAACTTCGGTTTGTTGCATGTACACTCACACGTTGGATAAAATTCCGTTCCAATTTTTACCTCATGTGTCTTCACCTCATTTCCAGAACCAAAACCATCGGTAGGAAGCTGAACCTCATACCTCCTTTCTTGATTCCCTATGAGTCTGACAGTGTGCTTCTTTGCTTTCTCTATCTTCTTTGCCATGTATTCCATGACACGGCTACAATAAGGTGTGTTCTGATTATCTTCAATATGCTTCTTTGCTAACTCGTGCCTTTCTCTGAAATATCTCAAAGTGCCATGGAATACAGCCTCCACAATAGCCGTGAGTGGCAATGCTCTATTCCCTCTCAGCACAAAGTTATACACCTCTGCAAGATTGGTTGTCATGTGGCCATACCTAGCTCCATGTGTGTCATGCAGCAAAGACCAATTCATTGGAGGCTCTTTCTCTATCCACTCAGAAAAATTCTTTATTGCCCTTCCCTTCTTTCTCTTAGTATTAGGAGGGTCAATTGCTGGCAAGTCACAAAGACCTACTGGCTCCTCTAGCTCCGTGATGAGTGCTGCTAATTTAACCTGATCTTCTTCCATTTTCTTCCTCGCACGGACCTGCTTCTTAGTGAACTCATCTAGTTTTGACCAAATAAATTCGTATTTCCGCTGCTGGCTCTGCTTGCATAATTTTTTTAACAAGTTCATCAACCGCTTGTTCTTGAACTGTGAGAAAAAAATAGCCCCAAGATGGCGCATGCACCATCGGCTCTGCAAGTCCCTCCAAGGTGCTGGTTCGTCATCTGTTGGATTACGAAGTGTCTTCACGGCCTTCCATATACTAGCATGTCTGTAATGAATGACACACACGTTTGGTCGGTCCTTCACGATGGCAATTTTCGCTTGGCGGAAGAACCATACCCAGCTGAGAAAGTTCTCACCCTCCACAAATGCCATGGCAAGTGGGATGATTTGATTGTTCCCGTCCACACCAATAGCAGTCAGGATTTGCCCTCTATATTGACCGGTCAGGAATGTACCATCCACAAACATAACAGGAGGACAATGCCGGAAAGCTTGATGCACATAGCAAAAGAGAAGAACACTCGTTTCAACACCTTGAAATCTGGTATACTCAGCAACCTCATGTGTTGTACGTTCACATAAGTGCCGGGATTCCTCTCCTTTAGTATGCCCAAGAGACGGACAACATTATCATATGAGTCGAAGAACATCCCAAACCTTTCCTCCATAGCCTTCTGCTTAGCCCTCCAAGCCTTCCCATAAGGAATGACATAATTCCATCTGACCTTCACTGCTGTCTGGATGTGTTTTGCTTCCATATCTTTCTTCTCTACTATCTCAGTATACATGAGTTGCGCAATGAGACTTGAAGTCAGGTTCGGATGCTTGACCAGCAGGTTCGTCCTCACACAATTATGTGGGACGACAATGGTGACAACCCAGTGGATGTCATACTTCGGCACGTGCCCGTGCACCTTCCCAGGACAACCTGTTACAACACATTTCACGGTATAGTTTGTTGGACTTGATATGTGTGTCCGGAAAACCCTCTGCGTAGACATAGCCCACTTCATCACCGCATACTTCAATTGTTTCTTTGTATCAAACATAGCCCCTATCTGTACTTGGTTCAGATTATATTGCCATGGAGTCTCATGGCATCTTTGACCGTAAGGCCGGTGGATATGTCCTGCTCCCATGCAGAAGGAATCGGCACCTCCACTTCATCCTCAGAATTTTCAGAATCCAGTTCCTCCACCAATCCATCCTCGTCCTCTTCCTCCATCACCCTCTGCATTTCATCCCCTTCCTCATCCCCATCAGCAATACCAAAACCAGCTAATATTATCGACTGGCTACTCTGCCCAGTATCAGGACCACAAACATTGTGTGGCACGTAGTCTGACTCTTTCTCGGGTTGGCTAGCATCCACATATTGTGGCTGTGACCCGGATAAAACAATCTCGTTAGACACTTCACTGCCTTGGCCGGGTTCATACCCCCTGTGGAGTTGTACGATATTCTCCTCCTTCGGCACAGGTTGCACAAGTGCATATGGGTGGATTCTTCGGTCTCGGCACCGTCTTAACAAGGACAACCAATGCTGGCTCCTATCTACCAGCATCAACTCCCACTTGACATTTTTACAAGATTTGGTCCACAATGCATGAATACTGACGGAACATACTTCAGGATCCAGCCCGAAACTAGTTGTCAACCAGTACTTCAATTGTCTAATGTCCAGTCTGTCCGGGTCTGCTAGTGTCATGACGCCATTTTTAAACTCGCTAAGATCAACCCCCAACTCATTATATCGAACATTACCAGCACCGTAGTAAACATTCAGATTTACTGATTCGGACATTTTCACCTGTCAGACATTGCCATCTTCTCATTATTCACAAACAAACACTAATATTATCCGCTACACTAACTAAAATCTGCTAAAATGCCACTAGATACAAATTAACACTAACACAATTTTTATTATTCTGCTACATTAACACAATTATTATTATTCTGCTACACTAACACAATTATTACTCCGCTAAAATGCCACCACATACAAATTAACACTATAATTCGCAATATAATTTATCTACGCTAACTAAACTATGCAACTCAAAGAAAATTTGTCAGGAGATGATTATACCTTAGCGGAGGTGCTTGCACCACCGAACAACGATAGCACCACCGCCGCCCCCTCGATGACCGGAGGTTCAACTCCAGTCACCCCCAAGCCGCACCTCCTCCTCCACAGCTGCTGCTCCCCCACAACTCTTGCTCCTCCTCATCAACACCTCCTGCCCAACCGCATCTCCTCCTCCCCACCATGGCTACTCCTCCCCAAATGCACAGAAAACTATCCCATAGCAAAAAAAACACCGTAGGCCATTTGAGATTGCTACGATCTACCGATTCAGTGGCTTAGATGCGAAAATAGCTGGCAAACGGAGGAGATCAGCTAGGGGTGGTGAGGTACAGAGAAGAAACGAGAGAGAGAAAGAAGAAACAGAGGCGCACAGGCGAGAGTAAGGAGATGCCGCGCGGTGCCTTATCTGGCACTTTTCGGCCGATGCGTGGCCGAAAAGTACTTCGGCCGTCGCCTGGCCGAAAAGGCCCACTTCGGTCGGCCCCTGGCCAAAGCTACTATTTTCGGCCATACGCAGCCCAGCTAGGCGTGTCTTCGGTCAACCGTGGCCGAAAAGCCCATTTCGGCCGAGCTGCGACCGAAAAGTGCTACTTCGGCCAACACCTGGCCGACGGGCTACTACTTTTGATTTTTAAGAAAATCATGGTATAGTTTCCGAAAATGCTATATAATATATCATAGTTTTGAAAAACATCGCTCACACGCACAGTCGTCCTGATCCCCTCACCCTCTCCTCGATTCCCTCCTCCTCACATGCACGCAACAGAGAGAGGAGCTCCCCTCGACGCCCGATCCACTCGCCGCCTCCACCGCGAGACCCCCGCGCCCGACCTCCTCCTTGCTGCCCTTGGTGCCGCGCCACCGGACCTCCCCGTCGCCCTCGTCGTCGACCATCGCTGCCCCTGCAGCCTCCCCTCCTCCGTGTTGTCGCCTCCCCATGGCACCCGCGCCCGCAACCATCTCCGCCGCCTCGTCCCCTCTCCCCGTCCCTCCAGTGCCGCCATCGCCCCGCCTCCGTTCGGCTCCCTCACCGGAGGCCGTTACCGCAACCCTGCCGGACACCGCTGACCCGAAATGCCGCGCCCTCAAGGGCCTCGCATCCGCGTCGTCGTCCCCCATGGCCGCAGCCGGCCGAGCTCGAAGCTCCTGCCGCTGCACCTCGTCATCGGGCATTGACCCCTCCTCTGGTCCAGCCGTGGGCACCTCCTACAAGCACCTTCGGCCTCGCCAGGGTTCTCTTGCTCCAGCTCCGTCCGGCAAGGGCATCGCCCTGCTGCCTTCCTTGACGTGACAAGGACCACCTCCTCATGCCTGTGATCACCTCGCCACGACCATCTCCTCTGCGCCCATGGGCCTCGACGCCCTTGTTGTTGCTGCTGCTAGATCTCCACGGCGCCATCAGGAAGACTATGGCCACCACCGAGAACCCCCGGACCTGTCAAGACGTGCACACGGAGACCCAAATCAGGAAACTACCGATGGCCCTCCAAGTTCAACAATCGTCGACATCGGAGTACCACTACTTCAACGTGTGTACAACTACGCGGTTTCGCTGAGTACCCCTTCAGATTCGTCAAGTTTGACTACCCCGCAAGAACCAGAGCGCCAAGTACCTCTACCGCCTTCTTCGGAATCCTAAAAACGCCAAGTACCCCTTCAGTTCGGCAAGTCTGGCAAGTTCGTCTTCACTGAACGTTCACACGACCGCAACCGGGACCTTGTTCCGCTATGTTTTGGACACACCGAGTTCCTCGAAGGTACCGATGCATAGTATGTCTCAAGACCCGGATCGACAAGTAGCACGACGTCCGGAGCCCTCGGATCCATCAAGTCCGACTACCTTCGTGTGTACCACTACCGTCGCCCCGAAGACGTTGGAGTAATCAAGTACCTCTCCGACCGAACGTGAACGACTACCGTCGCAAGAACGGGACCAGAAAGTCCGAAGACCCCAAGTACCACGACACCGATGACATGAACGTCTACGGAAACTCATGCAACAATAAACATGTACCACTACCATCACCGAGACCGCGAGAACCTCTACCGTCGACCCTAGAAAGTGCGAGAACGACTACTTCCACTACCGCCGCCGCGAGAACGTCTACTTCCTCTACTTTGCACTGAACAAGAACTGTTCCGCTTGCACGCTTCGAAGGTATAACCTCGAGATGACGTCCGTGAACGAATGCTTGCGATGTTTGAGATGCTCGTGTTTGCACCGTGTCCAAATTGTCACTCGTTTCCTTGTCGCCAACTAGTGGGACACCCGGTATCCGGGAGCGCCCCACCATCTTTTGCACGCATCCGCACACTTCCCCTTTGCATCGGTATCTCAATCAAGTACCGAAACTGGAACGTTGCCATGGCACCATTATTGTTATCGTTGCCGTGGCACCCCTTTTCGTTTCCGCCACAATGAAAAAATGCTTCATAATGCTCTTATCAACATTTTCATTAAAATTGCATAATCTTGAACATGTCCTCCGCATCATGATAATAACATTTAAATGTTTAACTTTGTTGTTGCACCAATTTGCTAAATGCATATGGGGTTTTACCGGAATTGTTGTTGTTGTTGTTGTTTCCGACCCCATGTAAATTGCTTAGATTGTGTAGTTTACTTTTGCTTCATCTCTTGCCATGTTTAACAACATTTAATATTGTTGGGTACTTAAACGAGAGAGAACTAAATAATTGATGTGGTGTTCCGTCAATATGCAACTCATTGCATATTGAGCTCCACTTAACTTGTAGTTTTGTTTGTGCCCCTTGCCATGCCATGCATATTTAAACCGGACATGCATCATACTTGGTTGTGCATCATGACATGTTCATGTGGTGGTTGTTTACTATGTTGTGTGATTCTTTCCGGTGTTGCTTCTTCGGGTTGGTTCCGATAACGTTGCGTTTTGTGAGGATCCGTTCGTCTACGTCCATTTGTCTTCTTCATGGACTCGTTCTTCTTCCTTGCGGGATTTCAGGCAAGATGACCATACCCTCGAAATCACTTCTATCTTTGCTTGCTAGTTGCTCGCTCTTTTTCTATGCCTATGCTGTGATACCTACCACTTGCTATATCATGCCTCCCCTATTGTTAAGCCAAGCCTCTAACCCACCTTGTCCTAGCAAGCCGTTGTTTGTCTATGTTACCGCTTTGCTCAGCCCCTCTTATAGCGTTGTTAGTTGCAGGTGAAGATTGGAGTTCGTTCCATGTTGGAACATGGATATTTTGTTGGGATATCACAATATCTCTTATTTAATTAATGCATATATATACTTGGTAAAGGGTGGAAGGCTCGGCCTTATGCCTGGTGTTTTGTTCCAGTCTTGCCGCCCTAGTTTTCCGTCATATCGGTGTTATGTTCCCGGATTTTGCGTTCCTTACACGGTTGGGTTATAATGGGAACCCCTCGACAGTTTGCTTTGAATAAAACTCCTCCAGCAAGGCCCAACCTTGGTTTTACCATTCGCCACCTAACCTTTTCCCTTGGGAGTCACGCATCCCGAGGGTCATCTTTATTTTAACCCCCCGGGCCAGTGCTTGTCTAAGTGTTGGTCCGAACCGGCAGCCTGCGGGGCCACCTCGGGGGAACTCGAGGGCTGGTTTTCCTCGTAGCTTGACCTATCCGGTGTTGCCCTGAGAACGAGATATGTGCAGCTCCTATCGGGATGTCGGCGCATCGGGCGGTCTTGCTGGACTTGTTTTACCATTGTCGAGGATGTCTTGTAACCGGGATGCCGAGTCTGATCGGATTGTCTTGGGAGAAGGAATATCCTTCATTGACCATGAGAGCTTGTGGTGGGCTAAGTTGGGACACCCCTGCAGGGATTGAACTTTCAAAAGCCGTGCCCGCGGTTATGGGAAGATGGGAATTTTTAATGTCCGGTTCTAGAAAACCTGAAGTTGATCTTAATTAAAATACATCAACCGCGTGTGTAACTGTGATGGTCTCTTCTCGGCAGAGTCCGGGAAGTGAACACGGTGTTGGAGTTATGCTTGACGTAGGTTGTTCTAGGAACACTTCTTGATCATTGTTGTTCGACCATGCCTTTGCCTTCTCTTCTCACTCTCTTTTGCGTATATGTTAGCCACCAAATATGCTAGTCGCTTGCTGCAGCTCCACCTCATACCTTTACCTTAACTATAAGTTTAAATAGTCTTGATCATGAGGGTGTGAGATTGCTGAGTCCCCGTGACTCACAGATACTTCCAAAACCAGTTTGCAGGTGCCGATGAAACCGTGCAGGTGACGCAACCGAGCTCAAGGAGGAGCTCGATGAAGATCGTGTTCGTTATGTTGTTCCGTTTCCAATTGATCAGTAGTGGAGCCCGATTGGGACGATCGGGGATATGTGTAGCTTTTGGGGTAGTCTTCTTTTATTTTGGTTCCGTAGTCGGACCTTGAGTGTATTTGGATGAATGTAATGCTTTATTCATGTATTTGTGTGAAGTGGCGATTGTAAGCCAACTATGTATCTCTTTCCCTTATGTATTACATGGGTTGTTGTGAAGATTACCTCACTTGCGACATTGCTTTCAATGCGGTTATGCCTCTAAGTCGTGCTTCGACACGTGGGAGATATAGCCGCATCGAGGGCGTTACATCATGGTGCTACTTTGAAGCACAAGTGTGGAAAAAAGGATAGTAGCATTGTCCCTTTTTATTTCTCTTATTATTTATTTTTTGGGCCTTTCTTTTTTTGGCCTTTCCCCTTTTATTTTATTTTATTTTATTTGGGACAATGCTCTATTAATGATGATCATCACACTTCTATTTATTTACAAGTCAATGATTACAACTCGATACTAGAACAAAATTTGACTCTATATGAATGCCGCCGGTGGTGTACCGGGATGGGCAATGAATCAAGAGTGACATGGATGATAAATTATGCATGGTGGATTTTCCACAAATACGATGTCGACTACATGATCATGCAAGGGAATATGACAATGATGAAGCATGTCATGAATGAAATGGTGGATAGTTGCATGGCAATATATCTCGGAATGGCTATGGAAATGCCATAATAGGTAGGTATGGTGGTTGTTTTGAGGAAGATATAAGGAGGTTTATGTGTGACAGAGCATATCATATCACGGGGTTTGGATGCACCGGCGAAGTTTGCACCAACTCTCAAGGTGAGAAAGAGCAATGCACGGTACCGAAGAGGCTAGAAATGATGGAAAGGTGAGAGTGCGTATAATCCATGGACTCAACATTAGTCATAAAGAACTCACATACTTATTGCAAAATTCTACAAGTCATCAAAAACCAAGCATCACTACAACAAAAGACACATCCGTGATATCTTGGGCCGAACGAAAAAAATTTATGTCATACATATGACACTTCTATGAAAATAATTGTGATAAAACCCGGTATCATCCTAGATGTGGTGGGCTCCTACTTCTATGACAAAAAATCATGATAGAAAATGGGCTTTTCTTCCTGGGCGGGCCGGAGACGCGGCTGCATGACATTCTTTGGGTCGTCCATGACGGAAAAAACTGTGGTAGAAGCGAGGGCAAGGAAAATTTCGGGGAGTTCCCGGTTACGATGGGAGGTCGGGGGCCGAGCGATGCGTGTTTCTCTCGTACACGTACGCGCGTGTGTGCGAGGCGTTGGCTCTAACTGAACCCGAGCGAGGCGTTGGGCTCTAACTGAACCCGAGCGATTGCACTGCAGGCTACGCGTTACTAAACCCGAGCGATCGATCGATGGCTGTTAACTGAACCCGATCGAGCGATTCCTTCGCTACTACTGCTAACTGAAGCCGATCGATTGGATGAACAGTGAGCGGTGGCGTTGCCTCTGGATGAACAGGACCCCGTGGTGTGGAGGGCTGGATGAACAGTAGACGGCGGAGGGGTGCCCGTGGAGGGGTGGTTGAACAGTAGCTGGTGGAGTAGCGCGCGGTGGAGGCTGGATGAACAGGAGCCCGTGGAGGCTGGAGGAGGTCGACGGTAGCCCGTGGAGACTGGAGGAGGTCGACGGTGGAGATGAACAGTATCCCGTGGAGTCCTGTTTTGCGGTACACTACACCCCTCCCAAGGAACAGGACCCCTGTTTCGACCGTAGGAGGTCGGTTTCATCCGTTTTGCGGTACACCACACCCCTCCTGATCAACAGGACCCCCGTTTCGACCGTAGGAGGTTTGTTTCCTCCTTTTTTGGTACGCCACACCCCTCCCGATCAACAGGACCCCCGTTTCGACCATAGGAGGTCCGTTTCCTCTGTTTTGCGGTATGCCAGGCCTCGTTTCCATCGCCTGTTTCGTCCAAGCCCTCCCGATGAACACGACCATGCATTCCGTTCCAACCCAGCCGGTTGGCTCCCACGCGTTCCGTTGCCTCCCGATGAACACGACGCATTCCGTTGCCTCCCCATGAACACGGCGCATTCCGTTGCCTCCCCATGAACACGACGCATTCTGTTACCTCCCCATGAACACGAAGCATTCCGTTGCCTCCCCATGAACACGAGATGATGTTGTTTCTCCGTTCCAACCCAGCCATGTACACGAGCCCTGGCCGTACATATGTGCGAGTAGGCGTTCGAGACCCTGCCCGTATGTACACATACGTGGCCGTATTTTCTCTCTTGCACCCTGGCCGCTGTACGTACGTGTACATGCTACGTGCGCGCCTCTACTACGACACGTGCGCGCCTCTACATCGACCAGTATGTACGTACACGTTCGCAACCAGAATGACAACACTACGTACGCTTCGACCAGGTGGGTCCCAACTGTCAGGCACTTCCTTGCATGCGAAGATGTAGCTGGTGGGTCCCAACAGTCAGGGGGCGAATCGTTTTTTTGCCCGGACGCAATTCCTTGCGTGCGAAGGTGTAGCTGGTGGGTCCCAGCAGTCGGGGGCGAATCGTTTTTTTTCGGACGCACTTCCTTGCGTGCGAAGATGTAGCTGGTGGGTCCCAGCAGTTAGGGGGGCGAATCGTTTTTTTTTCGGACGCACTTCCTTGCGTGCGAAGATGTAGCTCGTGGGTTCCAGCAGTCAGGGGGCGAATCATTTTTTTCGCGAAATACGGTGGCCCATCCGATGGGTCCCCGCTGTCAGGTGGAGGAATAATTATTTTGCGCGTAATAAGGAGGCACTTCCTTGTGGCTGCCGTGGACCCAGCTATCAGCCTCTCCACGTACAGTCCACGTCCGATGGAAGTCGTTCCTTAACCATGTTGACCATGCGGCGCTGAGAGCACCAGGGCCACTGCTGCTAGAACCGTGTGTTGACTATAAGTTGACAAAGCCTTGCATACGCGTCAACTCTGTTTTTTTAGGGGACATGTCAACTTAGTAAGGCCAGAAGTGTGTGGCAGAGAACTTATAGCCCATTTGAGATTTGTAAGAATGTGTAGCCAATTTTTGAATTCTAATGGAATTTACTACAACCCATTTACAGTTTGTTAAAAGTACAGCCCATTTCAACCAACCGTTCAAAACAGAATTCAATGAAATTTCCCACATTTTGATGGGATCCGAAATATTTTTATCCCGAAATTTCTAGTCAAATTAAATACAATTTCAATATAAATTTATATTACGTAAAAATCCAACGAAACATTGCACTCGCAACAATTAATGAAATGAAAATTTTCAATATCCAAAAAATATATTTTATAAAGTAATCACGTGCCTGGTGCATTTTTTTATAGTTACTGCCCAGTTTTTATAATTACATCCCATTTATTATTTCTTAAAGCCCATTTTCTTGTTAAGCCTAATGCATCCCTCCTAGGAAAGATTTCCAGCCCAGCGGGGCGGAGAATAACAACTTGACCTTGCCTGGGTATTCCTAAAAAAACTATAGCTGGGCTACCATTTTCAGCTTGAGAAAAATTAATATCTGGGCTGGATATCTGGCCTGGGCTAGACGGGCCACAGCCCGCCTAGTTAATACCTACAGCGATGTTTTCGTTGTTGATCAGAGGAGAAAAATTAATATCTGGGCTAAACATCGAAACACTCTGCAGTGCTCACACCTGAAAAACACAAATACTGCTCGAGCTGCTTGGTCCCAGCTGTCGGCCGCTTCTTGTGCAATTCTCTCGTTTATTAACTACTCCCTCCTTTGCGGTTTATAAGGCTCAATTCAAAAATCTCACCAACCAAGGTAGATGATGAGTGGTGGAATATTTTTTGTAGTTTGCAAAAGCACCCAATTAATGCTCTTGTTTTCCTCAAAAAATTATGTTTATGAATGCATTAATTGCAATGCATGCATGCATAAAGTGCATGCATTGGTCAGTTTTCTCTTAATACTTGCATTCAATGATTTAATGCACCTTGAAGTCTGAACATGTGATGGGGAACAACCAAATTGAGCCTTATAAAATGGAAAAACTAAAATTTTGAGATAAGCCCTATAAACCGGAAAGGAGGGAGTACTACATAGGTTGACAATGGTGTGGGACCGTGATGTCAGGAAACCAGGAGGAAGCAAAATAAATTATAGTTATATATATAATAAGGAGGCACTTGCGTACGTGAGGCTATGGACCTGGTGGGTCCCCATTGTCATCCTCTCCAAGTAAAGTCATCTCCTCGCCCGCGCGCGCTTTCCGCCTGAAACAGTCAGCGCCGCCTGCCCCGCTTCCCGGTGCAGGCGATTGCTCCGCCTTCAAACGACACAAGTGTCGTCCGTCCGTCCATCTGCCGCCCA
This sequence comes from Triticum urartu, assembly GCF_056163025.1. Taxonomy (NCBI): domain Eukaryota; kingdom Viridiplantae; phylum Streptophyta; class Magnoliopsida; order Poales; family Poaceae; genus Triticum; species Triticum urartu. The sequence continues at coordinate 474,738,555 of NC_141873.1, read as the reverse complement.
CATTAATGATACGCGGTTGCCGAGGCGGCTACTCCGGCACCACACGTCCGTCCCTCCGCCCGCCCACCATTGCTATATAAATTGCTACGCCGGCCATAGCCGCAGTCATCCGCATTCGTTCCCTTTCTCCTGTCCACACCACTACTGCCCACCATTGCTTCCTCGCGCTCCAGCGCTCTTCGGGACGGGCGAACGACGGACCACAAGGAGATGGCAGCCATTGCTGCCAACCGGCTGGCCGGCAGGCAGCCGGAGGACGACGACGTCCCAATGGAGAACATGGTAGTCGACGATCCGGCGCCAACCCCCTCCTCCGTGCCATCCTCGCCAGTGCATTGCACCATGACCATCGGCGAGGCCCATGCCCAATATATGGACAGGGTGAGGCAGATGCATGAGGATCAGTTCCAGGAGGCGCAGGCTGACGCCGCCTACAACCACCATCTCCTCCAGGAGCACCTGCAGGCGGAGGAGCAGATCGCCGCGGAGCGGATGGAGCAGGAGGCATTGCTCGACTCGTACCGCTCCGCCCACAAGGGCCGCCTCGAGCGCTGGCGGTACCGCATGCAGGTGGCGGAGGCTGCGGCCGCCTACAAAGAGGCTAGCAAAGAGGGCGATGAAGCGGGCGAGGCTCTGTTTGGCGAGACCAAGGACGAGGCAGAGGACAATGCCGGCTCCGACGAGTCCCCGCTCCGCTGGCGTCGACGAGGCCCTGCTCCACCAAGGCCCCATGGTGCCAACAACGAGACAGAGGACACCACTGGCTCCGCCGAGGCCCCGCCCCGCCAACAACGAGGCAGAGGACATCGCCGGCTCAGCCGAGGCCCCACCCTGCCGGCAACGAGACAAAGGACATCGCCGGCTCTGCCGAGGCCCCGCCCCGCTACCAACGAGGCCGTGCCACACAGAAAACGAGGAAGAGTAGAACACGGTAGGTCGCCGCCGCTCAGGTCCAAGTAAGGCCACCGCTGCTACCCTCCGGTTGAAGCCAAGCTATGCGGGTTGACCATTGACAGCCGGTCAGCTTCTTGGCAGCGACGTGGAGTCGGAGAGCTGTGATGGAGAAGAACGCCGCTTCTACTTAACTACTGGTGCAGTTGGCTGACTGAGAAGTGGGCCCAACAGGCCACATGTCAATTACGCAACTGCACCTGCAGTTAAGTCACTGAAGCTTCTGTTCGGCTCAGCGGGACACAAGTGGGTAGCTTCGGTTAATTAATTATACCTCTAGTGCACCCCTTTTTAGTTGAAGAATGTATGAAATGTAATGAAATCCAGCATGTTTATATGAAATCCGACCGTGTATGAATGAATTTATTTCGATTAGTTCGAATTCCTGCATCACTGGCATTGGATGAACATGCAAAACAATACGTACTAGCATTATTCCCAGGGTGATCATTTGCAGCAGTTCCACATGTACTCCCTCCGGTCCTTTCTAGTCTGCATACAAGTTTTGTCTGCAGTCAAAGTATCTCTACTTTGACCAATCTTATACAAAAAAACTATGCACTTTCACAATGTGCAAAGTAAAAAGGAACAGAAGGAGTACAAAGAATTTGAGCAGCTTTTTAGCATTTCTGTACATTGCAATCAAACACACTGGCCTGGCAATTCATAGAGAACATTCAAAACATTCGATGATTATGCATCTCAGCGACTCACATGTCAGAGGCAATATTTACTTCACAACTAAAGAATAAAGAAAAAAATGATCGATGTTGCTGACAGCAAAGGGCGTGCCATTCGAAAATATCAAACACATGTCTTGCTAAAATCAATGAGCAAAATTTGACAAGGTTGTCCCATTCCAAAATATCAAATGCCTACGATTGTGGAATGGGCAGGGTTTGCCATCAGTTCAGACATTGACATGGCACCTCGTGCTAAATAAACCAGTTGTTCTTTTTGTGCAGTTCCACCAAAATCAACCAAATTCACGCGTAGCTTGTATGATTTCGCCCTTATATGTTGCAACGCCTTGAACTTATCGGCACCTCCTTTCTTGTGGTGGAAATGAATGATTCGATGTATTCATGAACATTTTGTGCAGTTCCCATTGAAATCAAGTGAGCACCCCTGTTTGCACAAATACAAAAAAGTGATTAGTATAAAGCAAAATGTACTATGAATTGACAGTTTCAACAGGCACATACATGGTCCATGTAGAGCACACTTTTAGAAAAATGGAACTCACTAGAAAGAATCGTAGAATAACATTGTACTCGCGCATCATAGCAAAAAACCGGAGATTTGTCAGTCCTTCTGAGCTGAAGTTAGTTTGGTCTTATGGGGAGTAATGTAACCATCTTTCAACTGCTCCTTCTGATGAGAAGATAGACAGGGCTTCTTCATCCTGACATAATCGGAACTAGTCACTTCATGTACTCCATATTCTTCTTCAGAGGAAGATGATCCTGTTGTGCAAAGACAAGATGACTACTAAATGCTAGCGTCCCTGTTTGCTCAAAAAAAGGAAAGGAAATATTTAAAACATCACCGATGAAGCACTTCTCAAGGACAATACCACTTTTTCATGACAGTATCTAAATAGTAGCACAACACCAATAGAGATGACAAAGCTCAATCATATATGGATGGAATCAGTGGGTGAGTACCAACCTTTGTCAGGAGGCTTATTGTGTAGAGCATATAGATGAAGCACTTCTCCGGAACCATCTGTTGCTATCTACGGTGGTGGCCATGCTTACTATATACTCCTTGATTAGTTTAATGTTTCCAACATCTTCTTGTGCAGTTCCACTAAAATATATGGTATCTTCAAACAAGATCCCTGTTTGCACAAGTAGAGATAATTACATATTACATTAAGAGTGGCATCAAATCAGTGGCAAAACAATTGCTCGTTCCAGCCATAGCAATAAATTAAGATGCAAAACTATATCATTACTTGTGTAATCACAGTTCCAGTGCTTCATTACAGCACCGGGAGTTGCTTTTTGTTTTTCTTCCACTTGTTCTTCCCCTTCAACACTTGGTTCAATAACAGACAAGCTTCGCCTTCAATGTAAGATTTGGCATGTCAATTAAGGAGCACAAGTATAGTACTAAACTTAATTTTCTGATGAAAGTGGCAAAATACAGGCCAACAGTTGTGAAATATCCTTATCTTACCTCAATGGGATATTACGGTGCACATACAGATTGGAATTCTTGTCTCCATTTGCGCAGTTCACTAAAATCAAGCAACATTATCGTACAAGTATCACAACATTTGAAAGCACACTGCAGAATCATGTGAAAGAAGGCTAGTATTGACCTCTCATGATGCGGAATTCAAACAACTCACAAGAAGAAGATCTGAACGAAATTCGCCTTAACGGATAGGAAGTAAGATCTCCTCTTGTGTAGTTCCACTAAGATCAAGCAATCAAGGAACGTTGTCGGTGTGACATTTTGGTTGAACTGCACAAAACACTCTTAAAACAATAGTGTTTTGTGCAGTGCAACAAAATGTCACAATGGCAACGAGGTGAAGTAGATAACCCTGTTTACACAGAGGTGCAAAGGAAACAATTAGTGGTCAATAATGGTGGATGACACAGAAGCCAACAAAAAGAAGCATTTACCTTATCTAAATGGGAAAGAAAGCAAGACAGTAGCATTTCTCAAACGGTGGCATTGATTAATATTAACATAGAGATTATATTAACAATAAAATTTGTTAAACATGTAATTTGCTTTTAACTATGGCATTGCATCAATTTTCCAGCGGCATTATTAGAGGGTGTTTGTTTACAGGGACATTTTGGTGTAGGGACTAAAAAAACTCTGTGTCAGTCCCATCTAAACCAAATAGGAGGGACTTTTAGGGACTAAAAGTGGGCATTTGGGACTAAAGAAAGAAGACCCCGAGGGAGTCTTTTTGGGACTTTCTCCAATAGTTGCCCCTGCCACGCATCGCACCTTGTCTCTATTAGTTCATTACTAGGGGTAACATGGTCTTTTAGCATGTCATTTAATAACCTCTAGTCCATGTTTAGTCCCTGGAACCAAGCAGGTAGGGACTAGGGAGTTTTTAACCAAACGGGGCCTTAGATTAACAACAGCTAATGAGTTGCACGGGACAGTGGACGCACCAGCACCATGTGCATCTACCGATGTACTGTGGTCATGCACAGTCTGTTGCAACAAAGAACAAACAACCAAGGAGCATATTTGTGTTGGTCCCAGTTTTGTTATCTTTAGACACCTTTCCCTATGTGAGCACGACAAATCTAGTCCTGCTCAAACTCTATAGCCTTGTCCCTTCCTTTCCTTTTTGAAATAGTACTTTCGCCCCTTCCTTTCCTCTTTGAACCATGTCCTATATTTATGCGATACAACTTTCCCCACTACTTTCCCCCATTCCTTTCCTCTTTGAACCACGTCCTAGATTCATGCTATACAACTTTCCCCCTTCATTTCCTCTTTGAACCATGTCCTAGATTCATGCTATATACAACTTTTCCCACTACTTTCCCCCACTCCTTTCCTCTTTGAACCACGTCCTAGATTCATGGTATACATGCAGCTAGAGCAATGCATGTGGAGTAAGTAAATTATACCTTAAGGTTCTTGGGGCATGGTTCGGTGGGCGACGGGACGGCGGCGAAGAAGAAGGGATCGGAGGCCCTTCCGTGCCGCTGCTGGGTGGAAAGTGAACAACTGCGCCTGTAGTCCCTTGCCGACGGCGACAACGTTAAGCCTCCTTCCCTTCCCGGCGGACGGATCCTGCCGGCTCTTTGAGCAGCAGTGAGGGGAGAGAGAGGTCAACGAAGTCTTGTTTAGATCTGGAGAGGGTGAGAGAGTGTGAAGAGAGCAACTACAAGCACTGAGGCTCCAGCGTGTATATATATACTGGAGAGAGAGTGTGAAGCGTGCAAACCCTAGAAAACATTTTGACCAGTCAAAGAATCCTCCTGGCACAAATTATGCTCAAGTGTAGTTATCGAACCCGAGACCTCAAGTTTGATGAGCGAACAGGCTAACCAGCTACACAACCCTCCTATTATGTTCAACGAGAGGGAAATAACCTTTTATACATTCCTGCATTCGTGTGACAAGCATGCCGTGTTTTTTGTGTGTGTGGAAGTCATTGGGATTTCAATCATAATCGTGTCATGTGGCTTTGGTGGTAAGACTATCCAAAGTGGTGCAGAAATAATGCAGCCTTAGTCACCTTACCTCTCTCCATGTAGTACGTTGGGTCCCACCAGTCAGAGGGTGAAACAAACAAATTAATAAGAAAAATTAAAAGCGCCAGCGGTGTTTCTTACCTCACACATCTCGCTACTGCTCGGGAACACTGTCCAGTTGATCCCTTTGTTCGCTCAGGTACTATTTTAAGTGAATCCTTATTATAACATGCACACAAATTTTGGGCACTTGTATTCGACTTAAGTCAGTGTGCCACCGTATCTCGTATACTTACTACTCCCTCCATCTAGGTGTAATAAGTCACGTTAGAAGGTGCAACAGGACCAAGGTGCATGCGTGTGCGTGTGTGTGTGTGTGTGTGTTTAACAGCATGTGTGTGTTAGAGAGAGCGACAGATCGACCTACTCCTACAGAGAGATGTTGTGTAGTGTATGATTTTAGCCGCGGGAGTCGGTGCATCCTCTCGTTTCCGGGCGTGTCCGGTAGGGACATGCGGACAGCTTCCACGCCCGCTCCTGACCAGCCTGGCCCACCCAAAGCCCCTCCATCGCCCGCGCGCGCTTCCCGCCTGAAACGGTCAGCGCCGCTCCAAAGAATCGGTGCCGCATTCATGCCCGGGCAGAGCGGACGCGACCTCTCACTGGCGCAAGAGTGATGGTTGCTTCGTCCGTCCAACTTACTGCTGGGTCTATGTGATTTGGCGCCTCATTGGTCTTTATTACTGAGGTGGTAGGACTGCTGGATGTCCCACGCTTTTGGCAAAAGGAGGTACTACTACTAGATTACAATTTTCTCCATTTTTACAGCAGAGGCGTGCAAGAGCAGTGAAAACACGCAGGCTCAGTGATTACATGGCCCACCTCACACTATCACCGTGCGACACCTAACTGCATGACAAATGTGGTAGCCAAACTAAATAAACTCCCATCATCATTTAGATCATCCCACATAAGGAAAAAAGATCAGCCAACTCCTACTGCATAATGGGATTATATTTTTCTTTTTGACATGTTAATGGGACTTAAAAGCTCACTTACATGCATGCTACCAGTGCAGGCTTGCATGCAGACATGTTGATGTGATTTAAAACCCACTCACATGCATGTGCCACGGTATTTCTGCATGCTTGCATGTGGCTTAGTGCGGAGCCTCTCAACGTCTAGATCAGACGGCTATTATGGACTGATTTACTTCATCTAACGGCTACATCAATTTTGATGATGTGTCTCAAGGAGAGGATAGAGAATTCCTAGTAGTGGGGCCTAGCTATTACTAGTAGATAAGTCTTTGTAGAGATTCCACTACATACGGAACAAAATGAATGAATCTACACTTAAAATGCATCTATATACATCCGCATGTGGTTCATGGTGAAATCTCTACAAAGACTTATATTTAGGAACGGGGGAGACGGCGTACTAAGCAAGCTTCTCCTCGTTCTGCGAGTTGACGGGACACATCAAAAGTACTCCAGTGTATAGAGCCTTGCCTCTAAGGTAGGCCCCACATGGTTTGCCTCTTTTTTTTAACATAACACGTCAAGTCGCAATTTGTTTGTTCACCCATGGTAGACGATCCTCCCTCCACCAAGTGGACAACCAGTACACGTGCCAAATTACCACGTGGGCTGCCTTTTTCGTACAGAAATGAGCTCCACCGTGTACCCGCGCGGGTGTGGTTGGGAAAGAGACGGGAGTATGTGCGCCGTGCATGCACCTCTTCTCTTCGTGCACGTCCCCCACCTATGTGGGTGTGTGTGAGAGATACAGACCGTGTTCGTGAGTGTTTTTTGTTTTGGGGTGGGGGTGGGGTGGGGGGTTGATTTCGTGAATTCTTTGTGGGAATATGTGTCGATGACATCTCAAACAAAATTTTGCATGCAATGTGTGTGAAATGGAGGCTTATCCATATCGTACATAGAGGGTCGGGCAATCCACGAGAAGAGAGGGAGGGGTCATAGCTATCGATAGAGTCGAAGAGAGGATCAAGTGGGTGGGTGCGAGATCGATGAAGATAGCCATCGAAATTGTGTGTGTGTGTGTGTGTGCAAGTCAAAGATATAGGGCGACTGGCCTACCGGAACGTTAGAGGGCACATGTCAAGTTTGTGTGTGGCAGTGAGACATGACTAGAGCACTTGATGTATCGGTGTGTGTGGGGGGAGGGGTGGGGGAGGGGTAGGCATAGGCCTAACTATAGAGGTAGAACGACTCGTATATGTGTTGAGAAGGAGAGACCCAGCTATGTCTTGAGGGAGATCGGTTGACATCCATACATAACTGAAGGATGGGAAACATGATGGGACAGAGAGAGATAGAGAGAGAGAGGAGAGAGGAATGGAGGGAGTGGGAGGGAGAGGGGTAGAGTGCTGGATGGGTGATGGAGTTGCTTCTCAAAGATGGTGGGAGAGGCCTACTAGACAAACTGAGGGTGGAACTGCAATGTTATCAATAAGAGTGGGGATGTGTTTCTATGTGTGCCTGTGCGTGATAGATCTGTAGGGACGCATCCATGGATGATGAAGGGGAACCATGTGTTTGGTAAGCAAACCTAACTAGATCGGTAGATCAATTGTTGTCTGTCGGAGGAAGGGAGAGACACAACTAATGAGGTAGATCGATTGACGTGTGGGTAAAAACGAGTTATAAGGACCTAGCTAGCTATATGTATAGCGAGAGATCGGTCGGTGTACGTCCATTTGTTAGAGGCAAATAAGGCCCAGCGAGACGGATAGAGAGAGAATGGAGCTAGGAGGTGGTGCGAGAGGCCCAACTACTAGCTAGATAGGGGGAGGAGTGTGCGGTTGTGAGATCAATGAAAAGAGGGGCGAGAGTTTACACGTGTGTCTGACCGTATGAGAGACACGAGGCAATGACACATCAAGGAGGAGATTGAAGGTGTGTGTGTATGTTGTAGGCAGGCATCGCTGGAGAGGTTTATCGATCAGTGTGTGTGTCGGAAAAGAGTTGTGGAGACTCTGGGAGAACGGCCTAAAGAAAAAAAATGAATGTGCCCGGTGTATAGAATGCCGAGGGAGGGGGAGGGCGAGGAGGGCGTGTGCATGCACGAGAGAAAGTTAGTGGTAGCTACAAAGTTTAGAGGATTGTGTGGGTGTAAGAGACTAACAAAGATCATAATTTGATATGAAAGCGGATTCATATATTTGAATAGGAGATCATAGTGTTTTAAACATTGCATGCATGAATATAGCGGTGATACACGTGCTGTGCACGTGTTATACCATAATGTGATAATGCATGGCGTTTGCAACTCACAGCTAAATGCCGAACAATCTAAACCATACTATACATCAAACAATCTCACATTTTATTTGAATTTGTGATAATGTGTGGCGTTTGCAGCTTACAACTAAATATCGAACAATCTAAACAATACTATATATCGAACATTCTCACATTTTATTTGAATTTGTGGTAATGTGTGGTGTTTGCAACTCACATCTAAATACTTGTAGGCGTAGGGAGCGGGGCACGATACATAATGTGATAAACACATTATACATATGAGACATGGTTTAGATTATGAAGATCTAGCTAGAGCTAGAAATGGAATGTGATTTGAAATCAAAATAAAGTGGATACAAAAAATCTAGTTCGAGTTCATATAGTACACATAGTTCATATGTAACTCGAGACTAATCATGTGGTGTGATGTGAAGATAATACACAAATGATGGTTTAACTTGACAATAATGATGATTGTAGATCTTATGAAAACAGAGAAACGAATTCAAATGCTTTGACTTCACAACAATCATTACTATAGATCTTATTCAAATAGAGAAACAAATTCAAATTTAGTTCATATTGAAGCAGTAGTATATACGTTTGGAATGCACTAAAACGTTCATTTGAGTAGTAGGTTGCATGCATTATACACGTAGCGAAATATTTTAATTGAACATAACATTAATTCAAAGTTTTGAATGACATTTGTAGTGCGCATTGATTTGGTACAGTACACGTTAGGCTTGTCCGGAAATTTCAACCCGCGCCTTGTTAGTCCAAAATATTTAAGATATATCTTTGTCTCGTTGTGCTCCGACAACTCCCTCCATCTCAACCCGCGCCTTACTATTCCGAAATTACAACGCGCGTGAAAACTCCCACCTCCTGTGAAATCCCTACACGTGAAATGCCCGTGGTACCCCTGAACCGAAAGAACCGCCTCAAATCGGTGGGGGTACTTTTGTAACTTACCCCACATTTTGGACAAGCGCATCTCTAAGCCATGGTTCCCCACTGCCATCCCATCTGCCCACCCATTCGTACATCGAGGCCGCGAAAACCCGCGACGAATCCCCACACCCTGCTCCGTCCGCCACCCAGCCGGAGCCTCTTCCCCGACGGCGTCGTCCACAGCAACACCTCGACGTCCCTCATCCATCGTACCGGATGAGGATCCATCGTCGATCTCATCGTCCCTCCGGTTCAGCCACCCCGTCCTCCACCTCCAAGGAGCTGCCCCGACGTTCCCCTCGTATTTCGAGCCACCTCCATTCCCACACCGCTGTCTTCACCTGCACCACCGGAAGAGCATCATCATCACCGTTTCCTCGGATGAAGCTGCGGCCTAATCGGCGCCACCAAAGAGGTTGTACACTAATCGCCGCATTTTCTTCTTGATTCGATCTCACGGTGCTGCCGGCGCTCGGTCCCGAGCCGACACAGCACGGCTCCATCCACGGTGGCGTTGCCGGCCACTTCCTCCACGGCGTCGCTCCCTCGGCGGTGACGTCCACATCAGTAGGAGCTGCTGTTGCTTTAGCTCTCGCTCGCAATGCTGCTCTGCTCTTGCTCTCGGTCCCCTGTCTGGTCTGCTCTTGTTATTGCTCTTGCTCGCGCTGCTGCTCTCGCTCTTTCTCTTGCTTGCGATGCTGCTCCGATTTAGCTACACTTCAGTCGACTGAATCGACTTTTGGGTCAGTCGGTTTTCAGAGGGTGGGGGGCTCGTCGGGGTGAAGGAAGAACCAGCCGCAGCGGGGAGGGGGGGCTCATCGGAGAGGTACCCCACTATCTATCTTAGGGTTCGGGATGGGGGAGGTGGTCGCCGGCGGTGGCGGGGCAGTGGCGTGGGGATCGCCGGAGAAAAAGCTCGGCATGGGGGGGCCTAGAGGGATGGCCGGGGCGGCGGCAAACCGGTGGTGGGGAGTGTTTTCGGGGCGGGCAGGGCGGCGCACCGCCGGCCGCGGGCGGCGAGGGGCTACTGATTGGCCGGTGGTGGCTGGCGGCTCAGAGGGGTGGAGGTTGAAGAAGAACCGCAGGCCCTTGATTTCTTATCCAACGGCTGCAAAATCGACTGACTAGAGATGAAAAAGTCAGTCGGCCGACGTGTAGCCTCACCTTGCTAGTGCGTTCAGTTTCGACAGCAAAATTCAGTTTCGACAGCAAAATTCAGTTTCGACGGTTAAGTTTAGTTTCGATAGTTAAGTTCAGAGATGAGCGGCTGTTGTATTTTACATCTAACACTTTGTGGTTATGTATTTTACGTCATGTATTGGAGATGCTATTAGAATTCCACTCAGGTTAACGTTGTTCGTTGTCTCTCTTGTCCTGCTTCAGCCTCGGCGTTGTACAACTCAGTGGAGCTGCTCCAACAACGAAACTCTCCATCACAGCAGAGCAGTACCTCGGGCTCCATCTCCAGACGTCTAAGATCTTCTTCCCCTCCTCCGACAGCAAAGTCAGTCGGAGCATCCTCACCGGCCAACCCAATCACGCTGAGATCGACATGGCTTCGCCAAAGAGGTTGTACACTTGTTGCATCTCTTTTTTACTCTACATGTTATATATATTGTCCACTGAGCACACGGATTTGTTCCTTTAGTGTCTCCTTGAAAGAAAAAACATAGGAATTTTAATTTTCACTTGTCCTCCTTTTCAAATTCCAATTCATGAAGCACAAGACTAAGAGATAGTAGCATAATAGCATTATAACCGTACATTTTCTTGTGGTTTGACTTAATCTTACCATGCTTCTTTGCATCCTATGATCTTCCAATTGTTGTGAATCAAACACCCAGATTGGCAGAAATCCTGTGTTTTTTAAATTCTCTGTTTTGCACGTACATTCCTATCCTATTCCTGTCTATTTTCTATCCCTGCATTGTTGGAATCCTCCAATTCAAACGAGCCCTTACAGAATTACTTCTCTTACAGATAGTTGTCAAAGAAAACCTTGTGTGGTTTGTCCCGCTCCTGCTGCACCGTCGTCCACCCCAGCTCAGCTGCTCCAACGACAGAAGGGTCCAGCACAGCAGGGATCCAGCCTCCAGACTGTCTTTCGCTGCCTTAGATCTTCTTCCCCGCCGCTGGCAGCCATGAAAGCTGCATTACCATCATCAACCGAGCAGATGACCTCGAGGACTACATGGGTCCGCAAGAGAGGTCGCACTCTTTCGTGTCTTCTTACGTTATGCATCGCTTAATATTACATGCTACTTTATCGTCCCGTTCACCAATTAGACTCTGAGTCAGCTCCAAACTAATGGTCAAACTTGAGTTTTTAAATGGTTGTGGGGTACATATCGGGGACGCTAACAATAGTATCTATCTACTATCTGGTTAATCTCCGGTGTCTACTATGAGTTTCATGTTGGGTGGGAAGCAAACAGTAAAGAAGCCATTATCTGTATTTTTTAACTGAAGCCAGTATCTGCCTGCTATTATTGGTTTTGGGTCTATCCACAGGTTGCTACCATCACTCTGGATTTCTGCATGCACTCCTTACATAATCTCACTATGTTTTATTCCTATGCATGACAGTTATTGTAAACAATGGAACTGAACATGTAGAGCAAAAGAGACGAGCCTTGTGTGGCAATAAAATGTCATGCAGACGTCGCTCCATGGTAGGCGCAAAGGCAGCCCCCCTCCACGCATTTTGGATTGTAATCGAGAGGAAGATATATGTTCTGAGGGGGATTCAGAAGGAGAAGACAACTCCTATTTACCCCCTGAGGTCTTCACTCTAACTTGGCATGCTGATGTTGGTTATATCATGCATATGGTGTCTTGCATTGCTTACTTTATACATCAAATATGTCATCTGCTTAGTTTAGACATCCTTTGTGCGAATGACATATGTTTAGTTTATTCATCGTTTATGTGAATTATGCAACGCCATCTTGTTTAGCCAGGCATCATATATGTGAATTTTGCAATGCCATCCTTCTTAGCCAGTCATCTTATATGTAAATTATATCAGGCCATCATTTTTTCGTTACATATTACATTTGTGAACAATGTTAGTACATTCAACTGCTCTTTGTGTGCATCAGCCATTTGACATGGTGATGGCAAATTCTGGAGTGAAAACAAGGTCTTCAGAGCAGACTATGCTATCTGACGAAGCACATATCTCGCTGGTTACGGATAGCTCCTCAGAGGAGGATTCAGAGATAGATGACCAGTCTTGTCCCCCCCCGAGGTGTATGCTCTAACTTGGCAGGGTTATGTTGCTCATATCATGCGTATGGTGTCTCGCATTGCTATGTCATTTGATTAGTTTAGACAAGCTTTGTGTGAATGCCACCTGTTTAGTGTCTAATTACCATATATGTGAATTATGCATTGCCATCTTGTTGCAAGACATTATATATGTGAATTATACAATGATATCTTGTTGCAAAGGCATTATATATGTGAATTATGCAATGACATGCTGTTTAGCCAATCATCATGTATGTGAATTATATCATGCTATCATTTTTTTTGTATTACATGTTCCATTTGTTGACAACGTTTGTATATTCAACTACTCTTCCTATGCATCAGCCATTTGAAGTGGTGATGGAAGTGTCTGGAGTGAAAACAAGGTATTCAGAGCAGACAATGCTACCTGCTGAAGCAGACATCTTGCTGGTTATAGAGAGCTCCTCAGAGGAGGATTCAGAGACTGATGACCAGTCCTATTTCCCCCCTGAGGTCTATGCTCAAACTTGGCAGGGTTATATTACCCATGTCATGCATGTTGTCTTGCATTGCTTAGTTTTTACATCATATATGGATTGCCATCTGCTTACTTGCTTACTATATAAATCATATATTTGAATTATATCATGCCATCATGTTGACATAGTACATACACATCATCTATCTGAATTATGGCATGGCAACCCATTTAATAAAGACATCATATAGTTATATCATCTCATCTTGTTTAGTGTTTACAGTCATCATATTTTGAATTATGGCATTCTATCCGTGAATGTATGTGAATTATGGCATGCCAACCTATTTAATAAACACATTATATAGTTATGTCATGTCATCCTGTTTACATAGTCTCATATTTTGAACTATGTCTTTCCATATTTTTTAGTTAGCCATCATAATGTGAAATTGTGTCATGCTATCCTGTTTAGTTAGCTATCATATATGTGAAATTGTGTCATGCTATCCTGTTTGGTTAGACAACATAAATATGAATTATTTCATGCCCTCTTTTATTCCCCACTATCCATTGCACCTGTCTATCATACAATGTCTATACTTCCAATTACTTTTCTTGTTTATCAGCCATTTGAATTGGAGAGCATGATGGCAGTATCTAAGGGAGTAACAACACGGTCTTCAGAAAAGATAGTGCTACCAGTTAATGTAGATAGAACCACGGTTGTACTTGCCCAAGGACCAGATGCACCACACATAACCCAGACTCTCGCAGATTGTACCCCTACCCAGTTGGACAGAGAACCAGCTACACCCCTTCTAACCCCAACCCCGGCAGATAGTAACCCAGTTCCAATTGACACAGCACCGTCTCCACCACAGAGCACCCAAACACGAGCAGTTAGTAAGGGAACTGCAGTGCCCAAAGCACGAGGACCACCACTCTGAATCCCAACTCAACGCTTAAAGGAGAAGAAGATTTGTTCTCAGGTCAGGTTCTGTAGCTATGGTTCATACTCCTTTGCTTTTGCATTACTGTATTTACTCATACCAACTATTTTCAAATTTGAAGGATGGAATTGAAACTCCAATGGCGCAACAGGTATGTTTTAAACCTGTTTCTTTAACTGGTTTGCTGCTGTAACCTGCTCTATGTTGATTTCAGTTTCAATTGAATAAACAGTTATGTTCTCATGTCATGCACAGTACAAGTGTTGTTATTGCTCTATAGTTACCCACACTTATATTCTGTCTATTCTGCTTTGTCTTGAACAAATATTATTTGAACTGTGTCTCTATCTTGATTTGGCAACAAAAACTAGAATGATATAGACCATAAAGTGACCATGGTACATAGATATATGTTTGTTTCATGCTGTTATCCTATCCACTTTACTACTGAACTCATTTACCAAAATGAGTTTCATATACAACATGGTAAACATGTGATGTGTCTGCTTGTTTCTCTTTTAGAATGCGAACAAAATATTGGAGAACAGTACTGCGTTATCCAATGGTAAAGGAAGTAATGCATATAAGGTTCAAGATAGTGAGACATCCCTGTTGGTATCCAAGAAAGCTGATAAAAACTATCTTGATGACAGTGAGGGAACCCAAAAGTCCTGTCTTGATGTAGTGTTCGAGTTACTGGCCACTACTGCTGGCACAAGCTCTTCGAACTCGCTGCCTAAATCAGTTCGTCTTCTTGAGTCTCAACTTCAAGTTCAAAGACATCGGTCAGATGTGCTGCGACAGGAAGCTGAAGGGCTGAGGAAGTCCCTGCAGAATTCAGATGCATATTTTCTGGTGCAACAGCAAGCGCTGGAGGATTTAAGCGCCAAACAAGAGAAAGTTAATAAGCTTGCTAAGCATCTTGCCAGCATTATGGGTACCCAGGATATTGTTTCTTGAGATCTTCTGAAGTGGTTTCAGTTCTGGATTTATTTTTCTGCGGCGATTATTTGCGCTGGTCGCCAACTTTGACAACCAGTGTATATGATATGCTACTTTGTTCCCTATATTTGCACATTGTGGCGAACTTTGATGCCCAGTGGATGTAATATGTGTAATAGCCGTGATAGCCTAGAGTTAGTTGCTTGCTTATTTATTTCCTTGTTGTCTTGTTTATTTGTTTGCTTGTAGTCATTGCAGTTCTTTTTCCGCGGTTAGCTAGTGGCTGCAATAACCTATTTTTTTAAACTAGGCCACAATAACCATGGGATAATATTTACTGTAGTGACACTGGGCCTCCAAGTGGCCGTAGAAACAGTGGGCCTTCTACAGGCCATAGAAACAATGGGCCTTCTACGGGCCGTAGAAACAATGGGCCTTTTGTGGGCCGTATCATCAGTGGGCCTTATACAGGCCGTATGATCGATTGGCCAAACATGGGCCAAACAGACCGCATTATGACTGTAAACGGGCTAGAGTTGGAATCGCCCGTTCATGGGCCGACCATAACGGGCCATCGTTAATAGGCCATATTTGATGACGCTATGAAAATGGCCCAACGTATTAACGGACCACAAACGGGCCGACTGTAACCACGGGCTGAATTTGGCCCACAAGTAGAAAATGACAGTAACGGGCCGTAAGTAAACGAATGCTGGAAATGAGCCCAAAAATAAATGGGCTCTGAGAAGGCCGAAAGATAACATGGGCTGGAAACGGCCCAATGGAATAACGAGCCGTTAATGGGTATAAAGTGATACACTGTTCATTACGGGCCAGTTTCACCACGGGTCGTTAATGGGTGTAAAGTGATACACTGTTCATTACGGGCCAGTTTCACCACGGGCCGTTAATAGGCCAAGAGTTACATAGGTCCTCATATGGGCCGAAAGACGTCATGGGCCATACAGGGGGCCAGAAGTGAAAACGGGCTGGAATCATATTGGGTGGCCCAGATGACGCTACTGGGCCTAATTCGGATAGGGCGTAACGGGCCTTGGGTTCGCGGGCTGTAAATGGGCTATATGCGAACAGGCCGTTAACAGGCTTCACATGGGCCGGCCCGCCACCTTTTGACCAAGTCAAACAGGCCGACCTTTTCACAGGAATGGGCCTCTGTTGGGCCGTGCCACATGTCGACGTATCATAGGTGCCTTCTGTCCAATGAGTGGAAGACATCTGTCCAAACGATGAGACGGCACGTGTTTCCTCCAGCCAATGATGATTTTACACGTGGAAAATCCCCGTTGGTCGGGGCTGTTAACGGGTTATCGGATCCAAAACCCGACCTGATAGCTTAACGGCGTTCCGTTACGATGGATACCACATGTCGGTCACCCTTGACGAAAGCACTTCTGTGACGCGAGATTTATCGTCATGGAAGTGGACACTTCCGTGATGATAATTTTGGTAATGTCATCGAGCACTTCTACGACAGCACATGTATGACTATCTTGATTATGTCATAAAATCGTCATGGATGTACATGCATGCCAGAAAATGCGACCTACTGCGACAAACACGTATCATCACGGAAGTGTTTTTTTGTAGTGCATCACGTGCATGCTCCTAGGGGGATAGATTGGTAGGAAAAGACCATCGCTCGTCCCCAACCGCCACTCATAAGGAAGACAATCAAAGAACACCTCATGTTTCAAATTTGTTACACAATAGTTACCATACGTGCATGCTGCGGGACTTGAAATCTTCAACACAAGCATTTCTCAAATTCACAACTACTCAACTAGCACAACTCTAATATAACCATCTTTATATCTCAAAACAATTATCGAGTATCAAACTTCTCATAGTATTCAATGCACCTCTTTATGAAAGTTTTTATTATACCAATCTTGGATGCCTATCATATTAGGACAAATTTTATAGCCAAAGCAAATTGCCATGCTATTCTAAGGGACTCTCAAAATAATATAAGTGAAGCATGAGAGATCAATAAAATAAAACCACCATCGTGCTCAAAAAGATATAAGTGAAGTACTAGAGCAAAATTATCTAGCTCAAAAGATATAAGTGAAGCACATAGAGTATTCTAATAAATTCCGATTCATGTGTGTCTCTACCAAAAGGTGTGTACAGAAAGGATGACTGTGGTAAACTAAAAAGCAAAGACTCAAATCATACAAGACGCTCCAAGCAAAACACATATCATGTGGTGAATAAAAATATAGCCTCAAGTAAAGTTACCGATGGACGAAGACGAAAGAGGGGATGCCTTATGGGGCATCCCCAAGCTTAGGATTTTGGTTTTCCTTTAATTTTACCTTGGGGTGCCTTGGGCATCCCCAAGCTTAGGCTCTTGCCAATTCTTATTCCATAATCCATCAAACCTTTACCCAAAACTTGAAAACTTCACAACACAAAACTCAACAGAAAATCTCATGAGCTCCTTTAGTATAAGAAAACAAACCACCACTTAAGTTACTGTAATTAACTCATTATTTATTTATATTGGTGTTAAACCTACTGTATTTCAACTTCTCTATGGTTCATACCCTCCGATACTAGCCATAGATTCATCAAAATAAGCAAACAACACACGAAAAACAGAATCTGTCAAAAACAGAACAGTCTGTAGTAATCTGTAGGTTTAGAATACTTCTGTAACCCCAAAAATTCTGAAATAAAATGGTGGACGTGAGGAATTTGTCTATTAATCATCTTCAAAGATAATCAACCTAATCGCACTCTCCTGTAAAAATGGCAGAAAATCTCGTGAGCGCTAAAGTTTCTTTTTTTTACAGCAAGATCGCAAAAACTTCCCCCAAGTCTTCCCAAAGGTTCTACTTGGCACAAACACTAATTAAAAGCATAAAACCACATCGAAACAGAGGCTAGATGTATTATTTATTACTAAACATAAACCAAAAGGCAAGAAACAAAAATAAAATTGGGTTGCCTCCCAACAAGCGCTATCATTTAACGCCCCTAGCGAGGCATAAAAGCAAGAATAGATCTAGGTATTGCTATGATAATGATAAGGTAAATCGTGAAAACTCATCTCATACTCCCTACGTTCAGCAGAAAGCTTTCTTTGTGGCAAGAAAAAGTAATTAAAAGGGCTAAATTTAATGGGACAAAAGTCCCCAAGATCAAGCTCGGGAGGTATTTGTTCCTCCTTTGGCCCCTCATATTGCAAAACCAATTCATCATTATAAGCATTCTTTTGGCACAAAGTCAAGAGCCTTTGTTCAACGGAAAAACCCAACCCATTATTTTGGATGGCAAAATTATCATTAAGTTCAGAAATCCTATCAACAAGAACATCGATAGGAACCTTCTTTCTAAGGTTTTCGTTAAAAGCAACATGATCTAAAGATCGTAAGCGCATTATGTCCTCTTGATAAAAAAGGATTGCTTCTATGGGAGGACGGCTGGCATCCACCCTGTAATGCGCAAAAATTTCATTGGCCTCTTTTATTATAAATCTGAACTCATGATGTAAAAAGATGGTAGCTGCTCGCTTAACAGAAGAGTGCTCAATATTAGAAAATTCTAGAAAGATCCTCTGTATGCAAGGATGCATATGGATAAATTGTCTTTCAAGTTCAACCACACGCAACGATATAACATCCGCAAGACTACCAGTTTTATGAATAATAGACCCGCCCATGGTGGGCAAAGCACCGGCACAAGTAAAGAAATCTTGAATAACTCCTTCTCCAATAATATTACCACTACCAATTCGAAACTTTTTAGTGTGTAAGATAGTAGGTTCTTAATGAGGATCAACAAAAGCATCAAAGTTTTCCATGTTATTACCACTATCCTTATCAATGATAGCCTCCCCAATTTCAGACATGATGGCAGCAAGAGGCAAGCAAAAAGAGGCGAACAAAAAAAGAGGGCGAATAAAACGGCAAGGGTGAAGTGGTGGAGAGGAAAACGAGAGGCAAATGGCAAATAATGTGATGCGAGGGATAAGACTTTGTGATGGGTACTTGGTATGTATTGACTTGTGCGTAGATCTCCCCAACAATGGTGCCAGAAATCCTTCTTGCTACCTCTTGAGCACTGCGTTGGTTTTCCCTTGAAGAGTAAAGGGTGATGCAACAAAGTAGCGTAAGTATTTCCCTCAGTTTTTGAGAACTAAGGTATCAATCCAGTAGGAGACTGCACGCAAGTCCCTCGTACCTACACAAACAAATAAGAACCTCTCAACCAACGTGATAAAGGGGTTGTCAATCCCTTCACGGTCACTTACGAGAGTGAGATCTGATAGAGATAATAAAATAAATATTTTTGGTATTTTTATGATATTGATTGAAAGTAAATATTGAAAAGTAAAATAGATTGGAAACTTATATGATGGAAGATAGACCTGGGGGCCATAGGTTTCACAAGTGGCTTCTCTCAAGATAGCATAAGTATTACGGTGGGTGAACAAATTACTGTCGAGCAACTGATAGAAAAGTGCATAGTTATGAGAATATCTAGGCATGATCATGTATATAGGCATCACGTCCGCGGCAAAGTAGACCAAAATGATTCTGCATCTACTACTATTACTCCACACATTGATCGCTATTCAGCATGCATCTAGAGTATTAAGTTCATAAGAACAGAGTAACGCATTAGGCAAGATGACATGATGTAGAGGGATAAACTCAAGCTATATGATATAAACCCCATCTTTTTATCCTCAATGGAGACAATACAATACGTGCCTTGCTGCCCCTGCTGTCACTGGGAAAGTACACCGCAAGATTGAACCCAAAGCTAAGCACTTCTTCCATTGCAGGAAAGATCAATCTAGTAGGGCAAACCAAACCGATAATTCGAAGAGACTTGCAAAGATAACAAATCATACATAAAAGATTTCAGAGAAGAATCAAATATTGTTCATAGATAAACTTGATCATGAACCCACAATTCATCGGATCTCGACAAACACACCGCAAAAAAGAATTGCATCGAATAGATCTCCAAGAAGATCAAGGAGAACTTTGTATTGAGATCCAAAGAGAGAGAAGAAGCCATCTAGCTAATAACTATGGACCCGAAGGTCTGCGGTAAACTACTCACACATCATCGGAGAGGCTATGGTGTTGATGTAGAAGCCCTCCGTGATCGATTCCCCCTCCGACGGAGCTTTGGAAAAGGCCCCAAGATGGGATCTCTTGGGTACAGAAGGTTGCGGCGGTGGAAATAGGGTTTCGTGGTGCTCCTGGATGTTTTCGGGGTATATGGATATATATATAGGAAGAGGAAGTAGGCTGGTGGAGCTATGAGGGGCCCATGAGGGTGGGGGCGCGACCAGGGGGCAGGTGCGCCTCCCTTCCTCGTGGCCTCCTCGCTCCTTTCTTGACGTCTACTCCAAGTCCCCTGGATCACGTTTGTTCCAAAAAATAACTCCCCCGAAGGTTTCATTCCGTTTGGATTCCGTTTGATATTCCTTTTCTGTGAAACACTGAAATAGGAAAAAAACAGCAATTTGCACTCGGCCTTGGGTTAGTAGGTTAGTCCCAAAAATAATATAAAAGTGTATAATAAAGCCCATTAAACAACCAAAACCGGGAATATAATAGCATTGAACAATCAAAAATTATAGATACGTTGGAGACGTATCAGGAGCATACCCACATGATCTCTTCTAATCTGTAGTTGTCCTCTTGATTCTCTCAACAATCAGACTCATGACTTTGAACTTTTGTGGCACATCAAACAACTGCGGCAAGTTGATGGAGTGACCTCTAATCATCCTATGATCTCCTGACTTGGGCAATAATGTGTGCCTCAAGATAGTATTGATTGTGGTCAATCAAGACAACAAATAGTAGACAGATCCTAGCTTGTGAGTCTCCAAGGCTTTATCAGGTATCTCTGTGTACATATTAGCCATGGAGTTGTGATCCATCTTCTTCTTGGCATACACATCTAGGTCATCCTCATTCTCTTCAGGGGCATTGATCAATTTGGCCCACTCAGCAACAGTAGATTGGTACCTTGTACCCTCAGACATCCAGATAATTCTACCATCAGGATAGAAGTGAGTTGTGGAGTAGAATTGCATGATGAGTTCATCGTTCCACTTGGTCAACTTCTGACCCACAAACATGTCCACTCCACATTGCTTGAAGATCTCATGTACACCTGGAAAATGATCTTCATTTTCATCAATGAATTTCCAATCCACTCACTTCATATCACAGACAATGGGCTTCTTATCAAGCAGAACAGTTTCATAGAAGTCCTGTTGCTCTTTGGTGTGGAATCTGTAATCCACAGTAGTCCTTCTCCTGACAGCACATGGATCAGATTGTCTCCATAGTCTGTGACCTGCAGCCTTTCTGATCTTCATGTTTTCTACCACTGGATGACTATCATCATGGCCAAGGATCTTGGGCTTGAGCTTCCTAAGCACATGGGCTTCAGCATCTTCTTCATCAATATCAGGCACTAGGGCCTTGTTCTTCTTAGCACCTGGAATAATTCTTGTGCTCCTCTTTGGTGTAGTCTTGGGAGCTGGAGCAGAAGCTTTGGGGGAAGTCTTGGGCTTTGAAGGGGCAGACCCAGACTTGATGGCATCCCCCATCAGCTTTTGAGACTTGGGTGCTGGTGCAACACCCTCTTCCTCTTCCTCTTCATCCTCAACTAGATCTCTCATAATAGATGGCTTGCCAATGACTCTTCCAATGGTCTTCTTGACCCTTTCTTTCCTCTTCTTGCCTTCACCAGGCTCTTTTCATTCAAGAGTGAACTCAACTGTTTCCTCGGTTGAGGCTCTGGCCTTTGACATAGGCACTCTCTTGGTTGGGGCCTTCTTGTTCAGACCTGGCTTAGTTGCAGCAGCAGCATACTCCTTTTTCAGCACCTTCTTCTTGGAGCTGACCTCATCTTCAACCGCAACATAATCCTCATCCTCTGAGTCAGAATTTCTCTTCCTCGTCCTTGTGGCTGCTTTGAGAAAGTTGCTTGGGGTGCTCCTGCTACCATCATCAGATCTGCTATAGGGACCAGTGCCCTCACTCAGATTGACCTGCTCCTCAGACATGTTCTGGCTATCACTCTGATCTGACATTCTGACAAAGCAAATTGACAGCTGACCCTATGAATAGTTATAGATGAGATAGAGTCGATGAGCATCACAAAGTGCAGAGATTTTGCAAAACAAATGAGTCAAAAGCTTAGTTTTAGTTTTCCACATAAAGCATTTCAGAGCTATCGATTTGTTAAACTCAGTGACACTGAAGTAACTTTGGAGTCTAAACTAGTGAGATCGGTCAGACCGAGACACAGTTCGGTGACTCCGAGTTTGCTAGGGTTTCACAGAGAGTTGAACTCAGTCACACCGATTTGAAGGTTTCGGTCAGACTGAAAAGTGCAAGTGCAATGGCCTAAGCCAAATCGGTGATACCGATTTCCACAACTCGGTCAGTCCGAGATGAGTTCGGCGGAAACCTAACCCTAAATTTTCGAGTCAAAACTAATCTAATGGAGGGTTTCTCTGGATAGATTGATCTCATACGTGGTAAAGAACATGGCATTCGCTTTGTGCTAAGAAACAGCACAAAGATTCGAACTCATACCCTAGTTCGTTGATCAGCTCGCTACGGCGGCAACGGCGGGGTTGAATTCCGTTTATGGTGGCGGAGACCAGCGGCGGGAGGTCGCTGGCGACGAGAGGATGATCCGGAGACCCGAGGTGGCAGAGCGGGACAAACACGGGCGAGGAGGTTTTGAAGAAATTTCCAAAATCTCACCCGTCGGTATATATATCCTCACCCTGTCGGTGTGACCGAGTGGAACAACTCGATGGCACCAAGATGCAGAATCGCAAGTGGTTACTGCAACTCGGTGTGACCGAAAAGTTCTAATCGGTTGCACCGGGGTTGAAAACCTAGATCAACTCAGTGAACTCGGTCAGACTAAAAAAGATGAATCGGTCAGACCCAAATGCACAAAGAGGTTTTGGAAGTTTAAGTCTATGACGAATCGGGGACATCGAGTGCTCCTCACACAGAGTGTTTGAATCTGACTTGATCAAACTTTGTGATGTAGCATGAACAGAGTTTGAGACGAGAAAAGCATAGATAGCTAGAGGAAGTTCTTAGGCATTCTTGTCCATCCATTTGCCAAAAGAAGAGCCAAAAAATCAAAGCAACAAATGGATGTCCTCGAATGAGAGAAAATATGCAACCAACATGCCCACACAATAAAAGGTTAAATGAAATATGTGACAAAGCATGCACAAACACTCTAGCATCTATCAAGCAATTGGCGATGACTAGGTCATCTATATATGAGTATATTGACCTAGGAGTCAAATGAGAACATTTGATCATGGGTCATACTCATTGTTTAAGCGCAAGTGGGGTTACCACTTTTACATAAAGCATTGTTGTGTTCACACCATTAGAGTTTCTTTAGATCAATTCTTAGAGTAAAGCCCTGTTGGGTTTCATAGTAATTTCAAAAAAATTCCTACGCACACGCAAGATCATGTGATGCATAGCAATGAGGGGGAGAGTGTTGTCTATGTACCCAACGCAGACCGACTGCGGAAGCGCTGACACGACGTAGAGGAAGTAGTCGTACGTCTTCACGATCCAACCGATCAAGTACCGAAACTACGGCACCTCCGAGTTCGAGCACACGTTCAGCTCGATGACGATCCCCGGACTCCGATCCAGCAAAGTGTCGGGGAAGAGTTCCGTCAGCACGACGGCGTGGTGACGATCTTGATGAACTACAGCAGCAGGGCTTCGCCTAAACTCCGCTACAGTATTATCAAGGTATATGGTGGCAGGGGGCACCGCACACGGCTAAGGAATAGATCACGTGGATCAACTTGTGTCTCTAGAGGTGCCCCCTGCCTCCGTATATAAAGGAGGAGAGGAGGGGAGGCTGGCCGGCCAAGGGAGGAGGCGCAGGAGAGTCCTACTCCCTCTGGGAGTAGGATTCCCCCTCCAATCCTAGTCCAACTAGGATTCCTCGGAGGGGAAAAGAGGAGGAGGGGGCCGGCCACCTCTCCTAGTCCTAATAGGACTAGGGGAAGGGGGGCGCGCAGCCCATCTAGGGCAGCCCCTTCTCTTTTCCACTAAGGCCCACTATGGCCCATATAGCTCCCGGGGGGTTCCGGTAACCCTCCCGGTATTCCGGTAAAATCCCGATTTCACCCGGAACACTTCCGATATCCAAATATAGGCTTCCAATATATCAATCTTTACGTCTCGACCATTTCGAGACTCCTCATCATGTCCGTGATCACATCCGGGACTCCGAACAACCTTCGGTACATCAAAATGCATAAACTCATAATATAACTGTCATCGTAACCTTAAGCGTGCGGACCCTACGGGTTCGAGAACAATGTAGACATGACCGAGACACGTCTCCGGTCAATAACCAATAGCGGGACCTGGATGCCCATATTGGCTCCTACATATTCTACGAAGATCTTTATCGGTCAGACCGCATAACAACATACGTTGTTCCCTTTGTCATCGGTATGTTACTTGCCCGAGATTCGATCGTCGGTATCCAATACCTAGTTCAATCTCGTTACAGGCAAGTCTCTTTACTCGTTCCGTAATACATCATCTCACAACTAACTCATTAGTTGTAATGCTTGCAAGGCTTATGTGATGTGCATTACCGAGAGGGCCCAGAGATACCTCTCCGACAATCGGAGTGACAAATCCTAATCTCGAAATACGCTAACCCAACATCTACCTTTGGAGACACCTGTAATGCTCCTTTATAATCACCCAGTTACGTTGTGACGTTTGGTAGCACCCAAAGTATTCCTCCGGTAAACGGGAGTTGCATAATCTCATAGTCATAGGAACATGTATAAGTCATGAAGAAAGCAATAGCAACATACTAAACGATCGGGTGCTAAGCTAATGGAATGGGTCATGTCAATCAGATCATTCAAGTAATGATGTGACCTCGTTAATCAAATAACAACTCATTGTTCATGGTTAGGAAACATAACCATCTTTGATTAACGAGCTAGTCAAGTAGAGGCATACTAGTGACACTTTGTTTGTCTATGTATTCACACATGTATTATGTTTCCGGTTAATACAATTCTAGCATGAATAATAAACATTTATCATGATTATAAGGAAATAAATAACAACTTTATTATTGCCTCTAGGGCATATTTCCTTCAGTCTCCCACTTGCACTAGAGTCAATAATCTAGATTACACTGTAATGATTCTAACACCCATGGAGCTTTGGTGCTGATCATGTTTTGCTCGTGGAAGAGGCTTAGTCAACGGGTCTGCAACATTCAGATCCGTATGTATCTTGAAAATCTCTATATCTCCCACCTGGACTAGATCCCGGATGGAGTTGAAGCGTCTCTTGATGTGTTTGGTCCTTTTGTGAAATCTGGATTCCTTTGCCAAGGCAATTGCACCAGTATTGTCACAAAAGATTTTCATTGGACCCGATGCATTAGGTATGACACCTAGATCGGATATGAACTCCTTCATCCAGACTCCTTCGTTCGCTGCTTCCGAAGCAGCTATGTACTCCGCTTCACATGTAGATCCCGCTACGATGCTTTGTTTAGAACTGCACCAACTGACAGCTCCACCGTTTAATGTAAACACGTATCCGGTTTGCGATTTAGAATCGTCCGGATCAGTGTCAAAGCTTGCATCAACGTAACCTTTTACGGTGAGCTCTTTGTCACCTCCATATACGAGAAACATATCCTTAGTCCTTTTCAGGTATTTCAGGATGTTCTTGACCGCTGTCCAGTGATCCATTCCTGGATTAATTTGGTACCTCCCTGCTAAACTTATAGCAAGGCACACATCAGGTCTGGTACACAGCATTGCATACATGATAGATCCTATGGCTGATGCATAGGGAACATCTTTCATATTCTCTCTACCTTCTGCAGTGGTCGGGCATTGAGTCTTACTCAATTTCACACCTTGTAACACAGGCAAGAACCCTTTCTTTGCTTGATCCATTTTGAATTTCTTCAAAATTTTGTCAAGGTATGTGCTTTGTGAAAGTCCAATTAAGCGTCTTGATCTATCTCTATAGATCTTAATGCCTAATATGTAAGCAGCTTCACCGAGGTCTTTCATTGAAAAACTTTTATTCAAGTATCCCTTTATGCTATCCAGAAATTCTATATCATTTCCAATTAGCAATATGTCATCCACATATAATATCAGAAATGCTACAGAGCTCCCACTCACTTTCTTGTAAATACAGGCTTCTCCGAATGTCTGTATAAAACCAAATGCTTTGATCACACTATCAAAACGTTTATTCCAACTCCGAGAGGCTTGCACCAGTCCATAAATGGATCGCTGGAGCTTGCACACTTTGTTAGCTCCCTTTGGATCGACAAAACCTTCCGGTTGCATCATATACAACTCTTCTTCCAGAAATCCATTCAGGAATGCAGTTTTGACATCCATCTGCCAAATTTCATAATCATAAAATTCGGCAATCGCTAACATGATTCGGACGGACTTAAGCATCGCTACGGGTGAGAAGGTCTCATCGTAGTCAATCCCTTGAACTTGTCGAAAACCTTTCGCAACAAGTCGAGCTTTGTAGACAGTAACATTACCATCAGCGTCAGTCTTCTTCTTAAAGATCCATTTATTTTCCATTGCTTGCCGATCATCGGGCAAGTCAACCAAAGTCCATACTTTGTTCTCATACATGGATCCCATCTCAGATTTCATGGCTTCAAGCCACTTTGCGGAATCTGGGCTCACCATCGCTTCTTCATAGTTCGTAGGTTCATCATGATCTAGTAGCATGACTTCCAGAACTGGATTACCGTACCACTCTGGTGCAGATCTTACTCTGGTTGATCTACGAGGTTCAGTAGTATCTTGTTCTGAAGTTTCATGATCATTATCATTAACTTCCTCACTTATTGGTGTAGGTGTCGCAGAAACAATTTTCTGTGATGTACTACTTTCCAACAAGGGAGCAGGTACAGTTACCTCGTCAAGTTCCACTTTCCTCCCACTCACTTCTTTCGAGAGAAACTCCTTCTCAAGAAAGTTTCTGAATTTAGCAACAAAAGTCTTGCCTTCGGATCTGTGATAGAAGGTGTATCCAATAGTTTCTTTTGGATATCCTATGAAGACACATTTCTCCAATTTGGGTTCGAGCTTATCAGGTTGAAGCTTTTTCACATAAGCATCGCAGCCCCAAACTTTCAGAAACGACAACTTTGGTTTCTTGCCAAACCATAGTTCATAAGGTGTCGTCTCAACGGATTTTGATGGTGCCCTATTTAACGTGAATGCGGCCGTCTCTAGAGCATAACCCCAAAACGATAGCGGTAAATCAGTAAGAGACATCATAGATCGCACCATATCCAGTAAAGTACGATTACGACGTTCGGACACACCATTACGCTGTGGTGTTCCGGGTGGCGTGAGTTGCGAAACTATTCCACAGTTTTTCAAATGTACACCAAACTCGTAACTCAAATATTCTCCTCCACGATCAGATCGCAGAAACTTTATTTTCTTGTTACGATGATTTTCAACTTCACTCTGAAATTCTTTGAACTTTTCAAATGTTTCAGACTTATGTTTCATTAAGTAGATATACCCATATCTGCTTAAATCATCTGTGAAGGTGAGAAAATAACGATATCCGCCACGAGCCTCAATATTCATCGGACCACATACATCGGTATGTATGATTTCCAACAAATCTGTTGCTCTCTCCATAGTACCGGAGAACGGTGTTTTAGTCATCTTGCCCATGAGGCACGGTTCGCAAGTACCAAGTGATTCATAATCAAGTGGTTCCAAAAGTCCATCAGTATGGAGTTTCTTCATGCGCTTTATACCGATATGACCTAAACGACAGTGCCACAAATAAGTTGCACTTTCATTATCAACTCTGCATCTTTTGGCTTCAACATTATGAATATGTGTATTACTACTATCGAGATTCAATAAGAATAGACCACTCTTCAAGGGTGCATGACCATAAAAGATATTACTCATATAAATAGAACAACCATTATTCTCTGATTTAAATGAATAACCGTCTCGCATTAAACAAGATCCAGATATAATGTTCATGCTCAACGCTGGCACCAAATAACAATTATTTAGGTCTAATATTAATCCCAAAGGTAGATGTAGAGGTAGCGTGCCGACCGCGATCACATCGACTTTGGAACCGTTTCCCACGCACATCGTCACCTCGTCCTTTGCCAGTGCCCGCTTATTCCATAGTCCCTGTTTCGAGTTGCAAATATTAGCAACAGAACCAGTATCAAATACCCAGGTGCTACTGCGAGCTCTAGTAAGGTACACATCAATAACATGTATATCACATATACCTTTGTTCACCTTGCCATCCTTCTTATCCGCCAAATACTTGGGGCAGTTCCGCTTCCAGTGACCAGTCTGCTTGCAGTAGAAGCACTCAGTTTCAGGCTTAGGTCCAGACTTGGGTTTCTTCTCCTGAGCAGCAACTTGTTTGCCATTCTTCTTGAAGTTCCCTTTCTTCTTCCCTTTGCCCTTTTTCTTGAAACTAGTGGTTTTGTTAACCATCAACACTTGATGCTCCTTTTTGATTTCTACCTCCGCAGCTTTCAGCATCGCGAAGAGCTCGGGAATAGTCTTGTTCATCCCTTGCATATTATAGTTCATCACGAAGCTCTTGTAGCTTGGTGGCAGTGATTGGAGAATTCTGTCAATGATGCAATCATCCGGAAGATTAACTCCCAATTGAATCAAGTGATTATTATACCCAGACATTTTGAGTATATGCTCACTGACAGAACTGTTCTCCTCCATCTTGCAGCTATAGAACTTATTGGAGACTTCATATCTCTCAATTCGGGCATTTGCTTGAAATATTAACTTCAACTCCTGGAACATCTCATATGCTCCATGACGTTCAAAACGTCGTCGAAGTCTCGATTCTAAGCCGTAAAGCATGGCACACTGAACTATCGAGTAGTCATCAGCTTTGTTCTGCCAGACGTTCATAACATCTGGTGTTGCTCCAGCAGCAG
This sequence comes from Triticum urartu, assembly GCF_056163025.1. Classification (NCBI taxonomy): domain Eukaryota; kingdom Viridiplantae; phylum Streptophyta; class Magnoliopsida; order Poales; family Poaceae; genus Triticum; species Triticum urartu. The sequence continues at coordinate 474,709,535 of NC_141873.1, read as the reverse complement.
GCCTGGCACCCAGCGGTGCTTCCAGGACGTAATTCTTCTGAGCAGCAATGAGGATAATCCTCAAGTTACGGACCCAGTCCGTGTAATTGCTACCATCATCTTTCAACTTTGCTTTCTCTAGGAACGCATTAAAATTCAACGGAACAACAGCACGAGCCATCTATCTACAATCAACATAAACAAGCAAGATACTATCAGGTACTAAGTTCATGATAAATTTAAGTTCAATTAATCATATTACTTAAGAACTCCCACTTAGATAGACATCCCTCTAATCTTCTAAGTGATTACGTGATCCAAATCAACTAAACCATAACCGATCATCACGTGAGATGGAGTAGCTTTCAATGGTGAACATCGTTTATGTTGATCATATCTACTATATGATTCACGCTCGACCTTTCGGTCTCCGTGTTCCGAGGCCATATCTGCATATGCTAGGCTCGTCAAGTTTAACCTGAGTATTCTGCGTGTGCAAAAACTGGCTTGCACCCGTTGTAGATGGACGTAGAGCTTATCACACCCGATCATCACGTGGTGTCTGGGCACGACGAACTTTGGCAACTGTGCATACTCAGGGAGAACACTTCTTGATAATTTAGTGAGAGATCATCTTATAATGCTACCGTCAATCAAAGCAAGATAAGATGCATAAAAAGATAAACATCACATGCAATCAATATAAGTGATATGATATGGCCATCATCATCTTGTGCTTGTGATCTCCATCTCCGAAGCACCGTCATGATCACCATCGTCACCGGCGCGACACCTTGATCTCCATCGTAGCATCGTTGTCGTCTCGCCAATCTTATGCTTCCACGACTATCACTACCGTTTAGTAATAAAGTAAAGCATTACATCGCGATTGCATTGCATACAATAAAGCGACAACCATATGGCTCCTGCCAGTTGCCGATAACTCGGTTACAAAACATGATTATCTCATACAATAAAATTCAGCATCATGCCTTGACCATATCACATCACAACATGCCCTGCAAAAACAAGTTAGACGTCCTCTACTTTGTTGTTGCATGTTTTACGTGGCTGCTACGGGCTTAAGTAAGAACCAATCTCACCTACGCATCAAAACCACAACGATAGTTTGTCAAATAGACTCCGTTTTAACCTTCTCAAGGACCGGGCGTAGCCATACTTGGTTCAACTAAAGTTGGAGAGACAGTCGCCCGCAAGCCATCTATGTGCAAAGCACGTCGAGGGAACCGGTCTCGCGTAAGCGTACGCGTAAGGTTGGTCCGGGTCGTCTCGTCCAACAATACCGCCGAACCAAAGTATGACATGCTGGTAGGCAGTATGACTTGTATCGTCCACAACTCACTTGTGTTCTACTCGTGCATATAACATCAACATAAATAACCTAGGCTCTGATACCACTGTTGGCTTTCGTAGTAATTTCAAAAAAATTCCTACGCACACGCAAGATCATGTGATGCATAGCAACGAGGGGGAGAGTGTTGTCTACGTACCCAATGCAGACCGACTGCGGAAGCGCTGACACGACGTAGAGGAAGTAGTCGTACGTCTTCACGATCCAACCGATCAAGTACCGAAACTACGGCACCTCCGAGTTCGAGCACACGTTCAGCTCGATGACGATCCCCGGACTCCGATCCAGCAAAGTGTCGGGGAAGAGTTCCGTCAGCACGACGGCGTGGTGACGATCTTGATGAACTACAGCAGCAGGGCTTCGCCTAAACTCTGCTACAGTATTATCAAGGTATATGGTGGCAGGGGCACCGCACACGGCTAAGGAATAGATCACGTGGATCAACTTGTGTCTCTAGAGGTGCTCCCGGCTTCCGTATATAAAGGAGGAGAGGAGGGGAGGCTGGCCGGCCAAGGGAGGAGGCGCAGGAGAGTCCTACTCCCTCTGGGAGTAGGATTCCCCCTCCAATCCTAGTCCAACTAGGATTCCTCGGAGGGGAAAAGAGGAGGAGGGGGCCGGCCACCTCTCCTAGTCCTAATAGGACTAGGGGAAGGGGGGGCGCGCAGCCCATCTAGGACAGCCCCTTCTCTTTTCCACTAAGGCCCACTATGGCCCATATAGCTCCCGGGGGGTTCCGGTAACCCTCCCGGTATTCCGGTAAAATCCCGATTTCACCCGGAACACTTCCGATATCCAAATATAGGCTTCCAATATATCAATCTTTACGTCTCGACCATTTCGAGACTCCTCGTCATGTCCGTGATCACATCCGGGACTCCGAACAACCTTCGGTACATCAAAATGCATAAACTCATAATATAACTGTCATCGTAACCTTAAGCGTGCGGACCCTACGGGTTCGAGAACAATGTAGACATGATCGAGACACGTCTCCGGTCAATAACCAATAGCGGGACCTGGATGCCCATATTGGCTCCTACATATTCTACGAAGATCTTTATCGGTCAGACCGCATAACAACATACGTTGTTCCCTTTGTCATCGGTATGTTACTTGCCCGAGATTCGATCGTCGGTATCCAATACCTAGTTCAATCTCGTTACAGGCAAGTCTCTTTACTCGTTCCGTAATACATCATCTCACAACTAACTCATTAGTTGTAATGCTTGCAAGGCTTATGTGATGTGCATTACCGAGAGGGCCCAAAGATACCTCTCCGACAATCGGAGTGACAAATCCTAATCTTGAAATACGCTAACCCAACATCTACCTTTGGAGACACCTGTAATGCTCCTTTATAATCACCCGGTTACGTTGTGACGTTTGGTAGCACCCAAAGTATTCCTCCGGTAAACGGGAGTTGCATAATCTCATAGTCATAGGAACATGTATAAGTCATGAAGAAAGCAATAGCAACATACTAAACGATCGGGTGCTAAGCTAATGGAATGGGTCATGTCAATCAGATCATTCAACTAATGATGTGACCTCGTTAATCAAATAACAACTCATTGTTCATGGTTAGGAAACATAACCATCTTTGATTAACGAGCTAGTCAAGTAGAGGCATACTAGTGACACTTTGTTTGTCTATGTATTCACACATGTATTATGTTTCCGGTTAATACAATTCTAGCATGAATAATAAACATTTATCATGATTATAAGGAAATAAATAATAACTTTATTATTGCCTCTTGGGCATATTTCCTTCAAGCCCCCCCTAGATGTGATATCCCCCCTAAGAGGGATGAACTAACCTTGGGTTTTGTCGATGATGACTTCATGTAGATGATGAAAGATGTGGATGATCATTGTTGATGTAGATCATTTGGAGCAATCCATTGGAGTGAGTTGCACTTTCAATACCTACACGGGTTAGTCCCACAATGAACAAACAAGGATATCCATAGACATAGAGTGAAGTTCATACATGATGATGTCCATGAAAGCATTAGGTTACCTTGTTCCTTGTCTTATCAACAAGAGTGTTTGTGACTCCTTGAACTAGTGCAAGATGTGGAAGTTGTTTGCACTTGTTCTCGCCAAAATGATATGAGTGAAGGATGTTGGCGGAGTCACCCTCAAGAACTCTCTAGTTCTTCTTCTTCGGGATCCACATCAACTTGATGGGGATCTTTGGAGTTGTAGTCGTACTTGATGAAGTAGAACTTGATGTAGTCTTGGGAACCCACTTGACCAAGGCCTTGGGTGCTTCTTCAAATGCATCAATCTCCTCTTAAAGCTTGTCCTTGCCTTTTTTGCTTGTGGTCTTGTGGTGGAAGATCATCTTGAGCTTGTGTCCCCTTGAAGGAAGTAGGATCATACTTCTCTTGTTGAGAAACAAACTTCGTCTTGGGGTATTGATCTTCTTCCCACCCAACTCCATTGGCATTGAACTTTCGTTCAAAACCAACACCTTGATTCTTCCGATGCCTTCCTTGCTTGTGTACAATTTCCTCAAATTGCTTACTTCTGGCAAGGCTCTTGTAAACACCTTTCTCTATAATTCCCTTCAATAAGCTATTTTCTTGCTCATGTGTAACTTGGCTAAGAGAATCATTAGTGGAATCAAGAGAACTACTAGAAGCAACAACATTGGATTTAACATGATTGTTGTTACTACTAGAAGAAGAATCTTTCTTGTTCTTGTTGCTAGATTTTACTTGGGGCATGTAAGTAGACAAGAGTAAATGCTTGCTTTTAAGAAACCATGCTCTTGCTTAAGGTTGAGCTTTTCAAAGCGTAGCTTCTCATGAGTTTTTAAAAGCTCTCGATGATCTTCTAAGGTAGTTTCATGAGCTAACTTAAGAGTGTTTAGTTCTTTAATTATACGCTCAATCTCCTTCTTATCATCGTCATTCGTTTTATCTTGACTAGCATGATTAATAGCAAGTTCATCATAGTTTTCATCACTACAATTGTCAACAAGCAAATCATAATCACCTAGCAAATCATCTTCATCACTATTGAAATCAACATACTCGGGGTGTGATACCTTTGGGCCTTTATGTAACACCCACAATGCGGCTATATCTCCCACGTGTCGGGGCACGACTTAGAGGCATAGACGCATGGTAGGCATGTCGCAAGAGGGGTAATATTTACACATCCCATGTACTGAATAAGAAAGGGATAAGGAGTCGGCTTACAATCGCCACTTCACACAATACATAAATATATCATACATCATCTAGAATACAATCAAAGGTCCAACTACGGAACCAAAATAAAGAAAGACAACCCCAAATGCTAGATCCCCGATCGCCCCAACTAGGCTACTCTATTGATCATCCAGAAAAGAAACATAGTAACGGCCCGAATCCTCGTCGAACTCCCACTTGAGTTTGGTAGCGTCCCCTGCACTGGCATCATCGGCACCTGCATCTGTTTGGAAGTATGTGTGAGTCATGGGGACTCAGCAATCTCACACCCTCGCGATCAAGACTATTTAAGCTTAAAGGTAGGAAAGGGGTAGTGAGTTGGAGCTGCAGCAAAGCACTAAGCATATATGGTGGCTAACTTACGCAAAAGAGAGCGAGGAGAGAAGCAAAGCATGGTCGAGAAGCTAATAGTGATCAAGAAGTGATCCTGAAGCTACTTACGTTCAAGCATAACACGAGACCGTGTTCTCTTCCCGGACTCCGCCGAAAAGAGACCATCACGGCTACACATGCGGTTGATTCATTTTAATTAAGTTAAGTGTCAGGTTCTCTACAACTGGATATTAACAAATTCCCATCTTCCCATAACCGCGAGCACGGCTTTCGAAAGTTCAAAACCCTGTACGGGTGTCCCAACTTAGCCCATCACAATCTCTCACGGTCAACGAAGGATATTCCTTCTCCCGGGAAGACCGATCAGACTCGGAATCCTGGTTACAAGACATTTCGACAAAGGTAAAATAAGACCAGCAAGACCACCCAACTGTGCCGACAAATCCCGATAGGAGCTGCATATATCTCATTCTCAAGGCACACCGGATAAGATAAGCATACAGGTACCAACATAACCCAAGTTTCCAAGGGACGGTCCCGCACGGTGCTCTAGTTTGGACCAACACTCAGAGGAGCACTGGCCCGGGGGTTTAAAATAAAGATGACCCTTGAGTCTGCGGAACCCAAGGGAAAAGGCTTAGGTGGAAAATGGTAAAACCAAGGTTGGGCCTTGCTGGAGGAGTTTTATTCAAGGCGAACTATCAAGGGGTTCCCATAACACCCAACCACGTAAGGAACGCAAAATCAAGGAACATAACACCGTATGACGGAAACTAGGGCAGCAAAAGTGGAACAAAACACCAGGCATAAGGCTGAGCCTTCCACCCTTTACCAAGTATATAGATTCATTAAAGTAAACAAGATATAATAATGATATCCCAACAAGATCCATGTTCCAACATGGAACAAACTTCAACTTCACTTGCAACTAGCAATGCTATAAGAGGGGCTGAGCAAAGCGGTAACATAGCCAAACAACAGTTTGCTAGGAAAGGTGGGTTAGAGGCTTGACATGGCAATATGGGAGGGGTGATAAATCAAGTGGTAGGTATCGCGGCATGGCAATAGAGCGAACAACTAGCAAGCAAAGATAGAAGTGATTTCGAGGCTATGGTCATCTTGCATGCAAAGTTCTCAGTGTTGACGAAAGCTTGATCCTCGTAGGCGTACTCAACAGGTTCCTCGATCACGTACTCGTCTCCCGGCTCTACCCAAAGCAAGAACACAAGCAAAGGACCAACAATTAATCACGGTGCAATGCACAATCAACATGATGCAAAACATGGCATGATATGCAAGATGTGATATGCAATGCATATGCAAGCTCCGGAAGGAAAAGATTTATCAAGGCATAAACTTGGCAAACCAAGTGTGCCGCTTGAAAGATGAGATGATTTCGGTCGAAATCGATATAAAGATCACCGGAATCGGATGCACGGTTTGCAAATGGCAAGCAAAACAATAATGGCACAATTTTGCGATTAACAGCACAATGCCATCTAGAAAGCAACAAGAAACTAAGCTACTGCACCCCCAACATAGCAACAAAGCATATGGAAGTGATGTACTCAAGATGCTTGACAAAACATGAACACTGAGCTATGGCTAAATCACACAAGAGCAGGTTCAAACAAGCATGGCAAAAGTGCAAAAGATATCAGCTTCACAGACTTAGTGAAAATATTAACATGCCAGAAATAACATCAGGAAGCCATGTTTAGAGCAAGCAAACAACATGCTACAGGAACATATCATAGCAATACAAGGCATGGCATGAATCTACTAAATGCATAGAACAAAAGTTCCTTAATGATCATGAGCCAAACAGGCACAGAAGATATGATGGCACTCATGTAAACATAGCAAGTTTTATTAACAGTTTCATATTTAGCAGAAAACAGAGCATGGCATAAATAGAATTATGAAGGCATCTTTGCGAGCCCAAAACACTCATCACAAAGCTTTGCATGACAAGATAAGCATACTAACAGCAAGATGATATGTTCATGAAGCTAACCATGGCAAGAGCAAGTTTATAGCATGCATGGATCAACTACAACAACCATGGCAATATTGATTAACATGTAAAAAATCTGCCAGGAACATTTTATAGCAAAAGTAGAGCAAGATTGAGACATGATAGGGCCCTCCATAATTGCAAAAAGGGCCATGGATGGATAGAGCATAACCATATGTCCAAAACATCCTTACTTAAGGTACTCAAAACAATCATGGATCTCACTGTAGCATCATGTTTACATGGAATAAAAATAACAGCAGGCAAAGGACTTAGCAAAATCCTAAGTCCCTGAAATCAGCAATATCACAAAGGCTACTTTGCATGCTTGTGCTAGTCACCACATTGATCACAAAAATACATGGCAAGCACCCCCGTAAAGATGGCATGGCATAGTTCAAAACACATGAAGAGATCATGCCCATATGAAGCACACGACAAATGTGACAAAAATGACAAATCCTCATACTCTGATAAGTAACAGCACCTAACAATTTATAGCACTCTTGTATCAATGATTTGGGCATCAAGATGGACTCAAACAAGCATTCCACAATGGAATGAAATGAAGAGCATCTCCCATGAAAATTTTGATATATCATGTGCATGAAATGGAGCTACGGTCATGGAGTTATGGCATGAAGAACAGAGGCATAAAATTTAACAGGGAAAAGACTTAGTGGAAAAATGACCTCCCGAAATCTCAGATCTAGGGTTTTGATGCGCTTCCCGAGGATGGCCGGAGAACTCGTCGGAGGTTCACCGGAGAGGAGGGACTTGCGGGATCCGAGAGGAGGAGCTCGCCGGAGTCGGGGGCAGAAGGAGGCGGCGACGCAGAGCCGGTCCGGGGCGGCGCGCGGTGGAGGCACGCGGCGGGACGGCGGAGCGCGTGCGGGCGCGGGCGGCGACGTACGGGCCCGTGGGGGCCAGATCTGGGCCTCGGCGGCACGCGGGACGGCGGCGGTACCGTGGCGGCTCCTGGTTCGCCGGTCGGCGGCGGGCGGACATGTTCGGCCTGATCCGGACGTGTCCAGCGGCGGCGGGTGAAGTGGATCTAGGGTTTGGACCCGAAAAATTCAGAGGGGATCACATATTTATAGCTAGGAGGAGGTAGGAGTGTCCAAATGAGGTGTAGTTTTCACCCACACGATCGTGATCCGATGGCGGAGGACATGGAAGAGGTTTGGATGGGTTATTCGGCCATTTTGGAGGGGTGTTGGGCTGCAACACACAAGAGGCCTTTCCGGTTACCCGGTTAACCGTTGGAGTATCAAACGGACTCCAAATGGCACGAAACTTGACAGGCGGTCTACCGGTGGTGTACCAAGGCCACTTGACAAATATCAGTCCATTCCAAGAACGTTTAACACCCGCTCACGAAAAGAGACAAGAGGGGTGCGCGGGTGCACGTAGGAGTGTCGGATTGCAAAACAGACAACGGGGAAAATGCTCGGATGCATGAGACGAACACGTATGCAAAAGAGATGCACATGATGACATGATATGAAATGCATGACATGAACAAAATGCAAAACAAAGACAAACCCAACCACGAAGGGAAATCTCGTAACTTAAAGCCGGAAATGGTAGAGTCGGAGTTACAAATATGGCAAGTTACATCCGGGGTGTTACACTTTAGCCATGAAGCATCTTCCAATTCCTTCATTTGGTGATTCAAATATGTCATAGGAGTTGGTTGACACAAGTACTAGACCAGCAACACCTTCATCTTGAGTATATTCGGAGTTGGAGTGATAACTTCTCTCGGAGTGGTGGTCGGAGTCGGAACCGGATACCCATTCACCAACGTGAGCTTGATGTCTTCATTTTGTGTAGCTCCTTGATGACTTGTACTTCCTTTCTGAATCTTTGCTTCCGCGAGAGGTTCTTCGCTCATAATGATCATCTCTACTCCTTCTCTCTCTAGGAGGTGATTCTTCTCTTTTGCTTCTCCTTTTAGGTGAGTCTTCTCTTCTCTTGTAGGGAGTTGTACACCCATTGGAGTAGTGTCCGGGTCTTCCACAATTGTAGCAATTACGCTCATGACTAGAAGATCTTTTTGTCATTGTAGGACCTTGACTTGGAACTTCTTTCCTTTCTACTCTTGTATAACTTGTTGAAATTCTTCACCATTAGGCTCAATTCCTCATTGAAGGCTTGTTTCTCACTTGATGATGTAGGAGCATCACATGAGGCTTTGTACACACCACTTGACTTGTTGTGAAGCTCTTCTTTATCCTTGAGTGACATACACTACAGGAATCCAGTACTTTGCCGTCTGCCATGGCGGACGGCAAAGGCAGGGACGGCTGACGGCAAAGCACTTTGCCGTCCGCGGCGGATGGCAAACAGTGACGGCAAAGATAGGGTCGGCAAACAGGTCCTTTGCCGTCTGCTTTTTATGGCAGACGGCAAAGAGCCCTTTGCCTACAGCGGCTGACGACAAAGAGGGGGGACGGCAAAATGTTGCACGCCCGCCAACGTTACTCCGTTAGGCGGCTAACGGCGGCCTTTGCCGTCCGCCAGCGGACGGCAAATTTGAGCGCCTCTTTGCCGTCCGCCAGACGACGTCAGCTATACGTCAGCGCCCGCTCTTTTTTGCCGTCCGCCCGGCGGACGGCAAAGGCAAAGTCTTTGCCATCAGCTTGGCTTTGCCGTCCGCCCCGGTAGGCAAATTGGCCAAATGGTCCATCCCGAGGAAGCACAGGTGGGCGCCACGTGCCCCCTTTGTCGTCTGCCACCGATGGCAAAGGGGTCTTTGCCGTCTGCCGCGGACGGCAAAGAGCTTGCACTGCCTCTTTTTTGTTCTGTTTTTCTTATATCCAACAATTATCACAACAAATATTTCATAGCACATATATATCCATCACATAAATATCCAGCACATATATATCCAACATAATAAATATACAACACATATATATCCATCCATACATACATAGTAGGTTGCACATAGTTCCATCGATCCATACATATTACAATATGCAAAGTTTCATCATAGCAAGCGAGTAGAATACAAGAAGTGCATCAAAGGAAAAAACAGGAAAAAGCAAGCAATCCATCATAGGAAGCTGGCTTCCGTGAAGTGAATGAAACCTGCAAAATGACAAATAAGAAAGTTAGAAAAAGAAGACTAGAAGAAGAATTAGACTAGAAGAAAAAGAATAGAAGAATAAGACTAGAAGAAGAAGTATATGCCATATATTAGCTAACTTAGGTGAAATGTATCGTTTATGAGCTAACCTAGGTGAAATGGGTAGTTTATGAGCTATCCTAGGTGAAATGGATCATTTTGGAGCTAAGTTAGGTGAAATGGGTCGTTTATGAGCAAACCTAGGTGAAATGGGTCGTTTATGAGCTAAGTTAGGTGAAATGAGTCGTTTATGAGCAAACCTAGGTGAAATGGGTCATTTATGAGCTAACCTATGTGAAATAGGTTGTTTATGAGCTAACCTAGGTGAAATGGGTCATTTATGAGCTAACCTAGGTCAAATGGGTCGTTTATGAGGTAACCTAGGTGAAATGGGTCGTTTATGAGCTAACCTAGGTGAAATTGATCATTTTGGAGCTAACTTAGTTGAAATGGGTCGTTTATGAGCTAACTAAGGTGAAATGCCACGTTTTTTTAGCTAACTAAGGTAAAATGGATCGTTTTTTAGCTAACTTAGGTGAAATGGGTCATTTTGGAGCTAACCTAGGTGAAATGGGTCATTTTGGAGCTAACCTAGGTGAAATGGGTCATTTTAAAGCTAACGTAGGTAAAATGGATCATTTAGGAGCTAATCTACATAAAATGGGTCATTTTAGAGCTAACTTGGATAAATTGGATCACTTGTAAGCTAACTAAGGTAAAATGAGTCATTTTAGAGATAACTTAGGTAGAATGGATGGTTTATGAGGTCAGTAAGCTTATTAAGTCATTTTGGAGGAAAAGAAGCTAACTCTAGGTCATTATGGTAAGCATATTGGAGGAAATAAAGCTAAGTCTAGGTCTTTATGCATTTGTTAAGCAAAACACTAGAGAAACTTACCATGATCACAGAGGTGTAGGAGCGGGCTGGCTCGCGCCGGTAGCTGGAGAAGGAGCGGGCTGGCTCGCGCCGGTAGCTGGAGAAGGATCGTGCGATGCGTTTCTAGAGTTAAGCTACACCAAAGATCATTTTCAATGTCTCGTTAGCATTATGACACTCAAATGTTAAGACTAGCAAGTAATGTCCATTCAAATTAAACTCACCGTGCTCCCAGGAGCAATCACTGGCATCGGCGGAGTGGTCTGACCGGACTTCTCGCACACAGACTGCACATTTGGTTTTCACAACAGAGTCATACTAGTTAGTAATGAGACTCAAATGTTAAGACTGGCAAGTAATCTGCAAAAGAAACTTACCACAAGGAGATCGTACATGGCCCTTGCCTGCATGTCATTCCGTGCCCTCTCCTGCTCCAACATCTTTGTCGTCTTCTCCTCCAACTCCCGCTGCCTCTCCGCCGCCTCCGCCAGAAGTTTCTCCGTTCCATCTCTCTCACTCTGTATAGCAACCTGCAACACCACTCACATGACCATTTGTAATCATTGATGGAAGCGCACACAATGTAATGGAGAAAGATAGCTGAGTATGTATAACTAACCTTGAAGGCGAGTTGGACTGGCCGTTCACGAGGCCTTATCTCAGGAGCGAAGCTCGACTGGCGTGCCTTGATCTCCGGGAGAGTGCTAGGACAACGGATAAGTCCATCTCCCATGGCTATGGAGCCATGGGACCTCCCGCCACCAGATATCATCAGCAGCTCTGTATCAATGGGACCCTGGCTCGGGTTAAAGTCCTCCCCTTTCCTCGCCTTCCCCTGATCTCTATATTGCACGAGCTTGTCGTGGGCGGAGATGTTGGTGAAGTTCTTTGGATCATCGAGGTCAGACGCAGAGAATGCCTTGACTTTCTTGTAAGGGCTAGTGTGGGCCATGGCATACAGGTCGTACACCTCTGGCACCTTATCCGCCTTATTGTAGCGTGCCTGAAAGAGAGAAACAAAGTAAATTAGTAATTAAAGGGCTAAAGCTAGCATGATGAATGAATTGCATGAATCATGAAGCAAACCACATACCCAGTTCCGCCCGTACTGAAATAAGTTGGAGCTGCCTTGGTGGTGTGGCACACCTTCCATTTGGGCACGTTTGTCCTTGGCCTCTTTGTGGGTGGCCAGCCATTCTTTTGAGCACCACGCATTGACCAACACCTCCCAACAATCCATCCGATCCGCACACCATCTCGGAGGGGCCTAAGTTAGCAAATAGAAACTTGAGCGCTACGGCTATGAATTACTAAATGAAGGAAGTAAGTACAAGGCCTTAAGAATTACCTTCATGTACTTCTCCTTACTCAAGAACTTATCGCGGCACTCCTGCTTGGGCTTCTTGATACCATGCCCGGCGTAGTAGTCTCGAACAGCCTGCACCCGAACCTCATGCCGTAAGTTCTGAAGTAGGCGCTTGCACTCCTTGTGGATAACATGATCCGCCTCCTCCTCGTATCCCTCCTCACACCTGTAGAATGTCTGCAATCAAATGAGACAATATTGATTAGTACAATTAATAACTAGCTAGTTGAAGATTTTTAATTGTGTAAAGGAGCAATTACCCAGAACTTTCTGATCACGACGTCTGCCCTCGTCTTGCACAAGACACCGTCGATAATCTCACCCGGCGGGGCCGAGGCAGCCAAGTAGTGCTCCCAAGTCAATCCAACCTCTGGAAGCCGACCCTCACCAGGCAACGTGACAAACCCCGAGAAGTTTTGCCGAATCAGAACTCCAAGGACGGAGTTGGGCCGGCGGACACTTTCATGGTGGTCCCAACCCCTGCAGCATGACAAGGCCAACACATCAGTTATTTGAAGAAACATGAATGCAGAAGGTACAAAAAGATTAAATGCACTTACCTCTCCCCATCAGGGAAAATCAACCACCTCTGCTCGCGGGTCGCCGGCACGGACGGGAGCCGTGTAGCACCACGCTGGTAGACGTTGCCCCCCTCCTCCCCCTCCTCATCAGTCGGCTCCCCGCCATCATCAGCATGGCCACTCGGCTCCCCGCCATCATCAGCTTGGCCACTCGGCTCCTCAGGCTGACCCGACCAGGTACCCCATCCAGACGTGTGCTCCTCCGGGGTCTCGTGGGCCCAAGTCTCGTGGGCCGAAGGCCCGTCGACCCGAGGCTCGTGGGCCGAAGACCCGTGGACCGGAGGCTCGTGGACCGGAGTCCGTGCAGCCTCCTCCTCAGACGAGTCCACCCTAGCAGTCACGTGCTCGGGTGAAACAGCTGGGGGCGGCGGCGAGGAAGGTGCCGTAAGAGTCACCCTACCTCCTCTCCCGCGACCACGTGCTCCACCTCCTCTCTTCTTCTTACCTCGTCCCCTGCTGGGCACCGCGGTCGATGAAGAAGGGATCGGCGGTGTCGCCATACTGTCCAGCAATCCTCGGCGGAGAGGTGCGTGTGGAATGGAAGACCTCGCACCACGCGCCGACGAAGAAGGGGCCTCGGCGCGCTCCCGACCAGCGCCCACCATCTTTCAACACCTGCCATGACAAAGAATAAACGAAATTAGTACAAAATAAAAAAAGTACCGACATGAATAATAATATGTATATCACTTAAGTGTATCATCATTAAGTACAACATGAAAAAATTGAATACCTGACACTACTAATAATCTCGATCAGTATCATCAATAAATGCATAATCATCATCACTATAATCAATGATGGGCTCATAGGGTTCATTGGCATCAACATGTGCAAGGCCACCTTGACGTAATCGGTCAAGCATTGACAGGTCATCCGCAGCAGTAACCTCTTCTTGTTCCGGCTCTTCTTGTTCCTCCTCTGGGGTGATGTCAGATTCATTGTCGTTGTCTACTTCAATGTTTTGGGGTGAAGTATAGCGGTTCTTGAAACGCTTTTTGGAAAGACGTGTCTCTTGGAAGAATTCTCCTTCATATGTGTCTGGGTTAATGTGAGGTTCATAATCCTCTTCCTTTGGGGGAAAAAGTCTAGCACGTGGCGGCACTTCATAAACGACATCCCAACCTTTCAGATTTGGATTAGTTTGGCAGGCCCACGGTAGATAGAATACTTGGGTCGCCTGTTGAGCCGTAATATAGACATCAGGAACATCTAAATGGGTGCTTTGGTTGATTTCAACTAGCCCTATATGTTCATGAGTCCTTCTAGTCTCCTTCGGCTGAAACCAATAACATTTGAAGACTACGACATTCGGTGGGTTTTCACCATAGAACAGAAGTTCATAAATTGCTTCAACTCTCCCATAATACTCGCTACCTCCTTCACCGATAGCAGATACACAACAATTTGTAGACTTTTGGTCGGACATAGATAGCTCTTTGCCATAGGTACGAAAGCGATACCCGTTGATGTCGTACTTGTCAAATGAACGGACCTTATAGTCAAAACCATTAGCGACTTGTCTCAATTCGGTGTCCATAGACTCTGAATTAGCCTACAAGTTTAATATGAAAGGATTGTTGCATTATGCACAAATTAGCGAATGAAATGAAATTGTCTAATAGAAATTACCGTTTGTTTGAACCAAGAGATGAAACCGGGATAGCCGCCTCCTTGCTTTGCGAGAAGCTCATACTCTTCGACGGAATCCTTTTGGATCTCCGCTCCATACGAGAATATGGCAACGTATCGACTGTATGACATATCTAGGAATAAGAGAAGTTCAAAGGAAATAGAAGTTGCAAAACAATGTACCGAGAACTTACTCGATGTACGGCCACACTTCTATCAGGTTGTTGAAGATATACAACGAAATTGTCCGCCATTCTTCGTTATCCAAAGATACTGGATGTGAAACACTAGCTGGTGCGAGATTCCCTTTGAATAGGCTGAGGTTGGATCCACCCTTTTTAGCCTCGTCAGCATTGTACCGAGGCTTCGGATTATGCAAATGACGATTTTTGGCTTCGTAGTGCGCTGTTACGAAGTTTGCCGCCTCCTCTGTGATGAATGCCTCAGCCATCGATGCTTCAATTCTACATTTATTTTTACATTTTTCTCGAAGCGTCTTCTGCATCCTCTCAGTTGGGTAGCACCAATGATTTTGCACGGGCCCCCCCAATCTTGCCTCAGTCAGGAGATGCAAAATCAAATGTTGCATTGGATTAAAGAAGCCCGGTGGAAAGATCTTCTCTAACTTGCAGATCAACTCCGGCACCAACTCTTCCATTTCTTCTAGCACGCCAGGCGATAGTCCTTTCGCACAAAGAACACGGAAGAAATAGCTGAGTTCTGCCAGTACTAGCCATTCATCCTCAGGGATGAAGCCACGCAACATCACCGGCATTACCCGCTCAATCTATATGTGCCAATCATGACTCTTGAGACCAAATATCTTCAGTTTATCAAGATTCGCTCCCCTCTTTAGATTCGCTGCATACCCATCGGGGAACATCAACTGCTGTTGCACCCACAAGAGAATTTCCCTCATAGCTGACCTTCCAAGATTGAACCATGCCTTTGGCTTCGTCCAGTTCTGCTTTCCTTTCGGTTCTTTCATGTTTTGTAACGGCCTATCACATAGCGCCTCCAGATCGACTCTAGCCTTAGTATTATCCTTTGACTTCCCATCTATGTCGAACAATGTACCAAAAAGTGCCTCGGTGATATTCTTCTCAGTGTGCATCACGTCGATGTTGTGTGGGCAAAGGAGGTCTTTGAAGTAAGGCAGATCCCATAAGCATGTTTTGTGAGTCCACGCGTGCTTAGTATTATACCCCTTGAAGTACCCTGGACGTTGTGGATCTGGCTCGAGAGCGTTTAACTGATCCAGGGTCTGTTGGCCTGTCAATGCAGGTGGTGCAGAGTTTTTGACAACTCTACCCCTAATGAAGTTCTTCTTGTCTTTCCTAAACTTATGGCGAGGATCCAGGAACTGTCTATGCATGTCAAAGCAAGAAAACTTGCGACCAGCCTGAAGCCAACGAAACTCAAGAGCTCCCTTGCATGTGGGGCACGAGAACCTTCCATGCACACACCAGCCAACGAATAGCGCATACGCCGGCAAGTCATGCGTCGAGTACATGTACCAGACACGCATTATGAAGTTCCGTTTGCTAAAGGCGTCGTATGTCTTGAACCCATTATCCCAGGCTTCTTGCCATTCGTCCTTAAGCGGCTGCATGTACACATTCATATTTTTCCCCGGATAGTTGGGTCCTGGAATTATCAACGTTAGGAAAATGTTCTTTCTTTGCATAATCTGTCCGGGGGGGAGATTGAGTGGAAAGACAAATGCGAGCCAACAACTATATTGGGCTGCCGTCATACCAAACACACTGAACACATCCGTGCTGATGCCGACTCGAGGATGCCTCAGATCTGCCACTTTGTCAGCATGTAATTCATCAAACTTTTTCC
Organism: Triticum urartu; assembly: GCF_056163025.1. Lineage (NCBI taxonomy): Eukaryota > Viridiplantae > Streptophyta > Magnoliopsida > Poales > Poaceae > Triticum > Triticum urartu. Next base: position 474,693,173 of record NC_141873.1, on the reverse strand, counting down.
ACTCAACACCGTCCGATGTGTGTACCATCATCAGATTCCCATCTGCATCTAGTTCGGTTCTTTTGCCTGTTTTGTGCCATGTCATCTGTCTGGCCATCTCTTCGACCATGAAAAGACGTTGAAGTCTTGGTACGATTGGCATATACCGAAGAACACTAACGGGGATTTTGGTCTGTGTCTTCTTACCCATACCGTTGTCTACCACAATATACCTGGAAGACTTGCAAATGGGACAATAGTTCAAGTCCGCATAGTCAAGCCTAAATAAGGCACATCCTTTCTCACAGGCATGTATCTTCTCATAGGGCATCTTCAGTGCACGGAGGATTTTGTCCGACTGGTACAGGTTTACAGGCATTACATGGCCTTTGGGTAGAAAGCGTCCAAATACTGTCATAATTGCGTCATAGCATTCTCTACCCAAGTTGAACTGAGCCTTCAGAGCCATTACTTGTGAGATGGCATCCAACTGACAAAGCTCAGTGTGCTCGTGGAGCGGACGTTTTGAAGACTCCAACATTTCATTGAAGGCCTTTGCAGATTCCTCCATCTCCTCGTCCGAATCCCGAGCATCATCATAGTCTTGCACCATGTTTTCCATCCCGGTACCATGCTCGTCGGTGCGACGACGATCCACCTCAGCTCGGTCACGTTGGGCAGACTCACCATGAAATGTCCACACCGTATAATCGGGCGTAAAACCACTCTTCTGCAGGTGTTTGCCCATTTCAGCCTCTGTCTTCTTTTCCCAATTGCCGCACCAGAAACAGGGGCACCAGGTTTTCTTTTGGCCATTTGCAAATGCGGCTTGCACAAACCCCTTGGTTTTTGTGAACCATTCAGCGCTCCATTTGTTCTGACCAGTGTGACCGGTATACATCCACGCACGGTCACTCATCTTGACTTTCAAAGCTACTGGACACACAACAATTATATATGTAATTCACCATGTATATATTCATCAGTTGATCTACTTTGTCAATTTTATTACGTCCATGCAACCTACACTCTAATAGGTAATGATAGGTCCTAATCCCACCCGTGTATGTGTAGATTGGGTTCATTTTCCCATGCTATGCTCCGGATCCGACGCAAAATTTTGGCAGCACCTCCCCGCTGTTCTCCTGATACACGTCTCTGCAATAAACATAGAGGATGTGTACCCGGAGAACAACAGGGGAGGCACTGACGAAATTTATGCGTCGGATCTGGAGCAAAGCATATGGGAAAACGAACCCAATCTACACATACTCGGGCTGTCCATGGATAGCGTTGGACAATTCGAAAGAATCAAGGTTATAAATATGCAAATGCATGCATATTTATAACTATGACGCTTTCGAACGGGAGACACATATTGGTTACGCATACTGATGATTCAAGACACATATATAGCTAGCTATCAAGTTTCATCGAAATAGATCAAATAATTAATGGGGGAGGAGGACTTGTCATTTGTGCTCACCCACGAACGAAGGGGCAGAGCTCGTCAAACGCACGGCGAGGTCATCGAACACCAAACCTCGCAGCGATGAAACAACTGCACATTTAAAACTACACGATCAACACAATTATATATGATGTTTTTCATAACAAAATCGAAAAATATATGACCTAACTAATAATTCACAAATATATGACCCCGTCGGCCTCTGGAAGGCCAAAGAACACCTTTTCGGGAGGTGTCGGGGGTCGGGGTGTCCTGTCGGTGTCGGGGTGCCGTGTCGGGGTCGGGGTGCTGTTTCGGGGTCGGGGGGTCGGGGTGTCGTGTCGATGTCGGGGTAGTGCCGTGTTGGTGTCGGGGTGTTGTTTCGGGGTCGGGGTGTGGTGTCGGGGTCAGGGTTTCGGGTCAGGCTCGGGGTCGGGGTGTCGGGGTGTCGGGGTCGGGGTCGGGGTGTCGGGTCAGGCTCGGGGTCGGGGTGTCGGGGTCGGGGTCAGGGTCGGGGTCGGGGTGTCGGGGTCAGGGTCTCGGGGTCGGGGTGTCGGGGTCGGGGTCTCGGGGTCGGGGTGTCGTGTCGGGGTGTCGGGTCGGGGTCTGGGTACCGTGTCGGGTCGGGGTTTTTTCCTTTTCTTCTTCCTCTTCTTCCTTTTCTTCCTTTTTTTCCTTCTTCTTCTTCTTCTTCTTCCTCCTTTCCTTTTTCCTCTTCTTCTTCTCCTCCTCTCCTCTTTTTTCTTCTTCTTCTTCCTCTTCTTCTTTTTTCTTCTCCTCCTCCTCTTCTTCTTCTTCTCCTCTCCTCTTTTTCTCTTCTTCTTCTTTCCTAAAACTAAACTAAACCTAAACCTAAAACTAAAAAAACAGAAAAAGGAAAAAACTAAATCTAAACCTAAAACTAAACCTATAAACCTAAAACTAATCCTAAAACTAAAACTAAAACTAAATCTAAACTAAACATAAACCTAAAACTAAAAAAACAGGAAAAAAAGGAAAAGAAAAGGAGGCAGAGAGCTCACCTGGGTGGAGGAGGGGGCAGGGCGGCCTGGGGCGGCGGAGGAGGGGGGCGGGGCGGCGGCGCCGGGCGGCAGTGGCGACGGGGCCGGTCCCGGCCGGGGCGGCGGGGCGTGGGGGTGCCGGGGCGCCGGGGCGTGGCGGCGCCCAGACGGCAGGGCGGCGGGGGCGACGGGGCGGGGGGCGGCGGCGGGGTGGTGGGGCGACGGGGCGGGGGGCGCTGGGGCGGTGGCGGGGTGGTGGGGCGACGGGGCGGCGGCGAGTAACTGGGGAGAGAAAGAGAGAGAGAGGGGCAGGGTGGGGCGCGGCCGTTAACGTTAGTTGGGCCCTCCCTCTTTGCCGTCCGCCCCCCTTTGTCGTCCGCCTTTTTGCTCTTTGCCGTCCTCTAGCGGACGGCAAAGAGGGGAGCGTTAGGTTTTTTTTTAGCAGCTCGTCAGTGGGGCCCCTCCCTCTTTGCCGTCTGCTAGCCGACGGCAAAGAACTGGCTGATGGCAAATTAGGTCTTTGCCATCAGCTAGTTCTCTGCCGTCTGCTTTTTGGTAGCTGATGGCAAAGAGCTTCTTTGCTGTCCGCTAGCTGGCGGCAAAGAGCTGGCAGATGGCAAAGTAGCTGATTTCAGTAGTGATATCATGAGCAACAATTCTTTCAATGACTTCCGTTGGCTTGAGATCTTTGTAATTGGGCATCATTTGGATCAATGTGCACGAGGTATCATATTTTTCATCCAAGGCTCTTAGGATATTCTTGATGATGTATATGTCTGTCACCTCTTCACTTCCTAAGCCAACAATCTCATTTGTGATGAGAGCAAGCCTAGAGTACATTTCAGCGACACCTTCACCATCCTTCATTTTGAACTTCTCAAGCCGACTTTGAAGCACATCCAATTTGGATTCCTTGACGGAGTTGGTACCTTCGTGCATATCAATCAAATATCCCAAATTTCCTTTGCATTGTCAAGACGGCTGATTTTGTTGAATTCTTCGGGGCACAATCCATTGAAGAGGATATCACAAGCTTGAGCATTGTATTGCAGCATCTTCAACTCTTCTGCGGTAGCTTCACGGTTCGGTTCTCTCCCATCAAAGAATTCACCTTGCAAGCCAATATACACAATAGCCCAAACGGCGGGGTTATGTCCAAGAATATGCATTTTCATCTTATGCTTCCAACTAGCAAAATTAGTACCATCAAAGTAAGGACCTCTACGGTGGTAATTTCCCTCGCTAGATGACGTACTCTCCTAGGTTGTGAAACCAAGGCTATGATCACCAAAGCTATGGAAATCAATGCAAATGGAGACCAAAACTCTGATACCACTTGTAGGATCGAAAGTATGTCTAGAGGGGGGTGATTAGACTACTTGACCAAATAAAAATCTAGCCTTTTTCCAATTTTAAGTCAAGCAATCAACCTACACATGCAATTCTAAGAGTATAGCAGGGGAATGTAATCATTGCATATGAAGGTAAAGGGGGAGTTAGAAGGAGCAAAGCAATGTAGACACAGAGATTTTTGGTGTGGTTCCGATAGGTGGTGCTATCGTACATCCACGTTGATGGGGACTTCAACCCATGAAGGGTAACGACTGCGCGAGTCCATGGAGGGCTCCACCCATGAAGGGTCCACGAAGAAGCAACCTTGTTTATCCCACCATGGCCATCGCCCATGAAGGACTTGCCTCATTAGGGTAGATCTGCACGAAGTAGGCGATCTCCTTGCCCGTACAAACTCCTTGGTTTAACTCCGCAATCTTGACGGAGGCTCCCAAGTGACACCTAACCAATTTAGGAGACACCACTCTCCAAGAGGTAATAGATGGTGTGTTGATGATGAACTCCTTGCTCTTGTGCTTCAAATAATAGTCTCCCCAACACTCAACTCTCTCACACAGATTTGGATTTGGTGGAAAGATGATTTGAGTGGAAAGCAACTTGGGGAAGGCTAGAGATCAAGATTCCTGTGGTTGGATTGGAATATCTTGGTCTCAACACATGAGTAGGTGGTTCTCTCACAGAAAATGAATGCTGGAAGTGTAGGCACGTTTTGATGGCTCTATCCACGCATGAAGAATGGGTGGAGGGGTATATATAGCCTCCACACAAAATCTAACCGTTACACACAATTTACCAAACTCGGTGGGATCGAATAGTTAAACTCGGTCAATCCGATTTAAATGTGAACGTTAGGATTCTCGATGGGACCGATATGTTAACTCGGAAGGACCGATTTCATTAGGGTTAGGGCATAACGTAATCTCGATGAGACCAATTTCTGTAATAGGCAAACAGAGGGTTGGTCAGGCAAACTCGGTGGGACCGAATCGCTCATTTCGGTGAGACCGAAACATTACGAAAAGTAAACAGAGAGTTTGCATTACGAACTCGGTGGAACTGATCGCTCATCTTGCTTAGACCGAAACGTTACGAAGGGAAATAGAGAGTTTGCAATCCCATCTCGGTGAGACCGAGATCCCTATCGATGAGACCGAACTTACTAGGGTTTCTGGCAGTGGCTATGTCAAATGAACTCGGTGGTGCCGGATAGATCAAATCGGTGGGGCCGAGTTTGACTTTTGGTTTGGGACATATGTGGATATGAGAAAGTGGATGAGGGATTTTGGAGCATATCACTAAGCATTTTGAGTAAGCAAGCCATTAAGCAACACCTCATCCCTTTTAATAGTATTGGCTTTTCCTATGGACTCAATGTGATCTTGGATCACTAAAATGAAAATGTAGAGTCTTGAGCTTGAGCCAATATGTGTCCTTAGCATTTTAAGGGGTCCACATTCCTAGTCCATGTCACGCCAATCATTGAACTTTCTGAAATGATCGTCTTGAAAGAGTATTAGTTTAATGAGCTATATGTTGTTAAGAATTACTAAAACTACCCATAGATAGTTGCACTTTCAAGCAGAAACAAATTTGTAACCACCTTAGTACTCCCTCCGTCCCAAATTACTTAACGTAGAAATGGAAGGTGATTTTATCTATACAAACATGGTATCAAGACTCAGTCACCAATAGGAAATAGGTGGCAGTAATCAAGGTGAAGAATTGGAGAAAGGAACATCACCAGTTCAGTGAGCACAACACTCGTCTTGGTTGTTAGAGAAAACAAAAGAATGATATTAATTCTAAATTTATCGAGTAGCAATTAACACCCACATTCATAGCCAACACTGAATGACCTGTAAGCTTTCTCCGATTGCTACTTAAAAAGACTATTCCCTTTCACTTATACAATATTAAATCCCTAACTCCCGTAAGATTCTCGAGCCAACAATACTCACTTGGAGATTCGCAGATTATCAGAAAATTAATTAACTCATGTTCTACTAAGGACAAAAAAGGAAGCAGACATTAAATTGCAGAATCGGCTCTTGGAGTGTTGTTGAGCATAAGAAGATGATTTCCTTGTGATTTTAATTATGCTTTTCATGCGAGATTACAAATCTAAGACTGTAAATAAACATCATTAGACTATTGTTGGGTCTGTTTACTCATTTGTGCTTAACACGTCGAAGACCAACTCGTATTACAGATAAGAGCATTGACTATCAATTTACTTGTAGTCTGAAAATTGTCGAGCAGCAAACTTGGAACTACCGCTGAAGATTCACACATGAAGACACATGCATTTTTAGCTTTTATGATAAGGTCTGTCTAGGACACATCTAGATGTGACATATATCTAAGCTCATGTTCACTCTGTTTGTGGTCTATTTTTTGTCCTATTTTTTTGTTTCTTCGTTGCTGCATAATCTATTTGTGGGAGCTTAGATGTGATATCCTTAAAAAACATAGATGTGAATTAGACAAACTGTTTATGATACCACTCTCGAACTAGGCTTTCGCCCCGCTTTATAAATAAAGCCAACCTCCATACAACCAAGTCCCAGGACCAATAGTAGAAACAGACGGCTGGGGCCGCAGCACAAGCACGCCCAAGAAACGAATAAGAAATAAAAGAGGCCACCTAGTGGCAAACTCCGAAGCAAGCCCAAGGAGCACAAAGATGTTGCGCCGCTGCCACTAGCACATCCAACATCACTCCAAGCAGGTCGCGGACCCGATGTCTAGCAAGCAGGTGCCAGTACTGTAAAAAAGTAAGAAATTTAAAAAACGAGTCAGAAGTCCGTCGTGGAAAGATCTGCTCAATTACCATTTTGTTGAGAGTTGTCCAAAGAGTCCACATCAATGCCACAAAGATACACCAAAAAAGGCGGCGCTTGTGACCCGGCTGGGTCGCCCTGCCTTGTAGGAACTCGGCCAGGTCTCCGGCCTCCCAATCGGACCCGAGTGCCTCCCGAATAAAGCTCCATAGAGCTCGTGCCGCGGAACAAGAAAACAGGATGTGAGTGCCCGTCTCTAGAATACTACAGAGGGGGCACATGCCATCGCCCGGACTGCTGCGCTTAAGGACCTCAGTCCTTGAGGGCAAGCGGTTCCGGAGCAGCTGCTAGACGAATATATTTATTTTAAGCGGCACAGGGGCCTTCCACAGTGGTGATAGCCACTGTATGGCCGGAGCGTGACACAACGCCTGATATGCCAAACTAATGGAGAATTCTCCCCCATGAGACAATGTCAGGGGATTATGGATAGCCCCAACTGGACGGCCGAAGGAGAGACTCCAGGAGACAATGTCAGGGGACTGTGGATAGCCCCGACGGGACGGCCAAAGGAGAGAGACTCCAGGAGACAATGTCAGGGGACTGTGATAGCCCCGACAGGACGGCGGCCCTCAGTCTGTCCCATTCCAGAGCCTCCTCCTGGCCAAATGCTCGGCAGAACGTGATATTCCACTGGGCTACGCCACGGAAACCAGAATATACGGGTCCGAACAAATAGCAAAAAGGCTAGGGAAACCAATGCGTAGTGGCGCATCACCCAACAAATGATCGAGCCAGAATTGAGTGTCATTCCCATTCCCAACCGAGAAGGTGGCACCAAGCCGGATCTCATGCTTAATCTTCTGGATAGATTTCCAGAATTGAGACCCAGCTACGCGCGAGCATGTCTAAGAGGGGCGCACCCCGCAAGTATTTGGCAACCACAAACCGCCCTCTCCACGCAAGATCCGCCAGACGCAATGCAACATCAGGGCGACATTCATGTGCCGAGAGGCCGTCATACCTAGCCCACCTCGATCTTTAGGTAAGCAGATGTCCGCCCATTTGACCATGTGGTATTTTGGGCGGCCATCGGCAGCCTGCCAGAAGAACCTTGCCAGCTCCTTATGATATCACTCCGTGGTAGAAGAGCCGCTTACCCACTGGTGATGAAGATGAACTCAAAGATGCACACCAACATGATTTCCTTGGAGCTGGAAATTAAGAACTGACAACATGAAATTAACAACTCAATAATGTAATATACAAGATATCTCATTACAAACAAAGTGGAACAAAAAACAATGATGCTCCTAGCAGTTATAGGTTGGAAACTTTCCATTATCAACACGAACCATGAGGCCAACATATTTACCAAAATGACAAGTTTTTTTGAAGATAAAAAGCATGGAGGCAAGTGGATGCCACCATACTTGTAAAATTTACACACAGACTAGAGGGATATTATGGAAAGAAACAAAATGGTGATTAACTTAAGAAATCTAACTAAGAAACTAACCTGTGAGCCAATAGAATTTCTAAACAATGCTACAGCAACAAGCCAATCCTATTCTTTGAGCCAAGATGACTAGCCTGATGAATTATATATGGATAAATCAATCAGTTCACAAACGAAATTTTGCTGGAGCATAACACTGCTTACATGTCCTTCGGCAATTCAAGCTGTAAACAAGTTTGTCTTGTCAAGGTAGCAGACATTAAAACAACATGGAGTCAAAGACAAGTACAACATAGGTCTTGAGGACTCAAAACTGTTTGAAACAAATAAGCTGGCTAGCTAGCCTTCAACATGGGCTTTCAGTTTGTTTTCTGGGAAATCTGCTATCAAACAAGGTGTGTACAGAAAAGACTTTTTTATGTCTCCCGCGTGCCCAGCGTGGTAGTCATTGGGCCATATATTACCCAAATCCTGCACTATTGAGGTATTCAGATGGTAGGCCACTGCTCTTCTTAGCGAAAGAAGATCCAAGAAGATGACTTCTTTGTAAGGATGAAATCCAAGAAAACTAACATAGGGTAAGTAGCTCTCTACGACCTCAGATTCATTGTCACCTATATTATCGTTGTCGGAATCCCATTCGACTTCACTCTTCACAAAAGAATTGTTGCTGTGATCTTCATCCATGTTAACATCATTTAAATCCTGTTGACCATAGTGTTCAACATTGATAGCATCCTGTAAACTCCAGGGTCCCTCCTTTTCCCCACAATGCCACATTACACGTGATAAACTCTGGTCAAGGTCAATGTGATGCTTCAACGCCCACTCCATCGTACCACATGAATCGTCAAGGATCCAAACACGAAGGTTGGTCCGATCACGAAATGTTGCACAACATAGCCCTTCCCTTGACCGTCCTAGATGAAGCTCATCATAGTCTGATTCCTCAATATCTGTTGGCATTTTAATCACCCGATACTTATTATTTGACAAGGATATTCTGCAAAACATGAAACCATCAACAACACATTTAACATTGGTGGAATTGCTTAATGTTTTAAGAGGAAAAGCAGGGCAAGAAAGATGCAGATGGACGCAACTACATGTGGAAACATTAACTCAGAGAAAATATGTTTAAACTTTAAAGGTCATATTGTATCCAAATATCAAACATAGAGCAATGATATATTTACTGTTACAAATATATAACAGGCTCGATTCACAAAATAAATAAATATAACAGGCTCATGGAGTAGACATTCGCATTACAAATACATACATATGAGCAGATGACTAAATTCAGAAATCATTGCATTGGAGTAACACAACTGAATTGCATGTGGTCCTTACCTCATAACAGTGAATCCACCGTTGCACTGCACAAATAACATGCCGTGCCAATAAGTGCTGCAGCTATTTGACGTCCAGTGCAACACCTCGTCGGAAGCCATCCCTGCAGCCTCGCCTTCGCGGAGAAACGCCCTCTGTTCCCACTGCCCCGTGCGTGATGAAAACAAGCACAACACCCATGTGGATGCTGGCCATTCCTTGGACGGCTCGGGCTGGCCCCTCTCCTCTGGGAGAGGCGTTTGAGGGACGAGCAAGATCTCATAGTGCAATGACTCGGTTGGATCAAACGCAAGGTGCGGCCGGACGATCCCCCCCTCCCTCTTCCTCTCCGGCGGCGGGGGCAAGCGTGCCCGCCACTGCGTCGCGGGGTTGGCCACCTGGAGCCCTAGCCTGTCTCGGTAAAGCAGGAGCCCATTACAGTGACCCTCGATGTGAGTATAGGTCCACTGGTAGGGGTCGGGGGGAAGACGATGGAAGTTGAGCTTGCCCAAGATATCATCCGGCACCATGGAGGGGTGAGAGAGGAAACCCGGGTAAGATGCCTCGTTATACTCGAGGAAGATGCCACGCACCGAGTGCGGCAGGAGCTCCGGGAGCAGCAGCCGGCGGCCATCGACGATGGAGCGCCACGCCTTGCAGACGCACCGCGAGGTGGCGAGGCTGCGCGGCAGGAGGCGGCGGAGGATTTCCGCGAGGGCGTCCTCGGGCAGCGCCACGCCCATCGGATCGCCTTCCATCCCGATCCGGCGACCAAGCCGGTGATGTGTCCTCCGGAACGACGCGCTCGTTGACATCGCCGAGGGTTTCCAGGATCTCGGATCAGGTGAGATCAAGCAGGAGGAGGATTTGGGTCATCGATGTTGGGATGGACCGAGGGTTTGGGATAGCAGGATGGAGAGGATTTTCAGATCTGGGATTTAGCTTCCCCGGAATCGGAATGGTGATGGATCGGATGAAAACAAGATGAAGCAGTATGACTGTCGTGAGAGCCTCTCCAAGCAAACTTCACGCTTAAGCATTGACGGTCGGTGCGTGCGCGTTGGGCTTGGTATTCTGTTCTCAGCGTGCAACAACGTTGCTATGGGCCGAGCTTAGGGTTACAAGGACAGCCTTAGAGCATTACTAGTAGAACCCTCAAATTCTTAAATCCTTAAAGCAGATTTAAGGTTAAGAAATGCCATTTTTTGATATTTTTAAGGGTTGAAAAACAGGCACAAATACTAGAACCCTCAAACACCTCGTGCGCGGCGGGAGGAGGTTCGGCGACGGCAGCGGGCGGGGGCTTCTTCCGCGCCGCGGGCTTCTTCCGCGGCTTGGTCACGGCCGGGGACGAGCCGGCAACCTTGGAGGCCGCCCCTCGTGGCCCATGAGAGGCCACCTTCGGCCGGCTCCTCTTGGTGGCCGAGGCGGGCGCCGGGGAGGCGGCGAGGGCGGGCGCCGGGGCGGTGACGGTGGCCGGGGCGGGAGCCGAAGAGGCGGCAGGAGGAGGTGCGAGGCCCGCCCGCCGCCGCTTGGCCCCGACGTGGGTTGCCGCCACCACGTCGGCCATGGCCGGGTGGGCGGGGGCGGGGGCGAGGGCGGGCGTCGAGCGGGCGAGGCGGGCGGGACGGGCGCGGCGGCGGCGGGGCCCTCCATGGCCGGCGCAGTAGGAGGCGGCGGGAGGCGGCGGGAGGAGGAGGCAGTAGGCTCCCACGCGAGAGAGGAGGAGGAGTGCAGGTTGGGGGGGGGGGGGTTTCCTCTCAACCCCTACTTCAGTTTGCAAAGTGGTTTGAGGGTTGGACCTCTAATTTTTTTACGGATTTGAGGGTTTAGAGGTTCTAGTCTACGGCGTTTTTTCGGCGAAAACTGTAAAAAAAAAGCGGTTATTTTTAGGGGTTTGAGGGTTTGAGGGCTCTATTAGTAATGCTCTTAGGCCCGTATAACTCAGGCCAACTCCAACGCGTGACCCCATCCGTCTGTCCACATTTGTTTGGGGATAAACGAATGAAGCAGGTGTCCCAACGCGAGGCCGCAAACGAACCATCGTGTTGGGGAACGTTGCAGAAAACAAAAAAAATTCCTACGTTTTCACCAAGATCCATCTATGAGTTCATCTAGCAACGAGTGACCGGATGCATCTACATACCTTTGTAGATCGCGAGTGGAAGCGTTCAAGAGAACAGGGATGAGGGAGTCGTACTCGACGTGATCCAAATCACCGAAGATCCTAGCGCCGAACGGACGGCACCTCCGCGTTCAACACACGTACGGTCAGCGTGACGTCTCCTCCTTCTTGATCCAGTAAAGGTGAAGGAGAGGTTGATGAAGATTCAGCAGCACGACGGCGTGGTGGTGGAGGCAGCAGTCACCGCAGCAGGGCTTCGCCGTTCTACTGCGAGAGGGAGAGGTGTAGCAGGGGAGAGGGAGGCGCCAAGACTTCAGGGTGCGGCTGCCCTCCCTCCCCCCCCCCTTTATATAGGCTCCCCTAGGGGGGCGGCGGCCAAGGGGTGGAGTGGCCCCCAAGCCAGGTGGGGTGCCCCCCCACCCTAGGGTTCCCAACCCTAGGCGCATGGGTGGGCCAAAGGGGGCGCACTAGCCCACTATGGGCCGGTTACCCTCCCCACTTCAACCCATGGGGCCCTTCGGGATGGGTGGCCCCACCCGGTGGACCCCCGGGACCCTTCCGGTGGTCCCGGTACAATACCGGTGACCCCCGAAACTCTCCCGATGGCCGAAACTGCACTTTCTATATATAATTCTTCACCTCCGGACCATTCCGGAACTCCTCGTGACGTCCGGGATCTCATCCGGGACTCCGAACAACTTTCGGGTTACTGCATATTTATATCTCTACAACCCTAGCGTCACCGAACCTTAAGTGTGTAGACCCTACGGGTTCAGGAGACATGTAGACATGACCGAGACGGCTCTCCGGTCAATAACCAACAGCGGGATCTGGATACCCATGTTGGCTCCCACATGCTCCTCGATGATCTCATCGGATGAACCACGATGTCGAGGATTCAAGCAACCCCGTATACAATTCCCTTTGTCAATCGGTATTTTACTTGCCCGAGATTCGATCGTCGGTATCCCAATACCTCGTTCAATCTCGTTACCGGCAAGTCACTTTACTCGTACCGTAATGCATGATCCCGTGACCAGACACTTGGTCACTTTGAGCTCATTATGATGATGCATTACCGAGTGGGCCCAGAGATACCTCTCCGTCATACGGAGTGACAAATCCCAGTCTTGATCCGTGTCAACCCAACAGATACTTTCGGAGATACCCGTAGTATACCTTTATAGTCACCCAGTTACATTGTGACGTTTGGTACACCCAAAGCATTCCTACGGTATCCGGGAGTTACACGATCTCATGGTCTAAGGAAAAGATACTTGACATTGGAAAAACTCTAGCAAACGAACTATACGATCTTGTGCTATGTTTAGGATTGGGTCTTGTCCATCACATCATTCTCCTAATGATGTGATCTCGTTATCAATGACATCCAATGTCCATAGTCAGGAAACCATGACTATCTGTTGATCAACGAGCTAGTCAACTAGAGGCTTACTAGGGACATGTTGGTGTCTATGTATTCACACATGTATTACGATTTCCGGATAACACAATTATAGCATGAATAAAAGACAATTATCATGAACAAGGAAATATAATAATAATCCTTTTATGATTGCCTCTAGGGCATATTTCCAACAGTCTCCCACTTGCACTAGAGTCAATAATCTAGTTACATTGTGATGAATCGAACACCCATGGAATTCTGGTGTTGATCATGTTTTGCTCTAGGGAGAGGTTTAGTCAACGGATCTGCTACATTCAGGTCCGTATGTACTTTACAAATATCTATGTCTCCATCTTGAACATTTTCACGAATGGAGTTGAAGCGACGCTTGATGTGCCTGGTCTTCTTGTGAAACCTGGGCTCCTTGGCAAGTGCAATAGCTCCAGTGTTGTCACAGAAGAGTTTGATTGGCCCCGACGCATTGGGTATGACTCCTAGGTCGGTCATGAACTCCTTCACCCAAATTGCTTCATGCGCTGCCTCCGAGGCCGCCATGTACTCCGCTTCACATGTAGATCCCGCCACGACGCTCTGCTTGCAACTGCACCAGCTTACTGCCCCACCATTCAAAATATACACGTATCCGGTTTGTGACTTAGAGTCATCCAGATCTGTGTCGAAGCTAGCATCGACGTAACCCTTTACGACGAGCTCTTCGTCACCTCCATAAACGATAAACATTTCCTTAGTCCTTTTCAGGTACTTCAGGATATTCTTGACCGTTGTCCAGTGTTCCTTGCCGGGATTACTTTGGTACCTACCTACCAAACTTACGGCAAGGTTTACATCAGGTCTGGTACATAGCATGGCATACATAATAGACCCTATGGCTGAGGCATAGGGGATGACACTCATCTCTTCTATATCTTCTGCCATGGTCGGACATTGAGCTGAGCTCAATTTCACACCTTGCAACACAGGCAAGAACCCCTTCTTAGACTGATCCATATTGAACTTCTTCAATATCTTATCAAGGTATGTGCTTTGTGAAAGACCTATGAGGCGTCTTGATCTATCTCTATAGATCTTGATGCCTAATATATAAGCAGCTTCTCCAAGGTCCTTCATTGAAAAACTCTTATTCAAGTAGGCCTTAATGCTGTCCAAAAGCTCTATATCATTTCCCATCAAAAGTATGTCATCTACATATAATATGAGAAATGCTACAGAGCTCCCACTCACTTTCTTGTAAACGCAGGCTTCTCCATAAGTCTGCATAAACCCAAACGCTTTGATCATCTCATCAAAGCGAATGTTCCAACTCCGAGATGCTTGCACCAGCCCATAAATCGAGCGTTGGAGCTTGCACACCTTGTCAGCATTCTTAGGATCGACAAAACCTTCCGGCTGCATCATATACAATTCTTCCTTAAGGAAACCATTAAGGAATGCCATTTGACGTCCATTTGCCATATCTCATAATCATAGAATGCGGCAATTGCTAACATGATTCGGACGGACTTCAGCTTCGCTACGGGTGAGAAAGTCTCATCGTAGTCAACCCCTTGAACTTGTCAATAACCCTTAGCGACAAGCCGAGCTTTATAGATGGTCACATTTCCATCCGCGTCTATCTTCTTCTTAAAGATCCATTTATTTTCTATGGCTCGCCGCTCAACGGGCAAGTCAGTCAAAGTCCATACTTCGTTTTCATACATGGATCCTATCTTGGATTTCATGGCTTCCAGCCATTTGTCGGAATCCGGGCCCGCCATCGCTTCTTCATAGTTCGAAGGTTCACCGTTGTCTAACAACATGATTTCCAAGACAGGGTTGCCGTACCACTTTGGTGCGGAACGTGTCCTTGTGGACCTACGAAGTTCAGTAGCAACTTGATCTGAAGTTTCATGATCATCATCATTAATTTCCTCTCTAGTCGGTGCAGGCACCTCAGGAACATTTTCTTGAGTTGCGCCATTTTCCGGTTCAAGAGGTAATACTTCATCAAGTTCTACTTTCCTCCCACTTACTTCTTTCGAGAGAAACTCCTTTAGAAAGGATCCATTCTTGGCAACAAAGATCTTGCCTTCGGATCTGAGGTAGAAGGTATACCCAATAGTTTCTTTAGGGTATCCTATGAAGACGCATTTTTCCGACTTGGGTTCGAGCTTTTCAGGTTGAAGTTTCTTGACATAAGCATCGCATCCCCAAACTTTTAGAAACGATAGCTTAGGTTTCTTCCCAAACCATAATTCATACGGTGTCGTCTCAACGGATTTCGACGGAGCCCTATTTAAAGTGAATGCGGCAGTCTCTAAAGCATAGCCCCAAAATGATAGCGGTAAATCGGTAAGAGACATCATAGATCGCACCATATCTAATAGAGTGCGATTACGACGTTCGGACACACCATTACGCTAAGGTGTTCCAGGCGGCGTCAGTTGTGAAACTATTCCACATTTTCTTAAGTGTGTGCCAAAACTCGTGACTCAAGTATTCTCCTCCACGATCTGATCGCAAGAACTTGATTTTCCTGTCACGTTGATTCTCAACCTCACTCTGAAATTCCTTGAACTTTTCAAAGGTCTCAGACTTGTGTTTCATTAAATAGACATACCCATATCTACTCAAATCAGTGAGGGTGAGAACATAACGATAGCCACCGCGAGCCTCAACACTCATTGGACCTCACACATTAGTATGTATGATTTCCAATAAGTTGGTTGCTCGCTCCATTGTTCCTGAGAATGGAGTCTTGGTCATTTTACCCATGAGGCATGGTTCGCACGTGTCAAATGATTCGTAATCAAGAGACTCTAAAAGTCCATCTGCATGGAGCTTCTTCATGTGTTTAACACCTATGTGACCAAGGCGGCAGTGCCACAAGTATGTGGGACTATCATTATCAACCTTACATGTTTTGGTATTCACACTATGAATATGTGTAGCATTACGCTCGAGATTCATTAAGAATAAACCATTCACCATCGGAGCATGACCATAAAACATATCTCTCATATAAATAGAACAACCATTATTCTCGGATTTAAATGAGTAGCCATCTCGAATTAAACAAGATCCTGGTACAATGTTCATGCTCAAAGCTGGCACTAAATAACAATTATTAAGGTTTAAAACTAATCCCGTAGGTAAATGTAGAGGTAGCGTGCCGACAGCGATCACATCGACCTTGGAACCATTCCCGACGTGCATCGTCACCTCGTCCTTCGCCAGTCTCCGCTTATTCTGCAGCTCCTGCTTTGAGTTACAAATGTGAGCAACCGCACCGGTATCAAATACCCAGGAGCTACTACGAGTACTGGTAAGGTACACATCAATTACATGTATATCACATATACCTTTCGTGATGCCGGCCTTCTTGTCCGCTAAGTATTTGGGGCAGTTCCGCTTCCAGTGACCACTTCCCTTGCAATAAAAACACTCAGTCTCGGGCTTGGGTCCATTCTTTGGCTTCTTCCCGGAAGCTTGCTTCCGGGTGCGGCAACTCCCTTGTCGTCCTTCTTGAAGTTCTTCTTACCCTTGCCTTTCTTGAACTTAGTGGTTTTATTCACCATCAACACTTGATGTTCCTTTTTGACTTCTACCTCTGCTGATTTCAGCATTGCAAATACTTCAGGAATGGTCTTTTCCATCCCCTGCATATTGAAGTTCATCACAAAGCTATTGTAGCTCGGTGGAAGCGACTGAAGGATTCTGACAATGACCGCGTCATCCGGGAGATTAACTCCCAGCTGAGTCAAGCGGTTATGTAACCCAGACATAGTGAGTATGTGCTCACTAACAGAACTGTTTTCCTCCATCTTACAGCTGAAGAACTTGTCGGAGACTTCATATCTCTCGACCCGGGCATGAGCTTGAAAAACCATTTTCAGCTCTTCGAACATCTCATATGCTCCGTGTCTCTCAAAACGCTGTTGGAGCCCCGGCTCTAAGCTGTAAAGCATGCCGCGCTGAATGAGGGAGTAATCATCGGTACGTGTCTGCCAAGCGTTCATAACGTCTTGTTCTGCAGGGAGAACAGGTGCTTCACCTAGCGGTGCTTGTAGGACATAATATTTCTTGGCAGCTATGAGGATGATCCTCAGGTTCCGGACCCAGTCTATATAGTTGCTGCCATCGTCTTTCAGCTTGGTTTTCTCTAGGAACGCGTTGAAGTTGAGGACAACGTTGGCCATTTGATCTACAATACATGTTGTAAAGATTTTAGACTAAGTTCATGATAATTAAGTTCATCTAATCAAATTATTCAATGAACTCCCACTTAGATAGACATCCCTCCAGTCATCTAAGTATAACATGATCCGAGTTAACTAGGCCGTGTCCGATCATCACGTGAGACGGACTAGTCAACATCGGTGAACATCTTCGTGTTGATCGTATCTTCTATACGACTCATGCTCGACCTTTCGGTCTTCTGTGTTCCGAGGCCATGTCTGTACATGCTAGGCTCGTCAAGTCAACCTAAGTGTTTGCATGTGTAAATCTGTCTTACACCCGTTGTATGTGAACGTTGGAATCTATCACACCCGATCATCACGTGGTGCTTCGAAACAACGAACTATCGCAATGGTGCACAGTTAGGGGGAACACTTTCTTGAAATTATTATGAGGGATCATCTTATTTACTACCGTCGTTCTAAGTAAACAAGATGCCAAAACATGATAAACATCACATGCAATCGAATAATAGTGACATGATATGGCCAGTATCATATAGCTCCTGTGATCTCCATCTTGGGGCTCCATGATCATCTTGTCACCGGCATGACACCATGATCTCCATCATCATGATCTCCATCATCGTGTCTCCATGAAGTTGCTCGCCAACTATTACTTCTACTACTATGGCTAACACGTTTAGCAATAAAGTAAAGTAATTTACATGGCGTTTCTCAATGACACGCAGGTCATACAAAAAATAAAGACAAGTCCTATGGCTCCTGCCGGTTGTCATACTCATCGACATGCAAGTTGTGATTCCTATTACAAGAACATGATCTCATACATCACATATATATCATTCATCATTCATCACAACTTTGGCCATATCACATCACAGAACACTTGCTGCAAAAACAAGTTAGACGTCCTCTAATTGTTGTTGCAAGTTTTACGTGGCTGCAAGAGGGTTCTAGCAAGAACGTTTTCTTACCTACGTTAAAGCCACAACGTGATTTGTCAACTTCTATTTACCCTTCACAAGGACCCTTTTCATCAAATCCGCTCCAATTAAAGTGGGAGAGACAGACACCCGCCAGCCACCTTATGCAACTAGTGCATGTCAGTCGGTGGAACCGGTCTCACGTAAGCGTACATGTAAGGTTGGTCCGGGCCGCTTCATCCCACAATACCGCTGAAGCAAAATAAGACTAGTAGCGGCAAGAAAGTTGACAACATCTACGCCCACAACAAATTGTGTTCTACTCGTGCAAAAAGAACTACGCATAGACCTAGCTCATGATGCCACTGTTGGGGAACGTTGCAGAAACAAAAAAAATTCCTACGTTTTCACCAATATCCATCTATGAGTTCATCTAGCAACGAGTGATCGGATGCATCTACATACCTTTGTAGATCGCGAGCGGAAGCGTTCAAGAGAACGGGGATGAGGGAGTCGTACTCGACGTGATCCAAATCACCGGAGATCCTAGCGCCGAACGGACGGCACCTCCGCATTCAACACACGTACGGTCAGCGTGACGTCTCCTCCTTCTTGATCCAGCAAGGGGGAAGGAGAGGTTGATGAAGATCCAGCAGCACGACGGCGTGGTGATGGAGGCAACAGTCACCGCAGCAGGGCTTCGCCGTTCTACTGCGAGAGGGAGAGGTGTAGCAGGGGAGAGGGAGGCGCCAAGACTTCAGGGTGCGGCTGCCCTCCCTCCCTCCCCCTTTATATAGGCTCCCTTAGGGGGGCGCCGGCCCTAGGATATGGGATCTCCTAGGGGGGCGGCGGCCAAGGGGTGGAGTGCCCCCCAAGCCAGGTGGGGTGCCCCCCCACCCTAGGGTTCCCAACCCTAGGCGCATGGGTGGGCCAAAGGGGGCGCACTAGCCCACTATGGGCTGGTCCCCCTCCCCACTTCAACCCATGGGGCCCTCCGGGATGGGTGGCCCCACCCGGTGGACCCCCGGGACCCTTCCGGTGGTCCCGGTACAATACCGGTGACCCCCGAAACTCTCCCGATGGCCGAAACTGCACTTCCTATATATAATTCTTCACCTCCGGACCATTCCGGAACTCCTTGTGACGTTCGGGATCTCATCCGGGACTCCGAACAACTTTCGGGTTACTGCATATTTATATCTCTACAACCCTAGCGTCACCGAACCTTAAGTGTGTAGACCCTACGGGTTCAGGAGACATGTAGACATGACCGAGACGGCTCTCCGGTCAATAACCAACAGCGGGATCTGGATACCCATGTTGGCTCCCACATGCTCCTCGATGATCTCATCGGATGAACCATGATGTCGAGGATTCAAGCAACCCCGTATATAGTTCCCTTTGTCAATCGGTATTTTACTTGCCCGAGATTCGATCGTCGGTATCCCAATACCTCGTTCAATCTCGTTACCGGCAAGTCACTTTACTCGTACCGTAATGCATGATCCCGTGACCAGACACTTGGTCACTTTGAGCTCATTATGATGATGCATTACCGAGTGGGCCCAGAGATACCTCTCCGTCATACGGAGTGACAAATCCCAGTCTTGATCCGTGTCAACCCAACAGATACTTTCGGAGATACCCGTAGTATACCTTTATAGTCACCCAGTTACATTGTGACGTTTGGTACACCCAAAGCATTCCTACGGTATCCGGGAGTTACACGATCTCATGGTCTAAGGAAAAGATACTTGACATTGGAAAAACTCTAGCAAACGAACTATACGATCTTGTGCTATGTTTAGGATTGGGTCTTGTCCATCACATCATTCTCCTAATGATGTGATCTCGTTATCAATGACATCCAATGTCCATAGTCAGGAAACCATGACTATCTGTTGATCAACGAGCTAGTCAACTAGAGGCTTACTAGGGACATGTTGGTGTCTATGTATTCACACATGTATTACGATTTCCGGATAACACAATTATAGCATGAATAAAAGACAATTATCATGAACAAGGAAATATAATAATAATCCTTTTATTATTGCCTCTAGGGCATATTTCCAACACATCGTGCATTTTCTGTCCGTTTTCGACCCATTCCCGGCCCAAGTTTGAGTCGAGTTTGCAGCCGAGCGGACAGCGCACGGACGGACTGGACACGCGCCCTTGTCCTCCCCTGGCCCGCCTGCCGGTGGCACAGCCAGCCATTTTCCCTCTTTTTCCTCCAAAACCTCCCACGCCCCGACCTTCCTCCTCTCTCCGTCCACCATGGCCGACGACCCACCACCTGTCGCGAAGAAGCCGCGGTCGGAGCTCTCGCCAGCATCCGCCGCCAAGCTCGACAGGGAATTGGCCAAGAGGAGGGACCGGCGAGCCGTGGAAAAGGAGAAG
Source organism: Triticum urartu (assembly GCF_056163025.1). NCBI lineage: Eukaryota > Viridiplantae > Streptophyta > Magnoliopsida > Poales > Poaceae > Triticum > Triticum urartu. Next base: position 474,672,761 of record NC_141873.1, on the reverse strand, counting down.
AAGGCCGCTGTGCAGTATGCATCCGAGTGTGCCCTGTGGCGCACGATGCAGCACCAGGCCAAGATCGACGACAAGGAGTCCATTGTCTCCAAGGTGCACGCCTCCTCATGATGAGTGGTATGACCCGCCCCAAGCCGTCCATTCTCTCGGCCGTTGCCATGGCCGCGGCTAGAACAGGCTCGTCGGCCCATCGACCGTCGCGGCATTGTTCCCCTAGCTCGTCCATCTCACACGGCACGCCGGATTTTCGTGCTCCGCCGCTGCACGACCATGGGCAGACGTGATTCTCTACGTCGCCGGACTGTGCGGTGGTCGACCCGACTACGCCCGCGGGTGTCATCAACCTCAACATCACACCAGGGTACAGTGGCGCTGGCCATTATGAAGATGACGCGCAAAGGAAGCAGCCCCGGTCGTTCGAGTCGGCTACCATTGCCGGCGCCCGCAAGCTGTTCGGCGATATGCCACCGCTGACGTAGACGTCCACGGTCAACGACTCGTACTACTCCTTGTTCATGCAGAACGTCATCTTCGAGGGTCGTGGTGAGGTGCTCTACGTCCACGACCAAGAGCAACATTTTGATGCCGACACAACCCAAAGCCAGGATGGTCGTGGTACCTATGATGACTCTCAGTTCGGCGCCCATGATGATGCCGATGAGGACGACCATGGCAACTCGTGGCATGAAGATGATGACTTGTATTGTGAAGATGAGGAGGAAGAGCTCGACATTTTGCAAGAGCCATTGTGTTTCATCGACGAGCTCACCCAAAAGGCCGAAGCACAAAATAGGAAGAACACGGGATCATGTAGCCAAGCCGAGGACACTTTGATTTGCGAGAGTTGGAAGGAAATCGGCTAAGATCCAATCAAAGGTGCCGAGCAAAAAGGTGTGGTCTTTCGGACAAGAGTTCACAAGAACTTTCATGAGCGAAGAAAGTTTGCCTCCTACCAATTCACAAGCACTCGCAGCATCAATTCAATCCAAAAAAGGTGGGGATTCATCCAACAAGAATGCAACAAATATTGTGTCGCGCTTGAGAGTGTCAGAACCCGTCCAGTGAGCGGCCTAGGCATTGGTGACTTGGTATGAACCCCTCTCTTTTCCATCATGCGTCCATTCATGTTTGCATGCCATTTAAGTTTCATGCATTCTATGTCCTTTTATGTTACGATTGTGGCCGCATGTTTGATTGTGTAGGCATTCCAATCTTTGGAAGCCTTCAAGGCCCATCACAAAGACAAGCCATTCACTCTCACGCACTGTTGCGTGCTCATCAAAGATTGCCCCAAGTTCAAGTACCAATACAATGCTCATAGGAAGAAGAGAGGAGAGAAGGAGGCGGCGGCCGAGGCTGATGCAGGAGACGTGCTCAAGAGGCCGAGGGGCAAGACAAGATCGAAGTCCGACAAGAAGTGTGATGCATCTTCTATAGCCTTGCAAGGAACCTTGGAGGATATGATGAGCCAAAAGGAAATGCAGGAGGACAGGAAGAGCAAAGGGAGGGAGGAGCAAATGAAGATATACCTAGATCTTCAAACGAAGAAGTTTGACATGGAGGAGGCCGTGAAGAAGAGGAAGCTTGACATCGAGGAGGCCGCTCAACTCAAGAAGCTAGAGATCGAGGCCACCAATGCTGACACAAAAGCCAAGGAAGTGGCACTAGTGATCATGATCGTCGACAAGAACAACATGTCACCGGAGAGGAAGGCTTGGTTCATGAACCAACAGAAGGAGATGTTCGCCCGCGACGGCATGATCTAGGTGAGTGCTACCTCTTGAGCACTGCGTTGGATTTCCTTGAAGAGGAAAGGATGATGCAGCAAAGTAGCGTAAGTATTTCCCTCAGTTTTTGAGAACCAAGGTACCAATCCAGTAGGAGGCTACGCGCGAGTCCCTCGTAACTGCACAAAACAAATAGCTCCTCGCAACCAATGCGATAAGGGGTTGTCAATCCCTTCACGGTCACATACGAGAGTGAGATCTGGTAGATATGATAAGATAATATTTTGGTATTTTGTGATAAAGATGCAAAGTAAAAAAGCAAAGTAAATAAATAAGTATTGGAAGATTAATATGATGAAGATAGACCCGGGGGCCATAGGTTTCACTAGTGGCTTCTCTCAAGAGCATAAGTATTTTACGGTGGGTGAACGAATTACTATTGAGCAATTGACAGAATTGAGCATAGTTATGAGAGTATCTAGGTATGATCATGTATATAGGCATCACGTCCGAGACAAGTAGACCGACTCCTGCCTGCATCTACTACTATTACTCCACTCATCGACCGCTATCCAGCATGCATCTAGAGTATTAAGTTCATGGAAACAGAGTAACGCCTTAAGCAAGATGACATGATGTAGAGGGATAAATTCATGCAATATGATAAAAAAACCATCTTTTTATCCTCGATGGCAACAATACAATTCATGCCTTGCTGTCCCTACTGTCACTAGGAAAGGACACCGCAAGATTGAACCCAAAGCTAAGCACTTCTCCCATTGCAAGAAAGATCAATCTAGTAGGCCAAACCAAACAGATAATTCGAAGAGACTTGCAAAGATAACCAATCATACATAAAAGAATTCAGAGAAGATTCAAATATTGTTCATAGATAATCTTGATCATAAACCCACAATTCATCGTTCTGAACAAACACACCGCAAAAGAAGATTACATCGAATAGATCTCCACAAGAGAGGGGGAGAACTTTGTATTGAGATCCAAAAAGAGAGAAGAAGCCATCTAGCTAATAACTATGGACCCGAAGGTCTAAGGTAAACTACTCGCACTTCATCGGAGAGGCTATGGTGTTGATGTAGAAGCCCTCCGTGATGGATGCCCCCTCCAGCGGAGCTCCGGAACAGGCCCCAAGATGGGATCTCGTGGATACAAAAAGTTGCGGCGGTGGAATTAGGTTTTTGGCTCCGTATCTGATCGTTTGGGGTACGTAGGTATATATAGGAGGAAGGAGTACGTCGGTGGAGCAACAGGGGGCCCACGAGGGTGGAGGGCGCGCCTGGGGGGGGGGGGTAGGCGCGCCCCCATACCTCGTGGCATCCTACTTTGTTTCTTGACGTAGGGTCCAAGTCTCCTGGATCTTGTTCGTTCCGAAAATCATGTTCCCGAAGGTTTCATTCCGTTTGGACTCCGTTTGATATTCCTTTTCTTCGAAACCCTAAAATAGGCAAAAAAACAGCAATTCTGGGCTGGGCCTCCGGTTAATAGGTTAGTCCCAAAAGTAATATAAAAGTGGATAATAAAGCCCAATAATGTCCAAAGCAGTAGATAATATAGCATGGAGCAATCAAAAATTATAGAGACGTTGGAGACGTATCAAGCATCCCCAAGCTTAATTCCTGCTCGTCCTTGAGTAGGTAAATGATAAAAAAGATAATTTTTGATGTGGAGTGCTACTTGGCATAATTTCAATGTAATTCTTCTTAATTGTGGTATGAATATTCAGATCCAAAAGATTCAAGATAAAAGTTTAATATTGACATAAAAAATAATAATACTTCAAGCATACACTAGTAGAAAAGAGGGCTTTGGTTCAGGCCGGGTTAGCCCATTAGTCCCGGTTCAGTCCAGAACCGGGACCCATGGGGGCATTGGTCTCAGTTCGTGAGGCCAGGGGCCTGCCGGGCCTCGTGGGGGCATTGGTCCCGGTTCGTCTGGCCCCTTTGGTCCCGGTTGGTGGGACGAACCGGGACCAATGGGCCTCGCTCTTGGCCCACCACCATTGGTCCCGGTTGGTGGCTTGAACCAGGACCACAGGCTTCCCTTTAGTCCCGGTTCATGCCACGAACCGGGGCCAATGAGGTGCCTATATATACCCCTTGCCCACGAGCAGAGCAATCCAGTGCTCTGTTTTTCTCTGGACGGCGAGGGGAGGGCTTTGTGGTGCTCTAGCTCACCTCCTATGCACATGAGGTGTTCGATGAAATGCCCGAGCCACACTAGTTAAGCTTTCTCCTCTCGAAGCTCGACCTCAAAGCTCCATTTTCCTCGAGATTTGTCTAGGTTTAGCGGCCCGTCACGTCCCATTCCCGTCTTCACCGTCGTCGATCGCCCGCGCCGATCTCGTCGCCGGCACCACCGTGGTGAGCCTCTTGTCCTTATCTTCTTTCTGAAAGAAAAAAAAATTCTTACTTTAGATAGATACTTGTCTAATTTTCTTACTATTTTATTGCTTGTTATTATATAGTGTGATGGTTTTGGTATCCGCCCCCGTCGGCCCTCGTCCTGTCTATGATTCGGATGTGGTATATATTATCTTTTTATAACTATTTGGTTCATTTATTGTTTATGACAATTATGCCGACCAACGTGACATACATTTTATTTATGTAGGAGGTAGTTGAACCGGAAATTCGAACCGACCCTATTGTCGAGAGGTTAAATTTAGTTGAAGAAGAAAACAATTACTTGAAGGAAAAAAATAAAAAAAATTGATGAGGAGAAGATGATATTAGAGTTGCATGTTGCGGATGTCGTCGATGATCACAAGATCAAGATGGATGCAATGCGCTTGAAGATTAGAAAGATTAGAAAATATGCCATTCATACCGAGGCTTGGTATCATTATGCCATTGGATCAATTGTTACCTTGGTTGCGATTATGATCGCATTTGTTTTCGCATTGAAATGTTTTACATAGTTTCAATGTATGGTTTAATTAATTAGATGCTCTGGAGAGCTATATGTTGTTAGATGAGAACTATGTATGTACTATGGTTTTAATGTGATCATGAACTTCTATTAATTTGGTCACTTAATTATCTATTCATGATGTTCTGTAATGGTTTTTGACACACTTAATTATATATAATGCACGCAGATGAACTGACAATGGATGTACGGTGACAGACACACCTCCGAGTACATTAAGGGCGTGCATGATTTTCTCGAAGTGGCTGAGGCAAACAAGCAGAATGGTTTTATGTGTTGTCCATGCCCTAAATGTGGGAATACGAAGTCTTACTCTGACCGGAAAATCCTTCACACCCACCTGCTTTACAAGGGTTTCATGCCACACTATAATGTTTGGACGAGGCGCGGAGAAATAGGGGTTATGAAGGAAGACGGCGAAGAAGAAGAGGGCGATGGCAACTATGTGCCCCCTGAATATGGTGATGCTGCAACGGGGGAAGCTGCTGAAGATCAAGAGGAACCAGACGATGTGCCCAATGATGCTGCAATGGGGGAAGCTGCTGAAGATCAAGAGGAGAACTAGACGATGTGCCCGATGATGATGATCTCCGCCGGGTCATTGTCGATGCAAGGACGCAATGCGAAAGTCAAAAGGAGAAGCTGAAGTTCGATCGCATGTTAGAGGATCACAAAAAAGGGTTGTACCCCAATTGCGAAGATGGCAACACAAAGCTCGGTACCGTACTGGAATTGCTGCAGTGGAAGGCAGAGAATGTTGTGCCTGACAAAGGATTTGAGAAGCTACTGAAAATATTGAAGAAGAAGCTTCCAAAGGATAACAAATTGCCCGACAGTACATACGCAGCAAAGAAGGTCGTATGCCCTCTAGGATTGGAGGTGCAGAAGATACATGCATGCCCTAATGACTGCATCCTCTACCGCGGTGCGTACAAGGATCTGAACACATGCCCGGTATGCGGTGCATTGCGGTATAAGATCAGACGAGATGACCCTGGTGATGTTGACGGCGAGCCCCCCAGGAAGAAGGTTCCTACGAAGGTGATGTGGTATGCTTCTATAATACCACGGTTGAAACGTCTGTTCAGAAACAAAGAGCATGCCAAGTTGATGCGATGGCACAGTGAGGACCGTAAGAAATATGGGAAGTTGAGAGCACCCGCTGACGGGTCGCAGTGGAGAAAAATCGAGAGAAAGTACTGGGTTGAGTTTGCAAGTGACCCAAGGAACTTATGGTTTGGTTTAAGCCCGGATGGCATTAATCCTTTCGGGGGAGCAGAGCAGCAATCACAGCACATGGCCTGTGACTCTATGTATGTATAACCTTCCTCCTTGGATGTGCATGAAGCGGAAGTTCATTATGATGCCAGTTCTCATCCAAGGCCCTAAGCAACCCGGCAACGACATTGATGTGTACCTAAGGCCATTAGTTGAAGAACTTTTACGGCTGTGGAATGGAAACGGTGTACGTACGTGGGATGAGCACAAACAGGAGGAATTTAACCTGCACGCGTTGCTGTTTGTAACCATCAACGATTGGCCCGCTCTCAGTAACCTTTCAGGACAGACAAACAAGGGATACCACGCATGCACGCACTGTTTAGATGAAACTGAAAGTGTATAGCTGGACAAATGCAGGAAGAATGTGTACCTGGGCCATCGTCAATTTCTTCCGATCAACCATCAATGTCGAAAGAAAGGCAAGCATTTCAAAGGCGAGGCAGATCACCGGAAGAAGCCCGCCATGTGTACCGGTGATCGCATACTTGCTATGGTCAATGATTTACACGTAATCTTTGGAAAGGGTCCCGTCGGACTAGCTGTTCTGAATGACGCTGAGGGACACGCACCCATGTGGAAGAAGAAATCTATATTTTGGGACCTACCCTACTGGAAAGACCTAGAGGTCCGCTCTTCAATCGACGTGATGCACGTGACGAAGAACCTTTGCATGAACCTGCTAGGCTTCTTGGGCGTGTATGGGAAGACAAAAAATACACCTAAGGCACGGGAGGACCTGCAATGTTTGCACGAAAAAGACGGCATGCCTCCGAAGTAGTATGAAGGTCCTGCCAGCTACGCTCTTACGAAAGAAGAGAAAGAAATCTTCTTTGAATGCCTGCTCAGTATGAAGGTCCCGACTGGCTTCTCGTCGAATATAAAGGGAATAATAAATATGCCATAGAAAAAGTTCCAGAACCTAAAGTCTCATGACTGCCACGTGATTATGACGCAACTGCTTCCGGTTGCATTGAGGGGGCTTCTACCGAAAAGCGTCTGATTAGCCATTGTGAAGCTATGTGCATTCCTCAATGCAATCTCTCAGAAGGTGATCGATCCAGAAATCGTACCAAGGCTAAGGAGTGATGTGGCGCAATGTCTTGTCAGTTTCGAGTTGGTGTTCCCACCATCCTTCTTCAATATCATGACGCATGTCCTAGTTCATCTAGTCGACGAGATTGTCATTCTAGGGCCCGTATTTCTACACAATATGTTCCCCTTTGAGAGGTTCGTGGGAGTCCTAAAGAAATATGTCCGTAACCGCGTTAGGCCAGAAGGAAGCATCTCCATGGACCATCAAACAGAGGATGTCATTGGGTTTTGTGTTGACTTCATTCCTGGCCTTAAGAAGATAGGTCTCCCTAAATCGCGGTATGAGGGGAGACTAACTAGAAAAGGCACGCTTGGAGGGGACTCAATAATATGCAGGGACGGATATTCTTGGTCTCAATCACACTACACAGTTCTACAGAACTCTACCTTGGTGACCCCGTATGTCGATGAACACAAGAACAGTCTGCGCTCCAAACACCCGGAGCAGTGCGACGACTGGATTACATGTGAACACATCAGGACTTTCAGCAGTTGGTTGGAAACACGTCTCAGAGGTGACAACACTGTTTGTGATGAGATGTACTTGTTGTCCAGGGGACCATCTTTGACTGTATTGACTTACAAAGGATACGAGATAAATGGGAATACATTTTACACGATCACCCAAGATCAAAAGAGCACCAACCAAAACAGCAGTGTCCGCTTTGATACAGCAACCGAGAGGGGAAAGGACACATATTATGGTTACATAGTGGACATATGGGAACTTGACTACGGACATGATTTTAAGGTCCCTTTGTTTAAGTGCAAATGGGTCAATCTGCCAGGAGGCAGGGTACAGGTAGACCCACAGTACGGAATGACAACAGTGGATCTGAAAAATCTTGGGTACACTGATGAACCGTTCGTCCTAGCCAATGATGTGGCACAGGTTATCTATGTGAAGAACATGTCTACCAAACCGAGAAAAAGAAAAGATAAGGAAGCGAGTACATCATACGATGAGCCAAAGCGCCACATAGTTCTTTCAGGAAAAAGGGACATCGTGGGAGTGGAGGGCAAGACAGACATGTCTGAAGATTATGAAAAGTTTCATGAAATTCCTCCCTTCAAAGTCAAGGCTAACCCAAGCATCCTGATAAACGATGAAGATTATCCATGGTTACGGTGCAATAAGCAAATGACACAAGCAAAGAAAAAGTGAAGACTTTCTCCCGCAACTATTATGATGATACCATGCCAACTTTTTAACAAGCGAGTATGATACCATTGTCCGTTTTGTACATGCACATGCTATGTGGGTGAAATTATGATACCATGCCAACTTTCAACTTTTTCAGAGTTCATTTGAAATGCTTTAATGTCTTATGGTTCGGCCCTCATAATACCATTAATCCCGTTTCGCTCCTTGTCAACTATGTTCTCACCAAGAACACTCAAGAGGGCAGCCACGTGGGCCATTGGTCCCGGTTCGTCTGGACCTTTTGGTCCCGGTTCCACGCACGAACCGGGACCAATGCGCCTCGCCCCTGGCCCATGACCATTAGTCCTGGTTTGTGCCACAAACCGGTACTAAAGGGTTGGTCCTCGTTGCGGTCAGAGTTTAGTCCCACCTCGCCAACCGAAGGGCGCTCACACCGGTTTATAAGCCCGTCCCTCTCTGCCTTGTTGAGTTCCTCTCAAAGTGAAAATAGATGCCCTTATACAGGGAATTTGACCTAAATTCAGAGTGAATTTCTTTGAAATTCATAGAAATTTATTATGAATTTAGGTTGAATTCTCTCTATAGGCGCATCTATGCTCATTTTTTATGTTGGGGTTGGCGATCTTTACAGACTTTTTGTGTGTTGAATATGCACCATTCAAAATCAGTCTCTGCTTTGAATGGTTCATTTTGAACACACAAAAAGTCCGGAGTTCAAATAATTTCAAGAAAATGAAATCCCTTTGTAACAGATGAGTTTTCGTCCAAAACCCTGATACTTCGAAAGAGATTGTCCATTTTATGCACGAAGTGGATCCAGCTTTTGTCGTAACCCTCTCAAGTTTTTAGCACATGCTATGTGGGTGAAATGATGATACCATTCCAACTTTCAACCTTTTCAGAGTTCACTTGTAGGGCTTTTCAATTTCAGGGTCATTTAGCTCAAAACAATCAGTCACTACATGAAAACTAACAAAGGAAAAAAGAATCACTCCAAAATCTATTTTTATAGTAAAGTTAATCACAAACTTGTGATTCACACAAATTTCAAAGAATTCAAATTTTAACTATTCAAATTTGAAAACTAATGACACTAACAGAAAGTATATAATTTTTCTGACCTAAAAGCAAAAAAGAATTAAAAAATAAAGAAAAAACGAAAGAAAATAAATAATGCAAAAAACAAAACAAAAAAACTGAAAAAAAAACTATTTTTATAGTAAAGTTAATCACAAACTTGTGATTCACACAAATTTCAAAGAATTCAAATTTTAAATATTCAAATTTGAAAACTAATGGCACTAACAAAAAGTTTATAATTTTTATAAAACTAATGGCACTAACAGAAAGTTTATAATTTTTCTGACCTAAAAGCAAAAAGAATTAAAAGATAAAGCAAAAAAACAAAATAAAATAAATAATGCAAAAAACAAAACAAAAAATGGAAAAAAAACTATTTTTATGGTAAAGTTAACGACAAACTTGTGATTCACACAAATTTTAAAGAATTCAAATTTTAACTATTCAAATTTGAAAACTAATGGCACTAACAAAAAGTTTATAATTTTTCTAACCTAAAAGCAAAAGGAATTAAAAAATAAAGCAAAAAACAAAAGAAAATAAATAATGCAAATAAACAAAACCAAAAAACTGAAAATAAAAATAAAAAACGGCCACCTATTGGGCCGTCACAGCCTGAATACGACTAGAAACCCAACCTGGGCCAGGATTCAGGCCCGCAGAAGGCCCAGTAGGCCCACAGACAGCATAGTGTGAGATTAGGACCGTAAGCCTGCATTTGAGAGGAGCTCGAGAGGGCAGCCAGAGTGGGGCTTATAAACCACTCCGAACCCCTCTCAACTAACGGGGTGGGACTAAACTTTTGACCGCGGGCAGCGCAAGGCCTTTGGTCCCGGTTGGTGGCACCAACAGGTACCAATGCTCCCCTTTAGTCCCAGTTGGTGCCACCAACCGGGACCAAAGGTCTCTGTTTCCCGCCCTTTGGGCTGCTGAAAAGAGACCTTTGGTCCCGGTTGGTGGCACCAACCGGGACTAAAGGGGGCATTGGTATCGGTTGGTGCCACCAACCGGGACCAATGCTCTCAGTATATAAAAAAAGACTTGGCGTTTTTCAGATTCATCTCTGCAGTTGCCCCGCCTCGACGACGCCACCAGGCTGCCCGAGCTCGCCCCGTCGACGCCGTCGACGCCCTCTGCTGCCTCGTCGACGCGCACCCGCCCCTGCCCCGAGCACGCCGCCGGCGGCCCGCCCCGACCGTGCCGTGCGCCCCTGCCCCGACCATGTCGTCGTCGCCCCAGCTTCCCCGACCACGCCGACGGCCCACCCCGACCGCGCCGCGCACCCCTGCCCCGACCACGTCGTCGTCGCCCCAGCTGCCCCGTCCACGCCGGCGGCCCGCCCCGACCGCGCCGCGCGCCCCTTCCCCGACCACGCCGCCGTCGCCTCTACCCTGGCGTGCGTCGTGCCTCTGCCCCTACCCCGACCACGCCGCACCTCTCCTTTGGTTAGGTCGGCCGGCACCGCCCCCTTCCTCCCCTTTTTTCACATATATATGATGTTTTTTCCTGATTATATGTATATGTGTGAGTATATGTATGTGTGTATATCTGTTTATATGTCCTTTTTTAGATATTTTTTTTGTTTTTTGCATTTTTATAAAAATGTATATATGTATGTATATGTTCTCTGTGTATATATATGTTCATGTATGCAAAAGATAGATTTTTAGAAAAGTTCGGATTTTTTTTCTGTTCATAGATTTTTTTGGTGATATTAATTATTGTAGAATATGCAAATGTTTGTATATTCATATGAACAATGCATTAGGCAAAACCTTTACTTTTTTTCTAAATTTTCTATCTGAACATTTTTTTAAAAACAAGCAATACTACTTCATGTATTTTGTCAGAATTTTCTATCGTGCATAGACCGATTTTAGACCACGGGAGCACCCACCCACCCCCCTATCGTTGCAAAAGTTTCTAAGTGATATTAAGAAGGAAGAAGAAGAAAAAGAATGAGAGGAAAAAGGAAAATAAGAAGAGGAAGAAAGAAGAAGAAGAAGAAGAAGAAGAAGAAGAAGAAGAAGAAGAAGAAGAAGAAGAAGAAGAAGAAGAAGAAGAGGAGGAGGAGGAGGAGGAGGAGGAGAGGAAGAAGAGGAGAAATAAATAAGAAGAAAAAAGAAGAAAAAGAAGAGGAGGAGAAGAAAGGAATAGAGGAGATATTCTATTTTCTCTTCTTCTCCTCTATTCCTTTCTTTTTCTCCTCTTTTTTTCCTTTTTTTCTTCAATCTTCTCCTCTATTCCTTTCTTCTTCTCCTCTTTTTTTCCTTATTTTTTTCTTCAATCTTCTCCTCTATTCCTTTCTTCTTCTCCTCTTTTTTCTTCTTCTTCGTCTTTTTTTTTATCAGATATGTCATTGTCGATATACCCCGTGTCCCGATAACTTCAACACGAGGGGGGGTTCGACCTACCCCCCTCCCCGATAACATTATTTTCCCATGTATGTATGTCGTCGTTGTCGATATAACCCCCTCCCGGATAACTTCGACAGTGATAACTTATACCACGGGAGCACCCCCCGGCCCTCTCGCTCGACCAAAACTCTCGACGACACCCAAACCCTAGAAAAAACGATGTCAGTCTCCTACCCCCTCCCGCCGCGCCCCTACCCTTGAAGCATTGCCGAGGCCACCCCAAACCCGGAATAAGCTAGGTCTGCGTTTGCCACTAATATATCCACATGCTGTCATGTTTGTGTAATAATTGCCATGTTGTAATATTTGTAGAAACAATGGAGCACGGACGAGACGAGGAAGCAGAAGAGGTGTTGGGGGACATAATCTTAGCCGGAGGTAATGTCTTGTCGTATCTTAACGACATTGATGGTCTGGAAGAATAGGGTGAAGAAGCAGGCTACGGTGATTGAATAATGGAGGAGGAAAGACATGATTATGATGGCTCCGGTGACCCAATGCTGGTGCAAGAAGGAGCCCGTGGTGACGGCTCCGGTGACCGAACAGAGTCCGGCCAGGTAAATATATTAGTTAAGCCTGTGCTGACTAGCTAATTGATGCATTCATTATTTTGGTATGTACACATATTAATTAACTCTCGTCTTTCTTCTTTTTCTAGCCCTCTGGATCGAGCACAACTTCGATAAAGAGACGAGGCCCGAAGAAAAAGTTGTGCTCGGATGAAAGGTTTGAGATCACAGCAATGGTGCGCGACGGCCAACCGATTGAACCCATCCGGACAAAGGAAACATTTGCTGCTCAGTGCGGGGTTCTTGTTAGGGACAAGATCCCGATCAGCATCCACCAATGGTATAAGCCTAAGAACGAAGACCCTGAGGTGTCTTATGTTAATGATATGCAGAAAGATGATCTTTGGACTGAGCTGAAGGCAAATTTCACCCTACCGCCAGAGGAGGATCCGGAGAAGCCAGTTAAAGAGCAATTAATCAAGTCTCATGCTCTTAAGAAGATGGAAGACCTATTCAGGAGGTGGAAGAATGAGCTGAAAACGTTTGTCGACAAAGAAGAGACACCAGAATTCATCGGCAAATATGAGAAGATCAGAGATCACTGGCCCGCATTTGTGGCCCACAAGACATCGAAAAAGAGTAAGAACATGTCGGCGACAAACAAGAAAAATGCTGTGAAGAAGAAGCTTCACCATCGCATGGGGTCAGGTGGTTACCTCAAAGCCCGGCCTAAGTGGGTCAAGGCTGAGAATGATCTGCTTGATAAAGGGATCGAACCAGATACAATGAACTGGCCAGACTGTTGCCGGACTTGGTTCTTCGGGGCTGGCGGAACCTTGGACCCTGTATCAGGGAAGTGCGTTTGGACGGACGAGCAAATGAGAATACCAGTCAAGAGGCTTCAGCACTATATCAATGCAGCACAGCAAGGGACGTTCGTTCCTGACAAAGAGAACGACGAGCTCACAATGGCCCTCGGGAATCCTGAGCACCCTGGACGGACACGAGGCACGCCAGGCTTCGTTCCGTGGAAGGCTGGTTTTCCGGATGCAGGCGGTTACAAATGCGAGGAGAGGAGGAAAAAAGTGGAGCAGGCCCAAATTCAGATGCTGCACGAAAGGGTTCAAGCGCTAGAGGAACGAGAAGTAGCTCACAGCAAGCGACCTGCCGAAACTACCCCCGAAGCTACCCCGCCATCTCAGCGGAGAAGCAGCGTGGCTTCCACCGAGCTGCTTCAGCTGGAGCATGTCTTGATGGCTCCTGCTAGCTACCCCGTGGATGCCATCACGGAGTCTCAACATTGCCACCTTATGACGCAATGGCGGAACTTCAAAGTCAAGGCGGTTGTCGGCTCTGTTCGACCTCCTGAACCCGGCGCAACTTTTCACTGTCGTCCGATTCCAGAAGGATATGCTAGGGTGACGGTGGATGAAATAACGGAGGGATTTGAGGACCTCCAGCTTGACCACCCTACCGGTGAAGGGGAGACTCGGCTGGGTTCTGCTCTGAACACTCCATGCCTATGGCGGAAGGAGCTCATCAACCTTCTGAACTGGACGCCTCCGCCTCCGCCTCCTCCTCCTCCTCCTCCGGCGAGTAAGGGCACTCCGCCTTCTCCTCTGCCTTCTCCTCCGGCGAGTGATCAGGGCACTCAGCCTCCTTCTCCGGCGCGTGGCGGCACTCCGCCTCCTTCTCCGCCTGCGTCGGCACGACCGAGCAGCCAGCCTCCTCCTTCTCCGCCTCGTCAGCAAGGGCGGAAGAGACCCGCCACTGCTCCAGCTGCTCCGGCGCATCGTAGTCCTTCTCCTTCGCCTCGTAAGCAAGGAAAGAAGACAGCCGCAGCCGCTCCGTCTGCTCTGCCGGCGTCTAGTAGTACAGCCAGAGGCGGGAGGCAATATAGATTCGGTCCTTCTCTGAAGACTCCAGAGAAGTTACCATACGAGAGGACCCCGGAGGAGAACACAAAGATCGCGCGAGCCGAAGTGACGAACTTCTTTCAAGGGGTGAAAGCAAAGAAACATCCACCTCCGGAGGAGAAGGTAGATCCGGTGAAAGCGAAGCGCACTCTGGCTGCCCTGGCAAAACCACCAAAGTCTCCACCGAAAGGCAACTATGACCGCATTATTGCAAAGACATTTGTCGAAGCGGAACGGTCGGGAAGTACTGTCAGTGATCAAAGGATAAAAGAAGGACGAGCTGGGAAAAAAATTGCCCAGCTCGGCGAACAAGCGAACCAATCGAGGATGGTGCCCGGTTATAGCAATCTTGGAGATTACCTGTCCAACGATGTACATTATGATTTCTTGGAGGTGTAGGAACACAAATACGAGTACGGGAAGCCTCTCGTCAAAGATGAAAGATCTCTAACAACGATGATGCGAAGATTCCATGATTGGTACATGAAAACCTGCAGAGAGTTTGGGGGGAGGGATACTTTGACGCTGAGAGTTAGAGAGGAGTTCTTCCAGTTTTTCAATAAAAAGGCCCTCGATAAAGCAAAGGTCACTTGCTACTGTATGTAAGTAGTACTACTTCTGTCATTAAGTCTCTCTATATAGGTCAGCTCTTTCATTGCATGTATTTATAATTATCCTCACTATATTATGCAGATTGAAGATCGCCAAATTGAAGAAAAGACAAATCGGTGATATTGGGTTCATTAACACAAATCTCATAGATGCAACTGAGGTTAAATATCATGCCGAAGATACCGAGGCCAACTTGCTACGATCGTTGGTAATAAATGAAAACAAAGATATAATACTCTTTCCTTACAACTTCAAGTGAGTGTTACTGTCTTGTGCATATTCGGTTTCCCTTATTAGTCCAGGTTACGGTAATGTAATTGATGAGTTATGCATGCGTGTGCAGGTTCCACTATATTCTCCTAGAGATTAAGCTTGAGCAGGGACTAGTAACCGTCTTAGACTCGAGACGAAAAGATCCCCAGGACTATGCGGACATGACTCAAATGCTCGAGAAGTAAGTTAAATCGATCATTATCCACCATATCAGCAACTTTGTTCATTTCCTGATATCAAGTAATTGTTTTCTTTGTCTGGCAGGGTTTGGAGAAAATTCACCAAAAAAGCTCCGGGACTGCCGAAGAAGCTGCAATTTAGACACCCGAAAGTAAGTACTATAGTAACATGTTCCGCGCATCTCCTAGTGATTCAAGAGCTAGTTTCATCAATACCATTTGGCATGCTTACTTATCAGTTTGATTGACCTCTATTTCTTGTAAAGTGGTTGTGGCAGGAACAAGGGAATGATTTCTGTGGATACTACGTTTGCGAGTCCATCCGCCACACGACCTGTGAATGGGGGTACTCTGACGAACAATATGAAGTGCGTAAGCAATAATATTCACAATTTTATTTTATTACCATCATTTGTGTTGAGTTTCATTTATTCATATATATCTGTATTGACCCCCTTGTTCAAATTAGATCTTTCGGATGCGGAATGAACTCCTACCACCAGATCGTATGCGAGCAATTCAAGAGGAATTGGCGGCATTCTTCCTTGACCACGTGATCGCTAAAGACGGAGAATACTATGTGGACCCTGTTTTCATATATAATTAGGAGATTATATTGTAAGAGATAATTATTGTATATATGTAACCGGTAGTGTCGGATAGATATACGAGAACTTGTTGTTCGACCAATCTCTCGGAGAAGGAGAGGTGGTCGATATAACTTCTCTCTGTATGCATATGTTCATGACGATCTTCTGATTCCTTCATTTGCTTACTAGCTAGCGTGTCTAGTCCTCTCTATATGTATATATAGCGTCGACCAAGCACGGACATAAGAGAGGACAGTTCTCTCTATTAATTTGCTAGCTAACACAATATATGAAACACCTAAATTAACCCCCCAAAACCCCCCAACCCCCCCCCCTTTCAAAAAAACAAAAACCCTAGCCCCTGAAATGCTGACGCGTGGATGCCTATTGGTCCCGGTTGGTGCCACCAACCGGGACCAAAGGCCCTCCTGTCTGGGCTCGGCGCACCGGCCACGTGGAGGCCCATCTGTCCCGGTTCGTGTAAGAACCGGACTAAAGGGGTAGGGCATTAGTAACGACTCTTTAGTCCCGGTTCAAAAACCGGGACAAAAGGCCCTTACCAACCAGGACAGATGACCATGTTTCTACTAGTGATACTAACAAAGCAATCATGTCTTCTCAAAATAACATGGCCAAAGAAAGTTATCCCTACAAAATCATATGGTCTGGCTATGCTCTATCTTCACCACACAAAGTATTTAAATCATGCACAACCCCGATGACAAGCCAAGCAATTGTTTCATACATTTGACATTCTCAAACTTTTTCAATCTTCACGCAATACATGAGCGTGAGCCATGGATATAGCACTATATCTGGAATAGAATGGTGGTTGTGGAGAAGACAAAAAGGGAGAAGATAGTCTCACATCAACTAGGCGTATCAATGGGCTATGGAGATGCCCATCAATAGATATCAATGTGAGTGAGTAGGGATTGCCATGTAACGGATGCACTAGAGCTATAAGTGTATGAAAGCTCAACAAAAGAAACTAGTGGGTGTGCATCCAACTCACTTGCTCATGAAGACCTAGGGCATTTTGAGGAATCCCATCATTGGAATATACAAGCCAAGTTCTATAATGTAAAACTCCCACTAGTATATGGAAGTGACAACATAGGAGACTCTCTATCATGAAGATCATGGTGCTACTTTGAAGCACAAGTGTGGTAAAAAGAATAGTAGCATTGCCCCTTCTCTCTTTTTCTCTCATTTTTTGTTTGGGCTTCTTTGGCCTCTTTTATTTATTTATTTTTGTCCGGAGTCTCATCCCGACTTATGGGGGAATCATAGTCTCCATCATCCTTTCCTCACTGGGACAATGCTCTAATAATGATGATCATCACACTTTTATTTACTTACAACCCAATACTTAGAACAAGATATGACTCTATATGAA
Source organism: Triticum urartu (assembly GCF_056163025.1). Lineage (NCBI taxonomy): Eukaryota > Viridiplantae > Streptophyta > Magnoliopsida > Poales > Poaceae > Triticum > Triticum urartu. The sequence goes on along the minus strand of NC_141873.1, from coordinate 474,655,572 downwards.
TGCCTTCGGCGATGTACCGGGATGTGCAATGACTCATAAGTGACATGTATGAAAGAATTATGAATGGTGGATTTGCCACAAATACGATGTCAACTACATGGTCATGCTAAGAAATATGACAATGATGGAGTGTGTCATAGTAAACGGAACGGTGGAAAGTTGCATGGCAATATATCTCGGAATGGCTATGGAAATGCCATAATAGGTAGGTATGGTGGCGGTTTTAAGGAAGGTATATGGTGGGTGTATGATACCGGCGAAAGGTGCGCGGTATTAGAGAGGCTAGCAATGGTGGAAGGAGGAAAAGTGCATATAATCCATGGACTCAAAATTAGTCATAAAGAACTCATATACTTATTGCAAAAATCTACAAGTCATCAAAGCAAAGTATTACGCGCATGCTCCTAGGGGGTAGATTGGTAGGAAAAGACCATCGCTCGTCCCCGACCGCCATTCATAAGGAAGACAATCAAAAAATAAATCATGCTCCGACTTCATCACATAACGGTTCACCATACGTGCATGCTACGGGAATCACAAACTTTAACACAAGTATTTCTCAAATTCACAACTACTCAACTAGCACAACTTTAATATCACCATCTTCATATCTCAAAACAATTATCAAGCATCAAACTTCTCATAGTATTCAACACACTCATAAGAAAGTTTTTACTATTCTTGCATACCAAGCATATTATGATTTTAAGAAAATTACCATGCTATTTAAGACTCTCAAAATAATCTAAGTGAAGCATGAGAGATCAATAGTTTCTATAAAACAAATCCACCACCGTGCTCTAAAAATATAAGTGAAGTACTAGAGCAAAACTATATAACTCAAAAGATATAAGCGAAGCACATAGAGTATTCTAACAAATTCCAAATCATGTATGGCTCTCTCAAAGGGTGTGTACAGCAAGGATGATTGTGGTAAACTAAAAAGCAAGACTCAAATCATAAAAGACGCTCCAAGCAAAACACATATCATGTGGTGAATAAAAATATAGCTCCAAGTAAAGTTACCGATATAAGTAGACGAAAGAGGGGATGCCTTCCGGGGCATCCCAAAGCTTTGGCTTTTAGGTGTCCTTAGATTATCTTGGGGGTTCCATGGGCATACCCAAGCTTAGTCTCTTGCCACTCCTTGTTCCATAATCCATCACATCTTTATCCAAAACTTGAAAACTTCACAACACAAAACTCAAAATAGAAAATCTCGTGAGCTCCGTTAGCGAACGAAAACAAAAGACCACTTCAAGGTACTGTAATGAACTCATTCTTTATTTATATTGGTTTTAAACCTACTGTATTCCAACTTCTCTATGGTTTATAAACTATTTTACTAGCCATAGATTCATCAAATAAGCAAACAACACACGAAAAACAGAATCTGTCAAAAACAGAACAGTCTGTAGTAATCTGTAGCTAGCGCAAGATCTGGAACCCCAAAAATTCTAAAATAAATTTCTGGACGTGAGAAATATATCTATTAAACATATTCAAAAATAATTAACTAAATATCACTTTCCAAATAAAAATGGCAGCAGTTCTCGTGAGCGCTAAAGTTTCTGTTTTTTACAGCAAGATTAACAAGACTTTCCCCAAGTCTTCCCAACGGTTCTACTTGGCACAAACACTAATTAAACACAAAAAACACAAACAAAACAGAGGATAGATAAATTATTTATTACTAAACAGGAGCAAAAATCAAGGAATAAAAATAAAATTGGGTTGCCTCCTAACAAGCGCTATCGTTTAACGCCCCTAGCTAGGCATAGAAAGCAAGGATAGATCTAGGTATTGCCATCTTTGGTCTTAGGGAAGAAAAGAGCAAACTTGCTATCTATGGAATTAATATTTCTATTTTGATAAAGCACATGGCTACTAATAGTAGAAGAAAGATTAAGTATGTTACGGAAATTTGTATCTAAGCTAGCCTTCATCTCTTTTATAGATTCATATTGGTAAGAGAGCAAAAGGGATGTAGATTCAACTTTCTCATTCATGGGGTGCAAAAATATGGTTTTCATTTTCTCATAAGTGTCTACGGCATCCCCTTCAAGAAAGCGTTCTTCAAAAATAGAATCTAAGACATGCTTAAAAGAAGAAGGAAGGGCAATATAAAAGCCTTTTAAGTAAATTTCAATTTGGTATTGAGGCACATAGCTAGCCCTGATCCTTAATAGTCTATACCAAGCATCTTTCAAAGATTCATCAAGTAAATAACGAAAAATTCCGGAATCATCTTCATCAAAATTATTAAGATTCTCATTGATAACTTCGGTAGGTTTTTCCATAGTATCCTTATTTATGAGCTTAGCGAGAATAGAAGGGTTGTCCAAAGTACTAAAACTCGGGACAGAACCCCCAACCCTTTTTGATTCAGACATGGCGGAAGAAAGGCGAGCGAGAAAAAGAGAGGGCAAATAAAACGGCAAGGGTGAAGTGGGGGAGAGGAAAACAAGAGGCAAATGGCAAATAATGTAATGCGAGAGATAAGGGTATGTGATGGGTACTTGGTATGTTGACTTTTGCGTAGACTCCCTGGCAACGGCGCCAGAAATCTTCTTGCTACCTCTAGAGCACTGCGTTGGATTTCCTTGAAGAGGAAAGGATGATGCAGCAAAGTAGCGTAAGTATTTCCCTTAGTTTTTGAGAACCAAGGTATCAATCCAGTAGGAGGCTACGCGCGAGTCCCTCGTACCTGCACAAAACAAATAGCTCCTCGCAACCAACGCGATAAGGGTTGTCAATCCCTTCGCGGTCACTTACAAGAGTGAGATCTGGTAGATATGATAAGATAATATTTTTGGTATTTTTGTGATAAAGATGCAAAGTAAAATAAAATCAAAGTAAAAAAGAAAAGTAAATAAATAAGTATTGGAAGATTAATATGATGAAGATAGACCCGGGGGCCATAGGTTTCACTAGTGGCTTCTCTCAAGAGCATAAGTATTTTACGGTGGGTGAACGAATTACTATTGAGCAATTGATAGAATTGAGCATAGTTATGAGAGTATCTAGGTATGATCATGTACATAGGCATCACGTCCGAGACAAGTAGACCGACTCCTGCTTGCATCTACTACTATTACTCCACTCATCGACCGCTATCCAGCATGCATCTAGAGTATTAAGTTCATGGAAACAGAGTAACGCCTTAAGTAAGATGACATGATGTAGAGGGATAAATGCATGCAATATGATAAAAAAACATCTTGTTATCCTCGATGGCAACAATACAATACGTGCCTTGCTGCCCCTACTGTCACTGGGAAAGGACACCGCAAGATTGAACCCAAAGCTAAGCACTTCTCCCATTGCAAGAAAGATCAATCTAGTAGGCCAAACCAAACTGATAATTCGAAGAGACTTGCAAACATAACCAATCATACATAAAAGAATTCAGAGAAGATTCAAATATTGTTCATAGATAATCTTGATCATAAACCCACAGTTCATCGGTCTCAACAAACACACCGCAAAAAGAAGATTACATCGAATAGGGGGAGAACTTTGTATTGAGATCCAAAAAGAGAGAAGAAGCCATCTAGCTAATAACTATGGACCCGAAGGTCTGAGGTAAACTACTCACACTTCATCGGAGAGGCTATGGTGTTGATGTAGAAGCCCTTCGTGATGGATGCCCCCTCCGGCGGAGCTCCGGAACAGGCCCCAAGATGGGATCTCGTGGATACAGAAAGTTGCGACAGTGGAATTAGGGTTTTGGTTCCATATCTGATCGTTTGGGGGTACGTAGGTATATATAGGAGGAAGAAGTACATCGGTGGAGCAACAGGGGGCCCACGAGGGTGGAGGGCGCGCCTGGGGGGTAGGCGCGCCCCCCTACCTCGTGGCATCCTCCTTTGTTTCTTGACGTAGGGTCCAAGTCTCCTGGATCTTGTTCATTCCAAAAATCACGTTCCCGAAGGTTTCATTCCGTTTGGACTCCGTTTGATATTCCTTTTCTTCGAAACCCTAAAATAGGCAAAAAAAACAGCAATTCTGGGATGGGCCTCCAGTTAATAGGTTAGTCCCAAAAGTAATATAAAATTGGATAATAAAGCCCAATAATGTCCAAAACAGTAGATAATATAGCATGGAGCAATCAAAAATTATAGATACGTTGGAGACGTATCAGTGAGACGTGCTACCTCTTGAGCACTGCGTTGGTTTTCCCTTGAAGAGGAAAGGGTGATGTAGTAAAGTAGCGTAAGTATTTCCCCCGGTTTTTGAGAACCAAGGTACCAATCCAGTAGGAGATCACGCACGAGTCCCTCGCACCTACACAAACAAATAAGAACCTCGCAACCAACGCGATAAAGGGGTTGTCAATCCCTCAATGGTCACTTACGAGAGTGAGATCTGATAGATATGATAAGATAATATTTTTAGTATTTTTATGATAAAGAGAAATAAATATGCAAACTAAAATAAAAGGCAATGAAAACAACTAAGTATTGGAAGATTTATATGATGGAAAATAGACCCGGGGGCCATAGGTTTCACTAGTGGCTTCTCTCGAGAGCTTAAGTATTACGGTGGGTGAACAAATTACTGTTGAGCAATTGATAGAATTGAGCATAGTTATGAGAATGTCTAGGTATGATCATGTATATAGGCATCAAGTCCGTGACAAGTAGACCGACTCCTGCCTGCATCTACTACTATTACTCCACACATCGACCGCTATCCAGCATGCATCTAGAGTATTAAGTTCATAAGAACAGAGTAACGCTTTAAGCAAGATGACATGATGTAGAGGAATAAACTCATGCAATATGATATAAACCCCATCTTGTTATCCTCGATGGCAACAATACAATATGTGCCTTTCTGCCCCTGCTGTCACTGGGAAAGGACACCGCAAGATTGAACCCAAAGCTAAGCACTTCTCCCATTGCAAGAAAGATCAATCTAGTAAGCCAAACCAAACTGATAATTCGAAGAGACTTGCAAAGATAACCAGTCATACATAAAAGAATTCAGAGAAGATTCAAATATTGTTCATAGATAAACTTGATCACAAACCCACAATTCATCGGTCTCAACAAAGACACCGCAAAAAAAAGATTACATCGACTAGAACTTTGTATTGAGATCCAAAGAGAGAGAAGAAGCCATCTAGCTAATAACTATGGACCCGTAGGTCTGAAGTAAACTACTCACACATCACCGGAGAGGCCATGGAGTTTATGTAGAGGCCCTCCGTGATCAATGCCCCCTTCGGCGGAGCTCCAGAAAAGGCCCCGAGATGGGATCTCTCGGGTACAGAAGGTTGCGGTGGTGGAATTAGGTTTTCGTGGTGGAAACTTATATGATGGAAAATAGACCCGGGGGCCATAGGTTTCACTAGTGGCTTCTCTCAAGATAGCATAAGTATTACGGTGGGTGAACGAATTACTGTCGAGCAATTGATAGAAAAGTGCATAATTATGAGAATATCTAGGCATGATCATGTATATAGGCATCACGTCCGTGACAAGTAGACCGACTCCTGCCTGCATCTACTACTATTACTCCACACATCGACCGCTATCCAGCATGCATCTAGAGTATTAAGTTCATAAGAACAGAGTAACGCATTAAGTAAGATGACATGATGTAGAGGGATAAACTCAAGCAATATGATATAAACCCCATCTTTTTATCCTCGATGGCAACAATACAATACGTGCCTTGCTGCCCCTGCTGTCACTGGGAAAGGACACCGCAAGATTGAACCCAAAGCTAAACACTTCTCCCATTGCAAGAAAGATCAATCTAATAGGCCAAACCAAACTGATAATTCAAAGAGACTTGTAAAGATAACCAATCATACATAAAAGAATTCAGAGAATATTCAAATATTGTTCATAGATAATCTTGATCATAAACCCACAATTCATCGGATCTCGACAAACACACCGCAAAAAGAGTTACATCGAATTGATCTCCAAGAAGATCGAGGAGAACTTTGTATTGAGATCCAAAGAGAGAGAAGAAGTCATCTAGCTAATAACTATGGACCTGGAGGTCTGAGGTAAACTACTCACACATCATCGGAGAGGCTATGGTGTTGATGTAGAAGCCCTTCGTGATCGATGGCCCCTCCGGCGGAGCGCCGGAAAAGGCCCCAAGATGGGATCTCACGGGTACAGAAGGTTGCGGCGGTGGAAATAGGGTTTCGTGGTGCTCTGGATGGTTTCGGGGTACTTAGGTATATATAGGAGGAGGAAGTAGGTCGGTGGAGCCACGAGGGGCCCACGAGGGTGGGGGCGCCCAAGGGGGCAGGCACGCCTCCCTGCCTCGTGGCCTCCTTGATTGTTTCTTGGCATCCACTCCAAGTCCTCTAGATCATGTTTGTTCCTAAATTAACTCTCCCGAAGGTTTCATTCCGTTTGATATTCCTTTTCTGCGAAACACTGAAATAGGCAAAAAAACACCAATTTGCACTGGGCCTTGGATTAATAGGTTAGTCCCAAAAATAATATCAAAGTGTATAATAAAGCCCATTAAACATCCAAAACAGAATATATATATATATATATATATATATATATATATATATATATATATATATATATATATATATATATATATACAGACGGTCTATTCTGCTAATATTAGCAGAATAACTATTTTGCACACCTCTTCGGCACTGCACGCTCAACATAAGCGCACTGCATCATTTTGACGACGAGCACTGCAATAGAGACTAGTGAACTTCTCGTCGGAAAAAACTGCACGCGTTATTTTTTCGGTACTGTTTTCGCTCTAATTTTTAACCGTTTATCGGAATGAGGCGTGTAATATACCATTGAAAAGCTATGGATTAGGCGCAACTTCGACATGTTGAACACTTTTCGAGATTCCACACGGTTTAAGAGCAGTTTTGAAAATAGCGCGGCGGATGACGAGTGGTAGCGAGCGTTTTTTCGTGTTTTTTTCTAAACCGCTTGTTGGAATGAAGCAAATGATACGCCGTTGGATAGATATCGTCGAGGCGCATCTTTTTCATATATAAATCTTTCTCTAATTCATTACGGTTTAAGAGCAGTTTCATGAAACTAAATCGCGGAGCTCTGTTTTTCAAATTTTTTGAAATTTTCGGTACTGTTTTTGCTCCAGTTTTCTAACCGTTTGTCGAAACGAAACATATGATACGCCGTTGGAAAGCTACGGACAAGGCGCAACTTTCATATGTTGAAATGGTTTTGAGATTCCTTATGGATTTTAGTTAATTTTGAAAATCGTGCGGCTGACTTCGAGAGGCAGCGGTTGTTTTTCCGCGAAATTTTTACGAACGGCTGGTCAGAATAATTCAAATCATACGCTGTTGGAAAGATATCGACCAGACGCAACTTTTTCATGTAGAACACTCTCTGTAATTCTTTACGGTTTAAGAGGAATTTCAAATTTACCGAAATACGGACACTTTGTTTTTCGCGACACCTAAATCGACGTGGGTACTTCATCCGACTGAAAACCGCACTACATCGGACGAAAAGCCGCACTGCATTGGACGGGTAAGAGAACTGCATGGTTTCTTTTATTCAAACGTAATTTTTTTCAAGGACGAGAAAGTAGAGTGCACTTCACATCAGGTGTAAATTAACCACAACACTATCAAGAAGTGAACCGCATTACTTTTGTTACTTCCGTAACATTTTTTTGCACTTATGGAATGAACAACATCACACACCCGACCGCACTGCTTCAGTTAGAAAACCGCACTGCATCAAATGGTCAAGTGAATGACATTACTTTTTTTGTCGTTTCTCTACCATTTTTCATTTAACACATTTTTGCACTGCATCAAATGGTCAAGTGAACGGCATTACTTTTTTTGTCGTTTCTCTACCATTTTTCATTTAACATATCTTTGCACTTCATTTCCTGCTTTATTTTTTCTGTTTGGAGTTTTTGTATTTCCACATTGGCAAGTTGTACACGTGCGGAGAAGCGAACCGCATGGTCGAGAGAAATGAGCCGCAATACAATTCTAAATGAACTTCTTTGGTAAACAATTTTCAAACGAGTCCATATAACTTTTCTCAGGGTTCAGTTTACTAAATCAAACGTTGGAGCGGCTCTCATCACACAAAATATAGTTAACTGAACCCTGAGAAAATAATTAGTGAACCACATTTGCACTTATTTTTTCATCCCAAAGAAAGTGTACTCCACACAATTTTCCTTTTAACCGCAACCATCAACTGGCCGAACTGCACCAGGTAAACTACATGGGCCAGCTGGAGAACCTCCTGCCAACACCAAGCAAACTGCAGCAACGAACCTCCTGCCGTGTGCATCCATACTGCAGCGTCGCACGGCTGAAACTGAAGTTCGTGCCAATCGTCCTCTCAAGTGCTTGCGTACTGCATTGACGCCCAACTAACCTGCAACGATAGCAAGCTGCACTGCTCGCCGTCAGTGGATAACAACAATGAAAAATTGGACCTGGGCATGAATGCCATCACCGAAATTGCACACAAATGCAAGAACATCAGACAAATTGCACCTGGGAGAATATTTCTCCACCATCCTCCTCCCGATGCTGCTGGAAGCGTGAGAGGAGATGGCTACCCCCCGCCGCCGGAGTGCACTGCACACATGCCCGTCGGAGGACAGTGGCGCCCACCCAACCGAGCTGTAGTGCGACTCACCTGAGCACTACATGCGTAGCACCACCGGACTGCACGCGGGGGGCACCGAACTGCAGGCCAAAAAAAACTGCCGGCGCCCATGGATGAGCTGCTAGAGAGGCTCGCGGTGCACTGCTCCAGGGCACGCGGCGCACTTCTCGAGGATGACGGCGGGGCTAGGCCGGCCGGCGCGACGGCGGAGGTAGAAGGAGGCCGGGGAGGGAAGGGTGAGTCGCGGAGGTTGGGCGGCGTCTCGGGGGGAGGAGGTTGGGCGGCGGCGCGAGGGAAGCAGGCTGGGCAGCGACGCGGGGGGCCGTCGTGGCCTGGCTCCGGCAGCGGGGCGTCGCGGGGGCCCGTCGAGGCCTGGATCCGGCGCCGGGACGTCGCGGGGGCCCGTCGAGGCCTGGATCCGGCGGCGGTTCATGCTGGGGAGCGGTCGGAGGGGTGGCTCGCCGGCGATGGGAGGAAGGCCACCGGCAGGATGAGCGGGTGGGGCGGGGTGGTTGGGCGGCGCGCCGGCCGTGGGAGGTAGGTGGAGGAGGAAGGTGGTAGGCGCGGTGGCGCGCGGCTGGGTAGGAGGAAGCGGGCGACGGGGAGGATGGAGGTGGTTCTGCGCGGGGGAGGGGGGAAAGTGGAGAGAAGTGAGGGAGTGGGAGGAGAGGAAGAGTGGGTGGGGTGGGGCGGTGACGTGGGGGTGTTATCAGAATAAGAAACTGATGTGCAGAATAAGTCTTAAGGGGGTGTTATCATAATAGACCCATCATATATATATATATATATATATATATATATATATATATATATATATACATGGAACAATCATAAAGTATAGATATGTTGGAGACGTATCATTAAGACATACAAAGTACCCATCATAAACTTCCATATCTTGCATTACATTATTCGCCATTCGCCTCTCGTTTTCCTCTCCTCCACTTCTAAAACGTCTTCAGAAAAATACAAAAAAGATTTGCCTTTTCTTCGCCTTTCTTCTGTTCGTCTTCTTCATTTGCTTTCGGTTTTGCTCGTTTGCTAGATTGGTTTGTTGCTACCATGTCTGAATCTGGGGAGGTTACCGTTGAAAAGGGTAGTGAAGATTTTGAGGGGAACTTTGATGATTTTTCTAATAATGATCCTCGCGAAGAAAAAACTATCTTTCATACAAAAAACTTCGCATAGGTAGCGGCAGTATTATTGAAAAAGGGGTTATTCAAGATTTCTTTACTTGTGCGGGGGGGGGGGGGGGGGGGGGCTCACCGTGTTGACCAGGCGAGGGGTCGGCGAGGCTCGTAGGAGCCAAGTCGAGGAGGGGGCCAGGGACGACGAGGCAACGGGGAGGACGAGCGACAGCTACGGGGTTGGGGCAGCGGTGTCGAGCACTCGGGCGAGATGGGGGCGCGAGGGGGGAGGCGAGGGAAGGAGCTACTGGGGTTCAGGGGTAGGGGGTCATCGGCGGTTAAGTAGTCGGGGATGGCGCCGTGGATGGCCGGCGTGTGGCTGGTGGCCATGGCCGATGGCCTCCACGCCCACCCCTGTGAACAGGAAGGTGGGGGGAGGCGCAGGGGCAGGCTAGGCCGGCCTGCCCGGGCTGGCTGTGGCCAGCTGGGCCTAGTTGGCCCAGTAGGGGGGTTGGTTTCTTTTAAAAAAATTGTTTTGTTTTCTTTTGTTTATTTTCTTTTACTATTCTATAAATCAAAAGGCAAATTCCTAAATTAGTGTTACAACACCACCCACTGCCACAAAACTTTTACCCCAAAATAATATAGTTTAGTATTTTATAAAATACAAAAAGGCATTTAATTAATGGTCTTAGCTACTGTTTTAGTTATTTTAATGCATTTAAATATTATTACTTATGATTTATTTGGCAGCATATAGTTAACAGATCTGCCAATCTTTGCAGTAGGCGAAAACCATAATGACAACCATCACGCAGTGCTGGTGGCACCAAACATGCCTAACATTGCAACGAGTTGCTACACGGGCAAATCAAGTTTGCTAGGAAAGCAAGTGAGCAATGATAATCGCTATTATCATAAAACAGCTCTCTCGCCGTATAATCTATTCTGTGGAAAAGGCAAAGGTACATACAAGTGTGGTTGCTTGAGTTCAGGGTTTAGCACTTTAGCCTATTGTGAATAATTCTAAGAGAATCAAGATGTGTATCATGCTAAAACATGTGCGCCTGCAAAATATATGATCAAATTTGTCTTGTAATCTATAGGATAAACGAAACAAAAACCCAAGAATGTGAGGGAAAAGCAATGATTGACATGATGGATTTGTGTTGCGAAGCAGCGAGGGCTATGGACAACGGAGACATGAGAGCGGTCGGATTAGTAATAAAACGTGACCCACATCATTATCAGGAACAATTTGTAATGCCTCATGAGGGCATAAGAGAGAAGCCTACACTACTTACAACCAAAATTTATTCTTGGATAGTAATACATGACACAACATCATTATCAAACCATACGAAGAACCGAAATACCTACTACTCCCTTTGTACCGAAATACTTGTAGTTGGGGAAAACTAGTACAAGTTCCTCCAACAACAAGTATTGTGGTAGAGGGAGTACACTCCAGCTACTAATCATAAGCACTACCATACTGGGAAAGCATGCCTGCATCACCAGAAGACATTCCCCTTTTTGATTCATCGCTAGACCTTAGAATTTCTGGCATGAAAGAAGCATCCCCTGTTGTAGGCATTGACTACATTGAATTATGAAGATCGTAATACGGATTCGGTGAGAAACCAGAACCATACTGGGGGCGGGATGAAGTTAACATGATATGACTAGCAGGGTTTCTTGAAAAGACGGCCTGCCGACTTGATGTCAAACTGAACCTTGAGGCATAGCCATCAGCGGAATACGCCTCGTTTTGGGGAAACGAGTCTGTCGGCAACCGGAACAAGCCAGCAGGGCCAACTGGTACCTTTGCATCATCACCTGCTAAACTGATCCTGCTAAGGTAGTCTTCTGATGCTGGCAGTGCCAATATTTCCTGGCTAAGCCGTTGTGACATGCAAAGTGGAAGTTCTGTGTCGTTGACTTGCAAATCATCATCTGTGTAGTGATCCTCTGGTGCTGGAAGTGCCAACATGTCTTGCCTGGGTGGACTTGCCCTGCCCAGTTTTTCCCTGAGGGACATCTTGGCACGTTGAAGGGCCTCTAGAACACCTCCCACGTCATCACTTGGGGGTGGCTGCATGTCAATCTGGTTATCGGTATGGTTATGAAAGCATGACGAGCTCCATTCAGACACTTTGCTTTTAGGGGTATCACTTAAAGGACTTCCAAGTGATGGTGTGGTTACATAGTGCTCATAAGAGCGAGCGTTGCCATGGTAGCTGGAACCACTGTCTGAATTCCCGTCTCCTTGACCTTTATTATGTACTGCATTTGGGCTGCTATGATAGCCTTTTTGTGGTGAAGAAGCTGGTCTTCCAAGATTATTCACACTCCCTTCAATAATTTCAGTATAACTTTTATGTACTATCTCATCCTTCCTAGCACGCAATTCATCATCAACTGAAGCAACTACTGCAGTAGCCCGCTCGAAATCATTATCAGGTCCTTCACACTTCCCAATAGTGCTTACATTTGGAGCATTTGTGGACAAGCCAAAGGCCGATTCGTTCAATAAACACTCCGATGGACTGTTGATTCCAGAGAGATCTCTTTTATCTCTTGATCGTGCCTCTTCACCAACTAGTTCTCTATTCATAATCTGAGCAGCTCTGCCCCTCTGTCCCCAAGCTTTTACATTCTGATTTAACTTATTATCTCGGTCAACATCATCCTGGGAGTTGAAATGCAGAAGTACAAGTCAAACAACAAAAATCCTAGTATTTTTAAGTTCTATATCCAGCAACTGCAAAGCTCACTATTATGCAAATAAAGTAAAAGAAAATTGTTTGGTTTACATTGACAACAAGTACTTCATGTTAGGAGAATAAAAATCATTCCGAAACAGATCAATATGCAAGTTTGACTAAAGAGGAACACGGCAGTCTACTATTTCAACAAGCAATTTGATGACTATCAGGTCCATTGACTGCTTAGATCAACCAACACCACCAAAGCCATCTCAGGTTCTTAAGACGGATCATATCTCCGTATGCATCAAAATGCAATGTTAATCTTTCAACATGGTTCAATGTGCATATTTATTTTTAGAGGTAAATACATTAGAAGTCTTACAACTTACGCGCGACGGTCAGTTTGGTGCACGAATTTGCAAAATACGTATTTCTAGTCATTAAACTTGTGCGGGTGTGCAAATACGGTCACATTTCCCGTACGTGGATGTATTTGCTGCCTACGTGGCAACGCCATTGTAGCAAGGGCCCATTGTCAGTGCCTAGTGCACGTGATGTTTTTTCTACAAAAACACCCTTGTTTTTTTTACTTTGTACAAAAGCACTCCAACAATAGTTGTCCGCTGGGTCCCAGCCGTCAGTATTCGCTGTAAAAACATTTGGCTGGAAAAAATGGGACAGAGCGAGTTCGAAACTGCAAACTGTTGTAATGGCGCTAACGACCTAACCACCACAACTGATCATGCTTGCTGTTTCATTTGGACTACTAAGGTATATCACCTCTTGGATAAAAGTACACATTCTGAATATATTTTCTTTTCTCTAGATTTTCCAATTTAAAATGATTCAGATTCAAACAAAATTTCCACTGATTTGTTCGAAAGAAAATTACATACATTCCTTCTGCACAACAGTTTCTTTTATCTAGATTTTTAACTTAAAATTCGAATTTAAAGAAAAAATTTATTTGATTTTTCCGGGAAAAAATTACGTAAATTCATTCGGACCTGTATTTTCTTTTATCAAGATTTTCCAATTTAAATTTATTCGAATTCAGACAAAATATCCAGTGATTTGTTCGAAAGAAATTTGCGTACATTGATTATGAACTGTATTTCTTTTATATAGCTTATTCAAATTCAAACAAAAATTAGATGATTTGTCCGAAAACAATACTTACATTCATTCTGAGCCACATTCCTTTTCTCTAGATTTTCAAATTTCATATTATTCGATTTGAAACAAAGTTTTTCTAATTTGACCCCAGAAAATGTGTATATTCGTTGTGCACTATATTAACTTTTCCATATTTTAAAATTTTAAATTATTTGAATTCAAACAAAAAATAGTTGATTTCTCCGAAAAATTTATGTACATTATTTTTTACATATAATTTTTTATCTAGATTTTCGAATTTATAATGAGTTCTGTTGATTGTCCGAAAGAAATTGACGTATATTCATTATGAACTATATTTTATTGTAAATAGAAAAAAGAAAGAAGAATACATAAGATAAATTGTGTTTATCTATTTAAATGTCATTGTGGCTGATGTTTTTTTTAACTCATTGTGGCCGGATGGTTAGTGCTCCCACACGCGGCGAGCTTACGCGTTCATAGGTTCTTCTAAAAAAATGTGGTCATAGGTTTGAACCGGTGCCTTCCCTTTTTCTCGTTTTGGTTTCTATTTTAACTTGTACTGTCTTTTTTTAAAGCCGTACAATATTTCTTATATAAAGCTAATTGTGCTCCAAGAGTGTGAACAATATGTAAGTCAATTGGTTATTGAAGCGTGGCGGATCTGTCATGTGGGGCGCTGCGTACAGGCGCGGGTCGCGCGCCCAGGGGCAGCAGCCGACGGCCACAGCTGGCGAGGCATGATCGGGACAAGGAGTCCTGATCCTACGTTGGTTCCTAGAGTCCAGGAGTAGTTAGTTTCCTAGTTTGTTAGGAGTCCAGGAGTAGTTAGTTTCCTAGTTTGTTAGAAGCCCATGAGGCCTTTATATATCCTGTAATCTGCACCCTTGGACGCAGGCAATAAATCATTATCTCCTACCTCCTCCTCTACTCCTAATCTCTTCTCCTGCACCAAGCAGTTAGGCAAAAACCCTAGCGCTCCTATCAACCGAGACTACGAACTACGTAGTCGAGGTCCTGCTGTCTTGGGCACCGAGGTCCTTGACAACTTGGTATCAGGTTCCAGGCGATCCTCTTCCTCGTCCGCGCTCCATCCGCAGCCCGCCGCCACCCCTGCGTCCGCGCCAAGCACACCTCCATCGCCACCATCCGCCGCCGCCTCGGTCACTTCCGGCATGGCAGAACCAACCACCGCTGATCTGGCCACGATGATCGAGGCCTTGACTGCAACGGTGGCGTCCCTGCAGACGTCCGTCGCCGCGCTCCAGAAGGACAAGTCCACCTCCTCGTCGAGCGCTGCCGGCGCCCACGATGGGCAACACCACAATGATCACCCGCCCCGGTTTCAGAAGATGGACTTCCCCAAGTTCGACGGCAAGTCAGATCCGCTCGCTTTCCTCAACAGATGCGAGTCCTTCCATCAACAACGGATCGCCGAGGAGGAAAAAGTCTGGATGGCGTCCTACAACCTTGAGGGTCCTGCCCAGCTGTGGTACATGCAGGTCCAGCGTGACGAGGGCACTCCGCCGTGGCGCCGCTTCTCCGAGCTGCTCAACCTCCGCTTCGGGCCACCTCTCCGCGCTAACCCGCTGGGCGAACTAATGGCGTGCAAGCGCACAACGTCCGTAGTCGACTTCCAGGAGCGGTTTGAGGCGCTCCTCCCCCGGGCAGGCATCTTATCAGAGACACAGAAGGTTCAGATCTTCACCGCGGGACTCCAGCCACCCCTCAGCCTCGATGTGGAAATCCACAACCCGCAGTCCCTCGCCGTCGCCATGAGCCTCGCCCGCAAGTTGGAGCTGCGCGACCAGTGCGCGCTCACCTCCGCGCCACCGGTGCGTTTTCAGCAGAAGGGCATCCTGCCGGCGCCCGTACCACGCCTCGCGCCCCCCGCACCGGCTCTACCAGCCGCACCCCCTGCTCCTAGTCTGCCGGAAGGGCGCCCAATCAAACGCCTGTCACAGACAGAGATGGAGGAACGCCGTCGCCTGGGCCTATGCTTCAATTGTAATGAGAAGTTTGGCAGGGGCCACAACCGCGTCTGCCAGCGCATCTTCCTCCTCGACCTGGCGCCGGACGACGACGACACGGCCTCCGCCACCGCTGATGCCTCGCCGGCCGACCCTCGGATCTCGCTCCACGCGATCTCCGGCGTGCGCACGAGCGAGACCATGCAGATGCATGTCACCCTCGGGGGTGTCTCCCTCCTCGCCCTGATCGACTCAGGCTCCACCCACAACTTCATCGCCGAGGAGGCGGCCGCTCGTGCTACACTGCCATCCCCCACCACCGAGAAGATGCGTGTCACGGTGGCCAACGGCGAGCGTGTTCCGTGCCAGGGCGCATACCGCGCCGTCTCCTTCCGCATCGACCAGGAGGCGTTCTCGGAGGATTTCCTCGCCTTGCCGCTCGCAGGCTACGACGTCGTCTTGGGCACGCAATGGCTGGCGACGCTTGGAACGATCCTGTGGGATTTCCACGCCCTCTCCATGACGTTCTGGCGGAGGGTCCATCGGGTCTGCTGGCGCGGCCTTGCCGGACCGGACGGGCCAGCCCTGCAATCATGCAATGGCCGCGATTTCCTCGACGCCATCCTCACCGAGTTTGACGGCATCTTCGCCGAACCCTCCGGCGTACCACCACTCCGCAGCCGCGACCACGGCATCACCCTGCTGCCCGGCTCCGCCCCGGTGGCCGTCCGTCCGTATCGCTACCCGGCCGCGCACAAGGACGAGCTGGAGCGTCAGTGCGCCGCCATGCTCGCCCAGGGCATCATCCGAGCAAGTCGTTCCGCATTCTCATCGCCGGTACTGCTGGTCCGCAAGCCCGACGGGTCCTGGCGCTTCTGCATTGACTACCGCGCCCTGAACGCCATCACCATCAAGGATGCGTTTCCAATTCCGGTGGTGGACGAACTCCTCGACGAGCTCCGGCGCGCTCGTTTCTTCACCAAGCTCGACTTACGCTCCGGCTACCACCAGGTGCGGATGCGTGCGGAGGACATCCCAAAGACTGCCTTCCGTACCCACGACGGCCTCTACGAGTTCCTGGTGATGCCGTTCGGCCTCTGCAACGCGCCGGCGACGTTCCAGGCACTCATGAATGATCTGCTGCGGCCGTACCTGCGCCGTTTCGTTCTCGTCTTCTTCGACGACATCCTCATATTCAACGAGTCGTGGGCCGATCATCTTCGCCATGTGCGCACCATCTTTACCGTACTACGCCAGCACCGGCTCTTCGTCAAGAGGTCCAAATGCTCGTTCGCCGTCGAGTCGATCTCCTACCTGGGTCACACCATCTCCGCGGCCGGAGTGGCCATGGATCCGGAAAAAGTGCAGGCCGTGGCCGACTGGCCACAGCCTCGCTCGGCGCGCGCGGTCCGGGGGTTTCTCGGTCTTGCAGGGTACTACCGCAAGTTTGTCAAGGAGTTTGGCGTGGTCGCCGCGCCCCTGACGGCCCTGCTTCGCAAGGACGGCTTCTCATGGTCGCCGGAGGCGGCAGCAGCTTTTACCGCCCTCAAGACGGCGGTCACCACGGCTCCCGTGCTCGCATTGCCCGATTTCACATGGCCGTTCATCGCCGAGTGTGACGCGTCTACATACGGTTTCGGGGCCGTCCTTCTCCAGGATCAGCACCCGGTGGCTTTCTTCAGCCGGCCGGCCGCGCCTCGTCACCGTTCTCTGGCGGCATATGAACGGGAACTCATTGGCCTGGTGCTCGCTATTTGCCATTGGCGACCGTACCTCTGGGGGCGCCAATTTGTGGTAAAAACTGACCACTACAGTCTCAAATTCCTCCTTGACCAGCGCTTGGCAACCATTCCGCAGCACCACTGGGTCGGCAAACTACTGGGGTTCGATTTCACTGTGGAGTACAAGGCCGGTAGTACAAACACGGTGGCGGATGCCCTTTCCCGCCGCGACACGGAAGAGACGGGGGTCATGGTTATATCTGGTCCTCACTTCGACTTCATCGACCGCCTACGGCACGCTTCGTCCACCGACCCAGCACTCGTCGCATTGCGCGAGGATATCACGGCAGGCGCTCGGCAGCTGCCGTGGGCGCTCTCCGACGGCCTCGTCACTTTTAACGGCCGCCTCTACATCCCGCCAACGTCTCCACTACTCCAGGAGCTTCTCACCGCAGTGCACGATGACGGACACGAAGGCGTCCTGCGCACGCTGCATCGTCTCCGCCGCGACTTCCACGCACCTAACCTTCGCAAGACGGTGCAGGAGTATGTCCGCGCCTGTGGTACTTGCCAGCGGTACAAGTCCGAGCACTTGCACCCCGCCGGTCTGCTGCTGCCACTGCCGGTGCCCACGGCCGTGTGGACTGACGTCGGCATCGATTTCGTAGAAGCGCTCCCTCGTGTGGGCGGGAAGTCTGTTATCCTCACCGTGGTGGATCGCTTCAGCAAGTACTGCCACTTTGTGGCGCTGGCCCACCCGTACACGGCGGAATCAGTGGCGCAGGTGTTCTTCGCTGAGATTGTGCGTCTCCATGGCGTCCCGCAGTCCATGGTCTCTGACCGCGACCCCGTCTTCACCTCGGCTTTTTGGCGGGAGCTTATGCGCCTCACCGGGACCAAGCTGCACATGACGACTGCGTTTCATCCACAGTCGGATGGCCAAATGGAGGCTGCTAACAAGATCATTGTGATGTACCTCCGTTGTCTCACCGGGGATCGTCCCAGGCAGTGGCTCCGATGGCTTCCCTGGGCCGAGTACATATACAACACCGCCTACCAGACATCAACCCAAGAAACTCCGTTCAAGCTTGTGTATGGCCGTGACCCTCCCACTATTCGCTCTTACGAGCCGGGCGATACACGGGTGGCCGCAGTGGCCAGGAGCATGGCGGAGCGCGACGAGTTACTCGCAGACGTCCGCTATCGTCTACAGCAGGCACAAGCGGTCTACAAGTCCTACTACGACAGACGCCATCGGGACATTCGGCATGACGTGGGCGATTGGGTCTGGCTTCGTCTTCGCCAGCGCGCTGCGTCCTCTCTCAACCTGCCAACCAGGGGCAAGCTCAAGCCACGCTTCTATGGGCCGTACCGCATTTCAGAGGTCGTCAACGACGTGGCCTACCGCCTTGAGCTTCCGGCACGCTCGCGCCTCCATGACGTGTTCCACGTGGGCCTCCTCAAGAAGTTCTTCGGCACGCCTCCAACTGCACCACCGGGATTGCCTCCGATCCACAACGGGGCGGCTGTTCCAGAACCGGAGCGCGTGACTCGTGCACGACTAGCACGCGGCGTTCGCCAGCTGCTCGTCCACTGGAAGGGTGAAGCAGCATCATCAGCTACATGGGAGGATCTTGACAGTTTCGTCGAGCGCTACCCCGCTTTTCAGCTCGAGGACGAGCTGCTCGTCGAGGGGGGGGGGAGAGATGTCATGTGGGGCGCTGCGTACAGGCGCGGCGCGGGTCGCGCGCCCAGGGGCAGCAGCCGACGGCCACAGCTGGCGAGGCATGATCGGGACAAGGAGTCCTGATCCTACGTTGGTTCCTAGAGTCCAGGAGTAGTTAGTTTCCTGGTTTGTTAGGAGTCCAGGAGTAGTTAGTTTCCTAGTTTGTTAGAAGCCCATAAGGCATTTATATATCCTGTAATCTGCACCCTTGGACGCAGGCAATAAATCATTATCTCCTACCTCCTCCTCTACTCCTAATCTCTTCTCCTGCACCATTGAGCAGTTAGGCAAAAACCCTAGCGCTCCTATCAACCGAGACTACGAACTACGTAGTCGAGGTCCTGCTGTCTTGGGCACCGAGGTCCTTGACAGGATCGTAGCAGGTGTTCTGTTTGAATCCCACTGTCCGTTCATCATTTTTCATTTTATTTGAGGATTTTTTGCGTAAATAAATAAAATGCAAGGGTGCTTTCTGAAGAAAAAAAATAGTGCACACGGGTTACCCACCGCTGACAATGGACCCCTGCCACGTTGGCACGTCATGTATTGACATGATACGGCTGAATACGGCAGAAAGCACCGTATATGAACGGAGGGACAAGTTAGATGACCAGAAACACGTATTTTACAAGTTTATGCACCAAACTGACCATCGTGTGCAAGTTCTATGACTTGCGGTATATTTACCTCTTATTTTTAAGGGAAGAAGTACTAGCACAATAACCACTGTATCTAGTACTGTAATTCGTTGGTTGATACTCGAATGAAAGTAAATGTGCACGTACCGAAGTTGAATCTCTGCTCCCATTGAATTTCTTCTCCCACTCCCTCTGAGCATTTTCTTGTGCCTCATACTGCCCAATCAGCGCAGCCTGATTCTCGAGGACTCTCTCCATCTCCCCACCCTTCTCATACTCACTACCACCACAGGAACCTCGCCCGTCTTGGCCCACCTCATCATCCAAATCATGTTGCTCATCGGTGCAATCGGATTTTATCTGGTCCTCCTCCAGACCCTCGGCAGCATTGCCCTTGCCATCCCCACCTTCAGTCTGCAACCTGTTACAGCGATAGTGTAAGTACAGCAAGTTAGATAGGCCAATGCACAGCTACAGACCAAGAATCAGCACAGAACAGTTTCAGCAAATGTGGTTGTGTCATTGTGTGCCTGGACCTCGGCTCCTTCCTCCGGATCTTCCGGCAGGACTGGCCCGGCTGGTACTTGGGCGAGGAATCCGCGGCGAGCAAGTAAAAGTAGCTCCTCCTGTGGCCATGGCCGTGCCGCTGCCTGGCTTTGAGATGCGGGTGGCGCCTGTCCGCGCCAGGGCTGGCGGCGCGGCCCTTCCAGGAGAGGCCCCCGGGCCGAGGCGCCCCGGCCGGGCCTCCGAGCTCCGAGCCCGACAGCGCGTCCTCCGCCTCCCCGCCGCCGCCCCCGTGGCCGGGGGCCTCGGGGGCGCCGCCGGCGCCGTCGTCGTCGGAGCCGGAATCTGCGGCATCGGAGAAACGGCCGAAGCCCTGGGAGTCGAGGATGGCGAGCACCTCCGCGGCGGCCCGCTCCGCCTCCCGGCGCTGGGCCGTCACCGCCCGGAGCTGCTCCTCCAGCTCCGCGACCTGCAACGGCGACAGCAGTCAGTCGGCAATGGCGCAGGCAAAATGCGCGGGAGGGGGGGAGCGGTGGGAATGGTGAGCGCGCAGGCACGTACCCGGTTGGCGAGCTGGTCGGCGCGGTCCTTGGCGGCGCGGGAGACGGAGCGCTCGGAGAGGAGGCGCGCGCGGAGGAAGTCGATGGTCATGGCCGTGGTCGCGTCCGCCGCCATCGCGAACCAACGAGCTCGCCCGCCCGCTCCGGATGGCCCTTCTGTGTTCTGGCTATGGGAGGAGCGACCGCCCCAGCGCCGCAAGGAAGTCAGTCACGACGGGGGTCACGTGGCGACGGTGCGCGCTCTTTTTTCCTTTTGTTTGTCCCCCGCCCGTCCGCTTTCGCGTTAGCTAACTCCGTCGCGTGACCCCGTCCGGTGCGTCTGTTTAGGATAGGACAGAGGAATAGCGCGGTCCAACGCGCGGTTTTAAACAGACTAATGTTCGAATTTCATCCTTTTTAATTTATTTCTGACCCAAACTTACGCTAAGTTTAAATTAAAACAAACATCGCGCGGACGGGTTGAACGCACGCCATTGTTCTCCTATGGCCTGTCTGTCAGGACACTAGCAGTCCATTCGCCTTCAACGCCTCCACGTGCTCTTCCCTGCCCCACCCTGCTGTCGGCGCTGCCACTATTCTCTGGCCACCTCCTCACAGCTCACCCCCCTCTCCCTGTCCGTCCATAGCAAACTACGTCTCGATATGGCCGTCACCATGCTCGTGCTTTCGTAGGAGTTTTGGTCGTCGCTTGGAGGAGATTTAGCCGTCGCCGTTGTAGCCGGTGCCAAAGGGGATACGATCGCCGGCGACGGATATGGACCAGGGCAACTTCTGTCGAGTGCTTCAGAGCGGCCAGTAGCCGGCCGCCAACCACCCCTGCTGTATCGAGGTGATCATCGCGACCTCTTTGCCACCACGACCGCAAGGTGTTAGACACTTTGCCCACAAAGGCATGGATAGTGGAGATGAATTTTTCTTCCACCATTTCATTTATTGTGGGACGATTCGTCCTCGGATGACGAAGATCTTGTGGTGGTTGCATTGGTCGTTCACGACCACATTGAATGGAAGCTTCCTCGGTACAGGGATCAGTCACTGGCCGTGCTCCCAACCTGAATCGCAACGGAGAGAGAGGTCACGCCCTGCTTTATGCCGATTACTTTGCGAACACCCCGCTCTTCAAGCCAGATAAATTTCGTCGTCGTTTTCGTATGGCAAGGCATTTGTTCAATCGTATCCGAGAGAGAGTGGTTGCTCATGACTCATACTTCGAGTGCAAGATGGATGCCCTTGGCAATTTTGAATTCTCCTGTTACCAGAAATGCACCGCGGCCATCCGCATGCTTGCATATGAAATTTCAGACAATCTGGTGGATGAGTATGTGCGTATGAATGAGTCCATATGTACAACTTCTGCAAGGCCATAGAGACCATTTCAATTGGGTTGTAAAACTATTTCTACTTTCAGACAATTAATATTTAGACGTGCAAACTAGTTTTGAACATTGAAATATGAATATATGGACATTTTTAGCCATGACGGATAAAATGAGGTCAAAGGATACGTCCGCGCGTTGAACGCATGGTCACCGCATCTTAAGACAGACCCGAACATAACCTCGTTGTCTATGAAAACAGACAGAATCCGGACGTTGGCCTTACGCCACTGCCGCCGTACCCGTCGGGCGCGTGAGACGTGGTCGCCGTAATCCACAAGGCAACGCGGCAGTAATGATAAAACCACCACCGGCGTGTGGGTGTGTCGACAGGTAGGGCGGCAACAAAAGCTTAAGTTTCGAGAGCCGTACTCGAGTAGTATGGTCTGGTTGCGTAGCTCGACGGACTCGATGTGAATTGATTTGAGCATGATCGTCTTACATAGCTCGATCGGAAAAATGACACCTACAACGGGTGCATTACGCTAGAACTTTGTATGATCCTTGGCCACTAATGTTGTGTATCCCAATTACATATCTGTCGTGAATCCTTTGCCTTATGGTGCGATTAACTATCGCCTTCCAGTTATGAGAAAATAAACCAAGCTACTCTGAAGAAATGCGTACATCGCATCACCGTATTTATCGAAATACCAGTATTTATAGTGTTTCCGCATGATGTTGATGTTTTTTTTTAGGATCAATGCTGCTTTATTAATTAAACGTAGCTGGGATCTCATCAGAGAGAACCTGGATAATAGACTCCGGTGGACTAACCCACCAAACATTACAAACTTCATCACCTAATCCTATTTTGGCTAATTTATCCGCGGCACCATTTGCTTCTCGCTTTGTCCATGTAACCTTCACCTGCAGAAACTGGTTAAGCATCTGCTTAATCTCTTCAACACTTGGCCCCAAGATGGAGAGGTCTTGTTCAGACTTGTTGATCGCCGCGACGACTCCCAGGCAATCCAGCTCGACATGAAGATTCTGCACGTTAGCTTCACTAGCCAGCTGAATAGCACGTTTACAGGCTTCCACCTCCACCATCTCGGCACTGGGGGCCCGGTCGACGAAAGAGCAAGCAGCAGCCCGGAAGCCACCATGATGATCTCTGAGCACTACCCCCGCACCACCCTTGCCTCTGTCCTTGGAGAACGCTCCGTCAGCATTGGCTTTGATCCATCCCTCCTCCGGCGCCTCCCATTTTCTTCTCGCACCCGGTTCCCGGACCGGCGAGGGTTTATGATGGATGTTTCGCCATTCTTCAGTCAACCGCACCACCCGCTCCATTATTTCATGTGGTTCTTCGATCCGTTTTCCATGCCGGGCTTCATTGCGAGCTAGCCACAGCGCATAGACCGACTGGACCATCATCGACCTTTCCTCCTCTTCTGCTTGCTGGAACCACTCCAGGAGCCATGTTGCAACTGCACTCTGGGAACCAAGCTGACACGGTGGGATCGCCACCGCAATTCCCTTCTCCGAACGCAGTCTTTTCCAGTAGAGTACCGAATGGGGACAGCCCCAAAATCTATGATAGATTGTTTCTTCTCGACCACATGCCGTGCAAAAAACTCCCGCCTTGATCTTCCTCCTCCGCAGTTCATGCCCAACGGCTAAACCATTGCGAAGCAGGCGCCACATGTGGATCTTTGCTTTCCCCGGAGCTAAAGTGTCCCACATCGCCATCCAGCTCTTATGCTGGTTCACAGATGACGATGACTCCTGTCATCCCATCCGCGCTCGGTTCATTGATACACGCAGGTGATATGCCAAGCGAACCGTGAAGTAACCATCTTTAGTGAAGTTCCAAGCCAAGTGATCATCCGCACCTGGTCCTCCAACGACAATTTGCTTGATGTCTTCAACGTCCTCCTGTGAGAACATCCTCTCCAGCAGCTGCTCGTTCCAACTCGTACCCCCTTGGTTTAGCAAGTGGCAGACCTTCGTGACCCCCATGACATACTCAGCACCCAGTGGTGATAAGCTGCTCTTTCTTGGTATCCACTGATCATGGTGGATGTTAATCTTGGTGCCATCTCCCACTCGCCACACTAGCCCTGCTCGAAGAAGATCTCTCACATGAAGAATACTTCTGAATGTGTATGATCCACCATCAGAACATGTTGCATTCATAATGTCGCCATTTTTGAAATATCTGGCCTTCAAGACACGCGCACAGAGCGAGGAGGGAACCCGCAAGATCCTCCACACCTGCTTGGCCAATAACGCCTGGTTAAACGCCTCGGCGTCCCTAAAACCCATGCCTCCTTCCTTCTTTGCAGCACACATTTTATCCCAGGCAATCCAATGCACTTTGCACTCACCATTCACTGCCCCCCACCAGAATTTCGACGAGATAGATGTCAGGTTCCGGCACATCTTCTTTGTGAGGAGAAAACAACTCATAGTAAATGCAGGACTTGAGGTCTATCTAAAAAAATGAAAAATGCCTCATATAGATATTGCCTTCATCGTCTCGTGCTCAAACTCACTTGTTTGCTGCCCTACCGACAGGTGCTGCCACTTCGCCCGTTCGTTAGTTACGCAAAGTTTCGTGCTTCAGCCCGTATGCCACCCCCTCTGATCCAGGCAGCCATGCTCACATGGCCGGAAGCGTTGATGGCATGGCACCGTACCTGCGTACGCGTGCATTACAAGCCCGGGCAAGTACAGTGTGCCGCACAGCACGACGGACCTCAAATTCCTCCCACAGTTGCCGTTGGCAAAGCCGTTCCGATATTTCGCCGATCGAAGGAAATGCAGAGGAGGTCCTTTGCTACGAAGTCTAGTCTGAATCCGTTTCAAGACGCGTTTCCCGTGGATCGAGAGTCCCAGTAGTCAAGGTCAACTCGCTCGTCATCCACAAGACGGAAGCTCGAGACAGTAGCCACCACCGTCACCCTAGACCGTGAAATGTTTTTCTTTGCAGCTGCTGGGACACCGTAGACCAGGGGCTCCTCACCTCAAGGTTTGCATGTCGACGCACAGCAAAACAAGCACCTGATACCACACCAGTAGTAAGAAAGTGCCTCCACAGTAGTACTCCCTCCGTAACTTATAATCAGACATTTTTAGACACTATGACTGTCAGAAAAACGTCCTGACATATACTCCATACGTCCCAAATTAATTTTCGTAGAAATGGATGTATCTAGCCGTATTTTTAGTTCTAGATACATCCATTCTACGACAAATAATTCAGGGCAGAGGGAGTATTAAGTATTAAACTACAGAGGTATTAGTAAACTACTCCCTCCGTTCCGAATTACTTGTCTTGGATTTTCTAGATACGGATGTATCTAGACTTATTTTAGTGCTAGATACCTCCGTATCTTGACAAATCTAAGACAAGTAATTCGGAATGGAGGGAGTAGTAGTAACAGCAAGGCACAACAATACTACTGTGATCCATCATGGAAGATCGGGTTAACATAACATTCTCAGCGAAACAGTTGTCAACTTCCACGGCAGAAAACCGAGTCTTCTCACGCAAATACATACCACGGCTCGAGAGTTTACAGTGAATATATGGACGAATCACCTGATTGTACGTTACTTGTTTTCATTCATTCATCAGGGATCCAACAGAGCATCTCGAGCAATCGGTTTCAGATTATTCTTAACAACGAGTGGCGACTTCAATCGCCGCTGGCACACCCCTTGCATCCGCAGTGGACACATTCTATCACCGTCTCTTCCCTGAGGTGCTTGGGGACCCTGCAGACGCAGGTGGTTGCAAAGTTGTGGTCTCGTGTCTGTATGCAGCGGAGGCAGCAGAGACGCTCATAACCTGGCTGCAAGAGACAAGAGAGAAAATAGTTAGCAGTGCGCCATGAGAATGTTGAATTAAGGCAATCAAAGTAGCTGTTACAAGGTAACCATAGCTTCGGAACTAGGTAAACTCTGGTGATTACTGTACAAAACTAGAGAGAGAACTGAACATGATCCAACATACTGTAAGTCTGTAGCAAATACTAGTAGTTGCAACAGCACACTAGTAACAAAAAATCATCATGGGTTACTTGATATTCAGGCAATATGTCCAATTGCACACGTCAGGAGCAGGGGCACTTGTCTGTCTGAGTGTGCATTCATAAGTTAATAAATGATACTTCCTCTGTAAACTAATATAAGAGCGTTTAGATCACTACTTTAGTATTCTAAATGCTCTTATATTAGTTTACAGAGGGAGTACTCGCATAAAGGCCATGGTGTGCAAAATAGGTGAGCAAAATACGGTCAGTGTGCAAGGAAGGTGCATCTGAAATGAACTGATCTTAATTACTCCTCCGATCCATTATTACTTGTCGCAGCTTTAGTACAACTTTGTACTAAAGCTGCAACAAGTAATATGGATCGGAGGGAGTATATATTTCATGAGGATGGCTGATGTTCAGGTGTTTATAGTCTAGCAAAACTGGAACATAATTGCATAATCAGAAGTCCCAAGAGACAACAAACTGGAGAAAAACATCCACCACAGTTAGTACTTAATACAAGCTCAAAATAATGCATGCCTAAAATGATCAAGCCCACCAACCTTTTTCCACTTAGCAATCAGATTTTTGTCTGCATAACCTTGGTCCAAGCAAAACTCATACAGCTCCTTTTTTATCTCCTTCCTTCGATAGTAGAGATCATATATATAACGGCTCTTTTGGTGAGAAATACGGAAGATTGGCCAGAGAGCCTCACACTTCCTCTTCCCATCATGTGTATCATTCTCAGCTGCATCAAAAAAGATCACATTACTACCGTCCTGTAGCAGGAAATAGCAATATACATCTGGAAAAAGATTCAACAAGCATTAAAAATTATACAGATATGCACACCTTCTCTCATTTTGGCTTCCAAATCACGGAGAGTTGGTTCAATAAGCTCCCATCCTTCAGGATACTTCACACGGCTCGTCTTTATCTTAGGCATGCTGCCTCAAGGGAATAAGCTTATTAGAACACGAACCTGTGAGAAACATAGAGCGCAGGTGGTCCTTTAAAATGCTTGCAAGGTAATTAGGTTGCACTTTTCAATTGCAAGTTGCCATGCATAACAAAGAAATAGCAGAGCAACCCTGTGGTAGAAAGTTCCTCCAAAGAGATGAACAACACAAGACATATTGGAATACCCATATTATACAAGCCACCCATGTATGACAGTGCCAGTGTGCAACCATGCTTATTAGGCCATCTCATCTCCGAACGCAAGCGCTAGGAAGCAAGAATAGCCTGCACTAGGGAGCTATCAGCCTAGTAGGATAATTTCTCCGACGAATTAACATGCTCCTTACTACTCTCTAATGTGCACAACAACACTTGGCCACTCATCCAGCATCTCGGATATCTATTGCTGCACTAGTGGATTCAGAGGCATGCTTAATTAACAAGGGGCATCGACTGAAGTACCCAGCCAGGAAGTCCCCAACGCAGTGAGAATTTTGTTCTTCGAAACTAAACTGGAACTAGTAGTAAAGTAGTAATCCAACACGCAGAAACCGAATCCTTAACAAGCTTGACGAACTGGGGCATCCGTCCTAGAGGAAATTTCTCGGATTAGGTCACCCATGACAATTCGAGCGGGTTAGGGTTCGTCGCCCACGGGAGAAATCGATCTCAAGCCCGGACGGATCCCCGCTCCACGGCAGTCGAGTAGAGAGGGGGAGGGGGAGGAGAGGGAGGGGTGCGAGAGAAGAATACTCTACCTTCGAGCTGCCGCGCTTCGGTGGAGGGGGGCGGTGTTCGGCGGCGACGGCCCGACGACCGGACGAGGGGGCGGAAAGTTGTGTTGGATCTTGGCAGGAGCGGGCGGTCTAGCGTGGCCGTTGGGGAGGGCAGCCCCAAGTCCAACCCAGTCAGTCATCGCAGAGTCGGCATCGTCAAATATGCCTATTTTGGCCCAAGAAAACGCCTCCAAACCCGATAACTCAAAATCCGCAGCCCGAGCTCAGATAAACAGTAAAATTTAAAAAAAAATCTAAAAAATGGTGGTGCAAGATGCTTTTTGCATGTACTCGATGCAAATTTTTGTTAAGTTTGAGAGCTCGTGGTAAAAAGGATAAAATCGATCGTGAACAGTGTAATTTTTAGAAGGTTTTTTTTTCTTGCGGGGGTAAAAGAGTTTTATTCCGTAAGCATAGGGTTACAATCCAGAGGCAAAAGATCCTCCACACATGGTGGTCCTCTCCCGAGCCATACAGCAGTAATACACTCCGTACGACTATAGCATGCCAAATGATCTGCTACCCTATTTTGCTCACGCTTAATTTTTAAGGAAATAAACTCTCTATCTACCATGAGATGTTTAATCTCGTTCACCAGATGACCATACGCCGATCTTGACAGTCCTTCACCAATCATCGAGGAAATGGCCACGGAGGAATCTGACTGGACAATGATGGGCATGTTACAGTGTTGAATAGCTAATGTCATATCCTGCATTATTGCATGTAGCTCGGCTTCCAATGCATCACTACAGTTGAACAAATACCGGTATGCGGCAAAAATTACCGACCCATCATGTCTCTTTAATACCATCTCTGCTGCCGCTGACCCATCCGCTGGGGAAAAGGCTCCGTCGACTGACAACGCAGCTCGATCAGTAGTGTATGTTTGGGCCATGGAGTACTAACAACTTCCCGGTATGTAGCGACCGCCTCAGTCTCCATTGCAGGCATTTTACCTTGATTATTTCATTAGTAGTATATGTTTGGGCCAGCCTCAAGTAGCGTAAATAACTTTGTAGGTAATCAGCCGTGAGAGTTACACTTGGGATCTCCTTCCCATGGGTAAAATCTGATCTTACAGACCAAATCCTCCATACCAGCATTATCACACAATCCCTCATCAAATCCGTACAATTTGCCAAGATATTCAGTAACCAGTCCTTCCGTGTATCCACGAGCATCTCCTGATTCGGCAAAGGCCAGAGAGTGCTCATTTTTGCCCAGATAGTACGTGCATGCCCGCATGCAACCAGGGCATGGAAACTTGTTTCCTTTTCATGCCCACACAAAGGGCAGGTATCCCGAGTGGATATATGGCGAAACTTCTTGCAAGAATTCGTCGCTAGAGCATCCGAGACAGTCTTCCATGCCATCATCTTCATTTGAGGGGCACTTGGCCAGACCAGATGCGCTTGAAAGATCGTGGATGTCGCCAGGAGGGGGGGGGGGCGGTGAATAGGCGTTTTAAAATAATTACGGTTTAGGCTTGAACAAATGCGGAATAAATCTAGCGGTTAATTTATCAAACACAAAACCTAAAACAATTAGGCTCACCTATGTGCACCAACAACTTATGCTAAGCAAGATAAACTACTAAGTGATAGCAAGATATATGACAAGAACCAATATGGCTATCACAAGGTAAAGTGCATAAGTAAAGAGCTCGGGTAAAAGATAACCGAGGCACGCGGAGATGACGATGTATCCCGAAGTTCACACCCTTGCGGATGCTAATCTCCGTTTGGAGCGGTGTGGAGGCACAATGCTCCCCAAGAAGCCACTAGGGCCACCGTAATCTCCTCACACCCTCGCACAATGCAAGATGTCGTGATTCCACTAAGGGACCCTTGAGGGCGGTCACCGAACCCGTACAAATGACAACCCTTGGGGGCGGTCATCGAACCCGTACACTTTGACAACCCTTGGGGGCGGTCACCGGTACCCGTCAAATTGCTCGGGCGATCTCCACAACCTAATTGGAGACCCCGATGCTTGCCCGGAGCTTTACACCATAATGATTAAGCTCCGAACACCACCAACCGTCTAGGGCGCCAAGGCACCTAAGAGGAATAAGCTCTAGGGTGCCCAAGCACCCAAGAGTAATAAACTTCTCAAACTTCACTTCCACGTATCACCGTGGAGAACTCAAACCGATGCACCAAATGCAATGGCAAGGGCACACGGAGTGCCCAAGTCCTTCTATCCCAAATCCCACCAAAGCAACTAATGCTAGGGAGGAAAATGAGAGGAAGAACGAAAAGGAAAACACCAAGAACTCCAAGATCTAGATCCAAGGGGTTCCCCTCACCTAGAGAAGAAAGTGATTGGTGGAAACGTGGATCTAGATCTCCTCTTTCTTTTCCTTCAAAAACTAGCAAGAATCCATGGAGGGATTGAGAGTTAGCAAGCTCAAAGAAGGTCAACAATGGGGAAAGAACACGAGCTCAAATGATAAGGTTCAATGGGGAAGAAGACCCCCTTTTATAGGTGGGGAAAATCCAACTGTTATGCTCACAGCCCGCACAGAGCGGTACTACCGCTAGGGCGGTAGTACCCCTTTGAAAAACAATAGCGAGGAGGCAAAAGGCCAGTAGAACCGCTGGAGCGGTACTACCGCTCGTCCTCACGGTACTACCGCTCGACCTCACGGTACTACCGCAAATGGTAGTGGTACTACTGCTTGCGAGCGGTACTAAAAAAATACATCCGGGCCTACCACCGCAAGACTTGGAACGAGTTTTTGGTCCGGAGCAGTACTACCGCTGTAGGAGCCGCGGTAGTACCGCTCTAGAGCGGTAGTAAAAAATTACATCCGCTTCAATTCGCGGTAGTACCACTGCAGCCTTTTCAGAACACCAAAACTGCCACAACTTTTGCAAACGGACTCCGAATTCGATGAAACCAAGTTTGTTGGAAAGCTAGTGACAAGGGCTAACACAATCTTCAAAGAAATATCAATAAGAAGCAAATGAGAAAAGGCCCATAAGAAAATGGTGAGAACCCTTCCTCGAAAAAGACCGGTAAAACCTCCAACACCGAAAACATCATAGAAGATGCATGCGAACTCCGTTTTTGATGAGCTCAAGCTTGTCATCAAGATGACCATAAGCTCTAAGACTCACAAAGAGAACCAAACAAGAACCAAGAAAGATGATGCAAGGATGCAATGGTTTGAGCTCTCTACTAACGATACGATCAAGCTACCAACTTGAGAGCCCCCCTTGATAGTACGGCAAACGATCCTATAACCCGGTCTCCAAACTACCACCATGAGACCGGTAAAATAGAAAACCTATCAAGGGCAAACCTTCACCTTGCACATGGTCCACTTGAGCTAGATGATGACGATCTTGACTCCCTCAAGTTGGACCACCTTTCTTGATTACGTTGGCTCGATGAAGACTAGATGATTGCTCCCCCATAGTCCACTATGGGTGAGCCACTCTTCGGCACATCTTCACAATTCCATTGTCACCACAATGGACGGCAAGCTTCAAGCACTTGATCTCTTCGCGATGATCCACTTGAACTTGCACACGGCAATCTTGATGACGATCACCACTTGATGTCATCCTCTCTATGGGTTGAGTGATATCTTCCTCTTGACGCAAGCCCATGAACACGTACCTAACCCCACGTAGAACTCTCACATAGACCATGGGTTAGTACACAAAGCACAATGGACAATGCTTACCAAACCATGGGATCACTTGATCCCTCTCGGTACATCTTCTATACTTTGTGAGTTGATCAACTTGATTCACTCTTGACTTAGTCTTGATCAACCTTGAATCTTTCCAACTCTCTTCATTTGGATGATGTCTTGAAGGTAAACATGAATGATCACACAATCTTCTTCTTCAAGACATGCTTGCAATAAGCTCAACTCTCACATGACCAAGCTTTGGATAATTCCTTAATAGCACCTTGGTCAACACAAACTCTTCTTGAAACCAACACATGTACTCCAAGAAAAGCCTATGGACAAAACCTTCAAATATAACCCAAGGCAACCATTAGTCCATAGAGATTGTCATCAATTACCAAAACCAAACATGGGGGCACCGCATGTTCTTTTAATCTCCCCCATTTTGGTAATTGATGACAATCACTTTCAAGAGAGTTTATATAAGGAATTGTACATCACCATGGAATGCAACAACCAATAATGCATGCGAATGAGATGCAAAAGCTAAGGAAACATAAACCAAAGCTTATCCACAAAACTCTCTGAAACTTATCCCCCATTGGCATCGATTGCCAAAATGGGCGAAAAGCTTAGAGGGCCAATATAGATTGTGGTCCTCCATAAATTGTGTATTTCTCAACAAGAGAGTTGAATGCAATACACACATCCAACGGTAAATACTTGGAGGAAGACAAACTATATTGAGGCCCAAAGATTGCAAAAGGAAGATATGCCACAAAGACATAACAAAGAGAGAAACAAGCAATCAAAAGATATCTATTAAAGCAAGCTATCAAAAGATACCAATTGAACCAACTAGGCCAATGATCCTACGAGCCACAAATAAAGGATATTATGATAAGAGCAAAGAAGTGTTCTAAGGAAACTAGAGTAGCTCCCCATGATTTGTGCACACATAAGAATTTTTGTATTTGGATACAAAGTGCACAAAATAGGATCATAGCTCCCCCAAAATCAACAGAAACTTACAACAAGTGCAAGTGAGCATATAGGAAACAAAGCCTAGTACTTGCAACAAACACATGGTTGAGCAACAAGTAAAAGAGGCATCTTAAGAATGGGCTCAACCAAAATGATGTGTGTGAGTCAAGGCAATGCACTTGAGAAGACTAATGTAGCATTAAGCATCAATAAAGTATTGAAAGAATGAGGCACACCGTGTAAGGCCCATCATTCCCACATACAACTAGCAAATGGGTTCACAAGCTAACTAATAAGCATATAAAGAACCTATGCTTGTGACAACCCGTGGTGAAGATAGAAGATGAAAGCCTCATCAAGACGAGGGATACCAATTAAGATGGAAAAAGCCTCGTAGAGATAAGCATGAGGAAAATAATCTTCACCACACAAGAGTGCATCAAGATGCAACGATATACGATATGCACTCAAGGCAAAAGCTTTCACGGAGCCACCAAAGAAATAACATAAGAAAGACAAGGTGGACGTGAAAGAAAGGATATCATCTAGAGATGTAATTTCTCTCAAGTGTATATGGTTCTAGGTAGACGAGATCATGATGATATATATCTACAAAGAAGGATGTACACCCGAAATAGTTACAACACGAAGGAACAAGATATCCAAGAGGAAGTCATACATATACCAATAAGATATTTGCTTGGAAGCATAGCACATGGCTAGATATGGTCTTATAGTATATAAATGAATTCCTAACACACACCCATCAAAGACATCACAGTTAGCAACATGAGATCATTATTGAGATGCTTTGAGAAAGGAAACAAGGTATCACAAGATGGAATGAATATCATGCCAAGATGCAACCTACACAAGGTTGAATGCAAGAAAGGAATGCATGAATAGATACTTGTTACCGAGATATCATTGGAAGGATGTAGAAGAAACCAATTGAAGGTAGTAGATAGTTCATTGATCATCCTAGATTGAGTCCAACAAGCACATGGTGACACCACCTTCCTTGCGAGTGAGCCGAGCATCCAATGCATCTCCAATTGTTCCTAGAAAAACAACACAAACAAAATGGTACCCAAACGCATTGGGACCAAAGAGTTAGGGAACCAACAATACATAGGACAAACTCCACATAAAATGTGCATATAGATATGAAAATGAGCTTCATGCACATCTCATCCAATTTGAGACTTGGTGGAGTTCCCTATATATTGGGTCAAAGAAAGAAAGCATGCCAAAGAAACTACATGAAGTTAATATGCATGCTCAAGACTTTCAAGAACCGATACCAAATGACAAAGAAAAAAACAAGTGAAGAAAAGATACCAAATGAATAACTCATCACTTGGAGGATATCCATAATAGATATATCGAGGAATGAGATATCCGATGATACACACTAAATAAAAGATATCAAACTCCCATAAGAGAGGATGGTTTCAAACAAACCAAGCTCTCTACAAAGTTTCATGATAGCACAAAGTACCCAAAAGAAACGACTTGCCTTCCACCGACACACACTTGATAAGGATCACAAGATGAGTGTTTTATAGAAAATAGGATAGCTCCCCCAAGACTAGTGCATTATAGAGAAATTGCATTTGAATACAAAATGCATGAGGTGGGATCACCACTTTCACTATATCTAGAAAACACTAGACAAGATCAAGAAATAAACAAGATCCACAAGTGGTATGGAAGACAAAGGGAGTTGATACAATCCTTGGCAAGAGAAAAGGAAAATAAAAAGCAAAAGCCAATGTAAAGATGATCAATAAATTCTACCACAAAAGTGAGTACCAATTGTCAAAAGACAAGAAGTAAATGGAAATAATTCCCGGTGGTAGATAGCAAGGATATCCGACATCATCTTCACACCAACCAAAAAGGAAATTGCAACTTGTAGAGCTAACATGCCACCTAGGTGTTGGGGAACGTAGTAATTTCAAAAAAATTCCTATGCACATGCAAGATCATGGTGATGCATAGCAACGAGAGGGGAGAATGTTTTCCACGTACCCTTGTAGACCGAAAGCGGAAGCGTTAGCACAACGCGGTTGATGTAGTCATACGTCTTCACGGCCCGAACGATCAAGCACCGAAACTACGGCACCTCCGAGTTCTAGCACATGTTCAGCTCGATGACGATCCCCGGACTCCGATCCAGCAAAGTGTCGGGGAAGAGTTCCGTCAACACGACGGCGTGGTGACGATCTTGATATTCTATCGTCGCAGGGCTTCGCCTAAGCACCGCTACAATATTATCGAGGACTATGGTGGAGGGGGGCACCGCACACGGCTAAGAGAATGATCTTGGAGATCAACTTGTGTGTCTTTGGGGTGCCCCTTGACCACGTATATAAAGGAGTGGAGGAGGGGGGAGAGGGCCAGCCCCTATGGCGCGCCCTGGAGGAGTCCTACTCCCACCGGGAGTAGGATTCCCCCCTTCCAAGTAGTAGGAGTAGGAGTCAAGGCAAGGGAAGGGAGAAGACAAGGAAGGAGGGGGCGCAGCCCCTCCCCCTAGTCCAATTCGGACTAGGCCTTGGGCGGGCACCCAACCTCTCCTCTTTCTTTCCCCTAAAGCCCAATAAGGCCCATATACTCCCCGGCGAATTCCCGTAACTCTCCGGTACTCTGAAAAATACCCTAATCACTCGGAACCTTTCCAATGTCCGAATATAGTCGTCCAATATATCGATCTTTACGTCTCGACCATTT
Organism: Triticum urartu; assembly: GCF_056163025.1. NCBI lineage: Eukaryota > Viridiplantae > Streptophyta > Magnoliopsida > Poales > Poaceae > Triticum > Triticum urartu. The sequence goes on along the minus strand of NC_141873.1, from coordinate 474,620,390 downwards.
CGAGACTCCTCGTCATGTCTCCGATCTCATCCAGGACTCCAAACTCCTTCGGTACATCAAAACTCATAAACTCATAATATAACTGTCATCGAAACCTTAAGCGTGCGGACCCTAAGGGTTCGAGAACAATGTAGACATGACCGAGACACGTCTCCGGTCAATAACCAATAGCGGAACCTAGATGCTCATATTGGCTCCCACATATTCTATGAAGATCTTTATCGGTCAGACCGCATAACAACATACTTTGTTCCCTTTGTCATCGGTATGTTACTTGCCCGAGATTCGATCGTCGGTATCTCAATACCTAGTTCAATCTCGTTACGGGCAAGTCTCTTTACTCGTTTCGTAATACATCATCTCGCAACTAACTCATTAGTTGCAATGCTTGCAAGGCTTATGTGATGTGCATTACCGAGAGGGCCCAGAGATACCTCTCCGACAATCGGAGTGACAAATCCTAATATCGAAATACGCCAACCCAACATGTACCTTTGGAGACACCTATAGAGCTGCTTTATAATCACCCAGTTACGTTGTGACGTTTGGTAGCACACAAAGTGTTCCTTCGGCAAATGGGAGTTGCATAATCTCATAGTCATAGGAACATGTATAAGTCATGAAGAAAGCAATAGCAACATACTAAACGATCGGGTGCTAAGCTAATGGAATGGGTCATGTCAATCACATCATTCTCCTAATGATGTGATCTCGTTAATCAAATGACAACACATGTCTATGGTTAGGAAACATAACCATCTTCGATTAACGAGCTAGTCAAGTAGAGGCATACTAGTGACACTTTGTTTGTCTATGTATTCACACATGTATTATGTTTCCGGTTAATACAATTCTAGCATGAATAATAAACATTTATCATGAAATAAGGAAATAAATAATAACTTTATTATTGCCTCTAGGGCATATTTCCTTCAGTCTCCCACTTGCACTAGAGTCAATAATCTAGTTCACATCACCATGTGATTCAACACTAATAGTTCACATCACCATGTGATTAACACCCGTAGTTCACATCGTCATGTGAACTATACCCAAAGGGTTTACTAGAGTCAGTAATCTAGTTCACATCGTTTATGTGATTAACACCCAAAGAGTACTAAGGTGTGATCATGTTTTGCTTGTGAGATAATTTTAGTCAACGGGTCTGTCACATACAGATCCGTAAGTATTTTGCGAATTCTATGTCTACAATGCTATGCATGGAGCTACTCTAGCTAATTGCTCCCACTTTCAATATGTATCTAGATCGAGACTTAGAGTCATCCAGATCTGTGTCAAAACTTGCATCGACGTAACTTTTTACGACGAACCTTTTTGTCACCTCCATAATTGAGAAATATTTCCTTATTCCACTAAGGATAATTTTGACCGCTGTCCAGTGATCTACTCTTAGATCACTATTGTACTCCCTTGCTTAACACAGTGTAGGGTATACAATATATCTGGTACACAGCATGGCATACTTTATAGAACCTATGGCTGAGGCATAGGGAATGACTTTCATTCTCTTTCTATCTTCTGTCGTGGTCGGGCTTTGAGTCTTACTCAATTTCACACCTTGTAACACAGCCAAGAACTCTTTCTTTGACTGTTCCAATTTTGAACTACTTCAAAATATTGTCAAGGTATGTACTCATTGAAAAAACTTATCAAGCGTCTTGATCTATCTCTATAGATCTTGATGCTTAATATGTAAGTAGCTTCACCGAGATCTTTCTTTGAAAAACTTCTTTCAAAACACTCCTTTATGCTTTGCAGAATAATTCTACATTATTTCCGATCAACAATATGTCATTCACATATACTTATCAGAAATGCTGCAGTGCTCCCACTCACTTTCTTGTAAATACAGGCTTCACCGCAAGTCTGTATAAAACTATATGCTTTGATCATCTCATCAAAGCGCATATTCCAACTCCGAGATGCTTGCACCAGTCCATAGATGGATCGCTGGAGCTTGCACATTTTGTTAGCACCTTTATGATTGACAAAACCTTCTGGTTGTATCATATACAACTCTTCTTTAATAAATCCATTAAGGAATGCAGTTTTGTTTATCCATTTGCCGGATTTCATAAAATGCGGCAATTGCTAACATGATTCGGACAGACTTAAGCATAGATACGAGTGAGAAACTCTCATCGTAGTCAACACCTTGAACTTGTCGAAAACCTTTTTGCGACAATTCTAGCTTTGTAGATAGTAACACTACCATCAGCATCCGTCTTCCTCTTGAAGATCCATTTAATCTCAATGGCTCGCCTATCATTGGGCAGGTCAATCAAAGTTCATACTTTGTTCTCATACATGGATCTCATCTCAGATTTCATGGCCTCAAGCCATTTCGCGGAATCTGGGCTCATCATCGCTTCCTCATAGTTCGTAGGTTCGTCATGGTCAAGTAAGATGACCTCCAGAACAGGATTACCGTACCACTCTGGTGCGGATCTCACTCTGGTTTACCTACGAGATTCGGTAGTAACTTGATCTGAAGTTACATGATCATCATCATTAGCTTCCTCACTAATTGGTGTAGTAGTCATAGGAATAGATTTCTGTGATGAACTACTTTCCAATAAGGGAGTAGGTACAATTACCTCATCAAGTTCTACTTTCCTCCCACTCACTTCTTTCGAGAGAGACTCCTTCTCTAGAAAGGATCCATTCTCAGCAATGAATATCTTGCCTTCGGATCTGTGATAGAAGGTGTACCCAATATCTTCTTTTGGGTATCCTATGAAGACACACTTCTCTGATTTAGGTTTGAGCTTATCAAGTTGAAAACTTTTTCACATAAGCATTGCAACCTCAAACTTTAAGAAACGACAGCTTAGGTTTCTTGCCAAACCATACTTCATACGGTGTCATCTCAATGGATTTAGATGGTGCCCTATTTAACGTGAATGTAGCTGTCTCTAATGCATAACCCCAAAGCGATAGTGGTAATCGGTAAGAGACATCATAGATCGCACCATATCTAATAAAGCACGGTTTTGACGTTCAGACACACCATTACACTGTGGTGTTCCAGGTGGCGTGAGTAGTGAAACTATTTCACATTATTTTAACTGAAGGCCAAACTCGTAACTCAAATATTTTATTTCCGCGATCATATCGTAGAAACTTTTATTTTTGTTACGATGATTCTCCACTTCACTCTGAAATTCTTTGAACTTTTCAAATATTTCAGACTTGTGTTTCATCAAGTAGATATACTCATATCTGCTCAAATCATCTGTGAAGATCAGAAAATAATGATACCGGTCGCGAGCCTCAATATTCATCGGACCACATACATCAGTATGTATGATTTCCAACAAATCTGTTGTTCGCTCCATTGTTTCGAAGAACAGAGTCATAGTCATCTTACCCATGAGGCATGGTTCGCAAGCATCAACTGATTCATAATCAAGTGATTCCAAAAGCACATCAACATGGAGTTTCTTCATGCGCTTTACACCAATATGACCTAAACGACAGTGCCACAAATAAGTTGCACTATCATTATTAACTTTGCATCTTTTGGTTTCAATATTATGATTATGTGTATCACTACGATCGAGATCCAATGAACTATTTTCATTGGGTGTGTAACCATATAAGGTTTTATTCATGTAAACAGAACAACAATTTATTCTCTTACTTAAATGAATAACCATATTACAAAAAACATGATCAAATCATATCCATGCTCAACGCAAACACCAAATAACACTTATTTAGGTTCAACATTAATCCCGAAAGTATAGGGAGTGTGCGATGATGATCATATCAATCTTGGAACCACTTCCAACACATATCGTCACTTCACCCTTAACTAGTCTCTGTTTATTCTGCAACTCCCGTTTCGAGTTACTAATCTTAGCAACTGAACTAGTATCAAATACTGAGGGGTTGCTATAAACACTAGTAAAGTACACATCAATAACATGTATATCAAATATACTTATGTTTACTTTGCCATCCTTCTTATCCGCCAATCACTTGGGGTAGTTCCGCTTACAGTGACTAGTCCCTTTGCAGTATAAGCACTTAGTCTCAGGCTTAGGACCAGACTTGGGCTTCTTCACTTGAGCAGCAATTTGCTTGCCGTTCTTCTTGAAGTTCCCCTTCTTCCTTTTGCCCTTTTCTTGAAACTAGTGGTCTTGTCTACCGTCAACACTTGATGTTTTTCTTGATTTATACCTTCGTCGATCTTAGCATCATGAAGAGCTTGGGAATCGTTTCCGTTATCCCTTGCATATTATAGTTCATCACGAAGTTCTACTAACTTGGTGATGGTGACTAGAGAATTCTGTCAATCACTATTTTATCTGGAAGATTAACTCCCACTTGATTCAAGCGATTGTAGTACCCAAACAATCTGAGCACATGCTCACTAGTTGAGCGATTCTCCTCCATCTTTTAGCTATAGAACTTGTTGGAGACTTCATATCTCTCAACTCGGGTATTTGCTTGAAATATTAACTTCAACTCCTGGAACATCTCATATGGTCCATGACGTTCAAAACGTCTTTGAAGTCCCGATTCTAAGCCGTTAAGCATGGTGCACTAAACTATCAAGTAGTCATCATATTGAGCTAGCCAAACGTTCATAACGTTTGTATCTGCTCCTGCAATAGGTCTGTCACCTAGCGGTGCATCAAGGAAATAATTCTTCTGTGAAGCAATGAGGATAAACCTCGGATCATGGATCCAATCCGCATCATTGCTACTAACATCTTTCAACACAATTTTCTCTAGGAACATATCAAAATAAACATATGAAAGCAACAACGCGAGCTATTGATCTACAACATAATTTGCAAAATACTACCAGGACTAAGTTCATAATAAATTTAAGTTCAATTAATCATATTACTTAAGAACTCCCACTTAGATAGACATCCCTCTAATCCTCTAAGTGATCACGTGATCCAAATCAACTAAACCATGTCCGATCATCACGTGAGATGGAGTAGTTTCATCTGTTGGGGAACGTTGCAGAAAACAAAAATTTTCCTACTCGTTTCACCAAGATCCATCTAGGAGTTCATCAAGCAACGAGTGATTAGATGCATCTACGTACCTTGTAGATCGCGAGCGGAAGCGTTCAAAGAACGGGGATGATGTAGTCGAACACGACGTGATCCAAATCACCTAAGATCTTAGCACCGAACGGACGATGCCTCCGCGTTCAACACACGTACGGGACGGGAGACGTCTCCTCCTTTCTTGATCCAGCAAGGGGGAAGGAGAGGTTGATGAAGATCCAGCAACACGACGGCGTGGTGGTGGATGCAAGGCGTCACAGTAGCAGGGCTTCGCCTATACTACGCGAGAGAGACGTAACGGGGAGAGAGGGAGCACCAAAGGCTGAGGTATGAAGTCCTCCCTCTCCTCAACTATATATAGGAGGGCCAAGGGGGGGGTGCGCAGCCTAGGAGATCCAATCTCCTAGGTGCGGCTGCCAAGGGAGGGTTTCCCTCCCCCCCAAGGCACCTCGGGGTGCCTTCCACCACTTGGACTCCTCCTTGGTGGAAACCCTAGGCGCATGGGCCTAGTAGGGCTGGTGCCCTTGGCCCATGTAGGCCAAGGCGCACCCCCTACAGCCCATGTGGCCCCCCGGGACAGGTGGCCCCACCCGGTGGGCCCCCGGGACCCCTCCGGTGGTTCCGGTACAATACCGATAACCCCGAAACTTGTCCCGATGGCCGAAACAACACTTCCTATATATAATTCTTTACCTCCGGACCATTCCGGAACTCCTCGTGACGTCCGGGATCTCATCCGGGACTCCGAACAACATTCGGGTTACTGCATACACATATCTTCATAACCCTAGAGTCACCGAACCTTAAGTGTGTAGACCCTACGGGTTCGGGAGACAAGCAGACATGACCGAGACGACTCTCCGGTCAATAACCAACAGCGGGATCTGGATACCCATGATGGCTCCCACATGCTCCACGATGATCTCATCGGATGAACCACGATGTCGAGGATTAATCAACCCCGTATACAATTCCCTTTGTCAATCGGTATGTTACTTGCCCGAGACTCGATCGTTGGTATCCCAATACCTTGTTCAGTCTCGTTACCGGCAAGTCACTTTACTCGTACTGTAATGCATGATCCCGTGATCAACCACTTGGTCACCTTGAGCTCATAATGATGATGCATTACCGAGTGGGCCCAGTGATACCTCTCCATTATATGGAGTGACAAATCCCAGTCTCGATCCATGTCAACCCAACAGACACTTTCAGAGATACCCGTAGTGCACCTTTATAGTCACCCAGTTACGTTGTGACGTTTGATACACCCAAAGCACTCTTACGGTATCCGGGAGTTACACGATCTCATGGTAAAAGGAAAAGATACTTGACATTGGAAAAGCTCTAGCAAACGAACTACACGATCTTGTGCTATGCTTAGGATTAGGTCTTGTCCATCACATCATTCTCCTAATGATGTGATCCCGTTATGAATGACATCCAATGTCCATAGCCAGGAAACCATGACTATCTGTTGATCAACGAGCTAGTCAACTAGAGGCTTACTAGGGACATATTATGGTCTATGTATTCACACGTGTATTTACGATTTCCGGATAATACAGTTATAGCATGAATAAAGACAATTATCATGAACAAAGAAATATAATAATAATGCTTTTATTATTGCCTCTAGGGCATATTTCCAACAGTCTCCCACTTGCACTAGAGTCAATAATCTAGTTACATTGTGATGAATCGAACACCCATGGAATTCTGGTATTGATCATGTTTTGCCCTAGGGAGAGGTTTAGTCAACGGATCTGCTATATTCAGGTCCGTATGTACTTTACAAATCTCTATGTCTCCATCTTGAACATTTTCACGAATGGAGTTGAAGCGACGCTTGATGTGCCTTGTCTTCTTGTGAAACCTGGGCTCCTTGGCAAGTGCAATAGCTCCAGTGTTGTCACAAAAGAGTTTGATTGGCCCCGACGCATTGGGTATGACTCCTAGGTCGGTGATGAACTCCTTCACCCATATAGCTTCATGTGCTGCCTCCGAGGCTGCCATGTACTCCGCTTCACATGTAGATCCCGCCACGACGCTCTGTTTGCAGCTGCACCAGCTCACTGCTCCACCATTCAACATATACACGTATCCGGTTTGTGACTTAGAGTCATCCAGATCTGTGTCGAAGCTAGCGTCGACGTAACCCTTTACGACGAGCTCTTCGTCACCTCCATAAACGAGAAACATTTCCTTAGTCCTTTTCAGGTACTTCAGGATATTCTTGACCGCTGTCCAGTGTTCCTTGCCGGGATTACTTTGGTACCTTCCTACCAAACTTACGACAAGGTTTACATCAGGTCTGGTACACAGCATGGCATACATAATAGAACCTATGGCTGAGGCATAGGGGATGACACTCATCTCTTCTATATCTTCTGCCGTGGTCGGACATTGAGCTGAGCTCAATTTCACACCTTGTAACACAGGTAAGAACCCCTTCTTAGAATGATCCATATTGAACTTCTTCAATATCTTATCAAGGTATGTGCTTTGTGAAAGACCTATGAGGCGTCTCGATCTATCTCTATAGATCTTGATGCCTAATATATAAGCATCTTCTCCAAGGTCCTTCATTGAAAAACTCTTATTCAAGTAGGCCTTGATGCTGTCCAAGAGTTCTATATCATTTCCCATCAAAAGTATGTCATCTACATATAGTATGAGAAATGCTACAGAGCTCCCACTCACTTTCTTGTAAACGCAGGCTTCTCCATAAGTCTGCGTAAACCCAAACGCTTTGATCATCTCATCAAAGCGAATGTTCCAACTCCGAGATGCTTGCACCAGCCCATAAATCGAGCGTTGGAGCTTGCACACCTTGTTAGCATTCTTAGGATCGACAAAACCTACCGGCTGCATCATATACAATTCTTCCTTAAGGAAACCATTAAGGAATGCCGTTTTGACGTCCATTTGCCATATTTCATAATCATAGAATGCGGCAATTGCTAACATGATTCGGACGGACTTTAGCTTCGCTACCGGTGAGAAAGTCTCATCGTAGTCAACCCCTTGAACTTGTCGATAACCCTTAGCGACAAGCCGAGCTTTATAGATGGTCACATTACCATCCGCGTCTGTCTTCTTCTTGAAGATCCATTTATTTTCTATGGCTCGCCGTTCAACGGGCAAGTCAGTCAAAGTCCATACTTCATTTTCATACATGGATCCTATCTCGGATTTCATGGCTTCTAGCCATTTGTTGGAATCCGGTCCCGCCATCGCTTCTTCATAGTTCGAAGGTTCACCGTTGTCTAACAACATGATTTCCAAGACAGGGTTGCCGTACCACTCTGGTGCGGAACGTGTCCTTGTGGACCTTCGAATTTCAGTAGGAGCTTGATCAGAAGTATCTTGATCATCATGAATAACTTCCTCTCTAGTCGGTGCAGGCACCTCAGGAACATTTTCTTGAGTTGCGCCATTTACCGGTTCAAGAGGCAATACTTCATCAAGTTCTACTTTCCTCCCACTTACTTCTTTCGAGAGAAACTCTTTCTCTAGAAAGGATCCATTCCTGGCAACAAAGATCTTGCCTTCGGATCTGAGGTAGAAGGTATACCCATAAGTTTCTTTAGGGTATCCTATGAAGACGCATTTTTTCGACTTGGGTTCGAGCTTTTCAGGTTGAAGTTTCTTGACATAAGCATCGCATCCCCAAACTTTTAGAAACGACAGCTTAGGTTTCTTCCCAAACCATAATTCATACGGTGTCATCTCAACGGATTTCGACGGAGCCCTATTTAAAGTGAATGCGGCAGTCTCTAAAGCATAGCCCCAAAAAGATAGCGGTAAATCGGTAAGAGACATCATAGATCGCACCATATCTAATAGAGTGCGATTACGACGTTCGGACACACCGTTACGCTGAGGTGTTCCAGGCGGCGTGAGTTGTGAAACTATTCCACATTTTCTTAAGTGTGTGCCAAATTTGTGACTCAAGTATTCTCCTCCACGATCTGATCGTAGAAACTTGATTTTCCTGTCACGCTGATTCTCAACTTCACTCTGAAATTCCTTGAACTTTTCAAAGGTTTCAGACTTGTGTTTCATTAAGTAGACATACCCATATCTACTTAAGTCATCAGTGAGGGTGAGAACATAACGATAGCCACCGCGAGCCTCAACACTCATTGGACCGCACACATCAGTATGTATGATTTCCAATAAGTTGGTTGCTCGCTCCATTGTTCCTGAGAACGGAGTCTTGGTCATTTTTCCCATGAGGCATGGTTCGCACGTGTCAAATGATTCATAATCAAGAGACTCTAAAAGTCCATCTGCATGGAGCTTCTTCATGCGTTTGACACCTATGTGACCAAGGCGGCAGTGCCACAAGTATGTGGGACTATCATTATCAACCTTACATCTTTTGGTACTCACACTATGAACATGTGTAGTAATACGCTCGAGATTCATTAAGAATAAACCATTGACTATCGGAGCATGGCCATAAAACATATCTCTCATATAAATAGAACAACCATTATTCTCGGATTTAAATGAGTAGCCATCTCGTATTAAACGAGATCCTGATACAATGTTCATGCTCAAACATGGTACTAAATAACAATTATTGAGGTTTATAACTAATCCCGTAGGTAAATGTAGAGGTAGCGTGCCGACGGCGATCACATCGACCTTGGAACCATTCCCGACGCGCATCGTCACCTCGTCCCTTTCCAGTTTCCGTTTATTCCGCAGCTCCTGCGGTGAGTTACAAATATGAGCAACAGCACCGGTATCAAATACCCAGGAGTTACTACGAGTACTGGTAAGGTACACATTAATTACATGTATATCAAATATACCTTTGGTGTTGCCGGCCTTCTTATCTGCTAAGTATTTGGGGCAGTTCCGCTTCCAGTGACCCTTCCCTTTGCAATAAAAGCACTCTGTCTCAGGCTTGGGTCCATTCTTTGACTTCTTCCCGACAGCTTGCTTGCCGGGCGCAGCAACTTCCTTGCCGTCCTTCTTGAAGTTCTTTTTACCCTTGCACTTCTTGAACTTAGTGGTTTTATTCATCATCAACACTTGATGTTCCTTCTTGACTTCTACCGCTGCTGATTTTAGCATAGCAAATACTTCAGGAATGGTCTTTACCATCCCCTGCATATTGAAGTTCATCACAAAGCTCTTGTAGCTTGGTGGAAGCGACTGGAGGATTCTGTCAATGACCGCGTCATCCGGGAGATTAACTCCCAGCTGAGTCAAGCGGTTATGTAACCCAGACATAGTGAGTATGTGCTCACTGACAGAACTATTTTCCTCCATCTTACAGCTGAAGAACTTATCGGAGACTTCATATCTCTCGATCCGGGCATGAGCTTGAAAAACCATTTTTAGCTCTTCGAACATCTCATATGCTCCATGTCTCTCAAAACGCTTTTGGAGCCCCGGCTCTAAGCTGTAAAGCATGCCGCACTGAACGAGGGAGTAGTCATCAGTACGTGTCTGCCAAGCATTCATAGCGTCTTGGTTCTGTGGGACGGGTGGATCACCTAGCGGTGCTTGTAGGACATAATCTTTCTTGGCAGCTATGAGGATGATCCTCAGGTTCCGGACCCAGTCCGTATAGTTGCTGCCATCGTCTTTCAGCTTGGTTTTCTCTAGGAACGCGTTGAAATTGAATACAACGTTGGCCATTTGATCTACATGACATATTGTAAAGATTTTAGACTAAGTTCATGATAATTAAGTTCATCTAATCAAATTATTAATGAACTCCCACTCAGATTAGACATCCCTCTAGTCATCTAAGTGTTACACGATCCAAGTCGACTAAGCCGTGTCTGATTAACACGTGAGACGGACTAGTCATCGTCGGTGAACATCTCCATGTTGATCGTATCTTCCATACGACTCGTGTTCGACCTTTCGGTCTCTGTGTTCCGAGGCCATGTCTTCACATGCTAGGCTCGTCAAGTTAACCCTAAGTGTTTTTGCATGTGTAAATCTTGCTTACACCCGTTGTATGTGAACGAAAGGATCTATCACACCCGATTAACACGTGATGCTTCGAAGCGACGAACTGTAGCAACGGTGCACAGTTAGGGGAGAACACTTCTTGATTGTTGTAAGGGATCATCTTATTCACTACCGTCGTTCTAAGTAAACAAGATGCAAAACATGATAAACATCACATGCAATCAAATAATAATAGTGACATGATATGGCCAATATCACATAGCTCCTTTGATCTCCATCTTGGGGCTCCATGATCATCCTGTCACCGTCATACTCATCGACATGTAAGTTGAGATTCCTTGTATAATAGCATGAACATCTCATACATCACATATAGATCATTCATCATTCATCACAACTTTGGCCATATCATATCACAAAGCACTTGCTGCAAAAACAAGTTAGACGTTCTCTAATTGTTGTTGCAGGTTTTACGTGGCTGAAGTAGGGTTCTAACAAGAACGTTTTCTTACCTATGTGAAAGCCACAACGTGATTTGTCAACTTCTATTTACCCTTCATAAGGACCCTGTTCATCGAATCTGCTCCAACTAAAGTAGGAGAGACAGACACCCGCCAGCCACCTTATGCAACTTGTGCATGTTTGTCGGTGGAACCGGTCTCACGTAAGCATACGTGTAAGGTTGGTCCGGGCCGCTTCATCCCACAATTCCGTTGAAGCAAGATAAGACTAGTAGCGGCAAGAAAGTTGACAGCAGCAACGCCCACAACCAATTGTGTTCTACTCGCGCAAGAGAACTACGCATAGACCTAGCTCATGATGCCACTGTTGGGGAACGTTGCAGAAAACAAAAATTTTCCTACTCGTTTCACCAAGATCCATCTAGGAGTTCATCAAGCAACGAGTGATTAGATGCATCTACGTACCTTGTAGATCGCGAGCGGAAGCGTTCAAAGAACGGGGATGATGTAGTCGAACACGACGTGATCCAAATCACCTAAGATCTTAGCACCGAACGAACGATGCCTCCGCGTTCAACACACGTACGGGACAGGAGACGTCTCCTCCTTTCTTGATCCAGCAAGGGGGAAGGAGAGGTTGATGAAGATCCAGCAACACGACGGCGTGGTGGTGGATGCAGGGCGTCACAGTAGCAGGGCTTCGCCTATACTACGCGAGAGAGACGTAACGGGGAGAGAGGGAGCACCAAAGGCTGAGGTATGAAGTCCTCCCTCTCCTCAACTATATATAGGAGGACCAAGGGGGGGTGGTGCGCAGCCTAGGAGATCCAATCTCCTAGGTGCGGCTGCCAAGGGAGGGTTTCCCTCCCCCCCAAGGCACCTCGGGGTGCCTTCCACCACTTGGACTCCTCCTTGGTGGAAACCCTAGGCGCATGGGCCTAGTAGGGCTGGTGCCCTTGGCCCATGTAGGCCAAGGCGCACCCCCTACAGCCCATGTGGCCCCCCGGGACAGGTGGCCCCACCCGGTGGGCCCCCGGGACCCCTCCGGTGGTCCCGGTACAATACCGATAACCCCGAAACTTGTCCCGATGGCCGAAACAGCACTTCCTATATATAATTCTTTACCTCCGGACCATTCCGGAACTCCTCATGACGTACGGGATCTCATCCGGGACTCCGAACAACATTCGGGTTACTGCATACACATATCTTCATAACCCTAGCGTCACCGAACCTTAAGTGTGTAGACCCTACGGGTTCGGGAGACAAGCAGACATGACCGAGACGACTCTCCGGTCAATAACCAACAGCGGGATCTGGATACCCATGATGGCTCCCACATGCTCCACGATGATCTCATCGGATGAACCACGATGTCGAGGATTAATCAACCCCGTATACAATTCCCTTTGTCAATCGGTATGTTACTTGCCCGAGACTCGATCGTTGGTATCCCAATACCTTGTTCAGTCTCGTTACCGGCAAGTCACTTTACTCGTACCGTAATGCATGATCCCGTGATCAACCACTTGGTCACCTTGAGCTCATAATGATGATGCATTACCGAGTGGGCCCAGTGATACCTCTCCGTTATATGGAGTGACAAATCCCAGTCTCGATCCATGTCAACCCAACAGACACTTTCGGAGATACCCGTAGTGCACCTTTATAGTCACCCAGTTACGTTGTGACGTTTGATACACCCAAAGCACTCTTACGGTATCCGGGAGTTACACGATCTCATGGTAAAAGGAAAAGATACTTGACATTGGAAAAGCTCTAGCAAACGAACTACACGATCTTGTGCTATGCTTAGGATTAGGTCTTGTCCATCACATCATTCTCCTAATGATGTGATCCCGTTATGAATGACATCCAATGTCCATAGCCAGGAAACCATGACTATCTGTTGATCAACGAGCTAGTCAACTAGAGGCTTACTAGGGACATATTATGGTCTATGTATTCACACGTGTATTTACGATTTCCGGATAATACAGTTATAGCATGAATAAAGACAATTATCATGAACAAAGAAATATAATAATAATGCTTTTATTATTGCCTCTAGGGCATATTTCCAACATCATTGGTGAACATCACTATGTTGATCATATCTACTATATGATTCACGCTCGACCTTTCGGTCTCCGTGTTCCGAGGCCATATCTGTATATGCTTGGCTCGTCAAGTATAACCTGAGTATTCCGTGTGTGCAACTGTTTTGCACCCGTTGTATTTGAACGTAGAGCCTATCACACCCGATCATCACGTGGTGTCTCAGCACGAAAAACTTTCGCAATGGTGCATACTCAGGGAGAACACTTCTTGATAATTAGTGAGAGATCATCTTAAAATGCTACCGTCAATCAAAGCAAGATAAGATGCATAAAAGATAAACATCACATGCAATCAAAATATGTGACATGATATGGCCATCATCATCTTGTGCCTTTGATCTCTATCTCCAAAGTATTGTCATGATTTCCATCGTCACCGGCATGACACCATGATCTCCATCATCTTGATCTATATCAATGTGTCGTCACATGGTCGTCTCGCCAACTACTGCTCTTGCAACTATTGCTATCGCATAGCGATAAAGTAAAGCAATTATTTGGCACTTGCATCTTATGCAATAGAGAGACAACCATAAGGCTTTTCCCAGTTGCCGATAACTTCAACAAAATATGATTATCTCATACAACAACTTATATCTCATCACGTCTTGACCATATCACATCACAACATGCCCTGCAAAAACAAGTTAGACGTCCTCTACTTTTGTTGTTGCAAGTTTTACGTGGCTGCTACGGGCTTAGCAAGAACCGTTCTTACCTACGCATCACAACCACAACGATAGTTTGTCAAGTTTGTGCTGTTTTAACCTTCGCAAGGACCGGGCGTAGCCACACTCGGTTCAACTAAAGTTGGAGAAACTGACACCCGCCAGCCACCTGTGTGCAAAGCACGTCGGTAGAACCAGTCTCGCGTAAGCGTACGCGTAATGTTAGTCCGGGCCGCTTCATCCAACAATACCGCTGAACCAAAGTATGACATGCTGGTAAGCAGTATGATTTATATCGCCCATAACTCACTTGTGTTCTACTCGTGCACAACATCAACGCATAAAACTTGGGCTCGGATGCCACTGTTGGGGAACGTAGTAATTTCAAAAAAATTCCTACGCACACGCAAGATCATGGTGATGCATAGCAACGAGAGGGGAGAGTGTTGTCCACGTACCCTTGTAGATCGAAAGCGGAATCGTTAGCACAACGTGGTTGATGTAGTCGTACGTCTTCACGGCCCGACCGATCAAGCACCGAAACTACGGCACCTCCGAGTTCTAGCACACGTTCAGCTCGATGACGATCCCTGGACTCTGATCCAGCAAAGTGTCGGGGAAGAGTTCCGTCAACACGAGGCGTGGTGACGATCTTGATATTCTACCGTCGCAGGGCTTCGCCTAAACACCTCTACAATATTATCGAGGACTATGGTGGAGGGGGGCACCGCACACGGCTAAGAGAACGATCTTGGAGATCAACTTGTATGTCTTTGGGGTGCCCCTTGGCCACGTATATAAAGGAGTGGAGGAGGGGGGAGAGGGCCGGCCCCTATGGCGCGCCCTGGAGGAGTCCTCCTCCCACCGGGAGTAGGATTCCCCCCCTTCCATGTAGTAGGGGTAGGAGTCAAGGCAAGGGAAGGGAGAAGAGAAGGAAGGAGGGGGCGCAACCCCTCCCCCTAGTCCAATTCGGACCAGGCCTTGGGGGGCGCCCAACCTCTCCTCTCTCTTTCCCCTAAAGCCCAATAAGGCCCATATACTCCCCGGCGAATTCCCGTAACTCTCCGGTACTACGAAAAATACCCGAATCACTCGGAACCTTTCCGATGTCCGAATATAGTCGTCCAATATATCGATCTTTATGTCTCAACCATTTCGAGACTCCTCGTCATGTCTCTGATCTCATCCAGGACTCCGAACTCCTTCGGTACATCAAAACTCATAAACTCATAATATAACTGTCATCGAAACCTTAAGCGTGCGGACCCTACGGGTTCGAGAACAATGTAGACATGACCGAGACACGTCTCCGGTCAATAAAGAATAGCGGAACCTGGATGCTCATATTGGCTCCCACATATTCTATGAAGATCTTTATCGGTCAGACCGCATAACAACATACTTTGTTCCCTTTGTCATCGGTATGTTACTTACCCGAGATTCGATCGTCGGTATCTCAATACCTAGTTCAATCTCGTTACTGGCAAGTCTCTTTACTCGTTTCGTAATACATCATCTCGCAACTAACTCATTAGTTGCAAATGCTTGCAAGGCTTATGCGATGTGCATTACCGAGAGGGCCCAGAGATACCTCTCCGACAATCGGAGTGACAAATCCTAATCTCGAAATATGCCAACCCAACATGTACCTTTGGAGACACCTGTAGAGCTCCTTTATAATCACCCAGTTACGTTGTGACGTTTGGTAGCACACAAAGTGTTCCTCCGGCAAATTGGAGTTGCATAATCTCATAGTCATAGGAACATGTATAAGTCATGAAGAAAGCAATAGCAACATACTAAACGATCGGGTGCTAAGCTAATGGAATGGGTCATGTCAATCACATCATTCTCCTAATGATGTGATCCCGTTAATCAAATGACAACACATGTCTATGGTTAGGAAACATAACCATCTTCGATTAACGAGCTAGTCAAGTAGAGGTATACTAGTGACACTTTGTTTGTCTATGTATTCACACATGTATTATGTTTCCGGTTAATACAATTCTAGCATGAATAATAAACATTTATCATGAAATAAGGAAATAAATAATAACTTTATTATTGCCTCTAGGGCATATTTCCTTCACTAGGAACAAGATAATTTACAATATCAACTCTAGATGACAATATCTCAAATGTACACATTTTCTAGGCTAGTAATATACACATAGCATATTACTCCCCCATAATGTGATACCAAATAAAGATAGACAGGAGGCAATTAAAGGATCCAACAAGAGATAATTAATGGACTATTTAGAATTTGAATTTCACATGAGAAGACATACCACATAGCGACTAGATAATCTTGTAATATCAATACTAGATGGTATTCCTCATGTACACATATTTATAGGATTGTGAGGTGCACAAAGCACATCACTCCCCCACAATGGGATATTCCATTAATCTCTCATAAGAGCCAACTAAGATATGACCAAGATGCACAAAGGCTCAACGAACAACACACATGTACATGATGTGCAAACCAACACACACATACTTGATTGCTCAAGATAATCAAGTTGGAAGCACAACATATACAAACACATGCAAGGAACGAAACCAAACATGCAAAGGGGCAAGTAACTATCAATGTAGACACTTTAAGCACGAGTTACCGCAAGGAGGAACATTGGATATAAGACAGAAACTTGATAATCCAAATGACTTGGCTTGAGACAATAAGAATGATGAAGTCTCCTTAATTCTTCATAATGTAGCCAAGTCTCCAATGACCTCCAATATCACCTATTAATCAAGTTTGAGCTTGTTGGTCCCCAACCAAGTTGGGTCCTAAGAGGTTAGTCACAATAGGCTTGGCTATCCAAATGGTTCTTTTCTTGACACCACTTTGAGCACCAACAAATTTGGCAAACACATTGCCAACATTATCCTTCCCAAGAGAATAGATATCATCAATAATAATTGGGTTGGATAAGTTACCACTAGTGCATGAAGAGGCGAGGTGACCTTTCTCGCGACATAGGTAGCAACGTCTACTCTTCACTTTCTTCTCACTTGATTTATCAACTTGAGAAGCATAAGCTTGAGTTTTCTTGGGAAGAGGCTTTTCTTCAACTTGAGGTTGAGCATGAGAATGAACTTGTGGCCGCTTCCCTTGTTGCTTGTCACTAATGGGTTTCTTCTTCAATGGGTAAGATCTAACATGATGCCCTTCAATTTTGCACTTGAAGCAAATAATCTTGGCCGAATTCTTGACTTGTTCTTGGCCCTTCTTCTTGATCATCTTGGACTTCTTCTTCTTATTGGAGTTGAATCCAAGTCCACCTTTGTCATTGGGGGATTTTTGCACACTCAAGATATTGTTGAGTGTGGATTTCCCTTCATGACTCTTTTCCAAGTCTTTCTTCAAAGAAGTGACTTGGGCCTTGAGCTCTTTGATTTCCTCTACATGGTTAGTCTCAACACAAGTACTAGAGGAAGTATAAACTTCATCGTTAGAGCAACAAGGCAAGGAAAGCAATTCATCACAAGATGTACCAATGTTATGCATGGATGAATCGCGAGGACTAGCACAAGGCAATATAGCATTTTGAATAAAAGTAGTGCTAGTATCCACATGAGGCTCACTAGATGTTACCTTAGCAAGCATGGCCTCATGAGCTAACTTTAGCACATTATGGGATACTAGAAGATCATCATGAGAGCTTGTGAGCTTTACATGATTTTCTTCCAACATCCCATAATTGCTAGATAGCAACTCAAGTTGAGCCCTTAGCTCAACATTCTCCTTCAAAATGGATGCTTCACAAGATATAGAGTTAGTAGCACACGCATCATCATTAACAACAAGAGGAGAGGACACCTTGGAAAGCTCTTTTGAATACGAAGCTTTAAGTTGAGCATGAGACTCGGTGAGTTTCATGAGCTCACTCTTAATGACCCTTGAGCCATTTTTGAGGTGCTCAAAGTCCTCAAGGAGTTTAGCATGTGCAACTTCAAGCTCCTTATTTTTAATTTCAAAATCATTGGCCACCTCAAGAGCTCTATCACGAGATTTCCTCACTCTAGATAATTCTAGAGCAAAAGTTTCCTCAAGAGATTCCTTGGTGGTTTGTTCAAGTTCGAGAGCTTGGGAGAGGTCCGCGATCTCATTAGCGTAATCACGCTCATGACCTTCCATTTTATCAATGATGACCTCATGCTCCTCAAGACGAGATTCCAACTCATCAATATATTTCTTGCCCTCAATGGCAATGGACATGATTTCCATGAAGTTGGAACGAGCAATTTTATTTTTATTAAGAGCTTTAAAAACCATTTCCCCCTTAATTTTTAAGGAGGCAACATTATCATTCTCTTCATCATTATCCTTTATCATCATTAGCATCAACATCATCATCAAGAGACATATTGGGTTTCAAAGTAGGAGATACCTTTGAAGCCTTAGCCATAAGGCAAAAAGCAATAGATGATGATGTAGGATCCCTTGAAGCACCATTTAAAACCACATCTTGTTCCATGGAGTGTTGGGTTTCCTCTACATTCTTAGCACCACAACTCGAGGAAATACAAGCATTTTTATCATGGCAACAAGATATAACAAGCATATCATCATGAGATTTAGTCAAACAATTTATACAAGATATGCACGGACTATCAACACAAGCATGTGAAACATGTATGGTGCTCGAAGTGTTAAAGTCCAAAGAAGAAGCATTGCAATAAGATAGTGATGAAGGATCATCCACAATAAGCATACTATCATCATTGCAATGACCAACACTACTCACCATATCATTACCTTGTGGCACACCACATGTAGGTGAAGTAGAAGAAGTTGAGAAGACTATACAGTCAGATGTGGAGGAAGAACAATCATCCCCACAAAACTTGGACACGCCATATTTATCTTGAAGCTTTGTCCACAACTCATGAGCATCCCGGAACGACATGAGTTGAAATATAACTACATTGCTCAAAGCATCGAAAAGCACATTAGAAGCTTGAGCATTGAGATAAGAGTTTCTCTCATCCTCTAAAGATAATCTTTGGGGATCATTTGGAGGAGAAAAACCCATATCTACAATTCGCTCTAAATTTGGGACCATGACCCTAAAGAGATTAAGCATGCGAATTACCCAAACATCAAAATTTGTACCATCGAAACTAAGAGTGTCAGAGAATCCTAATCCTCTAGTCGACATCTTTACTCTCTAGGTGGTTAAGCCTGACAAAGAGAGACGAGGCTCTGATACCAATGGAAAAATCGTGGATGTCGCCTAGAGGGGGGTGAATAGGCGTTTTGAAATAATTACGATTTAGGCTTGAACAAATGTGGAATAAACCTACCGGTTAATTTGTCAAGCACAAAACCTAAAACAACTAGGCTCACCTATGTGCACCAACAACTTATGCTAAGCAAGATAAACTACTAGGTGATAGCAAGATATATGACAAGAACCAATATGGCTATCACAAGGTAAAGTGCATAAGTAAAGAGCTCGCGTAAGAGATAACCGAGGCACACGGAGACGACGATGTATCCCGAAGTTCACACCCTTGCGGATGCTAATCTCCATTTAGAGCGGTGTCGAGGCACAATGCTCCCCAAGAAGCCACTAGGGCCACCGTAATCTCCTCACGCCCTCGCACAATGCAAGATGTCGTGATTTCACTAAGGGACTCTTGATGAAGGTCACCGAACCCGTACAAATGGCAACCCTTGGGGGTGGTCACCGAACCCGTACACTTTGGCAACCCTTGGGGACGGTCACCGGTACCCGTCAAATTGCTCGGGGCGATCTCCACAACCTAATTGGAGACCCCGACGCTTGCCCGGAGCTTTACACCACAATGATTGAGCTCCGAACACCACCAACCATCTAGGGCGCCAAGGCACCGAAGAGGAACAAGCTCTAGGGTGCCCAAGCACCCAAGAGTAATAAGCTTCTCAAACTTCACTTCCACGTATCACCGTGAAGAACTCAAACCGATGCACCAAATGCAATGGCAAGGGCACACGGAGTGCCCAAGTCCTTCTATCCCAAATCCCACCAAAGCAACTAATGCTAGGGAGGAAAATGAGAGGAAGAACGAAAAGGAAAACACCAAGAACTCCAAGATATAGATCCAAGGGGTTCCCCTCACCTAGAGAAGAAAGTGATTGGTGGAAACGTGGATCTAGATCTCCTCTCTCTTTTCCCTCAAAAACTAGCAAGAATCCATGGAGGGATTGAGAGTTAGCAAGCTCGAAGAAGGTCAACAATGGGGAAAGAACACGAGCTCAAAGGATAAGGTTCAATGGGGAAGAAGACGCCCTTTTATAGGTGGGGGGAAATCCAACCGTTATGCTCACAGCCCGCACAGAGCGGTACTACCGCTCCAAGGAGCGGTACTACCGCTAGGGCGGTAGTACCCCTTTGAAAAACAACAGCGAGGAGGCAAAAGGCCAGTAGAACCGCCGGAGCGGTACTACCGCTCGTCCTCACGGTACTACCGCTCGACCTCACGGTACTACCGCAAATGGTTGCGGTACTACTGCTTGCGAGCGGTACTAAAAAAATACATCCGGGCCTACCACCGCAAGACTTGGGACGAGTTTTTGGTCCAGAGAAGTACTATCGCTGTAGGAGCCGCGGTAGTACCGCTCTAGAGCGGCAGTAAAAAATTACATCCGCTTCAATTCGCGGTAGTACCGCTGCAGCCTTTTCAGAACACCAAAACTGCCACAACTTTTGCAAACGGACTCCGAATTCGATGAAACCAAGTTTGTTGGAAAGCTAGTGACAAGGGCTAACACAATCTTCAAAGAAATATCAATAAGAAGCAAATGAGAAAAGGCCCATAAGAAAATGGTGAGAACCCTTCCTCGGAAAAGACCGGTAAAACCTCCAACACCGAAAACATCATAGAAGATGCATGCGAACTCCGTTTTTGATGAGCTCAAGCTTGTCATCAAGATGACCATAAGCTCTAAGACTCACAAAGAGAACCAAACAAAAACCAAGAAAGATGATGCAAGGATGCAATGGTTTGAGCTCTCTACTAAAGATACGATCAAGCTACCAACTTGAGAGCCCCCCTTGATAGTACGGCAAACGATCCTATAACCCGGTCTCCAAACTACCACCATGAGACCGGTAAAATAGAAAACCTATCAAGGGCAAACCTTCGCCTTGCACATGGCCCACTTGAGCTAGATGATGACGATCTTGACTCCCTCAAGTTGGACCACCTTTCTTGATTACGTTGGCTCGATGAAGACTAGATGATTGGTCCCCCATAGTCCACTATGGGTGAGCCACTCTTCGGCACATCTTCACAAGTCCATTGTCACCACAATGGACGGCAAGCTTCAAGCACTTGATCTCTTCGTGATGATCCACTTGAACTTGCACACGGCAATCTTGATGACGATCACCACTTGATGTCATCCTCTCTATGGGTTGAGTGATATCTTCCTCTTGACGCAAGCCCATGAACACGTACCTAACCCCACGTAGAACTCTCACATAGACCATGGGTTAGTACACAAAGCACAATGGACAATGCTTACCAAACCATGGGATCACTTGATCCCTCTCGGTACATCTTCTATGCTTTGTGAGTTGATCAACTTGATTCACTCTTGACTTAGTCTTGATCAACCTTGAATCTTTCCAACTCTCTTCATTTGGATGATGTCTTGAAGGTAAACATGAATGATCACACAATCTTCTTCTTCAAGACATGCTTGCAATAATCTCAACTCTCACATGACCAAGCTTTGAATAATTCCTTAATAGTACCTTGGTCAACACAAACTCTTCTTGAAACCAACACATGTACTCTAAGAAAAGCCTATGGACAAAACCTTCAAATATAACTCAAGGCAACCATTAGTCCATAGAGATTGTCATCAATTATCAAAACCAAACATGGGGGCACCGCATGTTCTTTCGGCGCTCCCATGTAGGTCTACGACCTGACGGAATACTGTTGGACGCCCCCAGTGCCGCGGTATCGCCCTGATTTTCAGAGGCCAAACGGTATGCACTCCTGACAGTAAACTGGCCACTCCTCTCTGGGAACCAGGCTAGGAAGTCCTGACCATTCCTTGGAGACATGCGAATATTCAGAATTTCACGGACATCCATCTCCCAAAAATGTTCCTGGAGTCTCTGTACATTCCATGCACCATGCTCATTGATGAAATCGGCGACCCAAATAAATCTGCAATTTCTTTTAGGGGTAATCGGCCTGAAGTTATGGCCCGTAATTTTCAGAAGTTCCTCACCCATGATTAGCGATATATCTCTATATTCATTTTACCAAAAAAGGAGTATTTGTTTGATAAATTTTAGTTTTTGTATTTTCATTTTTCACTTGAACTAACACAAAGCTTTATATGCCACCTACTCACAAGAGCGACAATTGCATGGGTGGCACAAGAAGGATCATGATTATCAACAGGGTTTGTCAAAGCAATGGAGTGACAATATGTCGTCGCTTTTCTTGCAATATCCCCTCCTTCAAGTTGCAAAAGTTTTTTTCCTAAAGTGGCGGCTAGGGCATACACCTTCCCTTCAAGCACCACCGGCAAGTCCGTGGATTCACCTCCCCTTTATCTGTCGTTCTGGTGGCCGATTGCAGGGCAGCGAATCCCAGTGCTTCTGTTTTGGCCACTAGTTTCCTCGCGGGGCGGCATTCAGGAGGGTGGTGGTGCTTCTTCTTCGAGTTGGTCTTCAGAGCTCCAATCCTCCTCGTGGTGGTCTATTTGGATGTATTCAACGGAGTTCCGGTGTAGATTCCTGATGTCTCACTGGGGCGGTGAGGTTAGGATTTCTCTCTGCACATGTGTAATGGCGAGATTTGGTGTTACACCTTGGATTGATTCAAGATTCAACGCCAACAATTGTGGCTCATTGGTCCCTAGGGGCACATGTACAAAGGCTTTCCTAGTGTCCTCAATAAAGGCAGGGCGGTTTGGAGACACGGTGGCTCGTTATGACGATGGTGATAGTCGTTCGATGCTCTAGGATCCTTGATCTAGCTTTTTATTATGTTTGGGGTGCTTTATACCTCTGGTGAACTTTTATAACATATTAGAGCAGCATATCGGGCGGCATGAAAGAGCAAAACATCATGAGGGCATCATGCTATGAATAAACCTGGCCCAGTGGTTGCTACATCTACCTGCATTGCATAACAGTGGTTGCTGCATCCATTTGCGTCGCATTGCAGTGAAGCGTGTGACATGATCATCATGGGAGAATTTGGGACCTCCCTGATTCTCTTCACGTGAAGAGAACTCCACCGACGGAAGCATTAAAGAATCTCATGTGCTATTTAAGCTCCCCCAGCAATCACGTAAAAAACAAGCTCCCCCAGCAATACAAAGCCTGCTCCTCGGTGTATGTCTCTGTGAGATTTCTATTTAACAATCTATCACAACTCGTTCTGATGATGATCATGTGAAAGGAAAAGAATCAGTTCAGTTATGCTTTCCACTTATACCACACACATGATATGTCCAGTAATCCTGTTCCTTGGATCCTCCGGCTGCTGGGCGTGTTGAACTTAATACAGTAGATTAAGGGCTCCTTTGATTCAGGGGAATTCTATAGGATTTTTGGAGGGTTGAAATCCTTTAAAATTTATTCTATATTTGTCCTTTGATTCATGGGATTGAATCCCATAGAAATTTATTCAATGGAATCTTTTATACTACATTTCATAAAAAATCTAACATCAACTCTAATATCTTTTTACAATTCCTTTGCTTTTCTCGTGAAATCAAACGCTCCTTGTTAATCCTATATGATTCAAGTGGGCATGACACTTTGATCCTATACTTTTCCTACTCTCCATTTTTAAAATCCTGCGAATCAAAAATGTCCTGAAGATATATTGAGAAGTGATAGCTTGGTTATGTTGAGAAGTGGAGAAATTAAAGATAGCATTTCAATCATATCCGCTGCAGTTAAATTCTTCTAATCATGTTTTGGTAATCCTTGAGAGAACTCAAGGCCAAACTTGTATTACTCATATCTCTCGCAGTTCTAATTCGACCGAACTGTTTTATGGCTTAGGTCAGGACCAGAGGTCGTTTTAGAGCGTTACTAAGCAGATAATGGAAGGAAAAGGCTTATACTCTCTCCATTTTTTTGATCTATATCAAATTTTAAAAAGTTTTGACCAAACTTCCATTGTAAAAAATATATATTAGACAATGGTATTTTGGATGTTAATATTTTTTTTATAAACTTGGTTAATATTTAGAAAGTTTGACTCAAGGTATCATCAAGCCGTCGCCTGTTCCACCATGGTGGTCGCCAGTCACCAACAGACTAGCTAGCGTTCTCTGTTAATTGATTCCTCTTTGGGAAACGTTTGGCATCGGTGGACCGGCTGAAGGCTCGGTCGGTGCCCCTCGCTCGCTCTTTTCCACGTACGTTAGATGGGCCTCAAGCGAAATATTTTTTTCTTCTGTGCTTTTTCTTTCTCTCGCGAGCGCCTCCCCCTGGAAGCATATCCCCTCCCTTCTTCCCCTCCTCCCGAGCTGCGACTGAGCCACCACGATCTCCATCGCCGGCGGCCAGGCTCCCCTCACCGGCTGCCATGGTTGCCTGCCGCCATGGCCAGATCCATCCCCTACCTCGAGCCTTCACGTGGGCACATCCCCCCTTCCCCCTCCCCCCCCCCCCCCCCCGGCTGCGACTGGGCGACTACGACCTCTGTCTCCGGCGGCCAGGCACTCCCTCACCGGACACCATGGCTGGCTGCCGCCATGGCTGAATGCACCCCGCATATACTAGTGTTGCAACCATCACCTAGAACAGCTTCAAACAGCTGTTGAAAGGCTTCAGCCATAGACAGAAAAGTTTCAATGAAACTGCACAACAAGGGGAAGCAGCAACCGCAATTGGATTTTGTTACTACTGGTGAAGTTTTTTGCTACATCCATCAGGCGGAGCTGCGACCTCGTGACGATGACAACGACGTTTTTTGTTGCAACCGTAGTAAAATTTTGCTACTACCGCTGAAGTTTTTTACTACATTCATGTAAAGCGGAGTTGCGACCTCGCAAAAGACGTGACAGTGTTTGATTTTTGCTACAACCATAGTAGAATTTTGCTTCTACTGGTGAAGTTTTTTGCTACATCCATGTAAGGCGACCGGGGTGACCATGGGAGATGGTGCTGCAACCAAGGACGACGGGTTGCTACCACGGCGATGTCCATGTGCTGCAACCCCGCGGCGGCCGGGGTGCGCAACGACGATGACCGAGCGGACTGCAACCAAAACTTTTTTGTCGCTGATAGCCGTTTGAAGCTTTTCCCATATACGGTTGAAACTTTTTATGTCAACGTTGGCAACTTTTTTCCGCATCCAGGACAAATCATTTGTTTTCACATCCAGTGACCACGAGGGCTACTTTTTTCCGCATCCAGGACAAATCATTTGTTTTCACATCCAGTGACCACGAGGGCTCGCATCCAAGGGCTGGGGCAGGACCAGCCAAAACTTTCAGCCGGTGCGCCGGCACCTAGCATCACCATTCCTCTTTGCTCAAGTATCGCAGGTGATGTCTGCTGTTTCTGGTGCCTCTCGTCAAAGCTCACAATACCCCAGTTGTATGAAGATCCAATGAATAATGAATGATATGAATGAAATATTTGTCAAAAAGTGTCCACCAATTTATTCAAATCTATGTTTGCTTCTCCATTCTCCTTTATCTGTTCAGAGAAGCGAGTGTGAGATCTCACTGTGAAAAATGGTCATATAGTCACCAGTGTGAGGAAAGAGCATTCCATCCCAGAGAAAACCCATTCAGTCACAGAGAAAATCAAGATCCTTTCACCAGATAAACCATTCAGAACATCAAAAGATCATGTGCACTATCATCGACCGCAAACATCAAGACATATGCAAGAAACATAACTCCAGCGATTTATCAATCAACTTCTCAAGGGTGCGGAAGCAGTAACACACTCACATACGAAGGTACTAAACATATACATTGTCCCAAGCAAAATAGCACGAACTTCAGGTCTCTAGATATTATGCAGGCGCTGTTGTGGCAGGCCACACACAACAGATACTAGGGTAAACAGAGGGTAGGGGGGAGGAACTGAAGCGCTTAGTCGAACAGACTGAAACCCATGTCCTGCATAAAGAAAACGAGAATGTCAGCAAGTTCACAATAATTCACATACAAGTACTCCCTCTGTTCAGAATTACTTGTCGCAGAAATGGATGTATCTAGACGTATTTTAGTTCTAGATACATCCATTTTCGAGACAACTAATTCCGAACGGAGGGAGTATGTGATCAGGTTTAACAATTTGCATGCTGCGGAAGGGATTCTAGCTTCTACTTGCAACTAGGCAGTGAATTTGAAATGGTACTTGTCATGCCAAAACTAAAAAGTCACTACTTGCAACAACAACAGCTGAACAAAGTTGAATGTGGGTTGCTTGCTACAATGTAAGTCCAGCTAGAATAACTTAAGGCCACAGAACTAAAGTGACTGAGAAACCATTGCAAGGTGGAAAAATACTTACTTCATCAGATTCTTCCTTCTCTTCAACCTTCTCCTCCTTCTTTGACTCAGCAGCAGGTGCTGCGGCACCACCAGATGCAGCAGCTGGAGCTCCCACAGCAATGGCACCCCCACCTGAAGGCACAGCGGCAAACTTCTCCCTTCCAGATGCAATCACTTCTGTGATGTCCTTGCCTTTGAGTTCAGCAAGAAGGAACTCAAGCTTTTCTTCATCAGCCTCAGCACCAACTGTAACAAGCAATTTCCAAGTCAGATGATATGCACAATATCATAACTAGATCCTCACATGAATAACAAATACAATAAGCATTTTTTTTGGCCTCACATCCTCTCATGAAGGACCCAAATTGACAAGTTTTGATATGCGACCATAATCATAACAAGCAATAAGTTATTGCACATTTGAAACCTCAGAATATAATAGTACTCAATGACCTGACTGAAAGTGAAAAGATTGGATTTATGTTATATTCAGCAAACAGCAAGTAGTGCAGCAAATATTTTATC
The DNA here is from genome assembly GCF_056163025.1 of Triticum urartu. NCBI lineage: Eukaryota > Viridiplantae > Streptophyta > Magnoliopsida > Poales > Poaceae > Triticum > Triticum urartu. The sequence continues at coordinate 474,593,120 of NC_141873.1, read as the reverse complement.
TTTTATACCATGCTAAATAGGTCAAACCATAAGGGAAGCTAGAGGCATTACCCAAGTAGAGAGTATCTGAGCCAGTATAACTTAAAACCAACAAAGAAGAATTACCTGAGTCAAGGATGTTCTTGACGTCAGCGGCACTTGGGGAAGAGTTCCCGCCCAGATAGGCGAGGAGGTAGGCTGCGATCAGCTTCATCGTGGAAACTAGGAAGCACCTGAAAACAAACAGAATTGAAGTTAAACGGCATGGAAGGCTAAGTATATGCTGATGGGAGTACTGTCAGATCCAAATAGATCGACAGCAGGACGCATGGAAAATCAAAAACACAGAACGCCAAAATTACTAGGGTTCAAGGCCAAATGAAAGCAAGTGGCTACGATATGAAATCACTAAATACCATAGCAATTATTTTCCACTCGGAAATCAGAGATGAACATCGGAGGATTTGAATGAATGAATGGAGTTATGCACGTAAATTAAAGTTGCGCACGAAAAGAACAATAATAAACATCCCCCGTGCATCTTAGATTCGAGCCTTCGAAGACCCGGGGGTTTCTGCATCTTCACTGGGTAAACAAGAATCACACAGTAATGGCCTGCCGTGTTTCTATATGGGGAAATCAGATCTCCTGAAACCCGGCGCGCAGGCGCAAGCTAGAGATCTAGCGGCGCAACAACTAAGCAAGATACACGCGACAATTAAGCAACCTATACCGCACAGATCTACGAAAACGAACAAACAGGAACACTCATCTCCGCATCCAACAAAAATTCCCCTACCACAGAACAAGACGGATTTCCAACGAGATCGCTGCAGCAGGGCCCTTGCCTGGCGCAGAATTGAGTGCGAAAAGGACGGGATTGGGGGAAGCCTACCTCCGAGATGCGCAGGAGAAGACGCGAGGACGGCGGCGGAGGGGGTTCGTGCGTGAGCTAGGGTTCTAGCCAAATGAGCCGAACCATTTCGCTTTTATATACGGGCAATCGGGCCGAATCAGAGGCCACTCGATCTCTCAGAAGGTTCTGGATCAGTGGAGCGACTTCTCCGGGCTCCGAAACGCAAGCCCAAAGGCCACAATCTCCCGGATCCAGAACCACAGTGCCCACTTGGCCCATATTTAATTCTAAAAAAAAATCAGCTCATAAACAGTCCATGGTATTCCATTTTCTGGTGCCTCTTTGTAGGCCCAGAAATTTGTGAACATATTCCAAGTACACACTGAACAAATTTTAATATATGGTGAACATCTTTTAAATACAGGCTGATCATTTTTTTGACATATGGTGAATAGTTTTTGCAAATACATATTGAATAGTTTTTAATACCGTGAAAAAAATTCAAAATACATTGAACAATTTTTTAGCATACAATGAACTTTTTTTTAATTTATGGTGAAGTTTTTCCAATACACACTGGAGATTTGTAAATGCATACTGAATATTTAAGATTCCCAAGACCGAGGTAAGCTTCCCAAGCCGGTGGATTCAAAAATTGTTCGCGAATGCGAAAATGTTCATGAATTTGAAAGAAAAGGCACATATGGGGTAAATGGAAAAAAGAAAAGGAACCACAAGAAGAAGAAAACAAAAACAAGATAATCAACCAAGTCATAGGTATATAAATAATAAATATAATAAACGGCCAGAAGAGTACGCTACCGCTTAGATACCTCTATGGGCGACCTCCATGTAAACGCTCACAACGAGCGATACATATTGGTTGACATGGTAGCATAGGTGTAGTCTTTGACACTTCGCTAATAGGTCGGGCCAATATTGTATTTTTCTAAACCGTTTTGAAAAGTTTCTAAAATAGCAGATATATTCAAAAGGTTCTGTTTTTTCATGCAAGATGGTTTAGCATGCCAGGAGCGTGCAAAAAAGCATGGGTAAATCAATTTCAAGAAGCTGGTGGCAAAAAGACAAAATAAGCTCTGAAAATGCGTTTTTTCAAACTTCCTCACAAGCCAATTGTTTTCTAAGAGCTACTCAGATATCTAAAGTCTGTTGCAAAAGGCAGTGCCTAGGAGACGCTTAAGCACGTCTAGGCGCTAGACTATGGCCAAACGCCTCGCCTAGGGCATAAGCAGAAGTCTAGGCAGAGCAAGTAAGAAATTGTCTACCCAAGCGAGAAATCATGCCATATTGCACTGATATGCCAAAAGGGCCATATTCCAATTGTAGTAGCTGGTAGTTAACATTCTTATATGCCCTAAATTAATAAAGTACACATATAATAACCACATATACACCCTAATAGTAAAAAAACTACATAGGCTGCGCCTAGGGCGCTTAAGCACCGCCTGGGCATTAGGCAAAGGCGAACCGCCTCGCTTACGCATATCGCTTTTTCCAACCTTCTAAACACCAGCCAATTTTGCACGAGTGTCATGCATTCGAGCATCGTGCAGACCAAAAAATTAGAATTTTTGAATTTGTTTGCTATTTTTTTTCTGATTTTACTATTCATCCACACGAGCATCTCGTCCTGGGAGCCAAATTTTCTCCTTTTCTACAGACTCATTTTAGAAGTTTTCGCGGGTGTGTTTGATTTCCTGCATTGCCCCCAAACAAGCCCATTTGATACGAAAAAAGTTCTTTGATTGCATAAAGGGAGCCCTAACTTGCATCGGCACGAACCTTAGAACTTTGCAAAGTTCATACAGATCTGAATGTGGTAGAACCGTTGGCTAAACCTCTTCCACGAGCAAAACATGATTAGTACCAAGACTTCATTGGTGTTAGATTCAAAACTATGTAAACTAGATTATTGACTCTAGTGCAAGTGGCGGACTGTTGGAAATATGCCTTAGAGGCAATAATAAAACTATGTAAACTTAAATACACGTGTGAGTACATAAACTACACCGTGTCCCTAGTAAGCCTCTGCTAGACTAGCTCGTTGATCAAAGATGGTTAAGGTTTCCTAACTATAGTCATGAGTTTTCATTTGATAAGGGGATCACATCATTAGGAGATGATGTGATGGACGGACCAAACCGTAAGCTTAGCATCAGATTGTTTAGTTATTTGCTACAACTTTCTTCATGACAAGTGTCATTTCCTTAGACAAATAAGATCATGCCACTCTCGGATATCGGAGGAATATTTTGTGTGCTATCAAATGTCACTCCATAACTGGGTGATTATAAATGTGTTTTACGAGTATTGCCGAAGGTGTCTATTGGGTTGCATGGATCGAGACTGTGATTTACCACTCCATGTGACAAAGAGACATCCCTGTGCTCTCTCGGTAATACAACATCATAAGAAGCTTCATGTGACTAATGAGTTTAGTCACGGGGTCTGTATTATGGAACGAGCAGTACTGCAGGATGCTGCTAACGCGACACTATAATTAGAGACCCTTCGATGAAACTGTATGTGATGCATTAATCGTAAACGGTGATGTAAAAATGATCAAAAATGCAAAATGTTTGCGATGGCAGATACATCAAACACGGTTCAGATTTTAGTTGCGTGTGTGATGCGGGGCATACAGTTCAGTTCAATGAACTGTTTGTGATGAGGAAGAAGAACAGAAACGGGCAGCCAAATGAAGGCGTGTGCGATATACGTCATACAGTTCAGTCGGATTAACTGTTTGTGATGAGGCGGAACAACAGAAACGGGCAGCCAGATGAAGGTGCGTGTGATTGAGGGCATGCGTTTCACACGGATTAACTGTTGCGATTAGACAACACAATAGAAACGGTTAGACATAACAATGTGTGTCTGCAATTGACGACATACACTTCACACGAATGAACTGTTTGCGATTAGTCACAACAAACAGAAACAGTTAGACAGATCAACGTGTGTGCATTAGGCGGGCACACATTCTAATTAAAAGAAGTGTGTGTGATGGTAATAACAAGCGTGCACAATTGTTGGAACAAGACGTGTGTTGACATTGCCTATTGAGGTGCACCCTATGGTGCAAATGCCACGTACACGGCCGAAAAAGCGTGCTCACGTTACGCCATCCAGAAATAGTGTCACACTTAGAAATTATAGAACTGTCAATAAATTTTGAGCCTATGTCCCGTCACATTCCAAATTACTACCATGCTATATTTAATTGCAAACCTGTTCACACTGATCAAAACCTAAACGGTTTCCCACTTAGGAGCGTATTAGTACTCGGTTATAAATACTACTACTCCAAGAAGACTGCACGTTCCTCCTCTGAAGGAAATATGCCCTAGAGGCAATAATAAAGTTGTTATTTATATTTCCTTATATCATGATAAATGTTTATTATTCGTGCTAGAATTGTATTAACCGGAAACTTAGTGCATGTGTGAATGTATAGACAAACAGAGTGACACTAGTTTCCCTCTACTTGATTAGCTCGTTGAATCAATGATGGTTATGTTTCCTAACCATAGACATGAGTTGTCATTTGATTAACGGGATCACATCATTAGAGAATGATGTGATTGACTTGACCCATCTGTTAGCTTAGCACGATGATCGTTTAGTTTGTTGCTATTGCTTTCTCCATAACTTATACATGTCCCTATGACTATGAGATCATGCAACTCCCGAATACCGGAGGAACACTTTGTGTGCTACCAAACGTCACAACGTAACTGGGTGATTATAAAGGTGCTCTACAGGTGTCTCCGAAGGTACTTTTTGGGTTGGCATATTTCAAGACTAGGATTTGTCACTCCGATTGTCGGAGAGGTATCTCTGGGCCCTCTCAGTAATGCACATCAATATAAGCCTTGCAAGCAATGTGACTAATGAGTTAGTTGCGGGATGATGCATTATGAAATGAGTAAAGAGACTTACCGGTAACGAGATTGAACTAGGTATTGAGATACCGACGATCGAATCTTGGGCAAGTACATACCGATGACAAAGGGAACAATGTATATCGTTATGCGGTTTGACCGATAAAGATCTTCGTAGAATATGTGGGAGCCAATATAAACATCCAGGTTCCGCTATTGGTTATTGACCGGAGACATGTCTCAGTCATGTCTACATAGTTCTCGAACCCGTAGGGTCCCCACGCTTAACGTTCGGTGACGATCGGTATTATGAGTTTATGTGTTTTGATGAACCGAAGGTTGTTCAGAGTCCCGGATGTGATCACGGGCATGACAAGTAGTCTTGAAATGGTCGAGACATAAATATCGATATATTGGAAGCCTATGTTTGGACACCGGAAAGGTTACGAGTGAGTTCGGGCATATACCGGAGTACCAGGGGGTTACCGGAACCCCCCGGGGAGTATATGGACCCTAATGGGCCTTAGTGGAGAGAGAGAGAGGCAGCCAGGGCAAGCCGCGTGCCCCCTCTATTGGGGAATGTAGTAATTTCAAAAAAAATTCCTACGCACACGCAAGATCATGGTGATGCATAGCAACAAGAGGGGAGAGTATTGTTTACGTACCCTCGTAGACCGTAAACGGAAGCATTATGACAACACGGTTGATGTAGTCGTACGTCTTCACGATCGAACGATCCTAGTACCGAAAGTACGGCACCTCCGCGATCTGCACACGTTTGGCTCGGTGACGTCGCACGAACTCTCGATCCAATCGAGTGCCGAGGGAGAGCTTTGTCAGCACGACGACGTGATGACGGTGATGATGATGCTACCATCGCAGGGCTTCGCCTGTGCACTACGATGATATGACCGAGGTGGGTTATGGTGGAGGGGGGCACCGCACACGGCTAAGGGATCAATGATCAACTTGTGTGTCTATGGGGTGCCCCCTGGCCACGTATATAAAGGATGTAGGGAGGAGGAGGCCGGCCATCATAGGGCGCGTCCAAAGTGTGGAGTCCTACTAGGACTTCCTAGTCCTAGTAGGATTCCACCTCCCACATGGAATAGGAAAAAGGGAAGGGAGAATGAGAAGGAAGGAAGGGGGCGCCCCCTTTCCCTAGTCCAATTCAGACCAGTCCATGGGGAAGGAGCGCGACCACCCTTGAGGCCTTTCTCTCCCTTCCCGTATGGCCCATTAAGGCCCAATACGAATTCCCGTAACTCTTCGGTACTCCGAAAAACACCCGAATCACTCAGAACCTTTCCGATGTCCGAATATAGCCTTTCAATATATCGATCTTTACGTCTCGACCATTTCGAGACTCCACATCATGTTCCCGATCTCATCTGGGACTCCGAACAAACTTCGGCCATCAAATCACATAACTCATAATACAAATCGTCACAGAACGTTAAGCGTGCGGACCCTACGGGTTCGAGAACTATGTAGACATGACCGAGACTCATCTCCGGTCAATAACCAATAGCGGAACCTGGATGCTCATATTGGCTCCTACATATTCTACGAAGATCTTTATCGGTCAAACCGCATAACAACATACGTTGTTCCCTTTATCATCGGTATGTTACTTGCCCGAGATTCGATCGTCGGTATCCTCATACCTAGTTCAATCTCGTTACCGGCATGTCTCTTTACTCGTTCCGTAATGCATCATCCTGCAACTAACTCATTAGTCACAATGCTTGCAAGGCTTATAGTGGTGTGCATTACCGAGAGGGCCAAGAGATACCTCTACGATACACGGAGTGACAAATCCTAATCTTGATCTATGCCAACTCAACAAACACCATCGGAGACCCCTGTAGAGCATCTTTATAATCACCCAGTTACGTTGTGACGTTTGATAGCACACAAGGTGTTCCTCCGGTATTCGAGAGTTGCATAATCTCATAGTCTGGGGAACATGTATAAGTCATGAAGAAAGCGGTAGCAATGAAACTGTAACGATCATCGTGCTAAGCTAACGGATGGGTCAAGTCAATCACATCATTCTCTAATGATGTGATCCCGCTTATCAAATGACAACTCTTTGTCCATGGCTAGGAAACATAACCATCTTTGATTAACGAGCTAGTCAAGTAGAGGCATACTAGTGACACTCTGTTTGTCTATGTATTCACACATGTACTAAGTTTCCGGTTAATACAATTTTATCATGAATAACAAACATTTATCATGATATAAGGAAATATAAATAACAACTTTATTATTGCCTCTAGGGCATATTTCCTTCACCCTCCCCCTCTGGTCCAAATTGGACTAGGAAGGGGGGCGGCCCCCCTTTCCTTCCTCCCTCTCTCCCCCTTCCTTCTCTCCTAGTCCAACTAGGGAAGGGGGGAATCCTACTCCCGGAGGGAGTAGGACTCCTCCAGGGCGCGCCATAGAGGGCCGGCCCTCCCCCTCCTCCACTCCTTTATATACGGGGGAGGGGGCACCCCATAGAGACACAAGTTGATCATTGATCCCTTAGCCGTGTGCGGTGCCCCCCTCCAGTATAATCCACCTCGGTCATATCGTAGCAGTGCTTAGGCGAAGCCCTGTTCCGGTAGCATCATCATCACCGTCATCACGCCGTCATGCTGACAAAGCTCTCCCTCGACACTCAGCTGGATCGAGAGTTCGTGGGACGTCACCGAGCCGAACATGTGCAGATCGCGGAGGTGTCGTACTTTAGGTACTAGGATCGGTCGATCGTGAAGACGTACGACTACATCAACCGTGTTGTCATAACGCTTCCGCTTATGATCTACGAGGGTACGTGGACAACACACTCCCCTCTCGTTGATATGCATCACCATGATCTTGCGTGTGCGTAGGAAAATTTTGAAATTACTGCGTTACCCAATAGTGGCATCCGAGCTAGGTTTATGCGTAGATGTTATATGCACGAGTAGAACACAAAGGAGTTGTGGGCGTGGGTATATATATATATTGCTTGCCGTCACTAGTTGTTTCTTGATTCGGCGGTATTGTTGGATGAAGCGGTCCAGACCGACGTTACGCGTACGCTTATGCGAGACTGGTTCTACCGACGTGCTTCGCACACAGGTGGCCGATGGGTGTCAGTTTCTCCAACTTTAGTTGAATCGGATTCAATGAACAGGGTTCTTTCTGAAGATCAAAAAGCAATCACTATATCACGTTGTGGTTTTTGATGCGTAGGTAAGAACGGTTCTTGCTTAGTCTGTAGCAACCACGTAAAACTTGCAACAACAAAGTAGAGGACGTCTAACTTGTTTTTGCAGGGCATGTTGTGATGTGATATGGTCAAGACCTGATGCTAAATTTTATTGTATGAGATGATCATGTTTTGTAACACAGTTATCGGCAACTGGCAGGAGCCATATGGTTGTCGCTTTATTGTATCAAATGCAATCGCCCTGTAATTGCTTTACTTTATCACTAACAGGTAGCGATAGTCGTAGTAGTAATAGTTGGCGAGACGACAACGATGCTTCGATGGAGATCAAGGTGTCAAGCCGGTGACGATGGTGATCATGTTGGAAATATGCCCTAGAGGCAATAGTAAATTGGTTATTATTATATTTCCTTGTTCATGATAATCATTTATTATCCATGCTATAATTGTATTGATAGGAAACTCAGATACATGTGTGGATACATAGACAACACCATGTCCCTAGTAAGCCTCTAGTTGACTAGCTCGTCCATGGACATTGGATGTCGTTGATAACGGGATCACATCATTAGGAGAATGATGTGATGGACAAGACCCAATCCTAAGCATAGCACTAGATCGTGTAGTTCATATGCTATAGCTTTTCTAATGTCAAGTATCATTTCCTTAGACCATGAGATTGTGCAACTCCCGGATACCGTAGGAATGCTTTGGGTGTATCAAACGTCACAACGTAACTGGGTGACTATAAAGGTGCATTACAGGTATCTCCGAAAGTGTCTGTTGGGTTGGCACGAATCGAGACTGGGATTTGTCACTCCGTGTAAGCGGAGAGGTATCTCTGGGCCCACTCGGTAGGACATCATCATATGCGCAATGTGACCAAGGAGTTGATCACGGGATGATGTGTTACGGAACGAGTAAAGAGACTTGCCGGTAACGAGATTGAACTAGGTATTGGATACCGACGATCGAATCTCGGGCAAGTAACATACCGATAGACAAAGGGAATTGTATACGGGATTGATTAAGTCCTTGACATCGTGGTTCATCCGATGAGATCATCGTGGAACATGTGGGAGCCATCATGGGTATCCAGATCCCGCTGTTGGTTATTGACCGGAGAACGTCTCGGTCATGTCTGCATGTCTCCCGAACCCGTAGGGTCTACACACTTAAGGTTCGGTGACGCTAGGGTTATGAAGATATTAGCATGCGGTAACCCGAATGTTGTTCGGAGTCCCGGATGAGATCCCGGACGTCACGAGGAGTTCCGGAATGGTCCGGAGGTAAAGAATTATATATAGGAAGTGCCATTTCGGCCATCGGGACAAGTTTCGGGGTCATCGATATTGTACCGGGACCACCGGAAGGGTCCCGGGGGTCCACCGGGTGGGGCCACCTGCCCCGGGGGGCCACATGGGCTGTAGGGGATGTGCCTTGGCCTACATGGGCCAAGGGCACCAGCCCCAAGAGGCCCATGCGCCAAGAGATAGGAAAAAGGGGAGAGTCCTAAAGGGGGAAGACACCTCCGAGGTGCCTTGGGGAGGATGGACTCCTCCCCACCCTTGGCCGCACCCTTCCTTGGAGGAAGGGGCAAGGGCTGCGCCTCCCCCTCTCCCTTGGCCCTATATATAGTAGGGAAAAGGAGGAGCAAACCAATCTAAGGCCTGGCGCCTCCCTCTCCCTCCCGTGACACATCTTCCTCCTCCCGCAGCGCTTAGCGAAGCCCTGTTGGAATCCCGCTACTTCCACCACGCCGTCGTGCTGCTGGATCTCCATCAACCTCTCCCTCCTCCTTGCTGGATCAAGGCATGGGAGACGTCATCGGGCTGTACGTGTGTTGAACGCGGAGGTGCCGTGCGTTCGGCACTTGATCATCGGTGATTTGAATCACGACGAGTACGACTCCATCAACCCCGTTCACTTGAACGCTTCCGCTTAGCGATCTACAAGGGTATGTAGATGCACTCTCCTTCCCCTCGTTGCTAGTCTCTCCATAGATAGATCTTGGTGACACGTAGGAAAATTTTGAATTTCTGCTACGTTCCCCAACAGTGGCATCATGAGCTAGGTCTATGCGTAGATTCTATGCACGAGTAGAACACAAAGTAGTTGTGGGCGTTGATTTTGTTCAATATGCTTGCCGTTACTAGTCTTATCTTGATTCGGCGGCATCGTGGGATGAAGCGGCCCGGACCAACCTTACACGTACTCTTACGTGAGACCGGTTCCACCGACAAACATGCACTAGTTGCATAAGGTGGCTAGCGGGTGTCTGTCTCTCCTACTTTAGTCGGATCGGATTCGATGAAAAGGGTCCTTATGAAGGGTAAATAGCAATTGGCATATCACGTTGTGGTTTTGCGTAGGTAAGAAACGTTCTTGCTAGAAACCCATAGCAGCCACGTAAAACATGCAAACAACAATTAGAGGACGTCTAACTTGTTTTTGCAGGGTATGCTATGTGATGTGATATGGCCAAAAGGATGTGATGAATGATATATGTAATGTATGAGATTGATCATGTTCTTGTAATAGATGATCATGGAGCCCCAAGATGGAGATCAAAGGAGCTACATGATATTGGCCATATCATGTCACTATTTGATTGCATATGATGTTTATCATGTTATGCATCTTGTTTACTTAGTATGACGGTAGTAAATAAGATGATCCCTCATTAAAATTTCAAGAAGTGTTCTCCCCTAACTATGCACCGTTGCTACAGTTCGTCGCTTCGAAGCATCACGTGTTAATCGGGTGTGATAGATCCTTTCGTTCACATACAACGGGTGTAAGCAAGATTTACACATGCAAAAACACTTAGGGTTAACTTGACGAGCCTAGCATGTGAAGACATGGCCTCGGAACACAGAGACCGAAAGGTCGAGCATGAGTCGTATAGAAGATACGATCAACATGAAGATGTTCACCGACGTTGACTAGTCCGTCTCACGTGTTAATCGGACACGGCCTAGCTCACTCGGATCATGTAATCACTTAGATGACTAGAGGGATGTCTATCTGAGTGGGAGTTCATAAGATGAACTTAATTATCCTGAACATAGTCAAAAGGATTTTGCAAATTATGTCATATCTCACGCTTTAGTTCTACTGTTTAATTATGTTCCTAGAGAAAATTTAGTTGAAAGTTGATAGTAGCAATTATGCGGACTAGGTCCGTAAACTGAGGATTGTCCTCATTGCTTCATAGAAGGCTGATGTCCTTAATGCACCGTTCAGTGTGCTGAACCTCGAACGTTGTCTGTGGATGTTGCGAACATCTGACATACACGTTTTGATAACTATGTGATAGTTCAGTTAAACGGTTTAGAGTTGAGGCACCAAAGACGTTTTGAAACGTCACGAAACATATGAGATGTTTTGAGGGCTGAAATTGGAATTTCAGGCTCGTGCCCACGTCAAGAGGTATAAGACCTCCGACGATTTTCTTAACCTGCAAACTAAGGAGAAAAGCTCAATTGTTGAGCTTGTGCTCAGATTGTCTGAGTACAACAATCATTTGAATCAAGTGGGAGTTGATCTTCCAGATGAGATAGTGATGGTTCTCCGAAGTCATTACCACCAAGCTGCTAGAGCTTCGTGATGAACTATAATATATCGAGGACATATATGATGATCCTTGAGATATTCGCGATGTTTGACACCACGAAAGTAGAAATCAAGCAGGAGCATCAATTGTTGATGGTTGATGAAACCACTAGTTTCAAGAAGGGCAAGGGCACGAAGGGATACTTCATAAAACGGCAATTCAGCTGCTGCTCTAGTGAAGAAACCCAAGGTTGAACCCAAACCCGAGACTAAGTGCTTCTGTAATAAAGGGAACAGCCACTAGAGCAGAATTACCCTAGATACTTGGTAGATAAGAAGGCTGGCAAGGTCGATAGAAGTATATTGGATATACATTGTGTTGATGTGTACTTTACTAGTACTCCTAGTAGCACCAGGGTATTAGATACCGGTTCGGTTGCTAAGTGTTAGTAACTCGAAATAAAAGCTACGGAATAAACGGGGACTAGCTAAAGGTGAGCTGACGATATGTGTTGAAAGTGTTTCCAATGTTGATATGATCAAGCATCACACGCTCCCTCTACCATCGATATTGGTGTTAAACCTAAATATTTGTTAGTTGGTATTTGCGTTGAGCATAGACATGATTGGATTACGTCTATCGCAATACGGTTATTCATTTAAGGAGAATAATGGTTACTCTGTTTATTTGAATAATACCTTCAATGGTCTTACACCTAAAATGAATGGTTCATTGAAATCTCGATCGTAGTGATACACATGTTCATGCGAAAAGATAGTAATGATAGTACCACCTACTTGTGGCACAGCCACGTAAGTCATATCGGTATAAAATGCATGAAGAAGCTCCATGTAGATGGATCTTTGGACTCACTCGTTTTTGAAAAGTTTGAGACATGCGAACCATGTCTATTGGTGTATATGCATGAAGAAACTCCATGCAAATGGACCGTTTGGACTCACTTGTGTTTGAATCACTTGAGACATGCAAATCATACCACATGGGCAAGATGACTGAAAGCCTCGTTTTAGTAAAATGGAACTAGCAAGCAACTTGTTGGAAGTAATACATTTTGATGTGTGCAATCCGATGAGTGCTGAGGCATGTAGTGGATATCGTTATGTTCTTACTTCACAGATGACTTGAGTAGACGTTGAGTATATTTACTTGATGAATCACGAGTCTGAATTATTGAAAGGTTCAAGTAATTTCAGAGTGAAGTTGAAAGATCGTCGTGACAAGAGGATAAAAGATCTATGATATGATCATAGAGATGAATATCTGAATTACGAGTTTGGCACGGAATTAAGACATTGTGGAAATTGTTTCACAACTAATACAGCCTGGAACACCATAGTGTGATGGTGTGTCCGAACATCATAACTGCACCCTATTGGATATGATGCATACCATGATGTCTCTTATCGAATTACCACAATAGTTTATGGGTTAAGCATTAGAGACAACCACATTCACTTTAAATAGGGCACCACATAATTCCGATGAGATGACACCGTATGAACTATGGTTTAGAGAAACCTAAGCTGTCGTTTCTTAAAAGTTTGGGGCTGCGACGCTTATGTGAAAAGTTTCAGGCTGATAAGCTCGAACCCAAAGCGGATAAATGCATCTTCATAGGACAACCCAAAACAGTTGGGTATACCTCCTGTCTCAGATCCGAAAGCAATAAGGGATTGTTTCTTGAATTGGGTCCTTTCTCGAGGAAAAGTTTCTCTCGAAAGAATTGAGTGGGAGGATGGTGGAGACTTGATGAGGTTATTGAACCGTCTCTTCAACTAGTGTGTGGCAGGGCACAGGAAGTTGTTCCTGTGGCACCTACACCAATTGAAGTGGAAGCTTATGATATTGATCATGAGACTTAGGATCAAGTCACTCCCAAACCTCGTAGGATGACAAGGATGCGTACTACTTCGGAGTGGTACGTAATCCTGTCTTGGAGGTCATGTTGCTAGACAACAACGAACCTACGAGCTATGGAGAAGCGATGGTGGGCCCGGATTCCGATAAATGGCTTGAGGCCATATAATCCGAGAGAGGATCCATGTATGAAAACAAAGTGTAGACTTTGGAAGAACTACTTGATGGTCGTAAGGCTGTTGAGTACAGATGGATTTTAAAAGGAAGACGGACGATGATGGTAAATGTCACCATTAAGAAAGCTCGACTTGTCGTTAAGATGTTTTCTGACAAGTTCAAGGAGTTGACCACGGTGAGATTTTCTCACTCGTAGAGATGCTAAGAGTCTGTTGGAATTATGTTAGCAATCACTGCATTATTTATGAAATCTTGCAGATAGGATGTCAAAACATTGTTTCCTCGACGATTTTTGAGGAAAGGTTGTATGTGATACAACCGGAAGGTTTTGTCAATCCTGAAAGATGCTAATAAGTATGCAAAGCTCCAGCAATCCTTCTAAGGACTGGAGTAAGCATCTCGGAGTTGGAATGTATGCTTTGATGATGATCAAAGATTTTGGGTATATACAAAGTTTATGAGAAACTTGTATTTCCAAAGAAGTGAGTGGGAGCACTATAGAATTTCTGATGAGTATATGTTATGGATCAAAAATGATGTAGAATTTCTGGAAAGCATATAGGGTTATTTGGAAAGTGTTTTTCAATGGAAAGCCTGGATTAAGCTACTTGAACATTGAGCATCAAGATCTATAAGGATAGATCAAAACGCTTAAAAGTACTTTCAAATGAGCGCATACCTTGACATGATCTTGAAGGTGTTCAAGATGGATCAGTCAAAGAAGGAGTTCTTGCCTGAGTTATAAGGTATGAAGTTAAGACTTAAAGCTCGACCACGGCAGAATAGAGAGAAAAGACGAAGGCCGTCCCCTATGCTTAAGACATAGGCTCTACAGTATGCTATGCTGTGTACCGCACCTGAAGTGTGCCTTGCCATGAGTCAGTCAAGGGGTACAAGAGTGATCCAAAGAATGGATCACAGGACATCGGTCAAAGTCATCCTTAGTAACTAGCGGACTAAGGAATTTTCTCGATTATGGAGGTGGTAAAAGAGTTCATCGTAAAGGGTTACGTCGATGCAAGCTTAACACCTATCCGGATAGCTCTGAGTAGAGATACCGGATGCATATAATGGAGCAACAATTTAGAATAGCTCCAAGTAGAACAGTTATTTGGAATAGCTCCAAATAGAGCATGGTAGCTGCATCTAGGAGATGACATAGAGATTTGTAAAGCACACACGGATCTGAAAGGTTCAGACCCGTTGACTAAAACCTCTCTCACAAGCAACATGATCAAACCTAGAACTCATTGAGTGTTAATCACATAGTGATGTGAGCTAGACTACTGACTCTAGTAAACTCTTGGGTGTTAGTCACATAGCGATGTGACCTGTGAGTGTTAATCACATGGCGATGTGAACTAGATTATTGACTCTAGTGCAAGTGGGAGACTGTTGGAAATATGCCCTAGAGGCAATAGTAAATTGGTTATTATTATATTTCCTTGTTCATGATAATCGTTTATTATCCATGCTATAATTGTATTGATAGGAAACTCAGATACACGTGTGGATACATAGACAACACCATGTCCCTAGTAAGCCTCTAGTTGACTAGCTCGTTGATCAATAGATGGTTACGGTTTCCTGACCATGGACATTGGATGTCGTTGATAACGGGATCACATCATTAGGAGAATGATGTGATGGACAAGACCCAATCCTAAGCATAGCACTAGATCGTGTAGTTCATATGCTATAGCTTTTCTAATGTCAAGTATCATTTCCTTAGACCATGAGATTGTGCAACTCCCGGATACCGTAGGAATGCTTTGGGTGTATCAAACGTCACAACGTAACTGGGTGACTATAAAGGTGCATTACAGGTATCTCCGAAAGTGTCTGTTGGGTTGGCACGAATCGAGACTGGGATTTGTCACTCCGTGTAAGCGGAGAGGTATCTCTGGGCCCACTCGGTAGGACATCATCATATGCGCAATGTGACCAAGGAGTTGATCACGGGATGATGTGTTACGGAACGAGTAAAGAGACTTGCCGGTAACGAGATTGAACTAGGTATTGGATACCGACGATCGAATCTCGGGCAAGTAACATACCGATAGACAAAGGGAATTGTATACGGGATTGATTAAGTCCTTGACATCGTGGTTCATCCGATGAGATCATCGTGGAACATGTGGGAGCCATCATGGGTATCCAGATCCCGCTGTTGGTTATTGACCGGAGAACGTCTCGGTCATGTCTGCATGTCTCCCGAACCCGTAGGGTCTACACACTTAAGGTTCGGTGACGCTAGGGTTATGAAGATATTAGTATGCGGTAACCCGAATGTTGTTTGGAGTCCCGAATGAGATCCCGGACGTCACGAGGAGTTCCGGAATGGTCCGGAGGTAAAGAATTATATATAGGAAGTGCCATTTCGGCCATCGGGACAAGTTTCGGGGTCATCGGTATTGTACCGGGACCACCGGAAGGGTCCCGGGGGTCCATCGGGTGGGGCCACCTGCCCCGGGGGGCCACATGGGCTGTAGGGGATGTGCCTTGGCCTACATGGGCCAAGGGCACCAGCCCCAAGAGGCCCATGCGCCAAGAGATAGGAAAAAGGGGAGAGTCCTAAAGGGGGAAGGCACCTCCGAGGTGCCTTGGGGAGGATGGACTCCTCCCCACCCTTGGCCGCACCCTTCCTTGGAGGAAGGGGCAAGGGCTGCGCCTCCCCCTCTCCCTTGGCCCTATATATAGTAGGGAAAAGGAGGAGCAAACCAATCTAAGGCCTGGCGCCTCCCTCTCCCTCCCGTGACACATCTTCCTCCTCCCGCAGCGCTTAGCGAAGCCCTGTTGGAATCCCGCTACTTCCACCACGCCGTCGTGCTGCTGGATCTCCATCAACCTCTCCCTCCTCCTTGCTGGATCAAGGCATGGGAGACGTCATCGGGCTGTACGTGTGTTGAACGCGGAGGTGCCGTGCGTTCGGCACTTGATCATCGGTGATTTGAATCACGACGAGTACGACTCCATCAACCCCGTTCACTTGAACGCTTCCGCTTAGCGATCTACAAGGGTATGTAGATGCACTCTCCTTCCCCTCGTTGCTAGTCTCTCCATAGATAGATCTTGGTGACACGTAGGAAAATTTTGAATTTCTGCTACGTTCCCCAACAGATCATGACTGTGCTTTGGAGATGGAGATCAAAGGCACAAGATGATGATGGCCATATCATATCACTTATATTGATTGCATGTGATGTTTATCCTTTATGCATCTTATTCTGCTTAGTTCGACGGTAGCATTATAAGATGATCTCTCACTAAATTTCAAGGTATAAGTGTTCTCCCTGAGTATGCACCGTTGCTACAGTTCGTCGTGCCGAGACACCACGTGATGATCGGGTGTGATAAGCTCAACGTTCACATACAACGGGTGCAAGCCAGTTTTGCACACGCAGAATACTCGGGATAAACTTGACGAGCCTAGCATATGCATATATGGCCTCAGAACACCTGAGACCGAAAGGTCGAGCATGAATCATATAGTAGATATGATCAACATAGTGATGTTCACCATTGAAAACTACTCCATCTCACGTGATGATCGGACATGGTTTAGTTGATATGGATCACGTGATCACTTAGATGATTAGAGAGATATCTATCTAAGTGAGAGTTCTTAAGTAATTTGATTAATTGAACTTTAATTTATCATGAACTTAGTACCTGATAGTATGTTGCATGTCTATGTTGTTGTAGATAGATGACCCGTGCTGTTGTTCCGTTGAATTTTAATGCATTCCTAGAGAAAGCTAAGTTGAAAGATGATGGTAGCAACTACACGAACTGGGTCCGTAACTTGAGGATTATCCTCAATGATGCACAGAAGAATTACGTCCTGAAAGCACCACCAGGTGAAAAACCCGCTACAGGAGCAATGCGAGATGTTGTGAACACCTGGCAGAGCAAAGCTCATGACTACTCGATAGTTCAGTGTGCCATGATTTACGGCTTAGAACCGGGACTTCAACGACATTTTGAACGTCATGGAGCATATGAGATGTTCCAGAAGTTGAAGTTAATATTTCAAGCAAATGCCCGGATTGAGAGATATGAAGTCTCCAATAAGTTCTACAGCTGCAAGATAGAGGAGAATAGTTCTGTCAGTGAACATATACTCAGAATGTCTGGGTACCATAACCACTTGACTCAACTAATCTTCCTGATGATAGTGTCATTGACAGAGTTCTTGAATCACTGCCACCAAGCTACAGAGCTTCGTGATGAACTATAATATACAAGGGATGGATAAGACGATTCTCGAGCTCTTCGCAATGCTAAAAGCTGCGGAGGTAGAAATCTAGAAGGAGCATCAAGTGTTGATGGTCAACAAGACCACTAGTTTAAAGAAAAAGGATAAAGGGAAGAAGGGGAACTTCAAGAACAACAACAAGCCAGTTGCTACTCAAGTGAAGAAACCCAAGTCTGGACCTAAGCCCGAGACTGAGTGCTTCTACTGCAAAGGAACTGGTCACTGGAAGCGGAACTGCCCCAAGTATTTGGCGGAGAAGAAGGATGACAAAGTGAAAGGTATATTTGATATACATGTTATTGATGTGTACCTTACTAATGCTCGCAGTAGTGCCTGGGTATTTGATACTGGTTCAGTTGCTAATATTTGCAACTCGAAACAGGGACTACGGATTAAGCGAAGATTGGGTAAGGACGAGGTGACAATGCGTGTGGGAAATGGTTCCAAAGTCGATGTGATCGCCGTCGGCACGCCACCTCTACATCTACCTTCGGGATTAGTTTTAGACCTAAATAATTATTATTTGGTGCGAGCATTGAGCATGAACATTGTATCTGGATCTTGTTTGATGCGAGATGGTTATTCATTTAAATCAGAGAATAATGGTAGTTCTATTTATATGAGTAATACTAGCACATATGCCCGTGCGTTGCAACGGGAGATAAAATAGTATGCATTTAAAGTTAGTGAGAATAATATGTGCAAACAAAACCCTGTGTGCACACGAAAAAGAAACATTTAGTTTCCCGGTTTCGCCGCATGTGAAGGAATCAATCCGCTAATTTTTCATTCTTTAAGAGTTTTGTTACGTCATCGTACGCCAGAAAAGGCCCATGAGTTATTCAACATACTTTTCCTTTCAATCGGGGCATTTTAAGGTATGAAGTTTATGAATATTCTAAGAAACATGAACAATTTTTTAAATCCTAAAAAGTTATTTGAAATTATGTATACTTTTGGAAAAACTCAAAAAAAATGAAAGGGAACATCTTTAAAATTCACAAACATTTTCTGAAAACACCAACCTTTTAAAAAACATTAACATTATTTGAATTAGTGAACAATTTTTTTAAAACGGGTACATGTGTTGAAAATTCATAAGTTTTTTAGAAAATGTGTATCTTTTATATAGGAACATTATTTTTAATTGTGAAAATTTCACTAAAACAAAAATATTTTTTCAATTTGGAGCATTTTTTGAAATGCAATTTTCTTTTTATAAATCCCAAACAATTTTGTAGAACTTTTTTTTTTGAAAAAATGGAAAATGTTTTGCAAGATTCGAATATTTTTCCAAATATGAATAATATTTTGGAATTCTCAACATTTTCCTTTTTTTTATTTTGAACATTTTTTGTGAATTTTTAATTTACGAAATAAATTCTAAAACAAAAATAAACTTGGAAGGGAAAAAAGAGACAGGGAAAAGAGAATAAATATAGAAGTAAAACACACAAATAAATAAAAAATAGGCCAGGCCATTATTAGTTGTCCTTTACGAAACCCCAACTATCAAATTATGTATACTTTTGGAAAAACTCGAAAAAAATTGAAACGGAACATCTTTAAAATTCACAAACATTTTCTGAAAACACCAACCTTTTTAAAAAACATTAACATTATTTTAATTAGTGAACATTTTTTTACAATGGGTACATGTGTTGAAAATTCACAAGTTTTTTAGAAAATGTATATCTTTTATATAGGAACATTATTTTTAATTGTGAGAATTTCACTAAAACAATTTTTTTAATTTGGAGCATTTTTTGAAATGCAATTTCATTTTTATAAATCCAAAACAATTTTGAAAAACATTTTTTTTGAAAAAATGGAAAACGTTTTGCAAGATTCAAATATTTTCCAAATATGAATAATATTTTGGAATTCTCAACATTTTCCATTTTTTTTATTTTGAACATTTTTTGAGAATTTTTAATTTACGAAATAAATTCTAAAACAAAAATAAACTTGGAAGGGAAAAAGAGATAGGTAAAAGAGAATAAATATAGAAGTAAAACACACAAATAAGGAAAAATAGGCCAGACCATTATTGGTTGTTCTTTACGAAACCCCAATTACCTGTCGCCCTATGCGGAAAAATAAAGTTTTCCCAGCTGCGTCGGCTGAAAAATAAGTGGGCTGGTTTCACTGGGCCACAACGCGCGCCCACATGCAATTTTTGTTTTCTAGCTGGCAAACACATACGAATTTAGTACCACCTCGGATAGGAAAAAAATTTCTTTTCGATGGTGAACGGATGAAAAAATTGGCGAAATGCATCTTGCTTTATTAGTAGGTATAGATCTTTTATGGTCATGCACCCTTGATGAGTGGTCTATTTTTACTAAATCTTGATAGTAGTGATACACATGTTCATAGTATTGAAGCCAACAGATGCAGAGTTGATAATGGTAGTGCAACTTATTTGTGGCACTGCCGTTTGGGTCATATTGGTGTAATGCACATGAAGTTACTCCATTCTGATGGACTTCTGGAATCACTTGGTACTTGCGAACCATGCCTCATGGGCAAGATGACTAAAACTCCGTTCTCCGGAACAATGGAGAGAGCAACAGAGTTATTGGAAATCATACATACTGATGTATGTGGTCCGATGAATGTTGAGGCTCGTGGCGGATATCGTTATTTTCTCACCTTCACAGATGATTTAAGTAGATATGGGTATATCTACTTAATGAAGCATAAGTCTGAAACATTTGAAAAGTTCAAAGAATTTCAGAGTGAAGTG
This sequence comes from Triticum urartu, assembly GCF_056163025.1. Lineage (NCBI taxonomy): Eukaryota > Viridiplantae > Streptophyta > Magnoliopsida > Poales > Poaceae > Triticum > Triticum urartu. The sequence continues at coordinate 474,572,557 of NC_141873.1, read as the reverse complement.
GAAAATTATCGTACCAAGAAAATAAAGTTTCTATGATCTGATCGTGGAGGAGAATATTTGAGTTACGAGTTTGGTCTTCATCTAAAACAACGCGGAATAGTTTCGCAACTCACGCCACCCGGAACACCATAGCGTAATGGTGTGTCCGAACATCGTAATCGTACTTTACTGGATATGGTGCAATCTATGATGTCTCTTACTGATTTACCGCTATAGTTTTGGGGTTATGCTTTAGAGACAACTACATTCACGTTAAATAGGGCACCATCTAAATCCATTGAGACGACACCTTATGAACTGTGGTTTGGCAAGAAACCCAAGTTGTCGTTTCTTAAAGTTTGGGGCTACGATGCTTATGTGAAAAAGCTTCAACCTGATAAGATCAAACCCAAATCAGAGAAATGTGTCTTCATAGGATACCCAAAGGAGACTGTTGGGTACACCTTCTATCACAGATCCGAAGGCAAGACATTCGTTGCTAAGAATGGATCCTTTTTAGAGAAGGAGTTTCTCTCGAAAGAAGTGAGTGGGAGGAAAGTGGAACTTGATGAGGTAACTGTACCTACTCCTCTATTGTAAAGTAGTTCATTACTATCGAACCTCGTATTGGAAAGTAGTTCATTACTGAAATCAGTTCCACTGATTCCAACACCAGTAAGTGAGGAAGCTAATGATGATGATCATGAAACTTCTGATCAAGTTACTATCGAACCTCGTAGGTCAACCAGAGTAAGATCCGCACCTGAGTGGTACGATAATCCTATTCTAGAAGTCATGTTACTTGACCATGACGAACCTACGAACTATGAGGAAGCGATGATGAGCCCAGATTCCGCAAAATGGATCGAGGCCATGAAATCTGAGATGGGATCCATGTATGAGAACAAAGTGTGGACTTTGGTTGACTTGCCCGATGATCGGCATGCCATAGAGAATAAATGGATCTTCAAGAAGAAGACTGACGCTGACGGTAATGTTACTGTCTACAAAGCTCGACTTGTTGCAAAAGGTTTTCGACAAGTTCAAGGAGTTGACTACGATGAGACTTTCTCACCCGTAGTGATGCTTAAGTCCGTCCGAATCATGTTAGCAATTGCCGCATTTTATGATTATGAAATTTTGCAAATGGATGTCAAAACTACATTCCTTAATGGATGTCTTAAAGAAGAGTTGTATATGATGCAACCAGAAGGTTTTGTCGATCCAAAAGGTGCTAAAAAGTGTGCAAGCTCCAGCGATCCATTTATGGACTGGTGCAAGCCTCTCGGAGTTGGAATATACGCTTTGATAGTGTGATCAAAGCATATGGTTTTATACAGACTTTTGGAGAAGCCTGTATTTACAAGAAAGTGAGTGGGAGCTCTGTAGCATTTCTGATATTATATGTAGATGACATATTGTTGATCGGAAATGATACTGAATTTCTGAATAGCATAAAAGGATACTTGAATAAGAATTTTTCAATGAAAGACCTCGGTGAAGCTGCTTATATATTGGGCATCAAGATCTATAAAGATAGATCAAGACACTTAATTGGACTTTCACAAAGCACATACCTTGATAAAGTTTTGAAATAGTTCAAAATGGATCAGGCAAAGAAAGGGTTCTTGCCTGTGTTACAAGGTGTGAAGTTGAGTTAGACTCAATGCCCGACCACTGCAGAAGATAGAGAGAAAATGAAAGGTGTTCCATATGCTTCAGCCATAGGCTCTATCATGTATTCAATGCTGTGTACCAGACCTGATGTGTGCCTTGCTATCAGTTTAGCAGGGAGGTACCGAAGTAATCCAGGAGTGGATCACTAGACAGCGGTCAAGAACACCCTGAAATACCTGAAAAGGACTAAGGATATGTTTCTCGTATATGGAGGTGACAAAGAGCTCGTCGTAAATGGTTACGTTGATGCAAGCTTTTACACTGATCCGGATGACTCTAACTCACAAACCGGATACGTGTTTTTATTAAATGGTGGAGCTGTAAGTTGGTGCAGTTCCAAGCAGAGCGTCGTGGCGGGATCTACGTGTGAAGCGGAGTACATAGCTGCTTCGGAAGCAGCAAATGAAGGATTCTGGATGAAGGAGTTCATATCCGATCTAGGTGTCATACCTAGTGCATCGCGTCCAATGAAAATCTTTTGTGACAATACTGGTGCAATTGCATTGGCAAAGGAATCCAGATTTCACAAGAGAACCAAGCACATCAAGAGACACTTCAATTCCATCCGCGATCAAGTCAAGGAGGGAGACATAGAGATTTGCAAGATACATACGGATATGAATGTTGCAGACCTGTTGACTAAGCCTCTCTCACGAGCAAAACATGATCAACACCAAGACTCCATGGGTGTTAGAATCATTACAATGTAATCTAGATTATTGACTCTAGTGCAAGTGGGAGACTGAAGGAAATATGCCCTAGAGGCAATAATAAAGTTGTTATTTATATTTCCTTATATCATGATAAATGTTTATTATTCATGCTAGAATTGTATTAACCAGAAACTTAGTACATGTGTGAATACATAGACAAACAGAGTGTCACTAGTATGCCTCTACTTGACTAGCTCGCTGAATCAATGATGGTTATGTTTCCTGACCATAGACATGAGTTGTCATTTGATTAATGGGATCACATCATTAGAGAAGGATGTGATTGACAAAGACCCATCCGTTAGCTTAGCACGATGATCGTTTAGTTTTTTTGCTATTGCTTTCTCCATAACTTATACATGTTCCTATGACTATGAGATCATGCAACTCTCGAATACCGGAGGAACACTTTGTGTGCTACCAAACGTCACAGCGTAACTGGGTGATTATAAAGGTGCTCTACAGGTGTCTCCGATGGTGTTTGTTGAGTTGGCATAGATCGAGATTAGGATTTTTCGCTCCGATTGCTGGAGAGGTATCTCTGGGCCCTCTCGGTAATGCACATCACTATAAGCCTTGCAAGCAATGTAGCTAATGAGTTAGTTACTGGATGTAGCATTACAGAATGAGTAAAGAGACTTGCTGGTAACGAGATTGAACTTGGTATTGAGATACCAATGATCGAATCTCGGGCAAGTAACATACCGATGACAAAGGGAACAATGTATATCGTTATGTGGTTTGGCCGATAAAGATCTTCATAGAATATGTGGGAGCCAATATGAACATCCAGGTTCCGCTATTGGTTATTGACCGAAGACGTGTCTCGGTCATGTCTACATAGTTCTTGAACCCGTAGGGTCCGCACGTTTAACATTCGGTGACGATCGTTATTATGAGTTTATGTGTTTTGATGTACCGAAGGTAATTCGGAGTCCCGGATGTGAGCACGGACACGACGAGGAGTCTTGAAATAGTCGAGACATAAAAACTGATATATTGGACGGCTATATTCAGACACCGTAAGTGTTCCGGGTGATTTCGGAGAAAACCGGAGTACCGGAGGGTTACCGGAACCCCCCGGGAGAACTAATGGGCCACATGGGCCTTAGTGGAGAGAGAGAGAGGGCCGCCAGGGCAGGCCGCGCCCCCTTCCCCTCTGGTCCAAATTGTACTAGGGAAGGGGGGCGGCGCCCCCCTTTCCTTCTCCCTCTCCTCCTTCCTTTCCCCCTCCTAGTAGGAGTAGGAAAGGGGAGTCCTACTCCTACTAGGAGGAGGACTCCTCCTCTCCTGGTGCGCCCCAAGGGCCGGCCGCCCCCCCCTTGCACCTTTATATACAAGGGCAGGGGGCACCCTAGGACACACAAGTTGATTGTTTCCAGCCGTGTGCGGTGCCCCCTCCACCATAATCCACCTCGGTCATATCATAGTGTTGCTTAGGCGAAGCCCTGTTCCGGTAGCGTCATCATCACCGTCATCACACCCGTCATGCTGACGAAACTCTCCCTCGACACTGCTGGATTGTGAGTTCGTGGGACGTCACCGAGCTGAACGTGTGCAGAACGCGAAGGTGCCGTACTTTGAGTACTAGGATCGGTCGATCGTGAAGACGTACGACTGCATCAACCGCGTTGTCATAATGCTTCCTCTTACGGTCTACGAGGGTACATAGACAATACTCTCCCCTCTCGTTGCTATGCATCACCATGATCTTGTGTGTACGTAGGATTTTTTTTGAAATTAGCGCGTTCCCCAACACAACATAGATATGCAAATACTATTAGGACCAAGTTCATGATAAAGTAAGTTCAATTAATCATATTACTTAAGAACTCCCACTTAGATAGACATCCCTCGAGTCATCTAAATGATCACGTGATCCATATCAACTAAACCATGTCCGATCATCACGTGAGATGGAGTAGTTTTCAATGGTGAACATCTCTATGTTGATCATATCTACTATATGATTCACGTTCGAGCTTTCGGTCTCCAGTGTTCCGAGGCCATGTCTGTGTTGGGGAACGTAGTAATTTCAAAAAAAAAACCTACGCACACGCAAGATCATGGTGATGCACAGCAACGAGAGGGAAGAGTGTTGTCCATGTACCCTCGTAGACTGAAAGCGGAAGCGTTAGCATAACGCGGTTGATGTAGTCGTACGTCTTCACGATCTGGCCGATCAAGTACCGAATGTACGGCACCTCCGAGTTCAGCACACGTTCAGCCCGATGACGTCCCTCGAACTCCGATCCAGCCGAGTGTTGAGGGAGACTTTTGTCAGCACGACGGCGTGGTGACGATGTTGATGTTCTACCGACGCAGGGCTTCACCTAAGCACCGCTACAGTAATATCGAGGTGGACTATGGTGGAGGGGGGCATCGCACACGGCTAAAAGATCAAACGATCAATTGTTGTGTCTCTAGGGTGCCCCTGCCCTCGTATATAAAGGAGCAAGGGGGGGGGTGCGGCCGGCCAGGGATAGGGCGCGCCAGGAGGAGTCCTACTCCCACCGGTGTGACATTTGGCAGCACGCAAAGGTGACTCCCCCTTTGGAGACACCTGTAGAGCACCTTTATAATCACCCAGTTACGTTGTGACATTTGGCAGCACGCAAAGTGTTCCTCTGGTAAACGGGAGTTGCATAATCTCATAGTCATAGGAACATGTATAAGTCATGAAGAAAGCAATAGCAGCATACTAAACGATCGGGTGCTAAGATAACGGAATGAGTCATGTCAATCACATCATTCTCCTAATTATGTGACCCCGTTAACCAAATGAAAACTCATGTCTATGGTTAGGAAACATAACCATCTTTGATCAACGAGCTAGTCAAGTAGAGGCATACTAGTGACAATCTGTTTGTCTATGTATTCACACATGTATTATGTTTCCGGTTAATACAATTCTAGCATGAATAATAAACATTTATCATGATATAAGGAAAAAAATAATAACTTTATTATTGCCTCTAGGGCATATTTCCATCAGTCTCCCACTTGCACTAGAGTCAATAATCTAGATTACACAGTAATGATTCTAACACCCATGGAGCCTTGGTGCTGATCATGTTTTGCTCGTGGAAGAGGCTTAGTCAACGGGTCTGCAACATTCAGATCCGTATGTATCTTGCAAATTTCTATGTCTCCCACCTGGACTAAATCCCGAATGGAATTGAAGCGTCTCTTGATGTACTTGGTTCTCTTGTGAAATCTAGATTCCTTCGCCAAGGCAATTGCACCAGTATTGTCACAAAAGATTTTCATTGGACCCGATGCACTAGGTATGAGACCTAGATCGGATATGAACTCCTTCATCCAGACTCCTTCATTTGCTGCTTCTGAAGCAGCTATGTACTCCGCTTCACATGTAGATCCCACCACAATGCTTTGTTTAGAACTGCACCAACTGACAGCTCCACCGTTCAATGTAAACACGTATCCGGTTTGCGATTTAGAATCGTCCGGATCAGTGTCAAAGCTTGCATCAACGTAACCATTTACGATGAGCTCTTTGTCACCTCCATATACGAGAAACATATCCTTAGTCCTTTTCAGGTATTTCAGGATGTTGTTGACCGCTGTCCAGTGATCCACTCCTGGATTAGTTTGGTACCTCCCTGCTAGACTTATAGCAAGGCACACATCAGGTCTGGTACACAGCATTGCATACATGATAGAGCCTATGGCTGAAGCATAGGGAACATCTTTCATTTTCTCTCTATCTTCTGCAGTGGTCGGGCATTGAGTCTTACTCAACTTCACACCTTGTAACACAGGCAAGAACCCTTTCTTTGCTTGATCCATTTTGAACTTCTTCAAAACTTTGTCAAGGTATGTGCTTTGTGAAAATCCAATTAAGCATCTTGATCTATCTCTATAGATCTTGATGCCCAATATATAAGAAGCTTCACCGAGGTCTTTCATTGAAAAACTCTTATTCAAGTATCCCTTTATGCTATCCAGAAATTCTATATCATTTCCAATCAACAATACGTCATCCACATATAATATTAGAAATGCTACAGAGCTCCCACTCACTTTCTTGTAAATACATGCTTCTCCAAAAGTCTGTATAAAACCAGATGCTTTGATCACACTATCAAAGCGTTTATTCCAACTCCGAGAGGCTTGCACCAGTCCATAAATGGATCCTGGAGCTTGCACACTTTGTTAGCTCCCTTTGGATCGACAAAACCTTCTGGTTGCATCATATACAACTCTTCTTCTAGAAATCCATTCAGGAATGCAATTTTGACATCCATTTGCAAAATTTCATAATCATAAAATGCGGCAATTGCTAACATGATTCGGACAGACTTAAGCATCGCTACGGGTGAGAAAGTCTCATCGTAGTCAATCCCTTGAACTTGTCGAAAACCTTTCGCAACAAGTCGAGCTTTGTAGATAGTAACATTACCGTCAGCGTCAGTCTTCTTCTTGAAGATCCATTTATTCTCAATTGCTTGCCGATCATCGGGCAAGTCAACCAAAGTCCACACTTTGTTCTCATACATGGATCCCATCTCAGATTTCATGGCCTCAAGCCATTTTGCGGAATCTGGGCTCACCATCGCTTCTTCATAGTTCGTAGGTTCATCATGATCTAGTAGCATGACTTCCAGAACAGGATTACCGTACCACTCTGGTGCGGATCTTACTCTGGTTGATCTACGAGGTTCAGTAGTAACTTGATCTGAAGTTCCATGATCATCATCATTAACTTCCTCACTAATTGGTGTAGGCGTCACAGAAACCGGTTTCTGTGATGAACTACTTTCCAATAGAGGAGTAGGTACAGTTACCTCATCAAGTTCCACTTTCCTCCCACTCACTTCTTTCGAGAGAAACTCCTTCTCTAAAAAGGATCCATTCTTAGCAACGAATGTCTTGCCTTCGGATCTGTGATAGAAGGTGTACCCAACAGTCTCCTTTGGGTATCCTATGAAGACACATTTCTCTGATTTGGGTTCGAGCTTATCAGGTTGAAGCTTTTTCACATAAGCATCACAATCCCAAACTTTCAGAAACGACAACTTTGGTTTCTTGCCAAACCACAGTTCATAAGGCGTTGTCTCAACGGATATCGATGGTGCCCTATTTAACATGAATGCGGCCGTCTCTAAAGCATAACCCCAAAATGATAGCGGTAAATCTGTAAGAGACATCATAGATCGCACCATATCTAGTAAAGTACGATTATGACGTTCAGACACACCATTACGTTATGGTGTTCTGGGTGGCTGAGTTGCGAAACTATTCCACATTGTTTCAAATGTAGACCAAACTCGTAAATCAAATATTCTCCTCCACGATCAGATCGTAGAAACTTTATTTTCTTGTTACGATGATTTTCAACTTCACTCTGAAATTCTTTGAACTTTTCAAATGTTTCAGACTTATGCTTCATTAAGTAGATATACCCATATCTGCTTAAATCATCTGTGAAGGTGAGAAAATAACGATATCCGCCATGAGCCTCAACATTCATCGGACCACATACATCTGTATGTATGATTTCCAACAAATCTGTTGCTCTCTCCATAGTTCCGAAGAACGGCGTTTTAGTCATCTTGCCCATGAGGCATGGTTCGCAAGCATCAACTGATTCATAATCAAGTGATTCCAAAAATCCATCAGCATGGAGTTTCTTCATGCGCTTTACACCGATATGACCTAAACGACAGTGCCACAAATAAGTTGCACTATCATTATTAACTTTGCATCTTTTGGCTTCAACATTATGAATATGTGTATCACTACTATCGAGATTCATCAAAAATAGACCACTCTTCAAGGGTGCATGACCATAAAAGATATTACTCATATAAATAGAACAACCATTATTCTCTGATTTAAATGAATAACTGTCTCACATCAAACAAGATCCAGATATAATGTTCATGCTCAATGCTGGCACCAAATAACAATTATTTAGGTCTAATACTAATCCCGAAGGTAGATGTAGAGGTAGCGTGCCGACCGCGATCACATCGACTTTGGAACCATTTCCCACGCGCATCGTCACCTCGTCCTTTGCTAGTGTTCTCTTAATCCGTAGTCCCTGTTTCGAGTTGCAAATATTAGCAACAGAACCAGTATCAAATACCCAGGTGCTACTACGAGCTTTAGTAAGGTACACATCAATAACATGTATATCACATATACCTTTGTTCACCTTGCCATCCTTCTTATCCGCCAAATACTTGGGGCAGTTCCGCTTCCAGTGACCAGTCTGCTTGCAGTAGAAGCACTCAGTCTCAGGCTTAGGTCCAGACTTGGGTTTCTTCTCCTGAGCAGCAACTTGCTTGCTGTTCTTCTTGAAGTTCCCCTTCTTCTTCCCTTTACCCTTCTTGAAACTGGTGGTCTTACTGACCATCAACACTTGATGATCCTTCTTGATTTCTACCTCCGCAGCCTTTAGCATTGCGAAGAGCTCGGGAATTGTCTTATCCATCCCTTGCATATTATAGTTCATCACGAAGCTCTTGTAACTTGGTGGAAGTGATTGGAGAATTCTGTCAATGACGCTATCATCCGAAAGATTAACTCCTAGTTGAATCAAGTGATTGTAGTACCCAGACATCTTGAGTATATGCTCACTGACAGAACTATTCTCCTCCATCTTGCAGCTATAGAACTTATTGGAGACTTCATATCTCTCAATCTGGGCATTTGCTTGAAATATTAACTTCAACTCCTCGAACATCTCATATGCTCCATGACGTTCAAAACGTCGTTGAAGTCCCGGTTCTAAGCCGTAAAGCATGGCACACTGAACTACCGAGTAGTCATCAACACATGACTGCCAGGCATTCACAATGTCTGCAGTTGCTGGCGCAGGTGGTACACCCAGCGGTGCTTCCATGACGTAATTATTCTGAGCAGTAATGAGGATAATACTCAAGTTACGGACCCAGTCCGTGTAATTGCTACCGTCATCTTTCAACTTTGCTTTCTCAAGGAACGCATTAAAATTCAATGGAACAACAGCACGGGCCATCTATCTACAATCAACCATAGACAAGCAAGATACTATCAGGTACTAAGTTCATGATAAATTTAAGTTCAATTAATCATCTTACTTAATAACTCCCACTTAGATAGACATCCCTCTAATCCTCTAAGTGATCACGTGATCCAAATCAACTAAACCATAACCGATCATCATGTGAAATGGAGTAGTTTTCAATGGTGAACATCACTATGTTGATTGCTACGTCTTGAGCTTGCGTTGGTTTTCCCCGAAGAGGAAGGGATGATGCAGCAGAGTAGCGTAAGTATTTCCCTCAGTTTTTGAGAACCAAGGTATCAATCCAGTAGGAGCCCACGCTCAAGTCCCTCGTACCTGCACAAAGCGATAGCTACTCACAACCAACGCGATTAGGGTTTGTCAAGCCCTTCACGGTCACTTATGAGAGTGAGATCTGATAGATAGAATATTTTTTGGTATTTTTGATATAAAGATGCAAAGTAAAAAGTAAAAGCAAAGTAAATACAAAACAATATAAAAGTGATGGAGATTGATATGATGAGAACAGACCCGGGGGCCATAGGTTTCACTAGTGGCTTCTCTCAAGAGCATAAGTATTCTACGGTGGGTGAAAAAATTACTGTTGAGCAATTGATAGAATTGTGCATAATTATGAGAATATCTAGGCATGATCATGTATATAGGCATCACGTCCGTGACAAGTAGATCGAAACGATTCTGCAGCTACTACTATTACTCCACTCATCGACCGCTATCCAGCATGCATCTAGAGTATTAAGTTAAAAACAGAGTAACGCCTTAAGCAAGATGACATGATGTAGAGAGATAAATTCATGCAATATGAAATAAACCCCATCTTGTTATCCTCGATGGCAACAATACAATACGTGCCTTGCTGCCCCTTCTGTCATTGGGTAAGGACACCGCAAGATCGAACCCAAAGCTAAGCACTTCTCCCATGGCAAGAACTACCATCTAGTTGGCCAAACCAAACGGATAATTCAAAGAGACTTGCAAAGATAACCAATCATGCATAGAAGAATTCAGAGAAGATTCAAATATTATTCATAGATAGACTTGATCATAAACCCACAATTCACCGGTCTGAACAAACACACCGCAAAAAGAAGATTACATCGAATAGATCTCCACAAGAGAGGGGGAGAACTTTGTATTGAGATTCAAAGAGAGAGAAGAAGCCATCTAGCTACTAACTATGGACTCGAAGGTCTGAGGTAAACTACTCACACTTCATCGGAGGGGCTAGGATGATGTAGAAGCCCTCCGTGATGACGGCCCTCTTCCGGCGGAGCTCCGGAACAGGCCCCAAGATGGGATCTCGTGGATACAGAAAGTTGTGGCAGTGGAATTAGGGTTTTGGCTCCTGTTCTGATCGTTTGGGGGTACGTGTGTATATATAGGAGGAAGGAGTACGTCGGTGGAGCACCGAGGGGCCCACGAGGCAGGAGGCGCGCCCTAGGGGGGCGCCCCCACCCTCGTGACCACCTCTTTGATCCCTTGCAGTAGGGTCCAAGTCTCCTGGATCATGTTCGGTGAGAAAATCACGTTTCTGAAGATTTTATTCCGTTTGGACTCCGTTTGATATTCTGTTTATCCGAAACACTGAAATAGGCAAAAAACAGCAATTCTGGGCTGGGCCTCCAGTTAATAGGTTAGTCCCAAAAATAATATAAAAGTGGAAAATAAAGCCCAATACAGTCCAAAACAATAGATAATATAGCGTGGAGCAATCAAAAATTATAGATACGTTGGAGAAGTATCAGGCATCCCCAAGCTTAATTCCTGCTCGTCCTCGAGTAGGTAAATGATAAAAAGAGAATTTTTGATGTGGAGTGCTACTTGGCATAATTTCAATGCAAATCTTCTTAATTGTGGTATGAATATTCAGATTAGAAAGATTCAAGACAAAAGTTTATATTGACATAGAAAATAATAATACTTCAAGCATACTAACAAAGCAATTATGTCTTCTCAAAATAACATGGCCAAAGAAAGTTATCCCTACAAAATCATATAGTCTGGCTATGCTCCATCTTCCCCACACAAAGTATTTAAATCATGCACAACCCCGATGACAAGCCAAGCAATTGTTTCATACTCTAACTTTTTCAATCTTCACGCAATACATGAGCGTGAGCCATGGATATAGCACTATAGGTGGAATAGAATGGTGGTTGTGGAGAAGACAAAAAGGAGAAGATAGTCTCACATCAACTAGGCATATCAACGGGCTATGGAGATGCCCATCAATAGATATCAATGTGAGTGAGTAGGGATTGCCATGCAACGGATGCACTAGAGCTATAAATGTATGAAAGCTCAACAAAAGAAACTAGTGGGTGTGCATCCAACTTGCTTGCTCATGAAGACCTAGGGCAATTTGAGGAAGCCCATCATTGGAATATACAAGCCAAGTTCTATAACATAAAATTCCCACTAGTATATGAAAGTGACAACATATGAGACTCTCTATATGAAGAACATGGTGCTACTTTGAAGCACAATATATGAGACTTGCTATATCATGGTGCTACTTTGAAGCACAAGTGTGGAAAAAAGGATAGTAGCATTGCCCCTTTTTTGGGCCTTCTTTTTTTTGGCCTTTCCCTTTTTCGAATGATGATCATCACACTTCTATTTATTTACAACTCAATGATTACAACTCGATACTAAAACAAAGTATGACTCTATATGAATGCCTCCGGCGGTGTACCGGGATATGCAATGAATCAAGAGTGACAAGTATGAAAGAATTATGAACGGTGGCTTTGCCACAAATACTATGTCAACTACATGATCATGCTAAGCAATATGACAATGATAGATGTGTCATGATGAACTAGACAGTGGAAAGTTGCATGGCAATATATCTCGGAATGGCTATGGAAATGCCATAATAGGTAGGTATGGTGGCTGTTTTGAGGAAGGATATGGTAGGTGTATGATACCGGTGAAAGTTGCGTTGTATTAGAGAGGCTAGCAAGGGTGGAAGGGTGAGAGTGCATATGATCCATGGACTCAACATTAGTCATAAAGAACTCATATACTTATTGCAAAAATTTAGAAGTTATCAAAGCAAAGTATTACGTGCATGCTCCTAGGGGGATAGATTGGTAGGAAAAGACCATCGCTCGTCCCCGACCGCCACTCATAAGGAATACAATCAATAAATAAATCATGCTCTGACTTCATCACATAACGGTTCACCATACGTGCATGCTATGGGAATCACAAACTTCAACACAAGTATTCTTTAAATTCACAACTACTCAACTAGCATGACTTTAATATTATCACCTCCATATCTCAAAACAATTATCATGCTTCAATCTTTTCTTAGTATTCAACACATTCAAAAGAAAGTTTCACAAATCTTGTATACCAAGCATATTATTATTAGGCAAATTACCATGCTATTAAGAGACTCTCAAATTAATTTAAGTGAAGCATGAGAGATCAATAGTTTCTTTAAAACGAATCCACCACCGTGCTCTAAAAGATCTAAGTAAAGCACATAGAGCAAAATTATAACGCTCAAAAGATATAAGTGAAGCCCATAGAGCAAAAATTATCTAGCTCAAAGGATATAAGTGAAGCACATAGAGCAAAATTATCTAGCTCAAAGGATATAAGTGAAGCACATAGAGCAAAATTATTTAGCTCAAAGGATATAAGTGAAGCACATAGAATATTCTATCAAATTTTAATTCATGTATGGCTCTCTCAAAAGGTGTGTACAACAAGGATGATTGTGGCATACTAACAAACAAAGACAAAAATAATACAAGACGCTCCAAGAAAAACACATATCATGTTGGTGAATAAAAATATAGCTCCAAGTAAATTACCGATGGAAGTGGACGAAAGAGGGGATGCCTTCCGGGGCATCCCCAAGCTTTGACTTTTTGGTGTCCATGGATTATCTTGGGGGTGCCATGGGCATCCCCAAGCTTAGGCTCTTGCCACTCCTTGTTCCATAATCCATCAAAATAATTCACCCAAAACTTGAAAACTTCACAACACAAAACTCAAAATAGAAAACTCGTGAGCTCCGTTAGCGAAAGAAAACAAAAGACCACTTCAAGGTACTGTAATGAACTCATTATTTATTTATATTTGTGTTAAACCTACTGTATTCCAACTTCTCTATGGATTATAAACTATTTTACTAGCCATAGATTCATCAAAATAAGCAAACAGCACACAAAAAACAGAATCTGTCAAAAACAGAACAGTCTGTAGTAATCTATAGCTAGCGCAAAATATGGAACCCCAAAAATTCTAAAATAAATTTATGGACGTGAGTAATTTATCTATTAATAATCTGCAAAAATAATTAACTAAATATCACTCTTCAAATAAAAATGACAGCAGTTCTCGTGAGCGCTAACGTTTCTGTTTTTTACAGCAAGTTCAACAAGACTTTCCCCAAGTCTTCCGAACGGTTCTACTTGGCACAAACACTAATTAAACACAAAAAAACACAACCAAAACAGAGGTTAAATAATTTATTTATTACTAAACAGGAGCAAAAAGCAAGGAATAAAAATAAAATTGGGTTGCCTCCCAACAAGCGCTATCGTTTAACCCCCCTAGCTAGGCATAACGAGCAAGAATAGATCTAAGTATTGCCATCTTGATTCTTAATTCTTTTAGCGATGTTATGCTCGAATCCGGGAGGTTCCTTACATTTCCCTTCATATTCAGAGATCTTGAGATCTAAAGAATCCAACCACTTATTGCAAAGAGTAATCAACATATTCATGCGGTGAAGATTTAAGCTAACGCTCTTAAGAGGTTCAAGAGATTTCTGTAAAATCTTAGTTACCTCGCAAATTTTTTCAAAAACTTGTGTTTTCTCTTGGGTATGATGGAGCCCCTTTTGTTGAGGTAAAGTTCCTACTATACCTTCTATAATTTCATGCGCAATACTGGGATCAATTTCAATAAAATTTCCCTTGGCAACACAATCTAAAAGTTGTCTATGAGACAAATTAAGCCCAACATAAAAGTTGCGAAGCAAACTTCTGAAATTTACTTCTAGGGTGCATTTATGATAAGATCCCATCATTCTAAACCAAGCATCCTTTAAATTTTCTCCTTGCTTTTGTTTGAAGTGAAGGACTTCAAACTCAGGGGACATAGGAGCATAAAGAGGACTAGCCATGACGACAAGTAATCAAACTAGCACATGAGCAAAAAAGGCAAATGAACAAAAAGAGGCAAACAGAGAGGGAGGATAGAGAGAGAGAGGGCGAATAAAACGCCAAGGGTGGAGTGGGGGGAGAGGAAAACGAGAGGCAAATGGCAAATAATGTAATGCGAGAGATAGGGATTGTGATGGGTGCTTGGTATATTGACTTTTTGCGTAGAGTCCCCGGCAACGGCGCCAGAAATCCTTCTTGCTACGTCTTGAGCTTGCGTTGGTTTTGCCCGAAGAGGAAGGGATGATGCAGCAGAGTAGCGTAAGTATTTCCCTCAGTTTTTGAGAACCAAGGTATCAATCCAGTAGGAGCCCACGCTCAAGTCCCTCGTACCTGCACAAAGCGATAGCTACTTGCAACCAACGCGATTAGGGTTTGTCAAGCCCTTCACGATCACTTACGAGAGTGAGATCTGATAGATAGAATATTTTTTGGTATTTTTGATATAAAGATGCAAAGTAAAAAGTAAAAGCAAAGTAAATAGCAAAACAATATAAAAGTGATGGAGATTGATATGATGAGAACAGACCCGGGGGCCATAGGTTTCACTAGTGGATTCTCTCAAGAGCATAAGTATTCTACGGTGGGTGAAAAAATTACTGTTGAGCAATTGATAGAATTGTGCATAATTATGAGAATATCTAGGCATGATCATGTATATAGGCATCACGTCCGTGACAAGTAGATCGAAATGATTCTGCATCTACTACTATTACTCCACTCATCGACCGCTATCCAGCATGCATCTAGAGTATTAAGTTAAAAACAGAGTAATGCCTTAAGCAAGATGACATGATGTAGAGAGATAAATTCATGCAATATGAAATAAACCCCATCTTGTTATCCTCGATGGTAATGATACAATACGTGCCTTGCTGCCCCTTCTGTCACCGGGTAAGGACACCGCAAGATCGAACCCAAAGCTAAGCACTTCTCCCATGGCAAGAACTACCAATCTAGTTGGCCAAACCAAACGGATAATTCGAAGAGACTTGCACAGATAACCAATCATGCATAAAAGAATTCAGAGAAGATTCAAATATTATTCATAGATAGACTTGATCATAAACCCACAATTCATCGGTCTGAACAAACACACTGCAAAAAGAACATTACATCGAATAGATCTCCACAAGAGAGGGGGAGAACTTTGTATTGAGATTCAAAGAGAGAGAAGAAGCCATCTAGCTACTAACTATGGACCCGAAGGTCTGAGGTAAACTACTCACACTTCATCGGAGGGGCTAGGATGATGTAGAAGCCCTCCGTGATGATGGCCCTCTTCCGGCGGAGCTCCGGAACAGGCCCCAAGATGGGATCTCATGGATACAGAAAGTTGCGGCGGTGGAATTAGGGTTTTGGCTCCTGTTCTGATCATTTGGGGGTACATGTGTATATATAGGAGGAAGGAGTACGTCGGTGGAGCACCGAGGGGCCCATGAGGCAGGGGGGCGCGCCCTAGGGGGGTGGGGGCGCCCCCCACCCTCATGACCACCTCTTTGATCCCTTGCAGTAGGGTCCAAGTCTCCTGGATCAAGTTCGGTGAGAAAATCACGTTTCCGAAGATTTTATTCCGTTTGGACTCCGTTTGATATTCTGTTTATCTGAAACACTGAAATAGGCAAAAAAAAACAGCAATTCTGGGCTGGGCCTCCGGTTAATTGGTTAGTCCCAAAAATAATATAAAAGTGGAAAATAAAGCCCAATATAGTCCAAAACAGTAGATAATATAGCATGGAGCAATCAAAAATTATAGATACGTTGGAGACGTATCATTGATCATATCTACTATATGATTCACACTCGACCTTTTGGTCTCAGTGTTCCGAGGCCATATCTGCATATGCTAGGCTCGTCAAGTTTAACCTGAGTATTCTGCGTGTGCAAAACTGGCTTCCACCCGTTGTAGATGGACGTAGAGCTTATCACACCCGATCATCACGTGGTGTCTGGGCACGACGAACTTTGGCAACGGTGCATACTCAGGGAGAACACTTTTATCTTGAAATTTAGTGAGAGATCATCTTATAATGCTACCGTCAATCAAAGCAAGATAAGATGCATAAAAGATAAACATCACATGCAATCAATATAAGTGATATGATATGGCCATCATCATCTTGTGCTTGTGATCTCCATCTCCGAAGCACCGTCATGATTACCATCATCACCGGCGCGACACCTTGATCTTCATTGTAGCATCGTTGTTGTCTCGCCAATCTTATGCTTCCACGACTATCGCTACCGCTTAGTGATAAAGTAAAGCATTACAGGGCGATTGCATTGCATACAATAAAGTGACAACCATATGGCTCCTGCCAGTTGCCGATAACTCGGTTACAAAACATGATCATCTCATACAATAAAATTTAGCATCATGTCTTGACCATATCACATCACAACATGCCCTGCAAAAACAAGTTAGACGTCCTCTACTTTGTTGTTGCAAGTTTTACGTGGCTGCTACGGGCTTAGCAAGAACCGTTCTTACCTACGCATCAAAACCACAACGATAGTTTGTCAAGTTGGTGTTGTTTTAACCTTCGCAAGGACCGGGCGTAGACACACTCGGTTCAACTAAATTTGGAGAAACTGACACCCGCCAGCCACCTGTGTGCAAAGCACATCGGTAGAACCAGTCTCGCGTAAGCGTACGCGTAATGTCGGTCCGGGCCGCTTCATCCAACAATACCGCTGAACCAAAGTATGACATGCTAGTAAGCAGTATGACTTATATCGCCCACAACTCACTTGTGTTCTACTCGTGCATATGACATCTACGCATAAAACCTGGCTCTGATACCACTGTTGGGGAACGTAGTAATTTCAAGAATGTTCCTACGCACACGCAAGATCATGGTGATGCACAACAACGAGAGGGGAGAGTGTTGTCCACGTACCCTCGTAGACCGAAAGCGGAAGCCTTAGCACAACGTGGTTGATGTAGTCGTACGTCTTCACGATCCAAACGATCAAGTACCGAATGTACGGCACCTCCGAGTTCAGCACATGTTCAGCCCGATGACGTCCCTCGAACTCCGATCCAGCCAAGTGTTGAGGGAGAGTTTCGTCAGCACGACGGCGTGGTGACGATGTTGATGTTCTACCGACGCAGGGCTTCGCCTAAGCACCGCTACAGTAATATCAAGGTGGACTATGGTGGAGGGGGGCACCACACACGGCTAAAAGATCAAATGATCAATTGTTGTGTCTCTGGGGTGCCCCCTGCCCCCGTATATAAAGGAGCAAGGGGGGGGGGGTGCAGCCGGCCAGGGAGAGGGCGCGCCAGGAGGAGTCCTACTCCCACCGGGAGTAGGACTCCCCCCTTTTCCTAGTTGGAATAGGATTCGGGAGGGGGAAAGAGGAGGGAGAGAAGGAAAGGGGGGGTGCCGCCCCCCTCTCCTTGTCCTATTCGGACTAGGGGGGAGGGGCGCGCGGCCAAGCCCTGGCCGCCTCTCCTCTTCTTTGTAAAGGCCCACTAAGGCCCATTTACCTCCCGGGGGGTTCCGGTAACCTCTCGGTACTCCGGTAAAATCCCGATTTCACCCGGAACACTTCCGATATCCAAACATAGGCTTCCAATATATCAATCTTCATGTCTTGACCATTTCGAGACTCCTCGTCATGTCCGTGATCACATCCAGGACTCCGAACAACCTTCGGTACATCAAAACATATAAACTCATAATATAACTGTCATTGTAACGTTAAGCGTGCGGACCCTACGGGTTCGAGAACTATGTAGACATGACCGAGACACGTTTCCAGTGAATAGCCAATAGCGGAACCTGGATGCTCATATTGGCTCCTACATATTCTACGAAGATCTTTATCGGTTAAACCGCATAACAACATACGATGTTCCCTTTGTCATCGGTATGTTACTTGCCCGAGATTCGATCGTCGGTATCTCAATACCTAGTTCAATCTCGTTACCGGCAAGTCTCTTTACTCGTTCTGTAATACATCATCCCGCAACTAACTCATTAGTTGCAATGCTTGCAAGGCTTAAGTGATGTGCATTACCGAGAGGGCCCAAAGATACCTCTCCGACAATCGGAGTGACAAATCCTAATCTCGAAATACGCCAACCCAACAAGTACCTTTGGAGACACCTGTAGAGCACCTTTATAACCACCCAGTTATGTTGTGACGTTTGGTAGCACACAAAGTGTTCCTCCGGTAAACGGGAGTTGCATAATCACATAATCATAGGAACATGTATAAGTCATGAAGAAAGCAATAGCAGCATACTAAACGATCGGGTGCTAAGCTAACGGAATGGGTCATTGTCGGTGTCAAAACCGGCGGATCTCGGGTAGGGGTCCCGAACTATGCGTCTAAGGCAGATGGTAACAGGAGGTAGGGAACACGATGTTTTACCCAGGTTCAGGCCCTCTTGATGGAGGTAAAACCCTACTTCCTGCTTGATTTATTCTTGATGATATGAGTATTACAAGAGTTGATCTACCACAAGATCGAAGAGGCTAAACCCTAGAAGCTAGCCTATGGTATGATTGTACGTCGTCCTACGGACTAAAACCCTCCGGTTTATATAGACACCGGAGGGGGCTAGGGTTACACAAGGTCGGTTACAAGGGAGAAGATATACATATCCGTATTGCCTAAGCTTGCCTTCCACGCCAAGTAGAGTCCCATCTGGACACGAAACGTAGTCTTCAATCTTGTATCTTCATAGTCCAACAGTCCGGCCAAAGGATATAATCCGGCTGTCCGGAGACCCCCTAATTCAGGACTCCCTTAGTAGCCCCCGAACCAGGCTTCAATGACGATGAGTCCGACGCGCAGTGTTGTCTTTGGCATTGCAAGGCAGGTTCTTCTCCAATTTTCAAGTGTTCTTAAGCAGTGTCCGGCTCCATAAATGTTGAACCTCTTGGCTTCTGTGCCCAATAAGGGCTTTCTCCCACGCGCCGTATGAATACGAGGCACCAGGGCGTTTTTACATTCGCCCTCCTAGCCAGATAAATAAATTGTCTGTTAAAGGGATGGGGATTCTTAGATCCGATCTATACCATCCTCCCCCGGCGAGAATCCATCAGAGCGCATTTCGGAAAGATCCATTCCAGCATGGCCGACCTCCGCAGCTCCTCCTCCCGCCCCCGTAGCCCTAAGCTCGGTGATTGGGAGAGGTGTTCAGTCCTGCACAGTCGATTAGTCGAACTACAGACTAAGGGATTTATCCCTCCGACATATATGGTGCCCGTTCGAGCCGGGCTTGCCACCTACAATGGCGGGGAGCAAGCGGAGAGCTTTCCCAGTCCCTCCATGGGGGAACAGGTTTGCCTTGTTCCTTATTTACTAAGGGGACTCAGATTTCCAATTCATCCGTTTCTCCGCGGGCTCCTGGAGTTCTACGGCCTCCATTCTACATGTCACCGGCTATGTTGCTCTCTGCGAGTTGTTCCTGGGCTGCGAGGCCCACTTCGAGCTGTGGAAAAGGCTATTTTTCCTCGTCCCTCGCATACAGAGGAGATCACTTTATCAAGTGGGCGGAGCCGAAATATGGCGCATCGCCGATACCGGATACCTGTCCGGTACCCCGAAGAAGTCGTCCAAAGACTGGCCTTCAGAATGGTTTTATATGGAGGACGTTCCCCTTCCGGACCCTGTTCGGCGGGGTCTTCCTGAGTTCAACAATGCTCCTCTGAAGAAGCGCTGAAGTTGGCGACCACGGAGCCCCAGGCGGAAGACAACGAAGAAGTCCTCTATCTGATGAACCAGATCAAAGCACTGGCTCAATCAGGATTGACAATAATCGAAGTTATGTCGATTTGCATAATGCGGGGAGTGCAGCCACCTCAATATCGTGGGCACCCCTTGTGGTGTTATAACGGGGCGGATGACGCCACCCGCTGCAGGCGTAAGGGTCCGGACAATGCTGCCGCTCTAGCGAAAATTCTGTCCGAACTGTTCAAGGGTGAGGAAGAGGAGTTCACCCGCATCAAGCCACGGGATGGATTCTCCATGTACAATCCTCCAAGCTGGGTAAGTTATATCTCCCTGCTCCCATTTTTCCCGCATTCTTTGTCGTAAGTATTCACCTTGCCACTTTGCGGCAGGAACTGCGAAAAGCCATAAAGGAGGTCAGCAGCCCTTCTCCACAACCAGAGGACCCTGACCGGGCCCTCGACTCCGGACTTGAAGAAGATTCGGTTATATTCGTGGAGCTGATAGACCGGCAGTTCTATCAGTTAAGCTGCGACGATGCCATGGTGGCCATTACGGTCGACTATCCCGGACTGCTCCCTGCATCGCAAGTAAGAAAAACCAAAAATCCCAACTCCAAAACTAGGATCCCCTTTTAGGCACTTCACCCACCATATACACATGGAATCTTTTACAGGGAAGGCATTCGGGACGCCCTGCCGAACCCGCAGCAACTCGCCAACAAGAAGCACCGAGGCCGGGTAGGCCAAAAAGGAAGGCGGTCAGGACGGAGACGCCGGCGCAAAGGTATAAGAAAAACCCCGCTCCGTGGTTGTCGTCTTTCTCGAAATGTAATGATGCCCGTCTTTCTTTAACAAAAAAACGCTCACCGGAATATGTCCGACGATGTTGCCAATCACACTTCCACCAGTCGGGCGCCAGGACCGGACATGGAGGCAGAAGCCGATATGGGGCAGGCGCCGGATAATCCCTCTACAGAGGATGCGGATAGATTATCCGCTACAAACTCAGAAGTGGAAAGCGCCATGAATCATAGGCGCCGCCGGGCCGTACTCCGTGACGCTTGTTTCTCACCAGAGGCGTTTGATGCCTTCAATTCTGGAGAGGCCTACCTCCGTGCTGCTCAAGATGGTCTAGCCAGAGCCACGGATCAGTATGTAAAGGATGTACGGGTGAGTAAATCTGACGATTTATATGTATCAGTAGCCCTTGAGACTTGAAACAGTTAGCAGAACTGATTTAAGGATCATATTTATTGTGCAGGTTCTTATAGAGAAGAATACTAGGCTGTCACAGGAGCTAGAGGAATGCAAGACCCAACTACGGGCTGCTATGGCCGCCTTGCAGGAACCAAAAAATTCACCTGCTGGTAACATTTACTTTAAAGAATGATGGTTACCATATAACATGCGGCATGGCTGCAGATCTAACAACAGATGTTGCAGATGAATCCGGAGAGAATCCGGAGGACCAGCATGTTATGCAACAGCTAGAGGCTGGCAAACGCGTGCTGACTTAGGTTAGGCGGGAGAAAAACAATCTGCAAGACGCCAATATTAAGCTGAACGTGGAACTAAAAGACGTTCGGGGCCAGCTTGCAGACTTTGAGAAGGAGAATAAGCAGCTTCGGCGCGGCATTTTCAGTAAGTGCTTGAACGAATCCTTTTAAAGGAGTTCGGCGAAGAAGCCTACTAACAACGTTATGTCTGTAGGTATGCTGACGGGTCGTCCCGCGGAGGAAATGCCCGGGTCTGCGGGTGATCTTCTGTCCGAGCTGTCACATCTGCATGAACAAGTTCGGCTAGTGATGCAGGGTGTTGCCCAGGCCTTATGGCCATCCATCTCCCTGCCAGAGGGCGTTGCCGAGCTTGCGGAGAAGCTCAAGGGAGCACGGCGGTGCTTCCGATTATGGAAGATATCAGCCTGCCGACAGGGTGCCAGAGAAGCCTGGGCCATGGTGAAGACGCGGTATACCAAGGCAGACCCAAATCACATGGCCGAGGTCGGACCTGTGGGGCCCGACGGGAAAGAGATCCCCGTTAGCTTAGTTTATGGGAAAGTAGAATTAGCCGCAAAGTATTCTCAACAGGATTGTAAGCTAGACTGCATGTTGGATGGTATAGAAGAGGAATTTAGTCAGTCTGCATGATTGTGTAATTAAAGTGACATGTATAATGCCTTCTAGCCGGATAGTAGATCATTTGTCATTGCAGACCTTTTCGCTTCAAGCTCCGGGCCCAATAGTCCGGGGTGTATCCGAGTACCCGCTCAGTTATATAAGAAACGGGGTATGCATGGAGACCAGACATAGGGGTCATTAGTGCTTTATTAGACAAGTGCCCAACTAGTTATGTTATATTACATGGGTAGTAAGAAACATCTTCCAGGGAGAATAGTTCCGTTAAGGGTTCCTTTCCCTGGGTAAGAATGCCCTAAAGTGCATGTCCGGACTGCGATAGGAAACGCAGGAAAAACATCTGGGGCAGATATGGACAATAAATAAAAATCATCTTTTGTTCACCGACCGAATATTCCCTTAAGAACGCTAGCTTTCGGCTTCACCCAGTCTGAGGTACACATCCGGCTGACCCGGTAGTAACAATCGCAGAGGTGCTCCCCTTATGCCCTAGCCGAATTAACGGGAATGTAGGGCATAAATACAAGAGCCAGGCAACCCAGCTTGGCCAAAACTTAAGTCATATTGATGCATATAATGGTGAAAAAAGGGTACATGCAGAAGTATAACACATGTGTTGGGCATGAGGCCCAGATAAATAATTTAAGCTTCTGTGAAAGAAGCCCCCAGGTATGAAGAGTGCGGCTAGCGCATCTGTAATGTGCCAGCGAGGCACAAGGTGACCCTTGAAGGCCTAGAGAAATAATAAAAGAAAGAAAGAAAGAAAGAGAAACAAGACAGATAATGTATATGCGAAAAATGGACAAAGGGAGGGGACTAACATAGAGTCCGGTGCTAGGCGTAGAATCTTCGGAGCCTGGCCGCGTTCCATGGGTTCGGCTCGAGTCGACTAGTCGATGCATCCTGCAGTCGGTACGCTCCACCGGTCAGAACTTGGTCAATAATGAAGGGACCTTCCCATTTGGGCTCGAGCTTGTTGTTTTTCTTATCCGGCAGGCGTAGAACTAGTTCGCCAACGTTATAAGTTTTGGCCCGTACTTCTCTGCTTTGGTATCTGCGAGCCTGTTGCTGATAAAATGCGGAACGGGCTTTGGCTACGTTGCGCTCCTCCTCCAGGGTGTCCAGACTGTCCTGCCGATCAAGCTCGGCTTCTCTTTCTTCGTACATGCGCACTCGAGGTGAGTCATGAATTATGTCACAGGGCAAGACAGCCTCTGCGCCGTACACCATAAAGAAGGGTGTATATCCGGTACTATGATTCGGCGTGGTCCGCAGCCCCCAGAGTACGGAGTCGAGCTCCTCTACCCAGTGCATGTTAGACTCCATTAAGGAACGCTCTAATCTGGGTTTAATGCCGCTCATTATAAGACCGTTTTCTCGCTCGACTTGACCGTTGGTTTGTGGGTGATAGACTGAGGCATAATCGAGCTTGATGCCCATTTTGCTGCACCAGAGTTTTACCTCATCGGCCGTGAAGTTCGTGCCATTATCAGTGATGATGCTGTGGGGGATGCCATAACGGTGTACAACCCCGGATATGAAGTCTATCACCGGTTCGGATTCGGCTGTTTTAACAGGTTTGGCCTCTATCCATTTGGTGAATTTATCCACCATGAACAATAAGTATTTTTTCTTGTGGGTTCCCCCTTTAAGGGGTCCAACCATGTCAAGCCCCCAGACCGCAAAGGGCCATGTAATGGGGATTGTTCGGAGGGAGGTGGGTGGCATGTGGCTTTGATTTGCAAAGAGCTGGCAACCGGCACAACGTTGGACCAAGTCCTGTGCATCTGCCCGGGCCGTTGGCCAATAGAATCCTGTACGGAAGGCCTTGCTTACAAGAGCCCGGGCTGCGACGTGATGACCGCCGAGTCCGGTGTGAATTTCTGCCAAAAGATTCCGCCCTTCCTCTTCAGAGATGCACCTTTGAAGGACCCTGGTAGTGCTTTTTTTGTACAATTCTCCCTCATGGACCCTGTAGGCCTTGGATCGCCGCACTATGCAGCATGCCTTATTTTGGTCCTCCGAAAGTTCCTGTCTAGTTAGGTAGGCCAGGAATGGTTCTGTCCATGGGGCAATAATGGCCATTATTTCGTGGGCTGAAGGTGTTATTTCGGTGGCGGAGCCTCCGATTGTGTCAGAGATTTTGGTATCGGGTATTTTGGCCAGGTCCGGACTGTTGTTACCGGTGTCCCCTTCCCATACTATGGATGGTTTGAACAGCCTTTCCAAAAATATGTTGGGGGGGACCGCATCGCGTTTTGCGCCGATGCGGGCGAGGATATCCGCCGCCTGATTGTTTTCCCGAGCCACATGGTGAAATTCGAGCCCCTCGAACCGAGCTGACATTTTTAGGATGACATTTCGATAGGCCGCCATTTTCAGATCCTTGGCGTCAAAGCCTCCATTTATTTGGGATATTGCGAGGTTTGAATCCCCACGCACCTCCAGGCGTTGAATGCCCATGGAGACTGCCATCCGAAGACCATGCAACAAAGCTTCGTATTCAGCTGCATTGTTGGAGTCTGTATACAATATTTGCAGTATGTACTGAACGGTATCTCCAGTTGGGGACGTCAGGACGACGCCAGTCCCTAGACCAGCCAGCATTTTAGAACCGTCGAAGTGCATGATCCAATTGGAGTATGCGTCGTACTCTTTAGGGAGTTCGGCCTCCGTCCATTTGGCGACGAAGTCGGCCAATACTTGCGACTTAATGGCTCGTCGAGGTTTGTATGTTATGTCGAACGGGAGGAGCTCAATGGCCCATTTGGCAATCCGGCCCGTAGCATCGCGGTTGTTTATAATATCATTAAGTGGCACTTCCGAGGCTACTGTAATCAAACACTCTTGAAAGTAGTGTCGCAGCTTCCGTGATGCCATGAATACCGCATATGCTATCTTTTGGTAATGCGGGTACCGTGATTTGCATGGAGTGAGGACAGTGGATACATAGTATACCGTCTTTTGAAGAGGGAATTTATGTCCGTCCACTTCCCGTTCGACGACGAGCACCGCGCTTACAACTGGATGAGTTGCCGCAATGTACAACAGCATTGGTTCGCCGATGTTTGGCGCGGCCAGGATTGGGTTGGTTGCCAAGATGGCCTTTATTTCTTCCAATCCGGCTGTGGCCGCGTCCGTCCACTCGAAGTGTTCGGTGCGCCGAAGGAGGCGATAAAGGGGTAAAGCCTTTTCTCCTAAGCGAGAGATAAAGCGGCTTAGGGCCGCCACGCATCCAGTTAACTTCTGGATTTGTTTGAGGTCTGTTGGGTTAGCCAACTGTGACAAAGCTCGGATTTTGGCCGAATTAGCTTCAATACCTCTACTGGAGACAATGAAACCCAAGAGCTTTCCGGCTGGTATGCCGAAAATGCATTTTTACGGATTGAGCTTGATGTTGTATGTTCGGAGGTTGTCGAATGTGAGCCTCAAGTCGTCTATCAAAGAGTCGACGTGTTTGGTTTTGACGACCACACGTCTACATATGCCTCTACTGTTTTACTGATTTGTTTCTCCAGACATGTCTGAATCATGTGCTGATATGTTGCGCCGGCGTTTTTGAGCCCAAAAGGCATTGTGTTAAAACAGAAGGGACCGTATGGTGTGATGAATGCCGTTGCGGCTTGGTCGGACTCCGCCATCTTGATTTGGTCCGGAGTATGCGTCGAGGAAACACAATGACTCGTGTCCTGCGGTAGCATCAATGATTTGATCGATGCGTGGGAGGGGGAAGGGATCCTTTGGGCAAGCTTTATTGAGGTCTTTGAAGTCGACACAAAGGCGCCATGATTTTTCCTTCTTTGGTACCATCACCAAGTTTGCTAGCCAGTCCGGGTGTTTTATTTCTCTGATGAATTCGGCCTCCAATAACTTGGCTAGTTCCTCTCCCATGGCATGTCTCTTAGGTTTGGAGAAATGCCGAAGAGCTTGCTTGACTGGCTTGAATCCCTTTAGGATATTGAGGCTATGCTCGGCCAGCCTGCGTGGGATTCCTGGCATGTCTGAGGGATGCCAGGCGAATATGTCCCAGTTCTCGCGCAGGAACTCTCGTAGTGCGGCATCCACATCGGGGTTTAACTGTGCCCTGATGGAGGCTGTTTTTGTAGGGTCCGTTGGGTGGACTTGGAATTTGACTATTTCATCCGCTGGTTTAAAAGAGGTGGACTTGGATCTCTTGTCGAGTATCACGTCGTCCCTCTCCACTATGGAGCGTAGCGTGGTTAATTCCTCGGCCGAGAGGGCTTCGGATAATGCCTCAAGGGCCAATGCGGCTGTTTTGTTTTTGGCGCGGAGCGCTGTGTCCGGATCACTGGCGAGAGTGATGATTCCGTTGGGCTCGGGCATTTTAAACTTCATGTACCCATAATGGGGTACGACTTGGAAGATTGTAAACGCCTCCCGTCCTAAAAGAGCGTGATAGCCACTGCTGAACTGGGCCACTTGGAATGTTATTTCTTCGGACTTGTAGTTATCCGGCGTGCCGAATACCATGTCTAGTGTGATTTTCCCAGCACAACGTGCTTCCCGACTGGGGATAATTCCTCTAGAGGTTGTGCTACTTTGCTCGATGCGGTTCCAGTCTATTTCCATCTTTTGAAGAGTTTCCTCATAGATGAGGTTTAGTCCGCTGCCGCCGTCCATGAGTACTTTGGTGAGTCGAAAGCCATCCACGATTGGACTGAGGACCAGTGCGGCTGGTGCTCGGGCTGTTCGGAATTTAGGTTCGTCACTGGCATTGAAGGTAATACCCGTGTCACTCCATGGATTTATTGCTGCTACGTGGCAGATTTCGGCCATGCCGCGGAGTGTTCGCTTGCGCCTATTATTTGACGCGAAGGTCTCAAAAACTGTTAACACCGTATTGTTATCCACGGGATGGTGCTCTGTGGTATTTGGGATAAGAAGATCCTCACCACTTTTGGCCACCTGCCGGAGTATCCAACATGCTCTGAGGCTGTGCGTTGGTATTATATCCACTGTACTATGAATTTTGCAGGGTCCGTTGAGCCATCCCTCTAGTACGGTTCCATGCCCTGTAGAGGGTTTTTGTTTCTTTACAACTGGCTTGGGTGTCTTATGATAGTGCACCCTTTTACTTCGGACTGGGTGTATATTCAGAGTCGGATTATCCCAAAATTCCGTTTCGGTTTTCTAGGCGCTTTCCATCGCACAGTACTTTCGTACTATGGACGCCAAGTCAGCGAAGCGTGATATGTCACGGTGACTTAGGGCGTTAAGGATTCCCTTGTCCGTGCAATTATTGTAGAAAAGTGAGACTGCATCTTCCTCGCGATAGTCCTTAACCTTGTTCAATACAAGGAGGAATCTGACCCAGTAATGATGTACTGTTTCATGGGGCTCTTGCCTGATGTGGGAAAGATCGTTTATGTTTGGGTGGGTGGGTGGAATTGAATCCGAACCCTTACCCGATCTGGGATCCAGGGGCCGAGGAGTTTCCAATTTTGGAAGTTCCGGTTCCAGGGTGCTACCCGATAATCCTGGCCCGCTGTCTGACTCTAAGTTCATGGATTGGGTGTTGTCCTCCTGCGAACGGGCGTCCGGCTCGGAGAGCTCAGGAATCCGAACATAGTTGGTCCTCAAGATAGAGGAAAGGTCGCCGCATTGTTCCTCCACCACTGCAATATGATGGGTGACCGGTGGAGAGTTAATCTCCCTTTGATCGGGTTTAAGCCCAATCAGATCATAGTCCGTAGCGACTCCCAAGGCGGCGATGCGATCCAAGAGCTCGTTTAAGGAGGCGAGCTCCATTGGATCCATCTATTCAGCGAGTGCCGATTTGACGTGGAGGCTATTTTTGATGACCCGAGAAGCCATCGTCGGCGCAGCGGCCGAACAGGCGGTCATGATGAAACCGCCTAGCCGGAGAGTTTGGCTGACAGCCAAAGCTCCCCTAACAGTAGTACCGTCTTTAAAGACGAGACGAGGCATCCTTTCTTCTGGCGACAGCACAGAGGAACTCTCAATGAAAGCACCAATGTCGGTGTCAAAACCGGCGGATCTCGGGTAGGGGGTCCCGAACTGTGCATCTAAGGCGGATGCTAACAGGAGGCAGGGAACACGATGTTTTACCCAGGTTCGGGCCCTCTTGATGGAGGTAAAACCCTACGTCATGCTTGATTTATTCTTGATGATATGAGTATTACAAGAGTTGATCTACCACGAGATCGAAGAGGCTAAACCCTAGAAGCGAGCCTATGGTATGATTGTATGTCGTCCTACGGACTAAAACCCTCCGGTTTATATAGACACCGGAGGGGGCTAGGGTTACACAAGGTCGGTTACAAGGGAGAAGATATACATATCCGTATTGCCTAAGCTTGCCTTCCACGCCAAGTAGAGTCCCCTCCAGACACGAGACGAAGTCTTCAACCTTGTATCTTCATAGTCCAACAGTCCGGCCAAAGGATATAATCTGGCTGTCCGGAGATCCCCTAATTCAGGACTCCCTCAGTCATGTCAATCACATCATTCTCCTAATGATGTGACCCTGTTAATCAAATGACAACTCATGTCTATGGTTAGGAAACATAACCATCTTTGATCAACGAGCTAGTCAAGTAGAGGCATACTAGTGACAATCTATTTGTCTATGTATTCACACATGTATTATGTTTCCGGTTAATACAATTCTAGCATGAATAATAAACATTTATCATGATATAAGGAAATAAATAATAACTTTATTATTGCCTCTAGGGCATATTTCCTTCAGTCTGTACATGCTAGGCTCGTCAAGTTTAAACCGAGTATTCCGCACGTGCAAAACTGTCTTGCACCCGTTGTATATGAACGTAGAGCTTATCACACCCGATCATCACGTGGTGTCTCGGTACGACGAACTGTCGCAACGGTGCATTCTGAGGGAGAACACTTATACCTTGAAATTTTAGTGAGGGATCATCTTATAATGCTACCGCCGGACTAAGCAAAATAAGATGCATAAAAGATAAACTTCACATGCAATCAAAATATGTAAAATGATATTGCCATCATCATCTTGTGCCTTTGATCTCCATCTCCAAAGCACCGTCATGATCTCCATTGTCACCGGCTTGACACCTTGATCTCCATTGTAGCGTCGTTGTCGTCTCACCAACTATTGCTTCTACGACTATCGTTACCGCATAGTGATAAAGTAAAGTAATTACATGGCGATTGCATTTCATATAATAAACTAACAACCATAAGGCTGCTGCCAGTTGCCGATAACTTTTACAAAACATGATCATCTCGTACAATAACTTATATCATGTCTTGACCATATCACATCACAACATGCCCTGCAAAAACAAGTTAGACGCCCTCTACTTTGTTGTTGCAAGTTTTACGTGGCTGCTATGGGCTTCTAGCAAGAACCATTCTTACCTATGCATCAATACCATAATGATTTTTCGTCAAGTGTGCTGTTTTAAGCTTCAACAAGGACCGGCTGTAGTCAAATTCGATTCAACTAAAGTGGAGAAACAGACACTCACCAGCCACCTTTATGCAAAACAAGTTGCATGTCTGTCGGTGGAACCGGTCTCATGAACGTGGTCAAGTAAGGTTGGTCCGGGACGCTTCATCCAACAATATCGCTGAATCAAAATAAGACATTGGTGGTAGGCAGTATGACTATTATTGCCCACAACTCTTTGTGTTATACTCGTGCATATCATCTACGCATAGACCTGGCTCGGATGCCACTATTGGGTAATGTAGCATGCAATTTCAAAAAAATTCCTACGATCACGCAAGATCTATCTAGGAGATGCATAGCAACGAGAGGATGAGAGTGTGTCCACATACCCTCGTAGAACGAAAGTGGAAGAGTTAGTTTAATGCGGTTGATGTAGTTGAACATCTTCTCGATTCAACCGATCAAGTACCGAATGTACGGCACCTCCGAGTTCTGCACACGTTCAGCTCGATGACGTCCCTTGAACTCTTGATCCATCAAAGTGTCGAGGGAGAGTTCCGTCAGCACGACGGCATGGTGATGGTGACGGTGAAGTGATCCGCGCAGGGCTTCGCCTAAGCACTATGTGAATATGACCGGAGGCGTAAACTATGGAGGGGGCGCTGCACATGGCTAACAATGTTTGTTGTGTGTTCTAGGCGACCCTCCCCACATATATATAGGTGGGAGGGGGAGGGGGACAGCCATGGGGCACCCCAAGTAGGAGGAATCCTACTTGGGGGCCTCCTCCAATTCGGCCTCCCCCTTTACTTATCTCCGGAGGGGGGAAGAGAAGAGGGGAGAGGGGAAAGGAAGGGGGAATCCTATTCCCTCTATTTCCTTTCCTCCTCCCATTTTCCTTTCTCCACTTAGGCTGGACCATATGGGGGCACACCAGCCCCTTAGGGGCTAGTCTGTCCCACCCTAGGCCCAATAAGGCCCATATCTTTGCCGCGGGTGCCCGGAACCCCTTCCGGTGACCCGATACATACCCGGTACCCCTAGAACACTTCCAGTGTCTTAATACTATCATCCTATGTATGAATATTTACATCTCGACCATTTCAAGACTCCTCTTCATGTCCATGATCTCATATGCGACTCCGAACAACATTCGGTCACCAAATCATATAACTCATATAATACAAAATCGTCATCGAAACATTAAGCATGCGGACCCTACAGGGTTGAGAACTATGTAGACATGACCGAGACACATCTTTGATCAATAACCAACATCAGAACATGGATGCTCATGTTGGTTCCTACATATTCTATGAAGATCTATATCGGTCAAACCGTAATGACAACATACGTCATTTCCTTTGTCATCGGTATGTTACTTGCCCGAGATTCGATCATCGGTATCTTCATACCTAGTTCAATCCCATTACTGGCAAGTCACTTTACTCATTCTGTAATGCATCATCCCGCAACTAACTAATTAGTCACATTGCTTGCAAGGCTTATCATGATGTGCATTACTGATAGGCCCCTAGAGATACCTCTCCGATACTCGGAGTGACAAATCCTAATCTCGATCTATACCAACCCAACAAATACCTTCAGAGATACCTGTAAAGCATCTTTATAATCACCCAGTTACATTGTGACGTTTGATAGCACATAAGGTATTCCTCCGGTATCCAGGAGTTGCATAATCTCATAGTCAAAGGAATATGTATATGACATGAAGAAAGCTATAGCAATAAAACTGAATGATCATTATGCTAAGCTAACAGATGGGTCTTGTCCATCACATCATTCTCCGAATGATGTGATCCCATCTATGGTTAGGAAACGTTAACCATCTTTGATTAACAAGCTAGTCTAGTAGAGGCTTACTAGGGACACGGTGTTTTGTCTATGTATCCACACATGTATCAAGTTTCCGGTTAATACAATTCTAGCATGAATAATAAACATTTATCATGATATAAGGAAATATAAAATAATAACTTTATTATTGCCTCTAGGGCATACTTCCTTCACCCCCACCCCCTAGGGTTTCCAACCCTAGGCGCCTTGGGCCCTTGGGGGGCGCACCAGCCCACTAGGGGGTTGGTTCCCACCCATATTCAGCCCACTTGATCCCCCGGGGTAGGTGGCCCCACCCGGTGGATCCCCGAACACCTTTCGATGGTCCCGGTACAATACCGATAACCCCGAAACCTTCCAGCGACTGAAACTGGACTTCCCATATATAAATCTTCACCTCCAGACCATTCCGGAACTCCTCGTGACATCCGGGATGTCATCCAGGAGTCCGAACAACTTTCGGTAACCACATACAATTCCCATTACAACTCTAGAGTCACCGAACCTTAAGTGTGTAGACCATACGGGGTCGGGAACCATGCAGACATGACCGAGACATCTCTCCGGCTAATAACCAATAGCGGGATCTGGATACCCATATTGGCTCCCACATGTTCCACGATGATCTCATCGGATGATCCATGATGTCGGGGATTCAATCAATCCTGTATACAATTCCCTTTGCCTATCGGTATGTTACTTGCCCGAGATCCGATCGTCGGTATCCCTGTCGTGGTATTCTCATGGGGGGCTTGCGAGTCGACAGATGCCACAAGGGCTTAGTGTGAGGGTAAGAGTGCTGCTGATAGGACCGGGAGCGGGTATGCGAGTAGCACGCGCTAGTTTACCCAGGTTCGGGGCTCTCCAAAGAGATAATACCCGTACTCCTGCATGTCTGAGTATATATGATATATCTGGTACAAAGTGCTCCTGGAGCTGTATCTGAGATCAGTGCCAGGGGCATCTGATCTCGTATATGCATGCGTATGGCCGGCTCTAGTGGCCAAGTATGGCCAGGGCTTGTGGCCGTGAGTGGCCTTGTGGCCAAATGAATGTGGCATGAGTGAGTGGATGGATGGATGTGTGCCCCTTTTATAGTGTGGGCTAGCTTACTTCCTAAGCTATGTAGTGGCATGGACAAGGCATGGTGCATGTCATGCTTGTCCCCTGGGTCACTTCATAAATAGTGCCAGGGGACAAGTGACACTGTACATGATGTCGTCGCAGTACGGTTGTCTTGTCCGCGGTATGGCCGTCTCGTCGGTGTCTTGTCGGTGTCGGGTTGGGCTGCAGGCAGGCTGGTTGGCATAGTCGGCAGGCAGGCTGGTTGGCATAGTCGGCAGCCGGCCGGGTAGAATAGTCGGACGGGGAGCCGGCAGGAGCAGCCGGGCAGTCAGACTGAGGGGCTTTGCTAGCCCCGATGTCTTGAAATATCGTCTTGCCGTCCTCGGGGTACCCGTGGTCGATTACTCCGACAGTAGCCCCCAAGCCTCCGGGCAACTTGGCAAAGTTGGGCGGAGGTTTTTTGGCGAGTGTTCATGGAAATTGTCAAGAAAAAAGACAAAGTTAGTCCATGCAGATATATCAAATGTTTGCTTTTAGCATTGCAAGTTTTATGCGGAGGGTGTCGACTCGGTTTCGTCCGAGCCCCCTTCAATATTTTTCATGTTCTCTCCGCTTTTTGGCTTGTGCTCTCGCTCGACGGACAGCCGCTCTGCGGTCTGTGGCTGAGAGTGGGCCGCGAAGTGGAGTGTACAGTACTCAGAGTCTGGGAGCAGATTCAACCGAGTAGATACTTGTAAAGGAAAACGGCCGGGTCGCCCGAACCATTTTTCTTCCCGGACGTTTTTCGCGTGGGTGGCCTCCAGCGTTCACTCTTGCTAGCCGGACAGCCGCTATGCGGTCTGTGACTAAGAGTGAGCCTTTGGTACCGCGCACGCTACTAAGCCGTCTGCGGGGACAAACGTCTCAGGCCAAGCGGCCAGCCCCCGGGCCAACTCTGGCTGGCGCTGGGGCAAACAGTGATGCAACTATAATTAAAATGCAAAGATAGCCCCCGAGCATCGCTCGGGGTTATCCGTGCTCTTGCGGTGCAAAAAATATGCGGGTGAGGAGCTCACACTGATTTTCATGTAGTTGAGACGGAGGTTGAGCCTTAGGGTGCTCAAAGAGGTCCTGGCCGGTCAGGCTCGACCGGCCAGTCGGCGATGCATCTTGCAGCGCCTATCTTCTTCTTCTTCTCTTCCGCCGGCTGCTCGGAGCCGGACAAAACTCTTCTCTTGTCTGCAATCTTCACGGGGGCGCGTCAGCGCACCTGCTGGGTGTAGCCCCCGAGATTCGGGCCGACTGCTGAGCAGTCGGGCCGGATCTCTCGGCAACTACTTTGTCTTCTTCTTCGCGGGGGCACGTCAGCGCACCCGCTGGGTGTAGCCCCCGAGATTCGGGCCGAATGCTGAGCAGTCGGGCCGGATCTCCCGGCAACTACTTTGTCTTCTTCTTTTTTCCTCATCAGCCGGCTGTGCTCAGACGGACCGACTCCTCGGTCGGTCAGGCAGCGAAGCGGCCAGACGAACCAGTCAGCCCAGCGGCAACGCGGGCTGTTGACCGGAGTAGTCGGCTTGACTGCAGTCTGCAAAGTCGGATCCTCCTTTTTTTCAGTAAGCCGGCTGGGCACCCGGCGTGACTTTTCTCTGCCAGTCGGCCATGGGCACCCGGCCTTTTCTTCACCCGGCTCTGGGAAGCCGGATGCACACACACATTTTTTCTGTATCTCCGCATGAAGCAGCTGTTGACTTTTCTCTCTTTTACCAGTCGACAGGGGATAATCAGCCAGCCTCTTCTAGGCTCTAGCCGGCCCCCCTCTCTGCCCTCTGGGCAGCCGGCCAGCGAAGGCCACCGCCCACGGCCAAGGCGGGAAGCGGCCCACGCAAGCGCGAGCCGACGCGGGGCGCAGCCGACCACGGGGCGCGCAGGCGGAGGAGGCCGCGAGGCGGGGCAGGCGCCGAGGCATGGACGGAACCGACCCGGAGGCGGGGGCGCTCGGGCCGGAGGTCGGCGGGGCGGAGGCCGGCACGAGGCGGCGCGAGGGAGTGGAGGCCAGCACGGGATGGCCGGCCCTGGGGCCGGATGCAGGCGCGCGGAGCCGGAGCCGGCCTCGGCCAGCCGGCATGCGGGCGGTTGAGGCGGAGCAG
The DNA here is from genome assembly GCF_056163025.1 of Triticum urartu. NCBI lineage: Eukaryota > Viridiplantae > Streptophyta > Magnoliopsida > Poales > Poaceae > Triticum > Triticum urartu. The sequence continues at coordinate 474,537,673 of NC_141873.1, read as the reverse complement.
CCGGACGGAGCCGGACGAGCCGGTGCGGAGGAGTCGGTACGGGAGCCGTGACTCGGGTGAAGCCGGCCGGGAAGAGCCATACTGGGCCGCGCGGGAGGCTGGTCGTGGAGGCCGGCACGTGTGGGCGGGGCAGTCGGCATGGACGGCACCGCGGAGGAGCCCGCGGAAGGCGGCAGGCCGGCAACGCGGGCACGCGTGGAGCCGGCGCGGCGCAGGAGTCGATGTTCGGGTGCGCGGGGCGATGCAGGCCAACACGCGGACGGAGTAGTCCGGGATGCGGGCAGGCGGCACAGCGACGCGGGGGGTCGGCGCGGGAGGCGATGAGGGCGCTGACGCGCCAGTAGGCGGGCGGGCGAAGCCAGCCAGAGGAGGAGCCGGATGGGGGCGGGTCGCGGGCGCACCGAGCCGGGCGCGCGAGGCGCAACCGGGCGGAGGCGGCGAGCTGGCCACCCGGAGCCGGCCCGGCCGGGCGCGGGGAGGTGACCCGGAGCATCCGAAGGAGGCCCAACGCGGGGCGGGGCCGGCGAGGGCGAAGGGGGAGACGGTGGAGCGGAACCCGGCAGGGAGACGCGCGGCTCAATCGGCCACGGCGCCCGACGCGGGAGCCGGCAGGCGTGGAGCAGGCAGCCGCGAGCGCACCCGGCGGGGGGCGGCAGGCGGAGGCGAGCAGCCGGCGTCGCCAGGGGCGGAGCAGCCGGAGCCGGCCGGGGTGCGAGTCGGCGCACGGCCGCGCGGGGTCTTCCAGCCGGCGTGGTGGTGACGAGGCGGAGCCGGCCACGGCGCGCAGCCGGCAGGCAGGGCAGCGAGGCAGCGCATGGAGAGCTGGCGGGTGGTCGTGGAGGTGGCCAGCCCAGCCAGTGAGGCGGCTGGGAGGCAGCACGCGGGCGGCGACCCGGAGCCGGCCGGAGCGAGCGGGCCACGGGTGCCTGGCCGAGTAGCGGAGGAAGCAAACTCTCTGTATTTTGTTTGTACAGCCGCGCGAGAGAAAAGCGAAACAGAGTGAGGGAGCGGGCGTCTGCGAGCTTGGTGATGGCGTGAGTCGCGCTGCGGCTGTGCGGACGGCAGGGCGAGAAGCCTCGGACGCTCGCGGAGAGCAGGCAAGGTGCGTGGTGCAGCGGTGTCGCAGGAGGAGGCAAATGAGCAGCTAGTATCTGACCAATGTCCGGCTATTGTCTGACCATCATACAAGCACTATCCAACTTGTATTTGGATAGTGTACGAAGAGTGTATGACTATTATCTGAGAAGTGTATAGTTGGTGTATGACCACTCTTTGACTTGCATCTAGCTAGCTTGCGTAGATGAAATATGGAGGAGCGAACATGCGTTTCGGCCGGAACAAAGCGCAGCGCTGAGGGGAGCATACGCGAGCGGTGCGTGGATGAACGCGGCCGACCGAAGCAAGGCCCGGCGCGGCGCGCGCGCGGACGGACGGCCAGCGTTGCGGTGGTGATGACGAAGAGGCCGACGGCGAGGACGCGCCACCCCTCGCGGCCGCTCTGGGGCGGGTCGATGTCGAGCCCCGAGCGCTACCTAAGAGACGGCGCGACGCCGCGGCCGAGGCGATGAAGAAAAAGGGGTCCCGCCCGGACTGCGAAACCAGCAGTAGCGCGGTAGCATAGTACCGCCCCACGGTGGGAGCCAACCGTCGTGGTATTCTCACGGGGGGCTTCCGAGTCGACAGATGCCACAAGGGCTTAGTGTGAGGGTAAGACTGCTGCTGATAGGACTGGGAGCGGGTATGCGAGTAGCACGCGCTAGTTACTCAGGTTCGGGGCTCTCCGGAGAGATAATACCCGTACTCCTGCATGTCTGAGTATATATGATATATCTGGTACAAAGTGCTCCTGGAGCTGTATCTGAGATCAGTGCCAGGGGCATCTGATCTCGTATATGCATGCGTATGGCCGGGTCAAGTGGCCAAGTATGGCCAGGGCTTGTGGCCGTGAGTGGCCTTGTGGCCAAATGAATGTGGCGTGAGTGAGTGGATGGATGGATGTGTGCCCCTTTTATAGTGTGGGCTAGCTTACTTCCTAAGCTATGTAGTGGCATGGACAAGGCATGGTGCATGTCATGCTTGTCCCCTGGGTCACTTCATAAATAGTGCCAGGGGACAAGTGACACTGTACATGATGTCGTCGCGGTACGGTTGTCTTGTCCGCAGTATGGCCGTCTCGTCGGTGTCTTGTCGGTGTCGGGTTGGGCTGCAGGCAGGCTGGTTGGCGTAGTCGGTAGGCAGACTGGTTGGCATAGTCGGCAGCCGGCCGGGTAGAGCAGTCGGACGGGGAGCCAGCAGGAGCAGCCGGGCAGTCGGACTGAGGGGCTTTGCTAGCCCCGATGTCTTGAAATATCGTCTTGCCGTCCTTGGGGTACCCGTGGTCGATTACCCCGACAATCCCCATACCTCATTCAATCTCGTTACCGGCAAGTCTCTTTACTCGTTCTGTAATGCATGATCCCATGGTTACCTCCTTAGTCACATTGAGCTCATTATGATGATGCATTACCAAGTGGGCCCAGAGATACCTCTTCGTCATAAGGAGTGACAAAACCCAGTCTAGATTTGTGGCAACCCAACAGACACTTTCAGAGATACCTGTAGTGCACCTTTATAGTCACCCAGTTATGTTGTGACATTTGATACACACAAAGCACTCCTACGATATCCAGGAGTTGCACAATCTCATGGTCTAAGGAAATGATACTTGACATTAGAAAAGCTCTAGCAAATGAACTACACAATCTTGTGCTATGCTTAGGATTGGGTCTTGTCCATCACATCATTCTCCTAATGATGTGATCCCGTTATCAAGGACATCCAATGTCCAAGGTTAGGAAACCATAACCATCTATTGATCAATGAGCTAGTCAACTAGAGCCTTACTAGGGACATGTTGTGGTCTATGTATTCACACATGTATTATGGTTTCCAGTTAATACAGTTATAGCATGAATAATAGACACTTATCATGAACAAGGAAATATGATAATAACCATTATATTATTGCCTCTAGGGCATATTTCCAACAATCTCCCACTTGCACTAGAGTCAATAATCTAGTTACATTGTGATGAATTGAACACCCATAGAGTTCTGGTGTTGATCATGTTTTGTTCGTGAAAGAGATTTCGTCAACAGATCTGCGACATCCAGATCCGTATGTACTTTACAAATATCTATGTCTCCATCTTGAATATATTCACGAATGGAGTTGAAGCGACTCTTGATGTGCTTGGTCTTCTTGTGAAACCTGAGCTCCTTGTCAATGGAAATAGCTCCAGTGTTGTCGCAAAAGAGAGTTATCGGGCCCAACGCATTGGGAATTACTCCTAGGTCGGTGATAAACTCCTTCATCCAGACTCCTTCATGTGCTGCCTCCGAAGCAGCTATGTACTCTGCTTCACATGTGGATCCCGCCACGACACTCTGCTTGCAACTGCACCAGATGGCTGCCCCACCATTCAAAATGCACACGTATCCAGTTTGTGACTTGGAGTCATCCAGATCTGTGTCAAAGCTAGCGTCGATGTAACCCTTTACGACAAGCTCTTCGACACCTCCATAAATGAGAAACATATCCTTAGTCCTTTTTAGGTACTTCAGGATATTCTTGATCATTGTCTAGTGTTCCATACCGGGATCACTTTGGTACTGATGGCAGCTGGAATTACGTCGGTATTTCCCCAGAGAGGGAGGGATGATGCAGCACAGCGGTGGTAGGTATTTCCCTCAATTTTGAAACCAAGGTTATCGAACCAATAGGAGAACCAAGCAACACAACGTAAACAACCCCTGCACACAAATAACAACACCTCGCAACCCGACGTGTTAAAGGGGTGGTCAATCCCTTTCGGGTAACGACGCCAGAAATTGGTGCGTGACAGTAAAAAGGTTGTAATAGATTGGATAAATAGATCACAAATAAAATAAAGTGCAGCAAAGTATTTTGTATTTTTGGTTTAATAGATCTGAAAATAAAAGCAAATAAAAAGTAGATCGCAAATGCAAATATATGAGAAATAAGACCCGGGGGCCGTAGGTTTCACTAGTGGCTTCTCTCGAGAAAAATAGCAAACGGTGGGTAAACAAATTACTGTTGGGAAATTGATAGAACTTCAAATAATCATGACAATATCCAGGCAATGATCATTACATAGGCATCACGTCCAAGATTAGTAGACCGACTCCTGCCTGCATCTACTACTATTACTCCACACATCGACCGCTATCCAAAATGCATCTAGTGTATTAAGTTCATGGAAAAATGGAGTAATGCAATAAGAATGATGACATGATGCATACAAGATCCGTTTATCTATATGGCGGTAGATATAGATCTCATATTTTTATCCTTAGTAGCAACGATACATACATGTCGTTTCCCTTTCTATCACTGTGATCAAGCACCGTAAGATCGAACCCACTACTAGGCACATCTTCCCATTACAAGATAAATAGATCGAGTTGTCCAGACATAACCCAAATATCGGAGAAGAAATACGAGGATATAAGAGATCACGCATAAAAGAGATCAAAGAAACTCAAATACTTTCATGGATATAAAAACATAGATCTGATCATAAACTCGAAGTTCATCGATCCCAACAAACACACCGCAAAAGAGTTACATCATATGGATCTCCAAGAGACCATTGTATTGAGGATCAAGAGAGAGAGATGAAGCCATCTAGCTACTAACTACGGACCTGAAGGTCTACAAAGAACTACTCACGCATCATCGGAGAGGCACCAATGGAAGTGGTGAACCCCTCCGTGATGGTGTTTAGATTGGATCTGGTGATTCTAGACTCTGCGGTGGCTGGATGAATATTTCGTCGACTCCCCTAGGGTTCTGGTATTTTTGGGGTATTTATAGAGCAAAGAGGTGGTCCGGGGGGGAGGGGCACCCGAGGTGGGCACAACCCACCGGGGCGCGCCAGGGCCTCCTGGCGTGCCCTGGTGGGTTGTGCCCCCCTCGGGGCACCCCCTAGGTGCAACTAGGGCCCATTTTCTTACTTTTGGCCCATAAAAATCATCATCAAGTTTCGTGCCATTTGGACTCCATTTGATATTGATTTCTTGCGATGTAAAAAACATGGAAAAACAGGAACTGGCACTGGGCACTATGTCAATAGGTTAGTACCAAAAATGATATAAAATGACTATAAAATGATTATAAAACATCCAAGCTTGATAATAAAACGCATGGAACAATCAAAAATTATAGATACGTTGGAGACATATCAGGTACCTCCCTACCAAACTTATGGCAAGGTTCACATCAGGTCTGGTACACATCATGGCATACATAATAGAGCCTATGGCTGAGGCATAGGGGATGACACTCATCTTTTGTCTATCTTCTGCCGAGGTCGGGCATTGAGCTATGCTCAATCTCACACCTTACAATACAGGCAAGAACCCCTTCTTGGACTGATCCATATTGAACCTCTTCAATATCTTGTCAAGGTATGTGCTTTGTGAAAGACCAATGAGGCATCTCGATCTATCTCTATAGATCTTGATGCCTAATATGTAAGCAGCTTCTCCAAGGTCCTTCATTGAAAAACACTTATTCAAGTAGGCCTTTATGCTTTCTAAAAGTTCTATATCATTTCCCATCAACAGTATGTCATCCACATATAATATGAGAAATGCTACAGAGCTCCCTCTCACTTTCTTGTAAATACAGGCTTCTCCATAAGTCTGTATAAACCCAAACACTTTGATCATTTCATCAAAGCGAACGTTCCAACTCCGAGATGCTTGCACAAACCCATAGATGGAGCGCTAGAGCTTGCATACCTTGTCAGCATTCTTAGGATCGACAAAACCTTCCGGGTGCATCATATACAATTCTTCCTTAAGGAAACCGTTAAGGAATGCCGTTTTGACATCCATTTGCCATATCTCATAATCATAGAATGCGGCAATTTCTAACATGATTCGGACGGACTTCAGCTTTGCTACGGGTGAGAAGGTCTCGTCGTATTCAACTCCTTGAACTTGTCGATAACCCTTAGCGACAAGCCGAGCCATATAGACGGTCACAGTACCATCCGCGTCAGTCTTCTTCTTAAAGATCCATTTATTCTCTATGGCATGCCGATCATCGGGCAAGTCCACCAAAGTCCATAGTTTGTTCTCATACATGGATCCGATCTCGGATTTCTTGGCTTCAAGCCATTTGTTGGAATATGGGCCTGCCATCGCTTCTTCATAGTTTGAAGGTTCACCGTTTTCTAACAACATGATTTCCAAGACAGGGTTGTCGCACCACTCTGGTGCGGAACATGTCCTCGTGGACCTACGAAGTTCAGTAGCAACTTGATCTGAAGTTTCATGATCATCATCATTAACATCCTCTCTAGTCGGTGCAGGCACCACAGAAACATTTTCTTGTGCTGCGCTACTCTCCGGTTCAAGAGGGGGTACCTCATCAAGTTCTACTTTCCTCCCACTTACTTCTTTCGAGAGAAACTCTTTCTCCAGAAAGGATCCATTCTTGGCAACAAAGATCTTTCCTTCGGATCTGAGGTAGAAGGTATACCCAATAGTTTCCTTAGGGTATCCTATGAAGACGCACTTTTCCGATTTGGGTTCGAGCTTTTCAGGTTGAAATTTCTTGACATAAGCATCACATCCCCAAACTTTCAGAAATGATAGCTTAGGTTTCTTCCCAAACCATAGTTCATACGGTGTCGTCTCAACGGATTTAGACGGTGCCCTATTTAAAGTGAATGCGGCAGTCTCTAAAGCATAACCCTAAAATGATAGCGGTAGATCGGTAAGAGACACCATAGATCACACCATATCCAATAGAGTGTGATTACGACGTTCATACACACCATTATGCTAAGGTGTTCCCGGTGGTGTGAGTTGTGAAATAATTCCACATTTCCTTAAGTGTGTGCCAAACTCGTGACTCAAATATTCTCCTCCATGATCTGATCGTAAGAACTTTATTTTCCTATCACGTTGATTCTCTACTTCGCTCTGAAATTCCTTGAACTTTTCAAAGGTCTCAGACTTGTGTTTCATCAGGTAGACATACCCATATCTACTTAAGTCATCAGTGAGGGTGAGAACATAATGATAGCCACCACGAGCCTCAATGCTCATTGGACCGCATACATCAGTATGTATTGTTTCCAACAAGTTGGTTGCTCGCTCCATTGTTTGGGAGAATGGAGTCTTGGTCATTTTGCCCATGAGGCATGGTTGGCACGTGTCAAATGATTCATAATCAAGAGACTCCAAAAGTCCATCTGCATGGAGTTTCTTCATGTGTTTAACACCAATATGACGAAGGCGACAGTGCCACAAGTATGTGGGACTATTGATGGTGTCCTGGACTAGGGGGTACTCACCACGTCATCTCCCGATCTATTAGATTGGGCCGAGGACCCCCATGGCCGTATACTCATGGGCCAGTTCGGACAGCTGCCGCATACAAGGAATATTCCACAAGACTTGGCGATCAAGACAAGGACTCCTCCCCACCGACGTATTCGGCTAGGACTCTTGTTATCCTAGGCCTCTGGTGCATTATATAAACCGAGGCCAGGCTAGTCGATACAACATATACAACAATCATACCATAGGCTAGCTTCTAGGGTTTAGCCTCCTTGATCTCGTGGTAGATCTACTCTTGTACTACCCATATCATCAATATTAATCAAGCAGGACGTAGGGTTTTACCTCCATCAAGAGGGCCCGAACCTGGGTAAAACATCGTGTCCCCTGCCTCCTGTTACCATCCACCTTAGACGCACAGTTCGGGACCCCCTACCCGAGATCCGCCGGTTTTGACACCGACATTGGTGCTTTCATTGAGAGTTCCGCTGTGTGATCGACAAAAGGATCGATGGCTCGCCTGCAGATCAACTGCGACTTCGGCATCTTCGTCACCAGCTCGACTGGTCACCTTGGTTCGACCAAGAATTGCGCCCCGTGTTCAGATCACCATGTTCGGACGAGGGCCTTCATCAAACATCAACTCCAATCTCTATCAAGATCACGGAGGAATCATCTATGGAGCTCAGGGGCTCAACGTCAACATTGCCCTCAAGCGACCGTGCTGTTTTTCCAAACAGCGAATGCGTATCCGCCGCCACCGCCTGCTCGAGCATCGCTTTAACGATCGCTTCGGTGGAATTGTGCGGAATCGAGTCTACAACAACCCTGGAAAATTTCGTCAAGTTCCGATGGAGGAATCTCTAGCAATCCCGGAGCCCTGTCAAATCTGGACGGGAATCTGGATGAGTTTAGGGCGTGGTGTCCAGCTTCTAGCTCGGACGTCCTTTGAAAGATCCAACCATTGATAGGCTGCGGAATTCCTATATCTACCACCTCGCAAAATTTCAGCTTGATCTGACCGTCCAAACTCCGGGAACCTTCCGATTAGTGCATCACTTTTCGGATCTGTTTTCTGCGCGAAAACGAATCCGACCCGAGTTCGTCTTTTTTATGAACAGGATTTCGGACATCCCTTTTGAAGGAAGTTTTGTATGGGGTATTGCGTTTCATTCCCGAACACATCCCACTAACTTTAAGATCTTTTGAACATGATCTTCAACATCATGCTAGTGTCAAATCAGTCCGGCAATATTATTCCACGGCTGCCGACCTGTGCTAGACACGTCGTCACTTTAGCCGAGCTCAACTTCTTCGGATCATCATATCGGCAAGCCGAACAAGAGTCCGGCATCACGAAGGATAAATCATCATCGACATCGCCGCCCCATGGATTACACAGAGCGGGCATACCGGCATCGCCGCACGGTCGCTTCATCAAGCCGGCATCAACCACGTCACGACCTGCATCGACAGGGCCGCACTATTGCTTCTTCAAGCTGGTGTCCGTCATGCCGACCTGCTTCGACTCATCGGCTGACGTCGAGGCTTCGACATCTCGGCTGGACCGGGGGCTTCACCATCTCTTCATCAACCTACTCCGGACACTTCGGCGTCACTAGCCGACCAGCTCCGTCACGTTAGCTGGGCCGAGGGCTTTGCCTCGGCGAGTCAACCTTTACCAGCATTGCCATGCCGTTGTTTTATCGCCCATCAGGCAATGGGTGTGCGGAGCGAGTCCCAATTTTGGGAATCACCTTCCTTCGGATTGCTACAACAAATAAACCAGGTGCTATTAATCCCAGTATTTTTTGCTTGTTTGGGTTCATTTTTCCCAAGGAATTATTACTCTGGTTTGTCCATGATATGTACACAGGTCTATCAAATGGTGACCGCATTAATGACGGTCGCGTGGTGGTTCGATCAGTTTCCGTACATAGTCCGGCGAACGCCGCATCCGAAGCTCGGACCGACCTGTGAATTCAGGCTTTGCCATGCCTTTACTACATCACGTCGACGCCCTGCATCGACATTGACTGCGGCGCCAGGCCATATTTCTTCTATTCCTCACTTTGCATAAATTATTTATTATGCAACACATTTTTTTAATTATCATTATTACTATTATCTCCGGTTTGCACTATTTTTTGTGCACAGGAAAATGATCCGGGGACTTCGGCGTCAATCTGCCGGTCTGCATTGACCGTGCTATGTCACCACTTCGGCATGTCGAGCTCTCCGCTCCGCCACCTCAGGACCAACTTGGGGGATGGAACCTTTCCCCGCATCAAGCTCGGACCGCGTCATCAATACCGAACACATTAACCAGCTAAGTCGCTTTCATGCTCAAAGCTTTAATTTCTAACTTGTGTTCGGTTCGACCAAGCATTATACCTTTTTGGAAAAAAGTTGCTTGTAAAAAATTTCCTTGTCCAAACTTTGTTTGTGACACACAAATTCAAGGACCCAATTCACTTGGGGGCTTCATTTATGAGGCTTTTCCTCTTGCATATGATTATACTTGTACGACTTCGTTCCTTGTTCGTGTATTATGCCACAATATGCACCATATTGACTTAAGAGATTTGCACGCTGGGTTGCCTCACTCCTGTGTTTACCCCTACGTTCCTGATTGTTCGGCTAGGGAGTAAAGGGAGCACCTCTGCGATTGTCACAATCGGGTCAACCGAGCCGGACCTCAGACTGGGTGAAGCCGAAAGCTAGCGCTCTTATAGTTTTCAATGATGGTCGGCACACAACGGAACTCATGAGTACAAAAAATCTATTGCACAAGTCTCATAATAACAATGAGCACCGAAGAAAGGTATCGGTGGGGGTACTATTTTCTTCGAAGATGCTTCTTACACTTCACGGTAATATAGCATAAGTTCCCTGAGCGCGCTTTGTCTGTTACAGCCTTATGGCCTGATTGCCTGGTTATTGGAAACACCGTCGATATTCTCGACCGATGGAGTACATAACATTTTTCGGTCCTTGACCGAAGAGGGAGAAGCTGACGGTCGGTTAAGACGCGTTTAAAGTTCGGTTGAACATAGATATGATGTAAGTACTTCGGTACATGCAATCATTCTTCTACCCAAGTCACTTGGGGGCTCTTAAGTTTATTTGAGCCGTTTTATAATAAGTGTTCTTCTTCTTAGTCGTTGCAAAGTTTTATTATTATTTATCACTCCTTTTTCGACACGAGTGTGCGGTCACTAGCCGGGGAGCCTAATTTCTCTCTCAAAGCCGCTAGAGTTTAGTTTGCTAAACTGGCCTGATGAGAAGTACTCCGCCCTCAAGATAGGAGGTTGAAGCCGTAGGCTGACCCGCTCGAAGTCTTGAGATAGGATGTATCATGTTAAAGCACGACAGAAGCACTTCTTTTTTCTCAGACCAACTTTCGGATTGGCACCGAACACTTGATATTGTTCGGACGTCATGTTTTTACTGACGTTTCTTGGTTTTCCAAGATTTTTGGCACTTTTAAAACTATTTGTGCTTCTCCAGCATTAGTCTCGCAGTGCAACACCGGACACCTTTAGGGATTCGGCAAAAACATTCTCAGATATTGCTATATATGCATCGGTTTCGAATTGTGTCTTCGGTCAATAGTTGGGTTTCCCGGCTCCTGCACTTGCTTCCTACGTTCCGTTTTGTTCGGCTAGGCGTGCAAAGGGAGAACCACTGCGATTGTGCTTCCAGCTCACATGGTTAAGCACCTCAGTGGAGAAAGCCGAAAACTGACTTTCACAATAAGCGTAAACTGGTCAGCGATCTGACGACTATGTTAAATGATGGGCCGTTCATAACATTGGCCGAAGTGTTTACGGCTTGACCCCGACTGTCGCCGAACACTACCGGGGGCTATTAACTGGCCTCCCAAACTAAATCCTCAATATTTTGCTCTTACATTAGAGCTGAGGTTTAATGATCATGCTTAGCATGACAACCCAAAGAAAGGAACCGATAGCGGGACTATTTTCTTTGGAAGACATTTATTCTGTTAAACAGTGATATAACTCTCTGCGTACCTTTGTTTATAAAACCGTATGGCCAGATTGCCTTGTTTGTTGTAAATCTTTGCCCTCATAAAGGCTTTATAAAGTAGGACAAACACTCCTCGGCTACTGGCCGAGGAGGTGGAAGCCGATGGTCGGTCAAACAAAGTTTTGTACAAAGCAGATCCGAGCATTAATGACGTAAAGTACTTGGATACATAGAGTCATTACACATAATTTGTGATTTTACTATGGATATTGATCCTTAATTCGGCCACCCGTGCCCGCATTAAGGCTCGGGGGCTACTGGGCTTCGGGCTTATTATTTACAAATATTAAAGGGGCACATTGATCCCCTGATCTGGTGTTGCCACCCGACCAGTGTCTCGGGGGCTACTGCATTGCTTGTCCAATGCAGAAAATTTTATGTGCAATATAGTTTCCGAGGAGATTTTGATCCTCAGGTTGGTCGGCCGCACCCAACCTGAGCCTCGAGGACTGAGCACACCGCTTTTAGTGTCCCGAAGTATTCTGCCGAGTTTGGACTTGATCCTCAGGCCGATTTTGCAAATCAACCTGAGTCTCAGTGGCTACTAGGATCAGCAGTCTTACGTCATCCTTCAGGTGCATCTCGGGTTTTAGACCGATACACACCTTGAGGGCTACTGGCTATATATCTCGGTAGAGAATAAATTGCACCAATAAAAAATATTCACAAAAATCGGCCCACATTCGGGGTGGTGCACCACCTCGGAAGCAGTCCGGCATAAATCTCGGGCGCTAGTGGCTGGCTCCATAGAGGGCATTTCCGGCATTAAGCTCGGCTAAACTCCTTCAACTTTTTTTAACCAAGGTGATATGACACCTCGGTTATAGTCCGGCGTTGGAGCTCGGATACAGTCCGGCGTTGGAGCTTTGACATAGTCCGGCGTTGGAGCTCGGATACATTCTGGCGTTGGAGCTCGGAAGCGGTCCGGCATTGGTGCTCGGCCGCAAAAGATACCTCGAATGCAGTCCGGCGTTAGAGCTCGGACGCAAGAGGACACTGCCTCCCAGGAACAACTTCAAACCCGAGGTGTGGCATAAAAACAACAAGGCATTGATAAAGGCCAGAAACTTAAAGGGGCTCCTCGGATACCCAACGTGTAAACTCGCCGAATGCATTTCGGCGATCCTGAAGATCGAAGATGAGAAGATTTGTTGAACCAGTTTTCAAGACCGTCAACCGAAGATGAAGAACAGTTCGGAAGAATCGAGGAGCATCCCTAACTTGAAGACCGGTTCAGGGGGCTACTGACGGTGTCCTGGACTAGGGGGTACTCACCACGTCATATCCGATCTATTAGATTGGGCCGAGGACCCCCATGGCCGTATACTCATGGGCCAGTTCGGACAGCTGCCGCATACAAGGAATATTCCACAAGACTTGGCGATCAAGACAAGGACTCCTCCCCACCGACGTATTCGGCTAGGACTCTTGTTATCCTAGGCCTCTGGTGCATTATATAAACCGAGGCCAGGCTAGTCGATACAACATATACAACAATCATACCATAGGCTAGCTTCTAGGGTTTAGCCTCCTTGATCTCGTGGTAGATCTACTCTTGTACTACCCATATCATCAATATTAATCAAGCAGGACGTAGGGTTTTACCTCCATCAAGAGGGCCCGAACCTGGGTAAAACATCGTGTCCCCTGCCTCCTGTTACCATCCACCTTAGACGCACAGTTCGGGACCCCCTACTCGAGATCCGCCGGTTTTGACACCGACAACTATCATTATCAACCTTACATCTCTTGGCATTCACACTATGAATATGTGTAACATCATGTTCGAGATTCAATAAAACTAAACCATTGACCAGCGGAGCATGATCATAAAACATATCTCTCATATAAAAATAGAACAACCATTATTTTCGGATTTAAATGAGTAGCCATCTCGCATCAAACGAGATCCTGATACAATGTTCATGCTCAAAGCTGGTACTAAATAACAATTATTGAGGTTTAAAACTAATCCTGAAAGTAGATGTAGAGGTAGCGTGCTGATGGCGATCACATCGACCTTGGAACCATTCCCGACGCACATTGTTACCTCGTCCTTCGCCAGTCTCCGCTTATTCTGCAGCTCCTGTTTTGAGTTACAAATGTGAGAAACTGCACCAGTATCAAATACCCAGGAGCTACTACGAGCGCTGGTAAGGTACACATCAGTAACATGTATATCATATATACCTTTGGCATTTCCGGCCTTCTTATCTGCTAAGTACTTGGGACAGTTCCGTTTCTAGTGACCATTTCCCTTGTAATAAAAGCACTCAATCTCGGGCTTGGGTCCATTCTTTGCCTTCTTCGCGGCAATTGATTTACCGGGCGCGACAACTCCCTTGCCGTCCTTCCTGAAGTTCTTCTTACACCTGATGTTCCTTTTTGATCTCCACCTCTGCTGATTTCAGCATCGAATATAACTCAGGAATGGACTTCTCCATCCCTTGCATATTTTAGTTCATCACAAAGCTCTTGTAGCTAGGTGGAAGCGACTGGAGGATTCTATCAATGACCGAGTCATCTGGAATATTAATTCCCAGCTCTGAGACAAGCGGTTGTGCAACCCAGACATTTTGAGTATATGCTCGCTGACATAACTGTTTTCCTCCATCTTACAACTGTAGAACTTGTCGAAGACTTCATATCTCTCGACCCAGGCATGAGCTTGGAAAACCATTTTCAGCTCTTGGAACATCTCATATCCTCTGTGTTGCTCAAAATGCTTTTGGAGCCCCGATTCTAAGCTGTAAAGCATGCCACACTGAACTAGGGAGTAATCATCACTACGCGACTGCCAGGCGTTCATAACGTCTTGAGTTGCTAGGAAAATGGGTGCGTCACCTAGCGGTGCTTCAATGACATATGCTTTCTAGGCATCTATGAGGATGATCCTCAAGTTACGGACCCAGTCCGTATAGTTGCTTCCATCGTCTTTCAGCTTGGTTTTCTCTAGGAACGCGTTGAAGTTGAGGGCAACATTAGTGTGGGCCATTGGATCTACATGATAGATTGTAAAGACAATTTTAGACTAAGTTCATGATAATTAAGTTCATTTAATCAAATTATTTAATGAACTCCCACTCAGACAGACATCCCTCTAGTCATCTAAGTGATACATGATCCAAATCGACTAGGCCATGTTGATCGCATCTATCATACGACTCATGTTCGACCTTTCGGTCTCTCATGTTCTGAGGCAATGTCTGTACATGCTAGGCTCGTCAAGTCAACCTAAGTGTTTCACATGTGTAAATCTGGCTTACACCCTTGTATGCGAACGTTAGAAATTATCACACCCGATCATCACGTGGTGCTTCTAAACAACGAACCTTTGCAACAGTGCACAGTTAGGGGGAACACATTTCTTGAAATTTCAGTGAGGGATCATCTTATTTATGCTACCGTCGTTCTAAGCAAACAAGATGTTAACATGATAAACATCACATGCAAATCATAAAGTGACATGATATGGCCAATATCATCTTGCTCTTTTGATCTCCATCTTCGAGGCGCGACATGATCACCATCGTCACCGGCATGACACCATGATCTCCATCATCATGCCTTCATGAAGTTGTCTCGCCAACTATTACTTCTACTACTATGGCTAACGGTTAGCAATAAAGTAAAGTAATTACATGGCATTTACATTGACTCGCAGGTCATATAATAAATTAAGACAACTCCTATGGCTCCTGCCAGTTGTCATACTCATCGGCATGCAAGTCATGATTCCTATTAAAAGAACATGATCAATCTCATACATCACATATATAATTCATCACATCCTTTTGGCCATATCACATCACATAGCATACCCTGAAAAAACAAGTTAGACGTCCTCTAATTGTTGTTGCAAGTTTTACGTGGCTACTATGGGTTTCTAGCAAGAACGTTTCTTGCCTACGCAAAAGCCACAACGGTGATATGCCAATTGCTATTTACCCTTCATAAGGACCCTCTTCATTGAATCCGATCCGATTAAAGTGGGAGAGACAAACACCCGCTAGCCACCTTATGCATCAAGTGCATGTCAGTCGATGGAACCTGTCTCACATAAGCGTACGTGTAAGGTCAGTCCGGGCCGCTTCATCCCACAATGACGCCGAATAGAGATAAGACTAGTAACTGTAAGCAAATTGACCAAATCATCGCCCACAACTACTTTGTGTTCCACTTGTGCATAGAATCTACGCATACACCTAGCTCATAATGCCACTGTTGGGTAACGTAGTAATAATTCAAAATTTTCCTACGTGTCACAAAGATCAATCTAGGAGATGCTAGCAACAAGAAAGAGGGAGTGCATCTTCATACCCTTGAAGATCGCTAAGCGGAAGCATTACAAGAACACGGTTGATGGAGTCGTACTCACGGCGATTCAAATCGCGGAAGATCAGACCCAAGCGTCGAACGGATGGCGCCTCCGCGTTCAACACACGTATAGCCCTGGGACGTCTCCTCCTTCTTGATCCATAAAGGGGAGAGGAGAAGTTGAGGGAGAGCTCCGGCAGCACGACGGCGTGGTGGTGGAGCTTGTAGTTCTACGGCAGGGCTTCGCCAAGCACTACGGAGGAGGAGGAGGAGGAGGAGGAGGTGTTGGAGGGGGAAGGGTTGCGCCAGGGGCTGAGGTGCGGCTGAGGGAGTCCTGAACTAAGGGGTCCTCGGGCGTCCGACCTATTGGATATGGGCCGGACTGATGGTCTGTGAAGATATGAAGACCGAAGACTCTGCCCGTGTCCGGATGGGACTCCCCTTGGCGTGGGAGGCAAGCTTGGCGACAAAATATGAATATTCCTTCTCTGTAACCGACCTTGTGTAACCCTAGATCCCTCCTGTGCTTATATAAACCGGAGGGCTAGGTCCGTAGATCCCCTGAATAATCATAGCCAGGTCAGACTCTTAGGGTTTATCCATTACGATCTCGTGGTAGATCAACTCTTGTAATACTCATATTCATCAAGATCAATCAAGCAGGACGTAGGGTATTACCTCCATAGAGAGGGCCTGAACCTGGGTAAAACATTGTGTCCCCTGTCTCCTGTTACCATCGATCCCAGACGCACAGTTCGGGACCCCCTACCCGAGATCCGCCGGTTTTGACACCGACATTGGTGCTTTCATTGAGAGTTCCACTTTGACGTCGACGACGGGATCGATGGCTCGCCTTGTTCTCAAGGACAATATTACCGCCAGAGGAGCACTGGCCTCAGGCCAAACCCTTCGGCTGGGTGACTTTACCATGACCACCCGTTTGGTTATTGAGCCAACGATGACCTCTCAGGTCATCGAAAATCCCCTTCGTATCGACTCCGAACACTCCAAGAAGATGTATCCAGCAGAGCTTTCATCTTTAAACGAGCTCCTAAATTGCATCGCCGCCCTGGGGGTCGCCACAGACTACGATCGAATTGGGCTTAAACCCGATCAGAGAGAAATCAAATCTCCACCGATAACCCACCAGATAGCGATAGTTGAGGAGCGAGACGACAACTCTTCATCCATACTAAGGACGGACTATGTCCGGATCTCTGGCTTTGAAGAGCCAGATACCAACCTGCGAGGAGATGCATCCTGCCCTCCGAACATAGAATCGTACGACGAGCCTAAGAAATCAGTGGATATCCCGGATCCCGATATATTAAGTCCGAACATCTTTCAGACCCCGGATCCAAAATTGGGCCAGGGTTCAGATTTAAAATACATGCAACACCCTTGTAACACACCCGGTCCAATAGTAAAGAAATATAAGTCCAGTACGAGGCGCGGAACCGTTTTGCAAGGATGGCTCGATGGGCCATGCAAAATACACGCAACACCGGATAACATGCCAACACATAGCCTTAGAGCATGTTGGATACTCCGCAAGTGGCCAAGAGCGGCGATGATATCCTCACAAAGAATACCCCAGAAAAACACCCCCAGAAGACGATGACCCCAAAGTACTGATGGTCTTTAAGACATTCGCCTCAAACAATAGGCGTAAAAGGGCACTCCGCGAACTCACCGAAGTCTGTCAAATAGCAGCAATAAACCCTTGGAATGACACGGCTATAACTTTCAATGCCGGTGACGAACCAAAATACAGGAAAGTCCGAGCACCAGCCACCTTGGTCCTCAGTCCAATCGTGGACGGCTTTCGGCTCACCAAGGTTCTCATGGACGGCGGCAGCAGACTAAACCCCATCTATGAAGATACACTCTACAAAATGGAAATAGACAGGAGCCGCATCGAGCAAAGCAGCACAACCTTACGAGGAATCATTCCCAGTCGGGAGGTACGGTGTGTGTGGGAAAAATAACACTCGACGTGGTATTCGGCACGCCGGAGAATTACCGGTCAGAAGAAATAACCTTCCAAGTGGCCCCTTTCAACAGCGGATATCACGCTCTCTTGGGGCGAGAGGCATTTACACGCTTCCAAGATGTACCTCATTACGGGTACATGAAGCTTAAGATGCCCGGGCCCAATGGTATAATCACTCTCGCCAGTGATCCGGACATAGCACTCTGCACCGAAAATAAAACCGCATCCCTGGCTCTTGAGGCATTATCTGAAGCCCTCGCGGCCGAAGAATTAACTGCACTGCGCTCCACGGTGGACAGAGACGATGTAATCTTAGACAAATGCCCCAAATCCACCTCTTTCAAGCCAGCGGAAGAAATAGTCAAATTCCAAGTCCATCCAACGGACCCCAAGAAGACAACATCTATTGGGGCACAGCTAGACCCAACGGTCGACGCTATGCTGCGGGATTTTCTTTGCGAAAATTGGGATATATTCGCCTGGCACCCTTCTGACATGCCAGGAATCCCACACGAGTTGGCCGAACACAACCTCAACATATTAAAGGGATAAAAACCGGTCAAACAAACACCGCGGCGCTTTTCTGAACCTAAACGCCAAGCCATGGGAGAGGAGCTAGCCAAGCTAATCGAGGCCGGATTCATTAGAGAAATAAAACATCTGGGCTGGCTAGCAAACCTGGTGATGGTACCAAAGAAGGATAAATCATGGCGCCAGTGTGTCAATTTTAAAGACCTCAATAAGGCTTGCCCTAAGGATCCCTTCCCCCTCCCCTGCATCGATCAAATCATTGATGCTACCGCAGGACACGACTCACTATGTTTCCTCGACACATATTCCGGATACCATCAAATCAAAATGGAGGAGTCCGATCAAGCTGCAATAGCATTCATCACCCCATATGGGCCATTCTGCTTCAACACCATGCCCTACGGGCTCAAGAACGCCGGCGCCACCTACCAACGCATGATCCAAACATGCCTGGAGAAAGAGATCGAAAGGACAGTTGAAGCCTATGTGGACAACGTCGTAATCAAGACAAGGCTTGTCGAAACACTAATAGACGACCTACGTCTCACATTTGACAACCTCCGTGCATATGACATTAAGCTCAATCCGGAAAAGTGTGTTTTTGGCATCCCCACAGGAAAACTGCTGGGCTTCATCGTTTCCAATAGAGGAATTGAAGCAAATCCAACCAAAATCCGAGCTCTGTCACAATTGGCTACGCCAACAAGCCTTAAGCAAGTCCAAAAACTCGCGGGTTGCGTGGCAGCTTTAAGCTGCTTTATCTCCAGATTGGGAGAGAAGGCACTGCCACTCTATTGCCTTCTATGGCGAACCAATCACTTTGAGTGGATGGACACGGCAACAGCCGGACTGGAAGAAATAAAAACCCTTCTAGCGAGCAACCCAATCCTGGCCGCGCCAAACGTTGGCGAACCCATGTTGCTATACATATCGGCAACACATGAAGTGATGAGCGCCGTGCTCGTCGTTGAACGAGAACAGGACGGACACAAATTCCCGCTTCAGAAGCCAGTATACTACATATCCACTGTCCTTACACCATGCAAAACCCGGTACCCTCATTATCAAAAGATAGCATACGCGGTCTTCATGGCATCCCAAAAGCTACGACACTACTTCCAAGAGTGTTCGATCACGGTGGCTTCCAAAGTACCACTCAACGACATAATAAACAACCGCGATGCCACGGGCCGGATTGCCAAATGGGCCATTGAGATCCTTCCATTTGACATTACATACAAACCACGCCGAGCTATTAAATCCCAAGTACTGGCTGACTTCGTCGCCGAATGGACAGAGGCCGAACTCCCTAAAGAGTACGACACATATTCCAATTGGGTTATGTATTTCGATGGCTCCAAAATGCTGGCAGGGCTAGGAGCGGGCGTCGTTTTAGCATCCCCCACTGGAGACGTCGTTCAGTACGTACTCCAAATACTATACACAGACTCCAACAACGCAGCCAAATACGAGGCCATATTGCATGGTCTCCGGATGGCTGTCTCCATGGGCATACAACGCCTGGAAGTGCGCGGGGACTCAAACCCTGCAATATCTCAAATAAATGGAGATTTTGATACCAAAGATCCGAAGATGGCAGCTTATTGTAATGCCCGTCCTAAAAATGTTGGCTCGGTTCGAGGGGCTCGAGTTCCATCACGTGGCCCGAGAAAGTAGTCAAGCGGCGGACGTCCTTGCTCGTATCAGCGCCAAGCGTGACCCCGTCCCACCTAATATCTTCCTGGAAAGGCTTTTTAAGCCATCAGTGGTGTGGCAAGGGGAAAGTGGCACCGCTAGTCCAAATCCGAACACAACCCCAGATTCCTAACACACCGATATCATCGGAGGCTCAGCCACCGAAATAACAATGTCGGCCCATCTCATTATGGCAATCATCCCCGATGGACCGAACCCTTCTTCGCCTAGCTTAATATGAAGGAGCTTCCCCAGGAACAAAATGAGGCCCGCCGCATTGTCCGACGTTCGAAGGCCTACAAGGTTCACGACGGAGAGCTGTACAAGAAAAGCGCTACCGGAGTCCTTCAAAGATGTATCTCCGAGGAGGAGGAGCGGCAGCTCTTGGCTGAGATTCAAGCCGGTCTCGGCGGGCACCATGCCATAACTCGGGCCCTTGTTAGCATGGCCTTCCGTACAGGGTTTTATTGGCCGACGGCCCGAGCAGATGCACAGGACCTTGTCCAACGTTGCGTCGGATGCCAACTCTTTGCCAACCAAAGCCATATGTGTGATGCCCCCGATTCAATCGTACACTAATCATACACGCAAACGTGTACGATCAAGATCAGGGACTCACAGGAAGATATCACAACACAACTGTACAAATAAAAATAAGTCATACAAGCATCATATTACAAGCCAGGGGCCTCGAGGGCTCGAATACAAGAGCTCGATCATAGACGAGTCAGCGGAAGCAACAATATCTGAGTACAGACATAAGTTAAACAAGTTGCCATAAGATGGCTAGCACAAACTGGTATACATATCGAAAGAGGCGCAGGCCTCCTGCCTAGGATCTGCTACCTCTTGAGCACTGCGTTGGTTTTCCCCGAAGAGGAAGGGATGATGCAGCAAAGTAGCATAAGTATTTCCCTCAGTTATTGAGAACCAAGGTATCAATCCAGTAGGAGGCTATGCGCCAGTCCCTCGTACCTGCACAAAACAAATAAATCCTCACAATCAACGCGATAAGGGGTTGTCAATCCCTACACGGCCACTTACGAGAGTGAGATCTGATAGATATGATAAGATAATATTTTTGGTATTTTTGTGATAAAGATGCAAGGTAAAATAAAAGCAAAGGAAATAACTAAGTATTGGGAGATTAATATGATGAAGATAGACCCAGGGGCCATAGGTTTCACTAGTGGCTTCTCTCAAGAGCATAAGTATTCTACGGTGGGTGAACAAATTACTGTTGAGCAATTGACAAAATTGAGCATAGTTATGAGAATATCTAGGTATGATCATGTATATAGGCATCACGTCTGAGACAAGTAGACCGACTCCTGCCTGCATCTACTACTATTACTCCACTCATCGACCGCTATCCAGCATGCATCTAGAGTATTAAGTTAATGAAAACAGAGTAACGCCTTAAGCAAGATGATATGATGTAGAGGGATAAACTCATGCAATATGATGAAAACCCCATCTTGTTATCCTTGATGGCAACAATACAATACGTGCCTTGCTGCCCCTACTATCACTAGGAAAGGACACCGCAAGATTGAGCCCAAAGCTAAGCACTTCTCCCATTGCAAGAAAGATCAATCTAGTAGGCCAAACCAAACTGATAATTCGAAGAGACTTGCAAAGATAACCAATCATACATAAAATAATTCAGAGAAGATTCAAATATTGTTCATAGATAGACTTGATCATAAACCCACAATTCATCGGTCTCAACAAACACACCGCAAAAAGAAGATTACATCGAATAGATCTCCACAAGAGAGGGGGAGAACATTGTATTGAGATCAAAAAAGAGAGAAGAAGCCATCAAGCTACTAACTATGGACCGGTAGGTCTGAGGTGAACTACTCACACTTCATCGGAGGGGCTATGGTGAGTATGTAGAAGCCCTCCGTGATCGATGCCCCTCCGGCAGAGCTCCGGAACAGGCCCCAAGATGGGATCTCGTGGATACAGAAAGTTGCGGCGGTGGAATTAGGGTTTTTGCTCCGTATCTGATCGTTTGGGGTACGTAGGTATATATAGGAGGAAGGAGTACATCGGTGGAGCAACAGGGGGCCCACGAGGGTGGAGGGTGCACCTGGGGGTGGGGGGGGGTAGGCACCCCCTACCTCATGGCCTCCTCTTTTGTTTCTTGACGTAGGGTCCAAGTCCCCTGGATCACGTTCGGTGATAAAATCACGTTCGTGAAGGTTTCATTCCGTTTGGACTCTATTTGATATTCCTTTTCTTCGAAACCCTGAAATAGGCAAAGAACAACAATTCTGGGCTGGGCCTCCGGTTAATAGGTTAGTCCCAAAAATAATATAAAAGTGGATAATAAAGCCCAATAATGTCCAAAACAGTAGATAATATAGCATGGAGCAATCAAAAATTATAGATACGTTAGAGACGTATCAGGATCCTCCTAAACTACTCCTGGTCGTCGTCAACGACCTGCACGTAGTAGTAGGCACCTCCAGTGTAGTAGGAGTCGTCGTCAACGGTGGCGTCTGGCTCCTAGACTCCATCGTCTGGTCGCAACAATCGGGTATAGAAAGGGGAAAAAGGGGGAGCAAAGCAACCGTGAGTACTCATCCAAAGTACTCGCAAGCAAGGAGCTACACTACATATGTATGCACTGGTATCAACTGGAAAAGGGGGTAGCATGTGTGGGCTGAACTGCAGAATGCCGAAATAAGAGGGGGATAGCTACTCCTATCGAATACTACGCTTCTAACAACCTCCATCTTGCAGCAGAAGAAGAGAGTAGATGGTAAGTTAACCAAGTATCATCGCATAGCATAATCCTACCCGGCGATCCTCTCCTCGTCGCCCTGTTAGAGAGCGATCACCGGGTTGTATCTGGCACTTGGAAGGGTGTGTTTTATTTAGTATCCGGTTCTAGTTGTCATAAGGTCAAGGTACAACTCCAAGTCGTCCTGTTACCAAAGATCACGACTATTCGAATAGATTAACTTCCCTGCAGGGGTGCACCACATTTCCCAACACGCTCAATCCCCTTTGTCCGGACACACTTTCCTGGGTCATGCCCGACCTCGGAAGATCAACACGTCTCAGCCCTACCTAGGCACAACAGAGAGGTCAGCACGCCGGTCTAAATCCTATGGCGCAGGGGTCTGGGCCCATCGCCCATTGCACACCTGCACGTTGCGTACGCGGCCGGTGAGCAGACCTAGCATCCGTTATACAAGAGCAGGCGTTCCAGTCCAACCCGGCGTGTGCAGCTCAGTCGCTGACGTCACGAAGGTTTCGGCTGATACCACGACGTCGAGTGCCCATAAATGTTGTCGGATTTCGGGTTCCGACAGACCCTTGAGGTTTGAACACTGGGGTGCGCGCGGAGATTTCGCCTCCTACCTACCTGCACCCCTCCGCCTCGCTAAGATCTAAGCAATGGAAAGAACAACACAAATGACACAGGGTTTATACTGGTTCGGGCCACCGTTGTGGTGTAATACCCTACTCCAGTGTGTGGTGTGGTGGATTGCCTCTTGGGCTGATGATGAGGAACAATACAAGGAAGAACAGCCTCGCGAGGGTCTGCTCTTGGCTGGGGTGATGAACTGTTGGGAGGAGTTCAGTCACCCCTCTCTCTCTCTCTCTCCTTTTTTCGTCCCCCTTGTTCTGTGGGTGGCCGGTCCTATTTATAGAGGCCCTGGTCCTCTTCCCAAATATCGAGTGGGAAGGGAGCCAACAATGGCGGGCTAATTTGAAAGGGGACAGCTAGTACTAGCTATCCTGACAAAAGTAGTCTTCGCCTGCACAAAGCTCTGGTGGTGACGCCGTCTTGGGCTCCACAATGACCTTCGTCTTGCATTCCTCCTGGTCTTGGTCTTGTTGCACCGAAACGACAACCTTTGCCTGATGCCTCGGTACTCCGCGGCTGCGCTTGCTCCCTTTGCACCAAAGAGGAAAGGAGGACGCTGCGCGGGCTGGCACCCGCCTGGCGCCTTTGGTCGTCATGGCTTGCGTCACGGGCACCTCGTGAGGTACCCTGCCTTGATCTCTCCGCCTCCTCGCGAGCCAGCTGATGAGGCCGTGCCTGAGGAAGCTCCGCGTCGTCCGTCCCACGAGGCTTGGCCCCTCGCGAGGGTCTTGGGTCTGTGTTGGTGAAGATGGGCCGTGCTGGGCCCCCTTTTGAGCCACGTCGCAGGCCGCAGGCAGGCAAGTCTGGGGACCCCCGTTCCCAGAACGCCGATAGTAGCCCCCGGGCCCAAGGCGCGCCCGGACTTGGCCGTGCATGGAGGCGGAAGGGCAAGAGCGAAGCGCCGCGGGCCCTAACAGCCTGCGGCCTTGGGTGCCGCGTGGCGGTTGATTGGACGTGGGCGTCTCCACTTCCCCACGGTGCCTCGGCAACCGCACGGATTGGACTAGTCCCTGCATGCGAAGCGGGTCATGATTACCTACGATCGTGGAGGTCGACGGTTGGCCTTCACCGGCCATAAGTACGGAACGGCGCGCGCCCTTCCAGTTCATCCCCCCTTGCTTCTCCTTCTTCTTCATGGCCCCGTCGAGGAGGTTCTCGGCCGCAGAGAAGGGGAAGGCTCACCAGGTTGAGCCTGCCTCTTCCCCGCCCAAGCGCGGCCGGGGGCGCCCTCGCAAACATCCCGTGGCCACCACGGCTGCTCCCCGCGGCCGCGGAGACGATTTCCAGCGAGGCGACGGGCGGATCGCTGCGGCCGGGGGGCGCGCTCCGGTCGCGCGTCCCCCTAGGCCGCGCTTTCGCGCTGCAGAGGTGCTGCCGGAGTTCGTTGTGTGGTCGGCGGAGCCGACTAGCACCCGCCTTCCGCTTCCTCGCTTCCTCCTCGGCGAGCTCCCGGCCGGCGCTCCGGGCGGCCTCTGGCTTCAGGCCGACGGCTGTTGCAGCCGGGCCTCATGGGTTTCTCTGGAGGTCTCCGCAGCCGGGAGTCTGGCCCTGGCCCGCGGTTGGTAGACGTTTGCCCACGCGCGTGGCCTGAGCCGTCACTGCACCCTGCACTTCAAGTTTGACGGTGATGCCACCCTCTACGTGAGGTTGTTTGGGGAAAATGGTCACCGCGCAGGGTGCTGCCCCAAGGACGACGACCGCGGCCAGGAACCCAGCCCCGGCGACGATGGAGAAGACAGCGCTCGGGGCTCCCCAAGCTTCTCCGGTTCTTCTTCAGGCGGCGACTCTTCCAGCGGCGGCCGCGGTCAGCCTCCACGCTGTCGCATCTGCTTGGGGGTGGTAGCGTGTCCGCCCGCCGTCGCGCCCCGGTGAAGCGCAAGAGGAAGTCTGCCTGAGCCCCGGAGGCAGCTCGAGTCTTCCCTGCAGGCTGGTGTGAGGCGAGCTGCGCCTGATCTGTCCTTTCTTTCCCTTTTTCCCTGCGTAAAAAAGACAGTAGTGTGGAGCCCTGCGGGGGCATGTTTGGGTTATTGCCGTTAATCACCGTTTTGCTTCCGTTATCATGCCTCCCAGCTACATGCCCGCATGTGGGTAGTTCCCGGCCCCTGCCGTCGGGGGGCGACCGACCCAGGCCCTATGTTCGTGTCGCGATGCCCGTGAGGCACGGACTGGAGGGGTGCTCCTGTAATGGACCTAGGTCGCGAACCCTTTGAATGACTGGAACAGGAACACTCGCGAGGACGCTCGGCAGTCCCCCCCTCGCGAGGCCTTGCATAAGAGAAATCGAGGCAGGAGAGTGAAAAGTCGAAGAACCACAAGCCAAAGACGGCAACAACTTCAATAAAACTTCGAATGAGAAGGAACAAGCCAACTGCGGAAAGCAAATGAAATGCCGCGTCCGGCACCTAATCTAGTCTTCGACATCTTCTCACCAGCGCGGAGCTAAGTGCTGCCACTGGGCATGGGAGGGAGCCCCAGGGCCTGAGGCCGGCGCTCCTGAGACTCCGGGGCGTGTACAGCCCCAACTCATTATTACGTGAGAGTGTCACGGGCGGCGAGCTTCACAGGTGTTGGCCTTCTTCACAGGCTCCGGGCCTTTTTTCCAAACGCGATAGCTTCACAGGCATTTGCCTTCTTCATAGGCTCCGGACCTTTTCCAAAACGCGACAGCTTCACAGGCATTCGCCTTCTTCACAGGCTCCGGGCCTTTTTCCAAACGCGATAGCTTCACAGGCACTCGCCTTCTTCACAGGCTCCGGGCCTTTTTCCAAACGCGATAGCTTCACATGCATTCGCCTTCTTCACAGGCTCCGGGCCTTTTCCAAAACACGACAGCTTCACAGGCATTCGCCTTCTTCACAGGCTCCGGGCCTTTTTCCAAACGCGATAGCTTCACAGGCATTCGCCTTCTTCACAGGCTCTGGGCCTTTTTAGGGGTAGAACCTCCGGAGGTGCTGAATGTTCCATGCGTTCTGGACCGGCACCCCCTCCTGAGTCTCCAAGCGCGTGGAGCCGGGCCTGGAAACATGAACAACCTTGAACGGGTCCTCCCACATGGGAGAGAGCTTGTGCAGTCCCTCCCTGGAGAGAACCCGCCTGAGCACGAGGTCTCCTACCTCGAGAGTTCTGGGGCGGATGTTGCGGCAGTGGTATCATCGCAGTGCTTGCTGGTACCTTGCTTCTCGCAGCGCGGCTTCTCGGCGACGTTCCTCCCCCAGCACGAGGTCCATCCCCCGCATGGCATCCTGCTGCGCCTCGTCGAATGCCAGGACCCGTGCGGAGCGACGTCTGACCTCGTGAGGGAGGACCGCTTCGGCTCCGTAGACCAGGAAGAACGGGGTCTCTCCAGTCGGCTTGGTCGCGGTTGTGCGGATGGACCACAGCACGGACTGAAGCTCATCGTACCAGCCTCTGCCGCAGGCCTCCAGCTTCTTCTTGAACGTCCTGGTCTTAAGGCCCCTCAGGACCTCTGCGTTGGCTCGCTCGGCCTGGCCGTTGCTTCGGGGGTGCGCCACCGAAGCGTAGCATATATGCATTCCAAGGTTAGCACAGTATGTTTTGAAGAGGTTACTGGTGAATTGCGAACCGTTGTCCATGATGATGTGGTTCGGCACCCCGAACCGGCTCACGATGCCCCTGATGAACTTGACCGCGGAACCCACGGGGATGGTGCGGATGGCTTCTACTTCAGCCCACTTGGTGAACTTGTCCACGACGACGTAGAGGTAGCGGTAGCCCCCTGGCGCCCGAGGAAACGGGCCCAGGATGTCCAGCCCCCAGACTGCGAACATCCACGAAAGGGGTATAGTCTGCAGGCCTCCTGTCGGCTGATGGATCTGCTTGGCGTGGAACTGGCATGCCTCACAAGCCTTCACCAGTTCGACGGCGTCATTGAGTGCGGTGGGCCAATAAAACCCACTGCGGAACGCCTTGCCGACCAGGGTCCGTGATGATGAATGATGTCCATAGTCTCCGCCGTGTATGTCTTCCAGCAGCTCCTTTCCTTGCTCCCTGGAGATGCAGCACAGGGATATATCGTTTGGTCGCTTCCGGTAAAGCTCTCCATCCTTGATGCAATACGCCGTGGCCTGCCGTGCCACACGCTCCGCCTCCTCCTCCTTCTCCGGCAGGGTCCCTTGTGTTAAGTAACTCCGGAGTTCCGTGATCCACTCCCCATCCTGAGGCTCCATCGTCAGGAGCAGGCGTGCTCCTGAGGCCGGGCCACAGACCGGGGCTCCTGAGGCAGGTGGCTGGGGGAGCTCCTCCCGTGGCTGAGCTGTGTTTGACAATGACGGCAGGGCTGAGGGCTTGAAGAGCCGCTCCTCGAAAATGCCAGGCTCCTGAGGTATCCACCTGGACGCCCGTTTGGCGATGTCGTTGGCCTCCTGATTGGTGCCACGGGGCACATGCTGCAACTCCAACCCCCAGAACTGCTTCTCCATCATGCGGACCTCCGCAAGGTAGGCTTCCATGTGCTCATATTTCGGCTCGTACACCTTGTTGGAGAAATTGACAAGGAGCTACGAATCGCCCTTGATGGTGAGGCGTTTCACCCCCAGGGCAGCTGCGTCCTTCAAGCCCGCTATTAAACCTTCATACTCCGCTATGTTGTTGGAGACCTTTTCGCCTCGGCATAGCGTAGTAGAGCTTGTCCTGAGTGGGCGATATAAGCACCGCCCCAGCCCCTGGGCCATGCCTGGAGAACGCTCCATCGAAATACATGATCCAGCCTTCTGGCGCCTCGCTTCCCGGGGAGAGGGACCGATCCTCGCCGGCCTTGAGGCCTGGTGCCTCCGTCCATTCTGCCACAAAATCCGCCAACGCTGCTCCCTTGATGACTCTGGTCGTGCTGAATTCGAGCTGAAACGCTTGCAGTTCTATGTTCCACTCAGCGACCCTTCCAACTGAGTTAGGGCTCCTGAGCACTCTCTCCAGGGGGTATGACGAGACGACCTTGATGGGGTGACCCTGAAAATAGTGCCGCAGCTTGCGCGAGGCCACCAGTAGCGCGCGGAGGAGTTTATGAGGCATGGGGTACCGCGCCCTCGCATCCCGCAACACCGTGCTGACGAAGTACACCGGGTGCTCAACGAGGTTGGGTGCGTCAGTGCCGGCGGCTCCCTTTGGAGACCGTGGCACCTCTTGAGGCGATGAGGCCTCCTGAGGCTGGCCATCTGGGAGAGGGGCCTCTTCCGCCTCCGGAGCACTCCTCTACGGCGGCTGATCCTCCTCAGCCGGGGTGGCGGTTCCTGTGGGCCTTCCTTGTTCCTCTTTCGCCTTGTCCCGGGCTGCTGCTGCGGTTCTGATTCGACGCTCCTCTCTAACCGCTACCAGGGCCGCGCTGGCGGAGTAGGGAGTGGCGGCGAGGTAAAGCACTAGGGGCTCTTGAGGGCGCGGAGCCACCATGACCAGAGGGCTGGTCAGGTATCTCTTGAGATCTTGGAAAGCCTTGTCGGCCCCTTCTGTCCATTCAAAGGGCCCCTTTTTCTTCATTAGCTGGAAGAAGGGCAGCGCTTGCTCCCCCAACTTGGAGATGAATCGCCCTAGCGCGGTCACGCGCCCAGTGAGCTTCTGCATTTCTCTGAGGGTCTTTGGCGGGCTCATGTCCTCGACCGCCTTGACCTTTTCCAGGTTAGCCTCGATGCCTCGGTGGGACACGAGGAAACCCAAGAGCTTGCCTGAGGGGACTCCGAACACACACTTCTCTGGGTTGAGCCGCAGGTTCACTGCATTGAGGCTCGCGAAGGTTTCCTCCAGGTCTTGTATCAGGGTCCTGGCCTCCCGAGACTTCACCACAATGTCATCGACGTAAGCCTCAACATTCTTCCTGAGCTGCGGGCCCAAGGTGATGTGCATCCGCCGCTGAAAGGTTGCCCCGGTGTTGGCAGCCCAAATGGCATGCATGTGTAGCAGTACACCCCACACGGGGTCAGGAAGGCTGTCTTTTCGACGTCTTCTATCGCCATCTTGATCTGGTGATACCCAGAGAAGGCATCCAGGAAGCATAGCAGGTCGCATTCTGCGGTGGAATCGACGATCTGGTCGATGCGGGGGAGCGGGAACGGATCTTGCGGGCATACCTTGTTGAGGTTGGTGAAGTCGACACACATGCGCTCCTTCCCTCCCTTCTTTGGCACAACGACAGGGTTAGCCAACCAATCCGGGTATCGGACCTCGCGAATGACCCCAGCGGCTTCTAGTTTGCGGGTCTCTCGGACGATGAAGGCCTACTTTTCTATGGACTGTCGCCTTGCCTTCTGCTTCACAGGGTGCACGTTGGGGCACACGTTGAGGTGATGCTCGGTTACGCTCCTAGGGACCCCCGCCAACTGGTCAGGCTCCCAAGCGAATACCTTCTTGTTCGCACGCAGGAACTTGACCAGGGTCTCCTCCTGCTCGGGCTCGAGGTTGGCGCCTATGGTGAAAGTGGCGTTGGTGGACCCGTCCTGATCGATGGGTATCTGCTTGGTTTCTGTCTTGTCTTGGGTGAACAACTGTTTCTTCTTGGCGGGTGCAGCCCCCTTGGGCTCGGGGGTCTCCAAGCCGGCGGGCTGTGCCGACGCCACCGTCTTGAAGGCGAGCTTGAGTACCCGCAGCGCGTCTCCGGTGTCCCCGCGCACGGTGAGGACACCGCTGCTCCCGGGCATCTTCATGAGGTTGTACGCTGGGTGCGTCGCGGCCATGAACCGGGCGAGTGCTGGGTAGCTGAGGATGGCGTTGTAGGGGAGGCCGATGGGGGCGATGTCGAAGTCGACCAGCTCCGTGCGGAAGTTGTTGTAGGTGCCAAAGGTTACCGGGAGCCGGATCTATCCCAAGGAGCTGGATGATCCGCCCCCAACGCCTGAGAAGGGCCCTCTGGGTTGCAGCCGTTCCAGGGGTATGTAGAGGAGGTTGAAGGCCTTGACCAAGAGCATGCTAAGGCCCGCACCGCCATCGATGAGAGTTCTGGTGACGGCCACCTGGCATATGGTGGGGGTACACAGCATGGGGAGCGCACCCGAGCATGCCGAGTTGGAGGGGTGGTCCTCCAAGCTGAAGGTCAGGCCGGCCTTGGACGCCGCCCGGTCCAGGGGAGCCCCCTGCCGTGTGGAAGCGGCACTGACCTGGCGGATGAACGGCTTGACGTGGTTACTTGTAGGTGGCGCCTGCGAGCCGCCCAGCAGGGCCGCGACGACCGGGAGTGTTGGTGTAGCGCGACGGGTGGGGAAGAGGCTGCAGGGCTCTTCCCAAGAGGCCCCGGAGGTTGCCGGCAGGTGGAGCAGCCATGGGCACGAAGCGCCGGTGAGGGCCATGGGGAGCCAGTTGGCCATGACCCTATCGTCACCTCCAGCTTCGAGGAGGGCCTCCTCGCTCGCCGGCAAGAAGGCCAGCGGATCTATCGCGCCATCGTAGCGCGGCGGCGTCGTTGGCCTGAACTTGTCTGGCCACCGTACCCATCACAGGGCTGGGGCCAGGGCTCGGAGCCCCCTGGCCCCCGTGTTGGCGCCGGCGGCCAGAGTGGGCAACGTGCTACTCATCGCGAGGCAGGTCGTGGTGGTGGCGGAAGGGGAAACTCCGGTGCACCCCTACCCGGCGCGCCAAATGTCGGATTTCGGGTTCCGGCAGAGCCTTGAGGTTCGAACACTGGGGTGCGCGCGGAGATTTCGTCTCCTACCTACCTGCACCCCTCCGCCTCGCTAAGATCTAAGCAATGGAAAGAACAACACAAATGACACAGGGTTTATACTGGTTCGGGCCACCGTTGTGGTGTAATACCCTACTCCAGTGTGTGGTGTGGTGGATTGCCTCTTGGGCTGATGATGAGGAACAATACAAGGAAGAACAGCCTCGCGAGGGTCTGCTCTTGGCTGGGGTGATGAACTGCTGGGAGGAGTTCAGTCACCCCTCTTTCTCTCTCTCCTTTTTTCGTCCCCCTTATTTTGTGGGTGGCCGGTCCTATTTATAGAGGCCCTGGTCCTCTTCCCAAATATCGAGCGGGAAGGGAGCCAACAATGGCGGGCTAATTTGAAGGGGGACAGCTAGTACTAGCTATCCTGACAAAAGTAGTCTTCGCCTGCACAAAGCTCTGGTGGTGACGCCGTCTTGGGCTCCAAAATGACCTTCGTCTTGCAGTCCTCCTGGTCTTGGTCTTGTTGCACCGAAACGGCAACCTTTGCCTGATGCCTCGGTACTCCACGGCTGCGCTTGCTCCCTTTGCACCAAAGAGGAAAGGAGGACGCTGCGCGGGCTGGCACCCGCCTGGCGCCTTTGAACACCGACAACTGTTCCCGTGTAGTTGGTTAGTGCGTATAGGCCAGTAGCCAGACTCAGATCAAATACCCAGATCTCGTTAAGCGTGTTATTTTGAAGTAACCACGAACGCCGACCAGGGCCAGTCCGACCTCTCACCTAGGTGGTCTCCACCTGCCCTGTCGCTCCGCCACAAAGTAACAGTCGGGGGCCGTCAGGAACCTAGGCCCACCACTACCTGGGTGGAACCACCTGCCCCTTCTGCCCCAACATTAGAATCACTTGCGGGTACTCGATGAGCCGACCTGACTTTAGTCACAACATTTATAGTATGTATATATGTATATATTTACCCGTGACCACCTCCCGAGTGATCACGGCCCGATAGTATAGCATGGCAGACAGACAAGAATGTAGGGCCACAGATGGAATACTAGCATACTATACTAAGTATTTAGGATTGCAGGTAAGGTATCAGCAACGGTAGCAACAATGACATGCTATGCATCAGGATAGGATTAACGGAAAGCAGTAACATGCTACACTACTCTAATGCAAGCAGTAGAGAGAGATTAGGCGATATCTAGTGATCAGGGGGGCTTGCCTGGTTGCTCTGGCAAGAGAGAGGGGTCGTCAACACCATAGTCATACTGGGTAGCAGCGGCGTCGGTCTTGGTGTCTAGCAAGAGAAGAGGGGGAAGAAACAATAAATATTAAGCAAACAAATGCATAGCGATGCATGACATGACAAGTAGCGGTGCTAGGGGTGCCCTAACGCGGTATGAGGTGGTACCGGTGAAGGGGGAAACATCCGGGAAAATATCCCCGGTGTTTCGCGTTTTCGGATAGATGAACTGGAGGCGAAAAGTTGCGTGTTCGCTATGCTAGGGATGCGTGGCAGACGAACAGGTGGCGTATCCGGATTCGTCTCGTCGTTCTGAGCATAGCGAACTATTTTCATCCGAGCTACGGACTATTTTCTATGATTTTTCAAAGTCTAAATTGTTTTTTTCTGAAATTCTATAGTTAATTTAATTCGAAATTATATTAAATACTATATGCTATGGGTACACAGAAGTGTACCCAGGGATATGACTATTTGACTGACAGGTGGGCCCTGTTGACTGCCTAGCCAACAGTCAACAATCAACTTGTTGACTGGTTTGACTGGTCCAACTGACATGTGGGGGCCACATGTCATAGACTGCTAGTTAAACTATTTATCTAACTAGATTTATTTAGCAGTGGGACCCATATGTTAGTGGAACCTTTTGTTAAATAAAGGTTTAAATGGTTTTAGTTAATCTAATTAAGTAGTGGGGCCTACTTCCAGGGGCATGTTTTAAGTGAAGGGTTATTTGGGCGCTAGTGGTCCACATGTTATTGTCTACTTAGTTAATAGGTTTATTAAATAGTGGGAACTAGCAGGGATGACCCACTGGTCAATGACATAGGGGGGTTTGATTAGCATGGTAATTAAGCGCTAATCGCAGTACCACATCAGCAGGGTAACGACGTTGAGGCAGAGCGCACCGGCAACGACCGTGCGCTCGCCTCCGGCGAACGTTCTAGCGGTGGTCGTCATGGATCAAACAACGGCCTCGCCGCACACCCACTGGAGCTTCTAGTAGGAGTTGGGACGGTTGGAATTGACCACCTCATCGGCATCGAGTGGCGGCAGAGGCACGGCCTCGTCGGCAGGGCGCCTACGAGGCACGACAAAGAAAGGGGAGAGGCCAGGGGGAGCCGGATGCTCACATCGTTGCAGAGGAGGGCTCGGGGAGGCCAGAGGAACCTTGCCGGCGAGGTCCGGTGGCCGGATGGGCCAGCAGGTGCGAGGCCGAGTAGAAGGCTTGGGGGACGCGGTGTGGGGACGACGTCCTCAGCATGGGCGAGGAGGAGGAAGCCATGGCTCGCGAGGCGGTGGTGAGCTTCAGCGGGGCATGGCGATGACGGCGGCGGCCGGTGGTGTTGCAGGCACTGCGCGAGGAAGACGAAGAAGCTGCGGGGCGGAGGCGGCAGTCCTCGCGCATGGGCGCGCTCGCCGGGGCTGCGGGGAGTAGCGCTGGACGCGGCCGGGACGATGAGGCGCCGGCGGGGGGGGAAGGCTCCGACGCGATGGTCGCGGGGGAGGACGGAGGCGCGGCGGGGCCCAGGGTTCGGGCGCCTCCGAGCGGCAGCAAGCGCCCCGATCCAATTCTGGACCGGGGGGAGGGGGAGAACGACGTGGGGGTGAGTGGCTGCGAGTGGGGTGGATCGGGGGTTAGGTCACAGGGGAGAGGCCATATAGGCCAGGAGAGGTGCGGCTGGGCCGGCTAGTTGGGCCAAGGCCCAGCAGGCCCGGGGTCCCTTTGCCCGTTTTTATTTATTTTTGTTTATACTTGTTTCCTTTTTCTTTTTATTTATTTTCTTTTCTCTCATGTTCTGTTTTGCAAATAGTTAGGCCACAAAAGTACTTTTACAAAAAAGGGACCTTGCTCATAATTAGCAGTGCAGTATACCCTAGCCCCAAAAACTAGTTTGGGCAAAACATAATTGCATATTTAACTTAGATTAAATAAAAGGTCAATAAATATTGTCTTTAGTCACCGTTTGAGGATGTTCGAGTCACTTACCCAATTCCAATAATGTTGGTTTCAATTTTAGAATTGTCTCCGGAATATTTGTTATTTAATGAACAATTTAGTTTCTGATTTGAACAACTTTTATTGTTTGCCTGATTTTGAATTTGGATTCGAACGGGAGTTGATGCATCGCGAGGTTAACAATAGTAATCGTGGTGACATGGCATCGTTAATAGGGAATTACTATAGCTTAAATATCTGGGCGTCACAATATGCCCCCCATCGCCCTACAAACAATCCCCATCACTTGGCCTTTTGCGGTCTGGGGACTAGATATGGTCGGACCCCTTAAAGGAGGAAGCCATAAGAAAAAATATCTGATGATCATGGTGGATAAATTCACTAAGTGGATAGAGGCCAAACCAGTTAAAATGGCCGAGTCCGGGCTGGTGATAGAATTCATATCCGGCGTCGTACACCGTTATGGTGTTCCACACAACATCATCACTGATAACGGCTCCAACTTCACAGCCGATGAAGTGAAAACCTGGTGCGCTAATCTAGGCATCAAGCTCGATTACGCCTCTGTCTATCATCCATAGACAAATGGTTAAGTCGAACAAGCCAATGGTCTTATTATGAGCGGCTTCAAGCCTAGACTAGTGCGGTCTTTGAAAGAATCAGACAAGCACTAGATTGAGGAGATCAATTCCGTACTCTGGGGGCTGCAGACCACGCCCAATCACACTACCGGATACACACCATTCTTCATGGTATACAGAGCAGAGGCAGTGCTACCCTGCGACATTATTCATGACTCACCTTGAGTGCGCATGTACGAAGAGAGAGAGAGAGAGGCCGAGCTGGATCGGCAGGACATCTTAGATATCCTGGAGGAAGAGCGCGACGTCGCAAAAGCCCGTTCCGCATTTTATCAATAGCAGGCTCGCAGGTATCAAAGCAGAGAGGTGCGGGCCAAGACTTATAACGTTGGCGAACTTGTTCTACGCCTGCCGGAGAAGAAAAAGGACAAACTCAAGCCTAAGTGGGAGGGTCCCTTCATCATCGATGAAGTTCTCATCAGAGGAGCGTAATGCCTGCATATGCGTTAGACAATCGCCTAGAGCCGAACCCCTGGAACGCAACCAGACTCCAAAGGTTCTACGCCTAGAGCCGAACTCTTTGTTCGTCCCCTTCTCCTTGTTGCCTCCTTCACCTCTTCTCCCTTTTCATTTTTTCTTTTTTCTTTTTCTTTTTTTAGTCTTAAAACTTTTGTGCGGTTAGACCGCGCACCCCTGACGCACACATCTTCAAATATGTACGTCTATTATACCTGGGGGCCTCTCGTACATAAGCGTGCTATAATTCCCCAAGCACCAAGCTCATTACATATGCGTTTTCCCATATGTACCTTTTCTTCGCCATTATATGCATCGATATGACTTAAGTTTTGGCCAAGCTGGGTTGCCTGGCTCCTGTGCTTATGCCCTACATTCCCATTAGTTCGGCTAGGGCATAAAGGGAGCACCTCTACCTTTGTTACTGCCGGGTCATCCGGATGTGTACCTCAGACTGGGTGAAGCCGAAAGCTAGCATTCTTAAGGGTATATTCGGTCGGTGTATTAAAATGTTTTTCCGCATTCACTCCATTGTGACCCCCAGAAGTCACGATACTGCGATTTTTCAATCACAGTCCGGACATGCACATTAACGCATGTAAACCCAGGAAAGGAACCCCTAACGGAACTATTCTCTCTAGAAGATGTTTCTTACAACTTTAATGTAATATAACATAACTAGCCGGATACAACTTGTCTGTTCAAGCAACTATGACCCCTACGCCTGGTTTCCATGCATACCTCGGTCTATTTGGCCGCACGGGTATTCGGAAACACTCCGTACCTTCGGGTCCCGAGGTTGAAGCGAAAAGGTCCGCCATGACAATCGTTTTACAATTAAGCTAGAATTTACACATGTCAAGGAAAATACATAGTCACTTAGACTCATAAATTTCCTCCTCTATACCATCCAACAGGCTATCTAACTTACAATCCTGTTGGGAATATTTGGCAGCTACTTTTACTTGGTCATATACCAAATTAACAGGCACTTCTTTCCCATCTGACCCTAAAGGTCTGACCTGGGCCATGTGATTCGGATCAAGCTTGGTATACCGTATCTTCACCATGGCCCAGGCCTCTTGCGCACCCTCCCGGCAGGCCGATATTTTCCATAATCGGATACGTCGCCGCGCTCCCTTGAATAGCTCTACAAGCTCCTCCATACTTCCTAGAGGGGAGGCGGATGGCCATAAGGCCTTAGCAACACTCTACATTGCCTGCCGAGCTTGCTCGTGCATTTGCGATAGCCCCTGCATCAGATCATCCAACAATCCAGACATCTCCTCTTTAGGACGGCCTGTCAGCATACCTGCAAACATAACTTTGTCAGTACCTTTCATCTCCGAACTATTATAAGGTAAGTTCGGTCACATACTGAATATGCCGCCCCGTAGCCTTTTATTCTCCTTCACGGAGTCGGCCAGTTGGGCCCGCACATCTTTCAGTTCCTCGCCCAGCTGGATGTTGGAATCCTAGAGTTTGTTTTTCTCCTCTCTGACTCGGGTCAAAACGCGCTCGCCTGCGGCATGTAATCTTTTCGCCTCTTTCTCGCCCGCTTGAGCGGCCTTCAGTTTCTCTTCCAGTTGGTCCGACGACCCTGTTATGAGACAAGCGACAATATCAGCACAACTGGCATATAATAATTGTTTCTCGATGGAGGGAAACATTACCAGGAGACGCCTTCTTGGATTTCTCCAGTTTGGCACGGGCAGCAGTTAGCTGCGTCTGACACTTTTCTAGCTCCTGGGCTAGCAGGTCGTTCTTCTCCGTAAGAACCTGGTTATACAATGATACTTAAATCAGTTGTACCAACTGCTTCAAGTCTCGGGGGCTACTGGCATATGGTTATCATATTCGGACAAAGTAAACTTACCCGCACATCTTTTAAATGCTGCTTTGTAGCTCTGTTAAGCCCATCTCGAGCAGCTCGGATGTAGGCATCAGCCGAGCTGAGGCGTTAAAAGCCTCTTCCGAAAAGCCGGGGTATTGTAAAATGGCCTTTCGGCACCGATTATTCATGGAGCTCTCCACTTCCGAGTTAGTGACGGATACATCATTCGAATCCTCGGCTGGAGGACAGTCCGGCATTACCCCCGTATCAGCCCCCGTCTTTATGCCAGGATCTGGATCCTGGCTGTGGGAAGTATGACCGGCCGGACCCCCGGATATAGTCCGGCACACCTTTTTCCTGATACAGGATAAACAGAAAGGTCACAGTTGGATGTGACCGCCAAAGTGCATATGTGCAAATCCATACCACTTTGATGAAGGCTCGGCTGTATCTTCGTTTGCCTTCCTCTCCGAAGGCTTGCCCGGTGTGGGGGCCGCTCTCTTCAGATATGCCCCTGGGGCAGCATGGTGCGCCGAACGCCTCCCCTTTCGAGCACAGGACAGTGCGGCGGGTGAGGAAGAATGAGAAAGCTCTCTTGGACAAGGTATCTCCGGATTACTCACATGCGAAGCGGGGAGGAGACCGGGGTAATCGGCGATGATAGGTACATCCGTACCGTCATAGCTCGTCTGATAGAATATTCCATCCTCGAGCTCCACAAATATGTCCGGATCTTTTTCATATCTGGGGTCAAGATCCCGGTTGCGATTCTCTGGCTGAGGGGCAGGGTCATGGATCCCCTCGACAGCTTTTCGCCATTCCTATTATAAGCGGATAGTATACTGCCCATCAAAAATAATTCAGGGAGAGGAGTAAAATAGTGGAGTTAAAAGCTTACCCAGCTAGGGGGATTATACATGGAAAATCCGTCTCGATGTTGGTGATGGGTGAACTCCTCCTTCTCCCCTTTATATAGTTCGGCCAATATTTTGGCCAAAGCGGCGGGGGTCTTTGGGCCCTTCCGACTGCAGCATGAGGCGTCGTCTTCTCCATTGTAGTCCCACATGCGTAACCCTCTATATTGGAGTGGTTGGACCCCTCGCGCTATGGAGATCGCCATTACCTCAACTATTGACAATTCGGACTAGGCAAGCATCTTAATCTTGCCCAGCAGCAGACTGATCTTTGCACTATCCTCTTCCTCGAGGCTCCGAGGTCGACATCTATGACATTTCTTTAACGGAGCACTTGAAAATTCGGGAAGGCCCATACGGACAGGGTAGGGAAGAGCGACGTCATCGATATAGAACCATTTGGAAGGCCATTCTTCGTAAGCCTTCTTCGGCGTGCCAGACAGGTATCCGGTGCTGGCGATGCGCCACACCTCGGCTTCCCCCACTTCAAATATTGACCCTCCTTGATTGCGAGGGACGAGGCAGAACAGTCTTCTCCATAAATCAAAATGGGCCTTGCAGCCCAGGAATAGCTCAACATAACCCGCAATATGAAGGACAGAGGCGGGAGTGAGACTATGCAGTTGGAGGCCGTAATACTCCAGCAGACCTCGGAGGAAGGGATGGATCGGAAATCCGACACCTCTTAACAAGAAGGGGATGAAGCATACTCATTCTCCCCTTGAAGGACGTCATCCCTGCTCGTACAGGGACCAAATCCGCGGGGGGAAGAAAGCCCTGTGTTTGCAGCTTCACCAACTGACTATGAGAAACTGAGCATCTCTCCCAATTCCCCTTTTCGGAGTTGTGGGGACGAGAGGAAGAGCTAGGAGCGCTAGCCATGTTTGGGTGGTTCTGCTCCGCAAGCTCCGAGGATCTCTTTCGTGGATTTGGAGGGGATCTGAGATCTATTCTCTTTAAATAGGCACCTTTCTGGCACGGTCAGGGTGGTATATGTGAAAATACCCTGACCTCTTGTATTCATTCAACACGTGGAAGCTAGAGTCAGGAAAGCGCGGAAGCGGAGGGGTGCGACATTAAATGGACAACCGAATACATCACTTTAAAGTCATAAGAGGAAGAACCCGCCTTGCAATGCCGAAGACTATCTGTATACCGAACACGTCGTCATTGAAGCCTGGTTCGGGGGCTACTGAGGAAGTCCTGGACTAAGGGGTCCTCGGGTGTCCGACCTATTGGATATGGGCCGGACTGATGGGCTGTGAATATATGAAGACCGAAGACTCTACCCGTGTCCGGATGGGACTCTCCTTGGCGTGGGAGGCAAGCTTGGCAACCAAATATGAATATTCCTTTCTTTGTAACCAACCTTGTGTAACCCTAGATCCCTCCTGTGCTTATATAAACTGGAGGGCTAGGTCCGTAGATCCCCTGAATAATCATAGCCAGGTTAGACTCTTAGGGTTTAGCCATTACGATCTCGTGGTAGATCAACTCTTGTAATACTCATATTCATCAAGATCAATCAAGCAGGACGTAGGGTGTTACCTCCATAGAGAGGGCCCGAACCTGGGTAAAACATTGTGTCCCCCGTCTCCTGTTACCATCGATCCCAGATGCACAGTTCGGGACCACCTACCCGAGATCCGCCGGTTTTGACACCGACAGCGGCTGCCCTCCCACCCCCTCACTATTTATAGGGGGAAAGGAAGAGGGGGCCAACCCCATAGATGCATTTAGAGGGGGGGCGACGGCCAAGGGGGGAGACTTGCCCCCCAAGTAGGTGTGGGAGGCGCCCCCACCCCCTAGGGTTTCCAACCCTAGGCGCCTTGGGCCCTCGGGTGGGGGCGCACCAGCCCACTAGGGGGCTGGTTCCCACCCATATTCAGCCCACCTGATCCCCTGAGGTAGGTGGATGATAACCCACAAGTATAGGGGATAAATTGTAGCCTCTTTCGATAAGTAAGAGTGTCGAACCCAATGAGGATCTAAAGGTAGAACAAATATTCCCTCAAGTTCTATCGACCACCGATACAACTCTACGCACGCTTACCGTTCACTTTACCTAGAACAAGTACGAAACTAGAAGTACTTTGTAGGTGTTTTTGGATAGGTTTGCAAGAATATAAAGTGCACGTAAATAAAAAGTAGGGGCTGTTTAGGTAAAGAAGAAATAAATTTAGTATAGTGAGTGTGGAAAAGTGGTCGTAGGAGTTGCGAAATCATCCCTAAGAAATTGACTACTTTACTAGACCGATAGCAAGTTTTATGTGGGAGAGGCCACTGCTAGCATGCCATCCCTGACTTGGAATTCTATGCACTTATGATTGGAACCATTAGCAAGCATCCGCAACTACTAACGTTCATTAAGGTAAAACCCAACCATAGCATTAAGATATATTGGTCCCCCTTCAATCCCGTATGCATCAATTTCTATGCTAGGTTGAAGCTTCTATCGCGCTTGCCCTCCAATACATAGTCCTATCAACATACAACTAACCCTATGGTGTGATCCAGGCGCGCGCTCATATGATGGGCACCAAAGGACAGCAATATAACCACAAGCAAATTAAATCAATCATAGTATTTCACCAATCATCGATAGGACAACGAAAATCTACTCAGACATCATAGGATGGCAACACATCATTGGATAATAATATGAAGCATAAAGCACCATGTTCAAGTAGAGGGTACAGCGGGTTGCAGGAGAGTGGACCGCTGTAGATAGAGGGGGAAGGTGATGGAGATGTTGGTGAAGATGGCGGAGGTGTTGGTGTAGATTGCGGTGATGATGATGGCCCCCGGCGGTGTTCCGGCGCCACCGGAAGCGAGGGGGAGAGAGCCCCCCTTCTTATTCTTCTTCCTTGACCTCCTCCCTAGATGGGAGAAGGGTTTCCCCTCTGGTCCTTGGTCTCCATGGCATGGGAGGGGCGAGAGCCCCTCCCAGATTGGATCTGTCTCTCTGTCTCTCCTGTTTCCGCGTTATGGGATTCTGCCATTTCACAGTTTCTTATATATCCGGAGATCCATAACTCCGATTGGATTGAAACCTTCGCCCAGATTTTTCTCCAAAAATTAGCTTTCTTGCGGCCAAATAAAAGCAACAACCAGCTTACAGGGGGCCCATGAGGGTCAGGGGCGCGCTCAGGGGGCAGGCGCGCCCCCTGCCTCGTGCCCCCCTCGGGCATCGTCTCGCGTTGATTCTTCTTCCCATATTTCACAAATATTCCAAAAATATTCTCCGTCCGTTTTTATCCCATTTGGACTCCATTTGATATGGATTTTCTACGAAACAAAAAACATGCAACAAACAGGAACTTGCACTAGGCACTGGATCAATATGTTAGTCCCAAAAATAGTATAAAAAGTTGCCCAAAGTATATGAAAGTTGTAGAATATTGGCATGGAACAGTAAAAAATTATAGATACGACGGAGACGTATCAGCATCCCCAAGCTTAATTCTTGCTCATCCTCGAGTAGGTAAATGATAAAAAAAAGATAATTTTTTGATGTGGAATGCTACCTAGCATAATCTTGATCATGTAATCTAATCATGGCGTGAATATTAAGACACGCGTGATTCAAAGCAATAGTCTATCTTTTGACATTAAGACAATAATACTTCAAGCATACAAATAAAGCAATCATGTCTTTTCAAAATAACATGGCCAAAGAAAGTTATCCCTACAAAATCATATGGTCTGGCTATACTCCATCTTCACCACACAAAATATTCAAATCATGGACAACCCCGATGACAAGCCAATCAATTGTTTCATACTTTTGATGTTCTCAAACCTTTTCAACTTTCACGCAATACATGAGCGTGAGCCATGGATATACGACTATAGGTGGAATAGAATATGATGATGGAGGTTGTGTGGAGAAGACAAAAAGGAAGAAAGTCTCACATCAACGCGCTTAATCAATGGGCTATGGAGATGCCCATTAATTGATGTCAATGTGAGGAGTAGGGATTGCCATGCAACAGATGCACTAAGAGCTATAAGTGTCTGAAAGCCCAAACTGAAACTAAGTGGGTGTGCATCGAACTTGCTTGCTCATGAAGACCTCGGGCATTTGAGGAAGCCCATCATCGGAATATGCAAGCCAAGTTCTATAATGAAAATTCCCACTAGTATATGAAAGTGATAACTCAAGAGACTCTTTATATGAAGAACATGGTGCTACTCTGAAGCACAAGTGTGGTAAAAGGATAGTAGCATTGCCCCTTCTCTCTTTTTCTCTCATTTTTTGTTTTTTTTGTTTTTTTGTTTTGGTGGGCTTCTTTGCCCTCTTTTTTATTTGGGCTTCTTTGGCCTCTCTTTTTTTGTGAAGTCCGGAGACTCATCCCAACTTGTGAGGGAATCATAGCTTCCATCATCCTTTCCTCACATGGGACAATGCTCTAATAATGATGATCATCACACTTTTATTTACTTACAACTCAATATTACAATTCGATATCTAGAACAATATGACTCTATATGAATGCATCCGGCAGTGTACCAGGATGTGCAATGATCTAGCATAGCAATGACATCAAAAAACGGACAAGCCATGAAAACATCATGCTAGCTATCTTACGGTCATGCAAAGCAATATGACAATGAATGCTCAAGTCATGTATATGATGATGGTGGAAGTTGCATGGCAATATATCTCGGATTGGCTATGGAAATGCCATGATAGGTAGGTGTTGTGGCTGTTTTGAGGAAGATATAAGGAGGCTTATGTGTGATAGAGCATATCATATCACGGGGTTTGGATGCACCAGCGAAGTTTGCACCAACTCTCGAGGCGAGAAAGGGCAATGCATGGTACCGAAGAGGCTAGCAATGATGGAAGGGTGAGAGTGCATATAATCCATGGACTCAACATTAGTCATAAAAAACTCACATACTTATTGTAAAAATATATTAGTCATCGAAACAAAGTACTACGCGCATGCTCCTAGGGGGATAGATTGGTAGGAAAATGCCATCGCTCATCCCTGACCACCACTCATAAGGAAGACAATCAATAAATAAATCATGCTCCGATTTCATCACATAACGGTTCACCATACGTGCATGCTACGGGAATCACAAACTTCAACACAAGTATTTCTACAATCCACAACTACCCACTAGCA
Organism: Triticum urartu; assembly: GCF_056163025.1. Lineage (NCBI taxonomy): Eukaryota > Viridiplantae > Streptophyta > Magnoliopsida > Poales > Poaceae > Triticum > Triticum urartu. The sequence continues at coordinate 474,494,549 of NC_141873.1, read as the reverse complement.
TGACTTTAATATCACCATTTTTATATCACAAAACTATTGCAAGGAATCAAACATATCATATTCAGTGATCTACAAGTTTTATGTAGGATTTTATGACTAACCATGTGAATGACCAATTCCTGTCATCTCTCTAAATAGATATAAGTGAAGCAAGAGAGTTTAATTCTTTCTATAAAAGATATGCCCACTCTCTAACAAATATAAGTGAAGCAAAAGAGCATTCTATAAATGGCGGTTTTCTATATGAAGAGAAGCAGGCAATCCAAACTTCAAATGATATAAGCAAAGCACATGAAGCATTCTATAAAAACATACTCAAAAGATATAAGTGAAGTGCAATTAGCATTCTATAAATCAACCAAGGACTATCTCATACCAGAATGGTGCATCAAAGAAAAGTGAAAACTAAATGCAAAAGACGCTCCAAGATTTACGCATATCATGTGACGAATAAAAATATAGCTCCAAGTGAAATTACCGATAGGGATGGCAATGGGTAGGGTATGGGCAGATACAACCTTTTTCTACCCAAACCCATACCCAATTTTGTTTTCTATACTCACCCACTTCACTATCCATGGGTATGAATTGGTACCCATGCCCATACCCATCGGGTATCCTATAACCAATGGGTATCCGGTGGGCATAATATATAGCATTGACGTAACAAAATTAAGATGAGAAAAAGGTCTAAATTCAGGTACTCATCCATCAGAATCAGGTTTGCACTTACATAAAAGTTCACAATGACAATTGACACATAATTAAAGGTCTTATTCTCCATTACAAACTAACATTGAGAAAAACAATAATTTGCAAACTTGCAATGCTGCTAAGAACAATCAGCCAATGAGCCAAACACCATGGAATGAACAACAACAATGTGCGCCCATGCTTCAATGCGAACAACATGACCCTCCTGCACGCCACTTGCTCATTTTAGTCTTCAATGGTGATTTCAGATTCACATTCCTCCTGCAAAAGAAATAAAAAGTATAAGGTAAGGATGTACACAATAATATCATTGGTATGAATAGGATAAGTTGTAAATGGATGCAACATATTGTTACCATAGCTTCTTGTTCATCTTCAAGAACAGATTGAATCGCAAAGTGGTCGGATGTGACATTATCTAAAGCAATGCTATTCGACATTTAGTTAGAAGATAGTCAAAGAAAACAAAATACAATTCATAATTATTCATGACTGAAACGAATGGATTATTACCAAACATATTAGCACGACTCCATGCTTGCATGCACATAAGAGCTTCAGTGGTTTTGGGTGCAAGGCGACTTCGATGTGCACTAAGTATTCTGCCACTGGTACTAAATGCATATTCGGATGCCACGGTTGTGACTGGAATGGGTAATATATCACGAGCAATCCTTTGCAAGGTGGGATACTTCATACCTCCAACCTTCCACCAAGTAATGATGTCAACCTCTTGTGTTCTAGGGAGAGCAGGCTCCTCTAAGTACAAATCCAATTCTGTGCGTAGCTGAGAAGAAACAATGGGCTGCTGCATCATATATTGATCAAGTAATATGCCCGCTTCATCCTCCTGATCTTTGTCAACTTGGGCAGCAACTTGGACAAAAGCAGCAGGCTCGTCAGATTCTTTGTATTCAAGCAACAATTCAACCATAAGTTTTTTTAGCTCATCAACTTTATTGGCTGCATGTTCATATCCATAAAGAGATCCAATAAAGCCTGCAGCATGTGAGTTTTATACCTAGGATCAAGAATAGTTGCCATGGCCATAAGACCATGCACATCAAGCCAATACTTATCGAACTTTTCTTTCATTTCTTCGGATATCTTTTGCATCAATTCATTATTAGTAGCTGACCATTTGCTTATTACCAAACGAATACAACATATCTTTGGAAACAAAATATTAGATGTCACGTATTTAGTGCCTGACAATAACTCTGTGATATCATAAAAGATCTTTAGCTTATCACAAACCTCCTTCGCAAAATTCCAATCTTCTATTGTTGGACAACAATCAAACTGTTCAACTTGTCGACTTAGACGATAAAAAATTTCTTGATATGGCAATGCAGTGCTAAGCATGAGATAAGTTGAGTTCCATCGTGTTTTACAATCAAGTCCAATCTTTCTAGTGTATGGAATGTTCAGAGTGCGTGCCATTTTTTCAAACCTTTCATGCCTCTTTGGTGTGGCAGACCAATAAGCAACACTATCACGGACCCTCTCTATACCTTCTTTCAAGACACTCATTCCATCTTGAACAATCAAATTTAATATATGTGCACAACAACACATATGGATTAGCTTGCCTTGCAACATAAGAGAGTTAGAATCCAACTTATCTTCCATATTCCAAATAGCTTTATCATTTGCCGCACAAGTGTCAAGAGTCACTGTAGATATCTTCCTCTCAAGATGCCACTCGACGAGGACTTGATGTAGTGCTTCGCATATAACTTCAGAGTTATGAGGGCATGGCACATACATGAACTTGGAATATAATACACAAATCAGTTTCAAAGAGCGAGTAGATAAAACAGTTTCAGATTTACATGTAGATAAAATAGTTTCAAATTACAATCCATAGATATGTTTTTTACCTTAAGATAAAACTCTTTAATTCCCAGTCTTCATCAATGAAATGTGCAGTAACAACCATATAGCCTTTCTTTTGATGTCCAGCAGTCCACAAGTCACTAGTCACAGCCACTCGATGGTTGAATTTTGCGAAATACTGGATCATGGCATTCTTTTGTGTTTGATGGAGATATATCATTCTTAATTGTATTTCTACTGACCATCTTGAACATAGGTTGTAAGGATGCACAAAAAGATCTGAAACTAGCATGATCAACCATGGACAGAGGGTAATCATGCATATCATGATAGCAAGTTCTTTCCTAGCAACATCTTGGTCGAATACATAGTTCTCTAAATTGACTTTCCCAGCATCACCTTTTGTGAACCTCAATTTTTGTTGTTTTGAATCTTTGGATTTCTTAGCATCACAAGTTTCCCAATGAGACCTTAAATGTGAGGTCCCATGAGACTGTTCCCCACTAAGTTTCTTGTGACAGAACACACATTCAGCTTTCAATTTCCCATCAACAATTACTTCCTCAAAATCATTCCAAACCACAGATCTACGTTTTCTCTTAGAACCAGATTGTGTACCAGCATTCACTACCTCACTTTCAGCAGCATCACCTTGCTGTACTGCAGACATATTCACAGCTGACCTCTCTTCTGCGGGTGATGGTGATGAGCCGGTGTTAGGGGACGCCATTCCAACAACCTTAAAAAAGAGGCAAAAATTATGATGTGAATTTATGCTTACTATATGCCATCAAAATTCCACACTAAAGAAAATTTATGCGTACTATATGCTATCACAAGTGATCTTTTTATGCCATCAAAATTCCATCACTAAAGCAAATTTATGCGTACTATATTCTATCACAAGTGATATTTTTATGCCATCAAAATTCCATCACTAAAGAAAAGTTATCAGGGCAGTTTAGGATTACTATATGCCATCACTAAAGAAAAATACTCACCTCTTACCTTGAACTAACGTTGCTCTGCTTCTCCACTCCACGTGATTTTTGAGCTTTGACTCTTTGACCTCTACCAGCCATGGTCGCTGGAGGAGTAGTGAAGAGCCCTACCCAGCGTCAAGGACAGGCGGCCAGCGAGCAGATCTAGTCGGCGGGAAGGAAGGGCAGCCTGGGTGAGGCTCTAGCCGGCCGAAGGAGGGGCGGCGAGGGAGCAGCCCTAGCGGGCGGCCAACGAGCTGCCCCTAGGCGGCGGCAAAGCTGGACGAGGATGGGTAGAAGTGACTGGGAATTGGGAAAGGATTAAGTATAAGTAAGGGAGATGAAGAATCGAAGATGCAGAGTAGTGGGGCGCCTCGGTTGGGGATGAATCAACGACGGCGACGAGTAACTGCGCCCTCGATTGCTTCGTCTTTCGAGGTCGAGGAAAAGCAGAGAAGATAATTACTGTAGGATTACGAGGGGTCTAGTGGGATGGTCTGCTATGGGCCTGTGGTCCATGGGCTAGTTAAGGTAATTACTATACGATTACCCATATATCATACGATTTAATTTATTTATTAATATTTTGGGTATCCATTGGGTTACCCATGGGTATAACTTCATACCCATACCCTACCCATATATTTTGCGGGTATGGATACCCATTACCCATGGGTATGAAAATATAGAAAGTTTCACCCATGCCCATTGTTTTCGGGTACGATATCCGCGGGTACCCATACCCATGGGCAAAATTGCCATCCCTAATTACCGATGATCATTAGAAAAAAGAGGGGATGCCTTCCGGGGCATCCCCAAGCTTGGTTGATTGGGAGTCCTTGAATATTTCCTTGGGGTGCCTCGGGCATCCCCAAGCTTAGGCTCTTGCCACTCCTTATTCCTTCATCCATCGTGATCTCTCCCAAAACTTGAAAACTTCAATCACACAAAACTCAACAGAAAATTCGGTAAGATCCGTTAGTATAATAAAGCAAATCACTACTCTAAGTACTGTTGTAAACCAATTCATATTTTGTTTTTGCATTGTACCTACTGTAATATAACTTTTTCAGGGCTTAATCCACTGAAATTGATAGTTTCATCAAAACAAGCAAACTATGCATCAAACACAGAATCTGTCTTAAACAGGACAATCTGTAGTAATCTGAACATTAACCATATCTCTGGTACTCCAAAAATTCTGCGAAAATTAGTAAAAATAAATAATTTGTATAGAAAGACAGTGCAAAAAGTTTTAGAACCGTTTGACGTTCCAGCAAAAAAAAATGTAAAATCACGCACTATAGCCAAAGTTTCTGTTCTGCACCGCACAAACCAACAAGTGATCTAAAACATCCTAAAGGCAAACCTTGGCACATTATTTTTATAATACAATGAAATTGTACAAGTGGATAATTATTTTTGTTGAAAAGTTTATCTAATCAAGATTCACAAGGTTTCTGTGAGCATGAACGAAGTTCAAGGAGTTCCCCCACTTCAACAATGCTTGTCTCTCTCACTTTCACTTTCCTTTATGAAAATTTTTGGGTTCTCCTCTTTATTTTTTGTTTTTAAACTTTATAAAAGCACTCAACAGAAATAAATGACTCTCTAAAACTTTCGGGTTGTCTCCCTGGCAGCGCTTTCTTTAAAGCCATTAAGCTAGGCATATAGTGCTCAAGTAATGAATCCACCCGGATCCCAAGGTATATCAAAGCCAATTTTAATTAACAATAATGTGTAATTTAGTAGTGAGCACAAAGTAACATATATCATGTAATGACGAAGTTTAACTCTCTTCCTATGCATCGGCATGTCATAAAAGAACAATTCATGCACACAAAGTAAATGCCAATGCATAGTATAAACAGTTTCTTGCAATTTTATCATGTTGGAAACATAGAGAGGCGGAGATGTAGTTCCTCTCTCATAATAATTGCAAGTAGGAGCAGCAAGCACATGCATATTATATCTATCAAAATCATCATGTGTAATAGTAAAACGCAACCCATCAATATAATCCTTAATAAGGGCAAACTTCTCTGATATAGTGTAGTTGGGAGAATTCAAAAAGATAATAGGACTATCATGCGTGGGTGCAATAGCAACAATTTCATGTTCAACATAAGGAACTATAGCAAGTTCATCTCCACAAGCATAATTCATGTTGGCATCTTGGCCACAAGCATAGCAAGCATAATCAAAAAGGGATATTTCAAAAGAATCAACGGGATCATAATAGTTATCATAGCAATCATCCTTCGGTAAGCACGAAGGGACATTAAACAATGTATGAGTTGGAGGGTTACTCTCATTAGAAGGTGGGCACGGGTAGCTAATCCGTTCTTCCTCCTTTTGTTCTTCGCTCTCCTCATCATCTTTTTCATCCAATGAGCCCACCGTTTCATCAATTCCTTTTTCCATAGACTCCCGCAAAATATTAGTCTCTTCTTGGACAGCAGAGACTCTCTCAATAAAATCATCAATATCGGAATTGAATTCATAATTATCATAGCAATATTTAAGTATAGCAAAATTTTCAGGTCTGTAAACAGCATCATCAAGATTTTCACACTCTTTAAACAAAGATTCAATTTCATAAGCACCCATAAAAGCAACAAATTCTTCCATTTGTTCCACATCATAGTAATCATATATACCATTAGCATAAGAAGCCAAGGTTTTATCATCATTAAATTTGCATGAAAAAGGAAGGCGTGGAGCCTTCATCCTAGAGCAACAAGTATAGTCATATCTCAAGCATAGTTCCCGAGCATACCAATGCAACATATGAATTTGATCCCATAATAGTTTCCCTTTTTGAGTCAAGCGATAATCCCTAAAGTATTCACGTTGATCCAATGTGTGTCGGTGTCAAAACCGGCGGATCTCGGGTAGGGGGTCCCGAACTGTGCGTCTAAGGCGGATGGTAACAGGAGGCGGGGGACACAATGTTTACCCAGGTTCGGGCCCTCTCGATGGAGGTAATACCCTACTTCCTGCTTGATTGATCTTGATGATATGAGTATTACAAGAGTTGATCTACCATGAGATCGTAGAGGCTAAACCCTAGAAGCTAGCCTATGATTATGATTGTTTTTGTCCTACGGACTAAACCCTCCGGTTTATATAGATACCGGAGGGGGCTAGGGTTACACAGAGTCGGTTACAAGGGAGGAGATCTACATATTCGAATTGCCAAGCTTGCCTTCCATGCAAAGGAGAGTCCCACCCGGACACAGGACGAAGTCTTCAATCTTGTATCTTCATAGTCCAACAGTCCGGCCAAAGAATATAGTCCAGCTATCCGAGGACCCCCTAATCCAGGACTCCCTTAGTAGCCCCTGAACCAGGCTTTAATGAAGATGAGTCCGGCACGCAGATTGTCTTCGGCATTGCAAGGCGGGTTCCTCCTCCAAATACTCCATAGAAGATTTCGAACACAAGGATAGTGTCCGGCTCTGCAAAACAAATTTCACATACTATCGTAGAGAGTATAATATTTCCACAAATCTAATCTGCTGACAACTTTTATAGCGTGACATCACGCCATGGCTCAGTCATTATTCAAACCGTTTTTGTCAACCAGCTACTGCACATATTGCGAGGCGGTTTTCTCACGGGATTCTCATCAATACGGGTGTGGGTAACCCAATCGCGCCTGCTGGTATGACTCCTCGATTTTAGGCAAGTTCAGAACGGCCACGCGGAGGACGCTTGATATTCATCCTCTTTATAAAGGGGCCAAGGCCTGTCCTTTTCTTCTCGCGCTCGATCCTTCCCCTCCCCCACCTCGAGTTCCAACACCCAAGGCTCAGGCTAAGAGTTTCGGACCTTCAACCATGTCCGGATCCAACCTTCAAGGTCGGTGGATGGCCTCTTCTGTCACAGAGAAGGACATCAAGAAGCTAAGAGAAGCCAGGTATCTGACCGCCGAAATCTCGCATAGGCTGCCTGCTCAAGGGCAGGTCATCCCCACTCCCGAAACTAACGAGAGTGTCATATTTGTTTCCCACTTCCTCCGAGGGCTAGGCTTTAGTCTTGATCCCTTTGTTAGAGGGCTTATGTTCTATTACAGGCTCGATTTCCACGATCTGGCCCCAGATTCCATCCTTCACATCTTGTCATTTATCGTCGTGTGTGAGGCCTTCCTCCGCATCACCCCACACTTCGACTTATGGCTCAAGACCTTCAATGTGAAGCCGAAGATGATCGATGGGCGACGCGCAGAATGCGGAGGTGCCATAATAAGCAAAGGTGCCGATGCTCCATGGCCAAAGGGTTCCTTCCCGGAGGTGTCCAACTTATGGCAGCGGGAGTGGTTTTATATCACAGCTCCCCGAAGTACTAAGTGGGTAGCTTCCCCCGCCTTCCGTTCGGTCCCCTCGCCGCAACTGGAGTCATGGGTCAACAAGGGGCTGGACTGGGGGCCAGTTAATGACGTGCCGACATTACAGAGTCGCATCCGAGATCTCCTCAAGAGATATGTCAGCCTTGTCAAGGTAATGCAAGTCATGCTAGTTCGTCAGGTCCTACCATGCCAACGTCGATCTCTCCGTATGTGGGAGTTCAACCCGAAAGGACTGCGAACTATTCAGCAGTTCTTCGGCGTGACGCTCGAAGAGATGTATGGATTGTTCTTCGGATAACGAATAAAGTGTCCGGACACCACCGAGGATGCGGGTCTCAACTGCAACCGTCCAGATACCCAGGTAAGTAATTCTGCGGCCGAACATGCTGTCTTTTTATTTGTGACAACATCATTCTGAAAAAATCGATCTTGGGCAGGACTGGATAAGAAAGGCGAAGATAATCAGGTGTTCGGCCCCCCTTCCCGAAGGCTCACCGGATCCTGTACTAGCCAGGATGCTTGAGCACGCACTTTATCAAGTGCCTTCAGGGGAAGATAAAGGGAGGAATAAAGAAGCCGAAAGCGGGCCTCACGCATCACTCATCCAAACCGGGGGAATTAGTGTCTCCGCGAAGGAGGATAATCGGGGAGAAGATTCTAGAATCCCCTCTTCCCAAGGAAGGAAAAGGACCACCTCCGAAGACTTGGAAGCAAAGGTTTCCAAACAAGGGAAGAAACCTTCACCGGGGGGCCCTGCCCCAGAGGGCGTCCTTGCCACACAGTTCCCGCAAGGGGGCCAGCCCTCCACCAAGTTGTAAGTGAATCAAGAGTGCTTTGGTAAATATATCCTGCTTTATCTCCGAGGACAATAACCGAGACATATATCTTGCAGTCCGGCTTGTAGCCCTTCTCAACAGAGTTCGTCTTCGGGGGATCTTCTTCCGGAGATGATGGATAGCAAAACGCCTCCCCTGTCTCCCCGCCTCTTGGGGCAGACGACCCTGAGGTGTCATCACGGAGGATTTCTCCTGATCCGCCGATGCCAGAAGGTAACCCTTCGGCCACCCAAAGTCCGAAGTATTCAGCTCCTAAGGAGAGCAACAAAAAGAGTCTGGGATTGTCCGGTGCACAACCGGACGTACTGATGGGTCTTTTGGAGCAAGCGACTATCTTAGAGGAGCATCGTACTTTAATGGATACGGTGGTTGAGAGGATCTCATCCGCCAAAAGTGGGTTGCATGAAGCTTTTACGAGCCTGCTAAGAGGCTTTGAGGTACGCAAAGTAATATATAATTTTTTGACGGTACCGCACATGCTAGGTGTGCTCTATACAGATAGTAGCCCCTGAGACTCTGGTTGCTGTCCAGAGGCGGCAAACAGAGGATCATAGTCCCAGGTAATGATCGCGCTGCTTTCATGTGCAGGCGGCTGACGGTCCGGTGGCTGGCCGGACTGCTGAGTTTGCCAGACTGAGGCGACAACTTGATACGGCAGATGCCGACATCGTGCTTGTGAACAAGCGGCTTGATGAGGCACAGGGTATGTATTCTCCGGTGGTCAACAGATATTAAGAGGAGCATGATGCTAGTATCTATAACATGCTGTGACTGCAGATGGACCTGCCGCCGTGGAGACCCTTCAGGCGGAACTTGCCCGAGCCAAGGAACAAGCCAGGAGGAGTGATGCGGCTGCCCTAAAGGTGGCCGAAGAGTTAAGAGCCGAACGGGCTACTCATCGCCAGAGCGAAGATAAAATAGCCAAGATGGCCGTTGAGCTAAAGGATGCCGTCGACCGGTATGAGCTTCTTGAAAAGGAAAGCCAAGCAGAAGCGACGGACCCAAAGAAAGCCATGGTAGCAGCCAAGGAAACCCGCTCTAAAATCAGAGCGACGAAGGAGGAACTTCGTCAAGCCGGAGATATCACGGCTGTGAAGCCCTTTTTGTTGCGGACGAAGTTTGGAGATTCGAAGTATGCCCCTCTGGATCAATTATGGAGTGCTGTAGACGCGTACTTGGACTTGGCAACGAGTGCTGCTGATGCGACTGAGTTTTTCAAAGATCAAAAAGATCACGAAGTGGAAAAGTTGTTCTGGTCGCAGTTCAGTGCTCCAACGTGTCCGCTTCTGTTAAATGAGCAAATGGCCGAGTGGGCGGAGCTCCATAGGTTGTCCGGGCTTGCCATGAGGTCTGTCGTGGATCATCTTTGGCCAGAAGGACCAAGGCCGAATAGTTATTTTGGTTTAGTTCAACGATTCCTTGGTGCTGTGCCGCATATCGATGCTGTAAAGAGGTCGGCGTGCATAGAGGGTGTGCGGATGGCTCTTGCCCGTGTTAAGACATACTGGGCAGAGATGGATGCCACCGCTATTGCAACCCGGGGTCCGGCCGTAGGCCAGGTCTCGGCTGAGCACTATTTTGAACAAGTCCTAGAAGGTGCTCGTTTAATAGAGGCTCAGTGCTTGAAGAGTATCATGTTCGAGTGACATGTATCCCAATTGTAAAAACAATGCTATTTGGATTATAAAGGATGTGCTTATACTTTTGCCTGAAAGTATTATGATGCCTCCTGTGCGGCCGTTTTATGTATGTATATAACCTGAAAGTTTGCAGTCGTCGGCTTCAGCCCCCACGCATATATAATGCGGGGGTGTTCGGAAAAACGCGTATTCACACTTGATCCAACGTCTTGGTCCATTAAGGAGGTGATAGCGTGGCAAACAAGGCAATCGGACTATATTGCTTTAACACTTTCACTTAGCCATAGGAGTTTGACAGTGGGGCTACTATATAGCTGTTGGGGACGTAGTAATTTCAAAAAAATTCCTACGCACACGCAAGATCATGGTGATGCATAGCAACGAGAGGGGAGAGTGTGATCTACGTACCCTTGTAGACCGACAACGGAAGCGTTATGACAACGCGGTTGATGTAGTCGTACGTCTTCACGGTCCGATCGATCAAGCACCGAAACTACGACACCTCCGAGTTCTAGCACACGTACAGCTCGATGACGATCCGATACAGCAAAGTGTCGGGGAAGAGTTCCGTCAGCACGACAGCATGGTGACGATCTTGATGTTCAACTGTCGCAGGGCTTCGCCTAAGCACCACTACAATATTATCGAGGAGTAGGGTGGAAGGGGGCACCGCACACGGCTAAGAAAACGATCACGAGGATCAACTTGTGTGTCTAGGGGTGCCCCTGCCCCCGTATATAAAGGAGCAAGGGGAGGAGTCTGGCCGGCCCTAGGGCGCGCCAAGGAGGAGGAGTCCTCCTAGTAGGAGTAGGACTCCCCTCTTTCCTACTCCTACTAGGAGGGGGAAAGGAAGGGGGAGAGGGAGAAGGAAAGGGGGGCGCCGCCCCCCCTCTCCTAGTCCAATTCGGACCAGAGGGGGAGGGGGCGCGCGGCCCACCCTGGCCGCCCCTCTCTCTCTCCACTAGGTCCCATAAGGCCCATTACTTCTCCTGGGGGGGGGGGGTTCCGGTAACCCTCCAGCACTCCGGTTTTCTCCGAAATCACGTGGAACACTTCCGGTGTCCGAATATAGCCGTCCAATAAATCAATCTTTATGTCTCGACCATTTCCAGACTCCTCGTCATGTCCGTGATCACATCCAGGACTCCGAACTAACTTCGTTACATCAAAACTCATAAACTCATAATATAACTGTCATTGAAACCTTAAGCGTGCGGACCCTACGGGTTCGAGAACAATGTAGACATGACCGAGACACGTCTCCGGTCAATAACCAATAGCGGAACCTGGATGCTCATATTGGCTCCCACATATTCTACGACGATCTTTATCGGTTAGACCGCATAACAACATACGTTGTTCCCTTTGTCATCGGTATGTTACTTGCCCGAGATTCGATCATCGGTATCTCAATACCTAGTTCAATCTCGTTACCGGCAAGTCTCTTTACTCGTTTCGTAATACATCATCTCGCGACTAACTCATTAGTTGCAATGCTTGCAAGGCTTATGTGATGTGCATTACCAGAGGCCCAAGAGATACCTCTCCGACAATCGGGATGACAAATCCTAATCTCGAAATACGCCAACCCAACATTTACCTTTGGAGACACCTGTAGAGCTCCTTTATAATCACCAAGTTACATTGTGACGTTTGGTAGCACACAAAGTGTTCCTCCGGCAAACGGGAGTTGCATAATCTCATAGTCATAGGAACATGTATAAGTCATGAAGAAAGCAATAGCAACATACTAAACGATCGGGTGCTAAGCTAATGGAATGGGTCATGTCAATCACATCATTCTCCTAATAATGTGATCCTGTTCATCAAATGACAACACATGTCTATGGTTAGGAAACATAACCATCTTTGATTAACGAGCTAGTCAAGTAGAGGCATACTAGTGACGTTTAGTTTATCTATGTATTCACACAAGTATTATGTTTCCGGATAATACAATTCTAGCATGAACAATAAACATTTATCATGATATAAGGAAATAAAATAATAACATTATTATTGCCTCTAGGGCATATTTCCTTCAGTCTCCCACTTCCACTAGAGTCAATAATCTAGTATACACAGTAACGATTCTAACACCCATGGAGCTTTGGTGCTGATCATGTTTTGCTCGTGGAAGAGGCTTAGTCAACGGATCTGCAACATTCAGATCCGTATGCACCTTACAAATCTCTATGTCTCCCACCTGGACTAGATCCCAGATGGAATAGAAGTGTCTCTTGATGTGCTTGGTTCTCTTGTGAAATCTGGATTCCTTTGCCAAGGCAATTGCACCAGTATTGTCACAAAATATTTTCATTGGACTCGATGCACTAGGTATGACACCTAGATAGGATATGAACTCCTTCATCCAGACTCCTTCGTTTGCTGCTTCCGAAGCAGCTATGTACTCCGCTTCACATGTAGATCCTGCCACAATGCTTTGTTTAGAACTGCACCAACTGACAGCTCCGCCGTTTAATGTAAACACGTATCCGGTTTGCGATTTAGAATCGTCTGGATCAGTGTCAAAGCTTGCATCAACATAACCATTTACGATGAGCTCTTTGTCACCTCCATATATGAGAAACATATCCTTAGTCCTTTTCAGGTATTTCAGGATGTTCTTGACCGCTGTCCAGTGATCCACTCCTGGATTACTTTGGTACCTCCCTGCTAGACTTATAACAAGACACACATCAGGTCTGGTACACAACATTGCATACATGATAGAGCCTATGGCTGAAGCATAGGGAACATCTTTCATTTTCTCTCTATCTTCTGCATTGGTCGGGCATTGAGTCTTACTCAATTTCACACCTTGTAACACAGGCAAGAATCCTTTCTTTGCTTGATCCATTTTGAACTTCTTCAAAACTTTGTCAAGGTATGTGCTTTGTGAAAGTCCAATTAAGCGTCTTGATCTATCTCTATAGATCTTAATGCCCAATATGTAAGCAGCTTCATCGAGGTCTTTCATTGAAAAACTCTTATTCAAGTATCCCTTTATGCTATCCAGAAATTCTATATCATTTCCGATTAGTAATATGTCATCTACATATAATATTAGAAATGCAACAGAGCTCCCACTCACTTTCTTGCAAATAAAGGCTTCTCCAAAAGTCTGTACAAAACCAAATGCTTTGATCACACTATCAAAGCGTTTATTCCAACTCCGAGAGGCTTGCGCCAGTCCATAAATGGATCGCTGGAGCTTGCACACTTTGTTAGCTCCCTTTGGATCGACAAACCTTCCAGCTGCATCATATACAACTCTTCTTCCAGAAATCCATTCAGGAATGCAGTTTTGACATCCATCTGCCAAATTTCATAATCATAAAATGCGGCAATTGCTAACATGATTCAGATAGACTTAAGCATCGGTACGGGTGAGAAGGTCTCATCGTAGTCAATCCCTTGAACTTGTCGAAAACCTTTTGCGACAAGTCGAGCTTTGTAGACAATAGCATTACTGTCAACGTCAGTCTTCTTCTTGAAGATCCATTTATTCTCAATTGCTTGCCGATCATTGGGCAAGTCAACCAAAGTCCATATTTTGTTCTCATACATGGATCCCATCTCAGATTTCATGGCTTCAAGCCATTTTTGCGGAATCTGGGCTCACCATTGCTTCTTCATAGTTCGTAGGTTCATCATGATCTAGTAGCATGACTTCCAGAACAGGGTTACCGTACCACTCTGGTGCGGATCTTACTCTGTTTGATCTACGAGGTTCAGTAGTATCTTGTTCTGAAGTTTCATGATCATCATCATTAGCTTCCTCACCAATTGGTGGAGGTGTCACAGAAACTGGTTTCTATGATGTACTACTTTCCAATGAGGGAGCAGGTACAGTTACCTCATCAAGTTCTACTTTCCTCCCACTCACTTCTTTCGAGAGAAACTCCTTCTCTAGAAAGTTTCCGAATTTAGCAACAAAAGTCTTGCCTTCGGATCTGTGATAGAAGGTGTATCCAATAGTTTCCTTTGGATATCCTATGAAGACACATTTCTCCGATTTGGGTTCAAGCTTATTAGGTTGAAGCTTTTTCACATAAGCATCGCAACCCCAAATTTTCAGAAATGACAACTTTGGTTTCTTGCCAAACCACAGTTCATAAGGCGTTGTCTCAACGGATTTTGATGGTGCCTATTTAACGTGAATGCGGCTGTCTCTAGAGCATAACCCCAAAATGATAGCGGTAAATCAGTAAGAGACATCATAGATCGCACCATATCAAGTAAAGTACGATTACGACGTTCGGACACACCATTACGCTGTGGTGTTCTGGGTGGCGTGAGTTGCGAAAATATTCCGCATTGTTTCAAATGTACACGAAACTCATAACTCAAATATTCTCCTCCACGATCAGATCATAGGAATTTATTTTCTTGTTACGATGATTTTCAACTTCACTCTGAAATTCTTTGAACTTTTCAAATGTTTCAGACTTATGTTTCATTAAGTAGATATACCCATATCTGCTTAAGTCATCTTTGAAGGTGAGAAAATAACAATATCCGCCACGAGCCTCAACATTCATCGGACCACATACATCTATATGTATGATTTCCAACCAAATCTGTTGCTCTCTCCAAAGTACCGGAGAACGATGTTTTTGTCATCTTACCCATAAGGCACGGTTCGCAAGTACCAAGTGATTCATAATCAAGTGGTTCCAAAAGTCCATCAGTATGGAGTTTCTTCATGCGCTTTATACCGATATGACCTAAACGGCAGTGCCACAAATAAGTTGCACTATCATTATCAACTCTGTATCTTTTGGTTTCAACATTATGAATATGTGTGTCACTACTATCGAGATTTAATAAGAATAGACCATTCTTCATGGGTGCATGACCATAAAAGATTTTACTCATATAAATAGAACAACCATTATTCTCTGATTTAAATGAATAATCGTCTCGCATCAAACAAGATCCAGATATAATGTTCATGCTCAACGCTGGCACCAAATAACAATTATTTAGGTCTAATACTAATCCCGAAGGTAGATGTAGAGGTAGCGTGCCGACCGCGATCACATCGACTTTGGAACCATTTCCCACGCGCATCGTCACCTCGTCCTTAGCCAATCTTCGCTTAATCCGTAGTCCCTGTTTCGAGTTGCAAATGTTAGCAACAGAACCAGTATCAAATACCCAGGTGCTACTGAGAGCATTAATAAGGTACACATCAATAACATGTATATCGCATATACCTTTGTTCACCTTGCCATCCTTCTTATCCGCCAAATACTTGGGGCAGTTCCGCTTCCAGTGACCAGTCTGCTTGCAGTAGAAGCACTCAGTTTCAGGCTTAGGTCCAGATTTGGGCTTCTTCACTTGAGCAACAACTTGCTTGCCGTTCTTCTTGAAAATCCCCTTCTTCCTTTTGCCCTTTTCTTGAAACTAGTGGTCTTGTCTACCATCAACACTTGATGTTTTTCTTGATTTCTACCTTCGTCGATTTTAGTACCATGAAGAGCTTGGGAATCGTTTCCGTTATCCCTTGCATATTATAGTTCATCATGAAGTTCTACTAACTTGGTGATGGTGACTAGAGAATTCTGTCAATCACTATTTTATCTGGAAGATTAACTCCCACTTGATTCAAGCGATTGTAGTACCCAGACAATCTGAGCACATGCTCACTAGTTGAGCGATTATCCTCCATCTTTTAGCTATAGAACTTGTTGGAGACTTCATATCTCTCAACTTGGGTATTTGCTTGAAATATTAACTTCAACTCCTGGAACATCTCATATGGTCCATGACGTTCAAAACGTCTTTGAAGTCCTGATTCTAAGCCGTTAAGCATGGTGCACTAAACTATCAAGTAGTCATCATATTGAGCTAGCCAAACGTTTCATAACGTCTGCATCTGCTCCTGCAATAGGTCTGTCACCTGGCGGTGCATCAAGGACATAATTCTTCTGTGCAGCAATGAGGATAAACCTCAGATCACGGATCCAATCCGCATCATTGCTACTAACATCTTTCAACACAATTTTCTCTAGGAACATATCAAAATAAACATATGAAAGCAACAACGCGAGCTATTGATTTACAACATAGATATGCTAATACTACCAGGACCAAGTGCATGATAAATTAAAGTTCAATTAATCATATTACTTAAGAACTCCCACTTAGATAGACATCCCTCTAATCCTCTAAGTGATCACGTGATCCAAATCAACTAAACCATGTCCGATCATCACGTGAGATGGAGTAGTTTCAATGGTGAACATCACTATGTTAATCATATCTACTATATGATTCACGCTCTACCTTTCAGTCTCCAAGTTCCGAGGCCATATCTGTATATGCTTGGCTCGTCAAGTATAACCTGAGTATTCCGCGTGTGCAACTGTTTTGCACCCGTTGTATTTGAACGTAGAGCCTATCACACCCGATCATCACGTGGTGTCTCAGCACGAAGAACTTTTGCAACGGTGCATACTCAGGGAGAACACTTCTTGATAATTAGTGAGAGATCATCTTAAAATGCTACCATCAAACAAAGCAAAAATAAGATGTATAAAAGATAAACATCATATGCAATCAAAATATGTGACATGATATGGCCAGAATCATCTTGTGCTTGTGATCTCCATCTTCGAAGCATCGTCGTGATCACCATCGTCACCGGCGCGACACCTTGATCACCATCGTAGCATCGTTGTCGTCTCGCCAATCTTATGCTTCCACGACTATCGCTACCGCTTAGTGATAAAGTAAAGCATTACAGCGCAATTGCATTGCATACAATAAAGCGACAACCATATGGCTCCTGCCAGTTGCCTATAACTCGGTTACAAAACATGATCATCTCATACAATAAAATTTAGCATCATGTCTTGACCATATCACATCACAACATGCCCTGCAAAAACAAGTTAGACGTCCTCTACTTTGTTGTTGCAAGTTTTACGTGGCTGCTACGGGCTTAAGCAAGAACCAATCTTACCTACGCATCAAAACCACAATGATAGTTTGTCAAGTTGGTGTTGTTTTAACCTTCGCAAGGACCGGGCGTAGCCACACTCGGTTCAACTAAAGTTGGAGAAACTTACACCCGCCAGCCACCTGTGTGCAAAGCACGTCTATAGAACCAGTCTCACGTAAGCGTACGCGTAATGTCGGTCCGGGCCGCTTCATCCAACAATACCGCCGAACCAAAGTATGACATGCTGGTAAGCAGTATGACTTATATCGCCCACAACTCACTTGTGTTCTACTCGTGCATATAACATCAACACATAAAACCTAGGCTCGGATGCCACTGTTGGGGACGTAGTAATTTCAAAAAATTTCCTCCGCACACGCAAGATCATGGGGATGCATAGCAGCGAGAGGGGAGAGTGTGATCTACGTACCCTTGTAGACCAACAACGGAAGCGTTATGACAACGCGGTTGATGTAGTCGTACGTCTTCACGGTCCGATCGATCAAGCACCGAAACTACGGCACCTCCGAGTTCTAGCACACGTATAGCTCGATGATGATCCCCGGACTCCGATCCAGCAAAGTGTCGGGGAAGAGTTCCGTCAGCACAACGGCATGGTGACGATCTTGATGTTCAACTGTCACAGGGCTTCGCCTAAGCACCACTACAATATTATCGAGGAGTATGGTGGAAGGGGGCACCGCACACGGCTAAGAAAATGATCACGAGGATCAACTTGTGTGTCTAGGGGTGCCCCCTGCCCCCGTATATAAAGGAGCAAGGGGAGGAGTCCGGCCGGCTCTTGGGCGCGCCAAGGAGGAGGAGTCCTCCTCCTAGTAGGAGTAGGACTCCCCTCTTTCCTACTCCTACTAGGAGGGGGAAAGGAAGGGGGAGAGGGAGAAGGAAAGGGGGGCGCCGCCTCCCTCTCCTAGTCCAATTCGGACCAGAGGGGGAGGGGGCGCACGGCCCACCCTGGCCGCCCCTCTCTCTCTCCACTAGGGCCCATAAGGCCCATTACTTCTCCCGGGGGGGGGGGGGTTTCCGGTAACCCTCCGGCACTCCGGTTTTCTCCGAAATCACCTGGAACACTTCCGGTGTCCGAATATAGCTATCCAATATATCAATCTTTATGTCTCGACCATTTCCAGACTCCTCGTCATGTCCGTGATCACATCCAAGACTCCGAACTAACTTTGGTACATCAAAACTCATAAACTCATAATATAACTATCATTGAAACCTTAAGCGTGCGGACCCTACGGGTTCGAGAACAATGTAGACATGACCGAGACACATCTCCGGTCAATAACCAATAGCGGAACCTGGATGCTCATACTGGCTCCCACATATTCTACGACGATCTTTATCGGTTAGACCGCATAACAACATACGTTGTTCCCTTTGTCATCGGTATGTTACTTGCCCGATATTCGATCGTCGGTATCTCAATACCTAGTTCAATCTCGTTACCGGAAAGTCTCTTTACTTGTTTCGTAATACATCATCTCGCGACTAACTCATTAGTTGCAATGCTTGCAAGGCTTATGTGATGTGCATTACCGAGAGGGCCCAGAGATACCTCTCCGACAATCGGAGTGACAAATCCTAATCTCGAAATACGCCAACCCAACATTTACCTTTGAAGACACCTGTAGAGCTCCTTTATAATCACCCAGTTACGTTATGATGTTTGGTAGCACACAAAGTGTTCCTCCGGCAAACGGGAGTTGCATAATCTCATAGTCATAGGAACATGTATAAGTCATGAAGAAAGCAATAGCAACATACTAAACGATCGGGTGCTAAGCTAATGGCATGGGTCATGTCAATCACATCATTCTCCTAATAATGTGATCCCGTTAATCAAATGACAACACATGTCTATGGTTAGGAAACATAACCATCTTTGATTAACGAGCTAGTCAAGTAGAGGCATACTAGTGACGTTTAGTTTGTCTATGTATTCACACAAGTATTATGTTTCCGGATAACACAATTCTAGCATGAATAATAAACATTTATCATGATATAAGGAAATAAAATAATAACATTATTATTGCCTCTAGGGCATATTTCCTTCAATAGCCCACTTGCACTAGAGTCAATAATCTAGTATACACAGTAATGATTCTAACACCCATGGAGCTTTGGTGCTGATCATGTTTTGCTCGTGGAAGAGGCTTAGTGAACGGATCTGCAACATTCAGATCCGTATGTATCTTGCAAATCTCTATGTCTCCCACCTGGACTAGATCCCGGATGGAATTGAAGCGTCTCTTGATGTGCTTGGTTCTCTTGTGAAATCTGGATTCCTTTGCCAAGGCAATTGCACCAGTATTGTCACAAAAGATTTTCATTGGACCCGATGCACTAGGTATGACACCTAGATCAGATATGAACTCCTTCATCCAGACTCCTTCATTTGCTGCTTCCGAACCAGCTATGTACTCCGCTTCACATGTAGATCCTGCCACAATGCTTTGTTTAGAACTACACCAACTGACAGCTCCACCGTTTAATGTAAACACATATCCGGTTTGCGATTTAGAATCGTCCGGATCAGTGTCAAAGCTTGCATCAACATAACCATTTACGATGAGCTCTTTGTCACCTCCATATATGAGAAACATATCCTTAGTCCTTTTCAGGTATTTCAGGATGTTCTTGACCGCTGTCCAGTGATCCACTCCCGGATTACTTTGGTACCTCCCTGCTAGACTTATAGCAAGACACACATCAGGTCTGGTACACAACATTGCATACATGATAGATCCTATGGCTGAAGCATAGGGAACATCTTTCATTTTCTCTCTATCTTCTGCATTGGTCGGGCATTGAGTCTTGCTCAATTTCACACCTTGTAACACAGGCAAGAATCCTTTCTTTGCTTGATCCATTTTGAACTTCTTCAAAACTTTGTCAAGGTATGTGCTTTGTGAAAGTCCAATTAAGCGTCTTGATCTATCTCTATAGATCTTAATGCCCAATATGTAAGCAGCTTCATCGAGGTCTTTCATTGAAAAACTCTTATTCAAGTATCCCTTTATGCTATCCAGAAATTCTATATCATTTCCGATTAGTAATATGTCATCTACATATAATATTAGAAATGCAACAGAGCTCCCACTCACTTTCTTGTAAATATAGGCTTCTCCAAAAGTCTGTACAAAACCAAATGCTTTGATCACACTATCAAAGCGTTTATTCCAACTCCGAGAGGCTTGCGCCAGTCCATAAATGGATCGCTGGAGCTTGCACACTTTGTTAGCTCCCTTTGGATCGACAAACCTTCCAGCTGCATCATATACAACTCTTCTTCCAGAAATCCATTCAGGAATGCAGTTTTGACATCCATCTGCCAAATTTCATAATCATAAAATGCGGCAATTGCTAACATGATTCAGACAGACTTAAGCATCGGTACGGGTGAGAAGGTCTCATCGTAGTCAATCCCTTGAACTTGTCGAAAACCTTTTGCGACAAGTCGAGCTTTGTAGACAATAACATTACTGTCAACGTCAGTCTTCTTCTTGAAGATCCATTTATTCTCAATTGCTTGCCGATCATTGGGCAAGTCAACCAAAGTCCATATTTTGTTCTCATACATGGATCCCATCTCAGATTTCATGGCTTCAAGCCATTTTTGCGGAATCTGGGCTCACCATTGCTTCTTCATAGTTCGTAGGTTCATCATGATCTAGTAGCATGACTTCCAGAACAGGGTTACCGTACCACTCTGGTGCGGATCTTACTCTGTTTGATCTACGAGGTTCAGTAGTATCTTGTTCTGAAGTTTCATGATCATCATCATTAGCTTCCTCACCAATTGGTGGAGGTGTCACAGAAACTGGTTTTTGTGATGTACTACTTTCCAATAAGGGAGCAGGTACAGTTACCTCATCAAGTTCTACTTTCCTCCCACTCACTTCTTTCGAGAGAAACTCCTTCTCTAGAAAGTTTCCGAATTTAGCAACAAAAGTCTTGCCTTCGGATCTGTGATAGAAGGTGTATCCAATAGTTTCCTTTGGATATCCTATGAAGACACATTTCTCCGATTTGGGTTCGAGCTTATTAGGTTGAAGCTTTTTCACATAAGCATCGCAACCCCAAATTTTCAGAAACGACAACTTTGGTTTCTTGCCAAACCACAGTTCATAAGGCGTCGTCTCAACGGATTTTGATGGTGCCTATTTAACGTGAATGCGGCTGTCTCTAGAGCATAACCCCAAAATGACAACGGTAAATCAGTAAGAGACATCATAGATCGCACCATATCATGTAAAGTACGATTACGACGTTTGGACACACCATTACGCTATGGTGTTCCGGGTGGCGTGAGTTGCGAAACTATTCCGCATTGTTTCAAATGTACACGAAACTCGTAACTCAAATATTCTCCTCCACGATCAGATCGTAGGAATTTTATTTTCTTGTTACGATGATTTTCAACTTCACTCTGAAATTCTTTGAACTTTTCAAATGTTTCAGACTTATGTTTCATTAAGTAGATATACCCATATCTGCTTAAGTCATCTTTGAAGGTGAGAAAATAACAATATCCGCCACGAGCCTCAACATTCATCGGACCACATACATCTATATGTATGATTTCCAACCAAATCTGTTGCTCTCTCCATAGTACCGGAGAACGATGTTTTTGTCATCTTACCCATAAGGCACGGTTCGCAAGTACCAAGTGATTCATAATCAAGTGGTTCCAAAAGTCCATCAGTATGGAGTTTCTTCATGCGCTTTATACCGATATGACCTAAACGGCAGTGCCACAAATAAGTTGCACTATCATTATCAACTCTGTATCTTTTGGTTTCAACATTATGAATATGTGTGTCACTACTATCGAGATTTAATAAGAATAAACCATTCTTCATGGGTGCATGACCATAAAAGATTTTACTCATATAAATAGAACAACCATTATTCTCTGATTTAAATGAATAACCGTCTCGCATCAAACAAGATCCAGATATAATGTTCATGCTCAACGCTGGCACCAAATAACAATTATTTAGGTCTAATACTAATCCCGAAGGTAGATTGAGGGAGTCCTGGATTAGGGGGTGTTCGGGTAGCCGGACTATACCTTCAGCCGGACTCCTGGACTATGAAGATACAAGATTGAAGACTTCGTCCCGTGTCCAGATGGGACTTTCCTTGGTGTGGAAGGCAAGCTTGGCGATGCGGATATTCAAGATCTCCTACCATTGTAACCGACTTTATGTAACCCTAACCCTATCCGGTGTCTATATAAACCGGAGGGTTGTAGTCCGTAGGCAACCAACTCCATACACAACAATCATACCATAGGCTAGCTTCTAGGGTTTAGCCTCCTTGATCTCGTGGTAGATCTACTCTTGTACTACCCATATCATCAATATTAATCAAGCAGGAGTAGGGTATTACCTCCATCGAGAGGGCCCGAACCTGGGTAAAAACATCGTGTCCCTTGTCTCGTGTTACCATCCGGCCTTGATGCACAGTTCGGGACCCCCTACCCGAGATCCGCCGGTTTTGACACCGACTTTGGTGCTTTCATTGAGAGTTCCTCTGTGTCGTCGCCTTTAGGCCCGATGGCTCCTTCGATCATCAACAATGATACGGTCCAGGGTGAGACTTTTCTCCCCGGACAGATCTTCGTCTTCGGCGGCTTCGCTCTGCGGGCCAATTCTCTCGGCCACCTGGAGCAGATCGAAAGCTACGCCCCTGGCCATCAAGTCAGGTTTGGAAGCTTAAACTACACAGCTGACATCCGCGGAGACTTGATCTTCGACGGGCTCAAGCCACAGACAAGTGCGCCGTACTATCTCGAGGGGCATGATCTAGCTCTGCCCCCGGACAGTGTCCTGGAGGCCGCACACGCATCGGTTCCGACCCCTAACTCGGAGCCTATTGCGCCAATTGAGGATGAGCGGTTGGACGTCACCTCGGGGGCTGCGATCCCGAAAGCGATGGAGCCAAACGCTAGCCCCGCACTCTACACGACCCATGACTCTGAGAATCCGGACTCCTCCCCGGACTCTGAACCCCCCGCGCCCCCGCCAATCGAATCCGATAGGGCGCCGATAATGAAGTTCACCACCGCAGACATCTTTCAGCACTCACCTTGTGGCGATATCCTGAACTCTCTCAAGTCTCTCTCCTTATCAGGAGAGCCCTGGCCGAACTACGGTCAGCGAGGATGGGATACAGACGATGAAGAAATTCAAAGCCCACCCACCACCCACTTGGTAGCCACTGTCGACAATTTAAATGACGTGCTCAACTTCGACTCCGGAGACATCGACAGCATGGATGACGATGCAGGAGATACCGACGAACCAACGCCCATAGGGCATTGGACAGCCACCTCATCTCACGATGTGTACATGGTGGATACCACTAAAGGAAGCGACAACGAGGAAAAAGGGGATGGGACGGGAGATCGACCCCCTGAAAAGCAATCAAAGCGTCGGCGTAAACGCCGACCCAAGCCCCGCCTTGGCAAAAACCCAGCCATAGAGCAGGACAAGCCGGTAGACGACGAGCAAGCCTTAGAGCAACCGTCCGAACAGGGCAACACGGATAGAGAAACCGAACATCCCTCCCCCGGCGAAAACGGCATTCCGGACGACCTCACGCCGAATAAACCTATGGAGCAGAAGAATCTCCACGAGAGGCTCGTTGCAACTGCACGCAGCCTAAAGAAGCAGAAGCGGAAGCTAAAAACAGTGGAAGACGCACTCCGGATTAGATGGAGCAAAGTAATCAATACCACAGATAAGTACGGCGACAGTCGCCGCACTAAAAGCTATCCGAAAAGAAAGCTACTGCCTGAATTCGACGAAGAGGCCCTAGAGCCCTCGCATTCAAAAAATGAAAAAGCCACACGGTCGGATAGACGACCCCATAAAGCGGCAAGCGGCGCCGCACCTAAATCGGCATGCGACCCACTTAAGGATTCGCATCATGGCCCAGTCAGGTCCATTTATGGGCCAAGAAAGCAAGCTCTCGTAAGCAACGCTATGAAGCCATCATCAGAATCCGGCATACCCAAATACAGGGGCGCCGCACACCCCCTATGTTTCACCGATGAGGTCTTGGACCATGAATTCCCAGAGGGATTCAAACCCGTAAACATAGAGGCATATGATGGAACAACAGACCCTGGAGTCTAGATCGAGGATTATATCCTCCACATACACATGGCTAGAGGAGATGATCTCCACGCCATAAAATATCTACCCCTTAAGCTTAAAGGGCCAGCCCGGCATTGGCTTAAAAGCCTTCCCGAAAACACAATTGGAAGCTGGGAAGAGCTCGAGGATGCTTTCCGAGCAAACTTTCAAGGGACCTATGTCCGCCCTCCGGATGCAGACGATCTTAGTCACATAACTCAACAACCCGGAGAATCAGCTCGGCAGTTCTGGAATAGATTCCTCACTAAAAAGAATCAGATAGTCAACTGTCCGGACGCCGAAGCCTTAGCAGCTTTCAGGCATAACGTCTGAGACGAATGGCTCGCCAGACACCTCGGCCAAGAAAAGCCAAGAACAATGGCCGCACTAACAAGCCTCATGACCCGCTTTTGTGCAGGGGAGGACAGCTGGTTGGCAAGGTGCAGCCCCAGCGACCCAAGTACATCCAAAACTAGGGATGGAAATGGAAAACCGCGACGCAACAAGGACCGTCGCTGGACTAAGGACAAAAGTCCAAAGAGCACGCCAGTCAATGCCGGATTCAAAGGCTCACGACAAAAACAGGAAAAATCGCCCCCCAGGATAACAGGGACGATCCATCCAACCTAAATAAAATCCTGGACAGGATATGTCAGATACACAGTACTCCCGGGAAGCCTGCTAACCATACCCACAGAGACTGTTGGGTTTTCAAACAATCCGGCAGACTAAATGCCGAACACAAGGGGCTCGACACACCAAGCGAAGACGAGGACGAACCCCAAAAGCAGAGCACCAGGAAACAAAAGAGCTTCCCACAAGAAGTAAAAACAGTGAACTTACTTCACATAACAAAACATGTGGCGCCCGTAAAGGTACGCACCACATGGCCCATCCCCAAAGGGTCCCGCCACTGGTTGTCAAAACCAATCATCTTCGATCAGCTGGATTATTCTAGGAATATCAAGAATGTAGGTTGGACTGCCTTGATACTCAATCCAATAATTGGCGGACTCCAGTTTTCAAATGTCCTTATGGACAGCAGCAGTGGACTAAACCTGATATATCAGGATACAATCCAGCACATGGGGATAAACCCAGCAAGAATCCGTCGCAGCAAAACCTCCTTTCAAGGGGTAATACCTGGTCTGGACACCCATTGTATGGGTTTTCTCCGGCTCGAAGTCATATTCGGCTCGGCCGATAACCTCCACCGCGAAAAGCTGACCTTCCATATCGTCCCGTTCTCAAGTCGCTATCAAGCACTACTGGGATGCGAAGCTTTCGCTCGCTTTAACGCAATACCGCATTATGCATCTCTTACGCTTAAGATGCCCGGTCCACGAGGCATCATCTCTTTGAAGTGGAAGCACTAAAGTGCGCCTCCCCAAGCGGAGGACTGTGCGGCCGCTTTGACAGCCCCACAGCAAAACGGCCTCACCAGCCAGAAAACTTCGAAATAGGTCATTAAAGACCACGAACGCGGATAGACGAGTTTGGTGCAAAATCATCATTGATGCAGGCCTAGAAGCCATATACCCCCGCACTAGGGGCTCCACTCATATACAATAAGAGACAATAATATATCTTACTTTATACTTTGTTTATTTTAAACTTTTTTCGGCACGACCCATTTTCAACTCAGTTCCTCTCTTTTACAGATGAACGTCGTGCGGCGCCCGTCCAGGATACGGCACAACGGAGACACAGGCGCAGACGTGCAGTAGGGACCCGTCCTAAAGGATTCTTTTTAGATTAAGACCCTGCGTAAACCTTTTTTACTGTCTCTTGTTGCTACACATCCCCTGGTTTTTTCTTTCTGATATAACCAAGGAGGAGGCTGGCGTCTTGGCATGTGGCCACGTCAGAATTTTTGCACGTACCTGGACACTAGGGGCTTTTTTAATAAAGAGTGTCGTTTCGCCCGCACTCATAAAAGACCGAACACCTTAGGGAGTGTTCGGCGTCGCGAGTTTTGGCATTATATGCATCAGCTCCGAATCATGTCTTTGGTTAAATGTTGGGTTGCCCGGCTCCTGAGTTCGGCTACCTTACGTTCCGCTCTATCGACTAAGGTAGCACCAGGAGAACTACTGCGATTGTGCCCCCGGTTAGGCCAGGGCGAGCACCTCAGTAGAGAAAGCCGAAAACTGACTGTCATGATGCAGCGTGAGACTGTTCAGCCACTCAATGACCTATCGGAATCTATCGGATTCCTCTGCTTTAACGAAGGGCCGCTTCCCGGTCAGGCACATACGTGCCCCGAATTCGGACGAGCGCAGTTGCCACCAAGGAGCTACCTAAAGAGTCTCATTCTCAAACACCTATGGCTAAGTGAAAGTGTTAAAGCATTATAGTCTGGTTGCCTGGCCCGCTGCGCTATCACCTCCTTTGTAGGACCAAGACATTGGGTTAAGTGTGAAAATGCGTCTTCTGCGAGCACCCCCGCACTATGTGCGTGGGGGCTGAAGCCAACGACTGCCAACGACCGAGCACTATCTTAAAACGGCCGCATAGGAGGTGTTCCCAATACTTGGAGGCACAAGTATAAAAAAGGCCACTACAGTTTATCAAAATATTACTTTATAATTACATATGCTATCATAACATAGCATCTTTCAAGCACCGCGTCTCTATTATACGAGCGCCTTCAAGAACTTCCTGAAAATAGTGCTCGGAGGATACTCGGCTTTTGTCCAAATCTCGGGACGCAACAATGGTGGTCTCCATCTCTGCCCAGTATGTCTTAACACCGGCAAGAGCCATCCTAGTGCCCTCTATGCATGCTGACCTCTTCATTGCATTTATACGCGGCACCGCGTCAAGGAATTGCTGCACCAAGCTGAAGTAACTCTTCGGCTCCGATCTCCCCGGCCACAGGTGACCCATGACGTACTTCATGGCGAGTCCAGACAACCTATTCAGTTCGGCCCATTGAGCCAAACGATCATCCACTGCCAGTGGACACTCTGGATTGTGAAACTGTGACCAGAAAAGCTTTTCCACTTCGCGATCTTTCTGATCTCGGAAGTGTTCGGTCGCATCAGCAGCACTCGCTGCCAAATCCAGATAGG
This sequence comes from Triticum urartu, assembly GCF_056163025.1. NCBI lineage: Eukaryota > Viridiplantae > Streptophyta > Magnoliopsida > Poales > Poaceae > Triticum > Triticum urartu. Next base: position 474,466,991 of record NC_141873.1, on the reverse strand, counting down.
TATCCTCCACGCTCCACATCCGGTCCAACGGAGCAAACTTCGGATCACAAAACTTCCTCCGCAGCATAAAGGGCTTTCCAGCCGCAATCTGTTCGGCCTGACGCAGCTCCTCCCTTGCAGCTCTCATCGCAGAGCGAACATCCTTGGCATCGGCAACGGCCTTCTCTAAGTCCGTCTGTCTCGCCCGGTCTTCTTTCTCAAGAAGTTTGCAACGGTCTGCAGCGCTCTTTAACTTCTCGGCCATTTCTTCTTTGCTTCGGCAGTGAGCAGCCTGTTCGGCTTTCAGCTCTTCAAGGGCCTTCTCGGCAGCCGCATCGCTTTTTCTGGCTTGCTCCTTAGCTCGGGCAAGTTCTGCCCTAAGATTCTCCACGGCGGCCATACCATCTGCGTCAAGCATACACATTGTAAGACACTGACATGAAGCTCCTCTTACATGATGCCGCCTAAAGAATTACATACATTGAGCCTCATCAAGCCGCTTGTTGACAAGCGCGATGTCGGCGTCTACCACATCCAGTTGCCGCTTTAGTTCGGCCACATCATCAGTTTGGCTTGATTCCGGACACCTCGCCACCTACATTCAAAGGCGACATCTTAGACCTGGGATTATGATCCTCTGCGTGCCGTCATTTCTTGACAATGCGCAGAGTCTCAGGGGCTACTATCTATACAGGGCGCATCTTACTTATGCACAACTGACAAAAGTGTACATTATCTAACGTACCTCAAAACCCGTCAGTAAACTTTTGACGGCGTCATGAAATCCGCTTTCTATGGATGAAATCCTTTCAATCACCGTGCCCATCAATGCACGGTGCTCCTCTGAGATAGAAGCTCGCCCCAGCAGAATCTTCAGCTCCTCTGGCCGAGCACCAGACGGTACCGGACCTGTCCTATGGCCTCTTTCGAAGGCCGGACGCGGAGAGCCTTGGGAGCCCACATAGCTATCTTCCGCCCCTGCCGGATTCAGAGAAACCCTCCGCAACGACACCTCAGGGTCGCCCGCCTCGCTAGGCGGTACGGCAGGGGGAGGCGTCCCGCTCTCCATCTTCTCTGGAAGAAGATCCCCCGAAGACGAGCTCTGCTAAGAAGGGCTGAGGTCCGAGCTACAAGGTAAAATTTCGGTTAATCTTCTCAGATATAAATCAAGCATTTCTCTCATCCCTCAAAAGGAAAACCTCTCTCTACTTACGGCTCGCTGGAGGGCTGATCCCCTTGAGGGCGTAGTCCGGCCAAGGAACTCCCCGGCGTCGGACCCTCTGACGAGGATTTTCTCCCCCGTTTCGAGGCCATGGTTTCCAGGTCGTTAGAGGCGGCTCTCTTCTTCCCCTTAGGAGAGGAATTGTCAGTTCCTCCCTTCGGGGCAGCCTCCTTCGAGGAGGCCATAGCTTCCTTGTCCTCCCCCTCCAAAGGCATTATCTCCAGCATCCTGACTAGCACGGGATCCGGCCTGGTTTCAGGAAGGGAAGCCGGACACCTGATCAACTTTTCCTTCGCTATCCACTCCTATTTAAAAGGACGGCTCTTTTAGGGGCAAGTTTATGGCAATTATACGGATAGAAGGTCCGGGCACAGGATTGCTTACTTGAGTATCCGGGCGATTGCAGCTTAGGCCTACGTCTTCGGTTAAATCCGGACACATCTCTTGTGATCCAAAGAACATTCTATACATCTCCGCGGGTGTTGCGCCCATAAAATTCTGGAGAGCTCGTGGTCCCTCCGGATTAAACTCCCACAGGCGAAGGGGGCGACGTTTGCCGGGCAATATTCGGCGAATCAGCATGACCTGCGTCACCTTGACCAAATTGATGTCTCCTTCCAAGAGATCCTTAATTCGGCCCTGTAACAGGGGCACGTCTTTGGGCAAACCCCAATCTAATCCTTTGTTGACCCATGACGCTAGCCGTGATGGGGGACCCGAGCGAAAGGCAGGAGGCGCCGCCCACTTGGCGCTCCTGGGAGCGGTGATATAAAACCATTCTCGTTGCCACAAGCCGAGCTCCTCTTGAAAGGAGCCCTCGGGCCATGGAGCATCAGCATTCTTACTTATGACAGCGCCTCCGCACTCTGCGTGCCGTCCCTCGATCATCTTCGGCTCCAACCCAAAAGTCTTGAGCCATAATCCGAAGTGAGGAGTAACACGGAGGAACGCTTCACACACAACGATGAATGAGGAAATGTGGAGGATGGACTCTGGGGCTAAGTCATGAAATTCCAGCCCGTAATAAAACAGCAGCCCCCTCACGAAGGGATCCATCAGGAAGCCTAACCCTCGAAGGAAGTGAGACATGAACACTACGCTCTCACCGGGCCGGGGACTGGGAATAGCCTGCCTTTGAGTAGGCAACCTATGCGGAATTTCGGCGGTCAAGAACTTAGCCTCTCTCAACTTTAGCACGTCCTCCTCCGTGACAGAAGAGGGCATCCATCGGCCTTGAAGGTTGGAACCGGACATTGTCGAAGGTCCGAAGCGCCTGGAATTTGGAGCCTAGGGTGTTGGAACTCGAGGCGACGGGCGAACTCGTTTGAGATTGGAAAAAGGAGTAAGGCCTTGGTCTCTTTATAAGAGGTTGAATACCAGGAGCCCTCCCCGTAACCATTTGGGACTCGCCTTTAATCGAGAAAACACACTAACGGGCACGATTGGGTTACCCACGTCCGTATTGATGAGAGTCCCGTAAAAAGGGGGCACACGATCTCTGCTTTGACAAGACGTGCCAAGGAAACCGCCTCGCAAAACATGCTGAGGTGGATTTGTGTTAATATTATTCTCTCTATGGCAATATGTGGAAACTTATTTTGCAGAGCCGGACACTACTATTGGTGTTTACAATCTTCTATGAAGGACTTGGAGGAGGAACCCGCCTTGCAATGCCGAAGACAATTTGCGCGCCGGACTCGTCGTCATTGAAGCCTGGTTCAGGGGTGAGGGAGTCCTGGATTAGGGGGTGTTCGGGTAGCCGGACTATACCTTCAGCCAGACTCCTGGACTATGAAGACACAAGATTGAAGACTTCGTCCCGTGTCCGGATGGGACTTTCCTTGGCGTGGAAGGCAAGCTTGGCGATGCGGATATTCAAGATCTCCTACCATTGTAACCGACTTTATGTAACCCTAACCCTATCCGGTGTCTATATAAACCGGAGGGTTGTAGTCCGTAGGCAACCAACTCCATACACAACAATCATACCATAGGCTAGCTTCTAGGGTTTAGCCTCCTTGATCTCGTGGTAGATCTACTCTTGTACTACCCATATCATCAATATTAATCAAGCAGGAGTAGGGTATTACCTCCATCGAGAGGGCCCGAACCTGGGTAAAAACATCGTGTCCCTTGTCTCCTGTTACCATCCGGCCTTGACGCACAGTTCGGGACCCCCTACCCGAGATCCGCCGGTTTTGACACCGACATAGATGTAGAGGTAGCATGCCGACCGCGATCACATCGACTTTGGAACCATTTCCCACGCGCATCGTCACCTCGTCCTTAGCCAATCTTCGCTTAATCTGTAGTCCCTGTTTCGAGTTGCAAATGTTAGCAACAGAACCAGTATCAAATACCTAGGTGCTACTGTGAGCATTAGTAAGGTACACATCAATAACATGTATATCGCATATACCTTTGTTCACCTTGCCATCCTTCTTATCCGCCAAATACTTGGGGCAGTTCTGCTTCCAGTGACCAGTCTGCTTGCAGTAGAAGCACTCAGTTTCAGGCTTAGGTCCAGATTTGGGCTTCTTCACTTGAGCAGCAACTTGCTTGCCGTTCTTCTTGAAGTTCCCCTTCTTCCTTTTGCCCTTTTCTTGAAACTAGTGGTCTTGTCTACCATCAACACTTGATGTTTTTCTTGATTTCTACCTTCGTCGATTTTAGCACCATGAAGAGCTTGGGAATCGTTTCCGTTATCCCTTGCATATTATAGTTCATCACGAAGTTCTACTAACTTGGTGATGGTGACTAGAGAATTCTGTCAATCACTATTTTATCTGGAAGATTAACTCCCACTTGATTCAAGCGATTGTAGTACCCAGACAATCTGAGCACATGCTCACTAGTTGAGCGATTCTCCTCCATCTTTTAGCTATAGAACTTGTTGGAGACTTCATATCTCTCAACTTGGGTATTTGCTTGAAATATTAACTTCAACTCCTGGAACATCTCATATGGTCCATGACGTTCAAAACGTCTTTGAAGTCCCGATTCTAAGCCGTTAAGCATGGTGCACTAAACTATCAAGTAGTCATCATATTGAGCTAGCCAAACGTTTCATAACGTCTGCATCTGCTCCTACAATAGGTCTGTCAACTGGCGGTGCATCAAGGACATAATTCTTCTATGCAGCAATGAGGATAAACCTCAGATCACGGATCCAATCCGCATCATTGCTACTAACATCTTTCAACACAATTTTCTCTAGGAACATATCAAAATAAACATATGAAAGCAACAACGCGAGCTATTGATTTACAACATAGATATGCTAATACTACCAGGACTAAGTGCATGATAAATTAAAGTTCAATTAATCATATTACTTAAGAACTCCCACTTAGATAGACATCCCTCTAATCCTCTAAGTGATCACGTGATCCAAATCAACTAAACCATGTCCGATCATCACGTGAGATGGAGTAGTTTCAATGGTGAACATCACTATGTTGATCATATCTACTATGTGATTCACGCTCTACCTTTCAGTCTCCGTGTTCCGAGGCCATATCTGTATATGCTTGGCTCGTCAAGTATAACCTGAGTATTCCGCGTGTGCAACTGTTTTGCACCTGTTGTATTTGAACGTAGAGCCTATCACACCCGATCATCACGTGGTGTCTCAGCACGAAGAACTTTCGCAACGGTGCATACTCAGGGAGAACACTTCTTGATAATTAGCGATAGATCATCTTAAAATGCTACCGTCAAACAAAGCAAAAATAAGATGTATAAAAGATAAACATCATATGCAATCAAAATATTTGACATGATATGGCCATCACCATCTTGTGCTTGTGATCTCCATCTTCGAAGCATCGTCATGATCACCATCGTCACCGGTGCGACACCTTGATCACCATCGTAGCATCGTTGTCATCTCGCCAATCTTATGCTTCCACGACTATCGCTACCGCTTAGTGATAAAGTAAAGCATTACAGCGAAATTGCATTGCATACAATAAAGCGACAACCATATGGCTCCTGCCAGTTGCCTATAACTCGGTTACAAAACATGATCATCTCATACAATAAAATTGAGCATCATGTCTTGACCATATCACATCACAACATGCCCTGCAAAAACAAGTTAGACGTCCTCTACTTTGTTGTAGAAGTTTTACGTGGCTGCTACAGGCTTAAGCAAGAACCAATCTTACCTACGCATCAAAACCACAATGATAGTTTGTCAAGTTGGTGTTGTTTTAACCTTCGCAAGGACCGGGCGTAGCCACACTCGGTTCAACTAAAGTTGGAGAAACTGACACCCGCCAGCCACCTGTGTGCAAAGCACGTCTATAGAACCAGTATCACGTAAGCGTACGCGTAATGTCGGTCCGGGCCGCTTCATCCAACAATACCGCCGAACCAAAGTATGACATGCTGGTAAGCAGTATGACTTATATCGCCCAGAACTCACTTGTGTTCTACTCGTGCATATAACATCAACACATAAAACCTAGGCTCGGATGCCACTGTTGGGGACGTAGTAATTTCAAAAAATTTCCTACGCACACGCAAGATCATGGTGATGCATAGCAACGAGAGGGGAGAGTGTGATCTACGTACCCTTGTAGACCAACAGCGGAAGCGTTATGACAACGCGGTTGATGTAGTCGTACGTCTTCACGGTCCGATCGATCAAGCACCGAAACTACGACACCTCCGAGTTCTTGCACACATACAGCTCGATGATGATCCCCGGACTCCGATCCAGCAAAGTGTCAGGGAAGAGTTCCGTCAGCACAACGGCGTGGTGACGATCTTGATGTTCAACTGTCACAGGGCTTCGCCTAAGCACCACTACAATATTATCGAGGAGTATGGTGGAAGGGGGCACCGCACACGGCTAAGAAAATGATCACGAGGATCAACTTGTGTGTCTAGGGGTGCCCCCTGCCCCCGTATATAAAGGAGCAAGGGGAGGAGTCCGGCCGGCCCTAGGGCGCGCCAAGGAGGAGGAGTCCTCCTCCTAGTAGGAGTAGGACTCCCCTCTTTCCTACTCCTACTAGGAGGGGGAAAGGAAGGGGGAGAGGGAGAAGGAAAGGGGGGCGCCGCCCCCCTCTCCTAGTCCAATTCGGACCAGAGGGGGAGGGGGCGCGCGGCCCAACCTGGCCGCCCCTCTCTCTCTCCACTAGGGCCCATAAGGTCCATTACTTCTCCCGGGGGGGGGGGGGTTCCGGTAACCCTCCGGCACTCCGGTTTTCTCCGAAATCACCTGGAACACTTCCGGTGTCCGAATATAGCTGTCCAATATATCAATCTTTATGTCTTGACCATTTCCAGACTCCTCGTCATGTCCGTGATCACATCCAGGACTCCGAACTAACTTTGGTACATCAAAACTCATAAACTCATAATATAACTATCATTGAAACCTTAAGCGTGCGGACCCTACGGGTTCGAGAACAATGTAGACATGACCGAGACACATCTCCGGTCAATAACCAATAGCGGAACCTGGATGCTCATACTGGCTCCCACATATTCTACGACGATCTTTATCGGTTAGACCGCATAACAACATACGTTGTTCCCTTTGTCATCGGTATGTTACTTGCCCGATATTCGATCGTCGGTATCTCAATACCTAGTTCAATCTCGTTACCGGAAAGTCTCTTTACTTGTTTCGTAATACATCATCTCGCGACTAACTCATTAGTTGCAATGCTTGCAAGGCTTATGTGATGTGCATTACCGAGAGGGCCCAGAGATACCTCTCCGACAATCGGAGTGACAAATCCTAATCTCGAAATACGCCAACCCAACATTTACCTTTGAAGACACCTGTAGAGCTCCTTTATAATCACCCAGTTACGTTATGATGTTTGGTAGCACACAAAGTGTTCCTCCGGCAAACGGGAGTTGCATAATCTCATAGTCATAGGAACATGTATAAGTCATGAAGAAAGCAATAGCAACATACTAAACGATCGGGTGCTAAGCTAATGGCATGGGTCATGTCAATCACATCATTCTCCTAATAATGTGATCCCGTTAATCAAATGACAACACATGTCTATGGTTAGGAAACATAACCATCTTTGATTAACGAGCTAGTCAAGTAGAGGCATACTAGTGACGTTTAGTTTGTCTATGTATTCACACAAGTATTATGTTTCCGGATAATACAATTCTAGCATGAATAATAAACATTTATCATGATATAAGGAAATAAAATAATAACATTATTATTGCCTCTAGGGCATATTTCCTTCAATAGCCCACTTGCACCAGAGTCAATAATCTAGTATACACAGTAATGTTTCTAACACCCATGGAGCTTTGGTGCTGATCATGTTTTGCTCGTGGAAGAGGCTTAGTGAACGGATCTGCAACATTCAGATCCGTATGTATCTTGCAAATCTCTATGTCTCCCACCTGGACTAGATCCCGGATGGAATTGAAGCGTCTCTTGATGTGCTTGGTTCTCTTGTGAAATCTGGATTCCTTTGCCAAGGCAATTGCACTAGTATTGTCACAAAAGATTTTCATTGGACCCGATGCACTAGGTATGACACCTAGATCAGATATGAACTCCTTCATCCAGACTCCTTCATTTGCTGCTTCCGAAGCAGCTATGTACTCCGCTTCACATGTAGATCCCGCCACAATGCTTTGTTTAGAACTACACCAACTGACAGCTCCACCGTTTAATGTAAACACATATCCGGTTTGCGATTTAGAATCGTCCGGATCAGTGTCAAAGCTTGCATCAACATAACCATTTACGATGAGCTCTTTGTCACCTCCATATATGAGAAACATATCCTTAGTCCTTTTCAGGTATTTCAGGATGTTCTTGACCGCTGTCCAGTGATCCACTCCTGGATTACTTTGGTACCTCCCTGCTAGACTTATAGCAAGACACACATCAGGTCTGGTACACAACATTGCATACATGATAGATCCTATGGCTGAAGCATAGGGAACATATTTCATTTTCTCTCTATCTTCTGCATTGGTCGGGCATTGAGTCTTACTCAATTTCACACCTTGTAACACAGGAAAGAATCCTTTCTTTGCTTGATCCATTTTGAACTTCTTCAAAACTTTGTCAAGGTATGTGCTTTGTGAAAGTCCAATTAAGCGTCTTGATCTATCTCTATAGATCTTAATGCCCAATATGTAAGCAGCTTCATCGAGGTCTTTGATTGAAAAACTCTTATTCAAGTATCCCTTTATGCTATCCAGAAATTCTATATCATTTCCGATTAGTAATATGTCATCTACATATAATATTAGAAATGCAACAGAGCTCCCACTCACTTTCTTGTAAATAAAGGCTTCTCCAAAAGTCTGTAAAAAACCAAATGCTTTGATCACACTATCAAAGCATTTATTCCAACTCCGAGAGGCTTGCACTAGTCCATAAATGGATCGCTGGAGCTTGCACACTTTGTTAGCTCCCTTTGGATCGACAAACCTTCCAGCTGCATCATATACAACTCTTCTTCCAGAAATCCATTCAGGAATGCAGTTTTGACATCCATCTGCCAAATTTCATAATCATAAAATGCGGCAATTGCTAACATGATTCAGACAGACTTAAGCATCGGTATGGGTGAGAAGGTCTCATCGTAGTCAATCCCTTGAACTTGTCGAAAACCTTTTGCGACAAGTCGAGCTTTGTAGACAGTAACATTACCGTCAACGTCAGTCTTCTTCTTAAAGATCCATTTATTCTCAATTGCTTGCCGATCATTGGGCAAGTCAACCAAAGTCCATACTTTGTTCTCATACATGGATCCCATCTCAGATTTCATGGCTTCAAGCCATTTTTGCGGAATCTGGGCTCACCATTGCTTCTTCATAGTTCGTAGGTTCATCATGATCTAGTAGCATGACTTCCAGAACAGGGTTACCGTACCACTCTGGTGCGGATCTTACTCTGGTTGATCTACGAGGTTCAGTAGTATCTTGTTCTGAAGTTTCATGATCATCATCATTAGCTTCCTCACCAATTGGTGGAGGTGTCACAGAAACTGGTTTCTGTGATGTACTACTTTCCAATAAGGGAGCAGGTACAGTTACCTCATCAAGTTCTACTTTCCTCCCACTCACTTCTTTCGAGAGAAACTCCTTCTCTAGAAAGTTTTCGAATTTAGCAACAAAAGTCTTGCCTTCGGATCTGTGATAGAAGGTGTATCCAATAGTTTCCTTTGGATATCCTATGAAGACACATTTCTCCGGTTTGGGTTCGAGCTTATTAGGTTGAAGCTTTTTCACATAAGCATCGCAACCCCAAATTTTCAGAAACGACAACTTTGGTTTCTTGCCAAACCACAATTCATAAGGCGTCGTCTCAATGTATTTTGATGGTGCCTATTTAACGTGAATGTGGCTGTCTTTAGAGCATAACCCCAAAACGATAGCGGTAAATCAGTAAGAGACATCATAGATCGCACCATATCAAGTAAAGTACGATTACGACGTTTGGACACACCATTACGTTGTGGTGTTCCGGGTGGCGTGAGTTGCGAAACTATTCCGCATTGTTTCAAATGTACACCAAACTCGTAACTCAAATATTCTCCTCCACGATCAGATCGTAGGAATTTATTTTCTTGTTACGATGATTTTCAACTTCACTCTGAAATTCTCTGAACTTTTCAAATGTTTCAGACTTATGTTTCATTAAGTAGATATACCCATATCTGCTTAAGTCATCTGTGAAGGTGAGAAAATAACAATATCCGCCACGAGCCTCAACATTCATCGGACCACATACATCTGTATGTATGATTTCGAACCAAATCTGTTGCTCTCACCATAGTACCGGAGAACGATGTTTTTGTCATCTTACCCATAAGGCACGGTTCGCAAGTACCAAGTGATTCATAATCAAGTGGTTCCAAAAGTCCATCAGTATGGAGTTTCTTCATGCGCTTTATACCGATATGACCTAAACGGCAGTGCCACAAATAAGTTGCACTATCATTATCAACTCTGTATCTTTTGGTTTCAACATTATGAATATGTGTGTCACTACTATCGAGATTTAATAAGAATAGACCATTCTTCATGGGTGCATGACCATAAAAGATTTTACTCATATAAATAGAATAACCATTATTCTCTGATTTAAATGAATAACCGTCTCGCATCAAACAAGATCCAGATATAATGTTCATGCTCAACACTGGCACCAAATAACAATTATTTAGGTCTAATACTAATACCGAAGGTAGATGTAGAGGTAGCGTGCCGACCGCGATCACATCGACTTTGGAACCATTTCCCACGCGCATCGTCACCTCGTCCTTAGCCAATCTTTGCTTAATCCGTAGTCCCTGTTTCGAGTTGCAAATGTTAGCAACAGAACCAGTATCAAATACCCAGGTGCTACTGCGAGCATTAATAAGGTACACATCAATAACATGTATATCGCATATACCTTTGTTCACCTTGCCATCCTTCTTATCCGCCAAATACTTGGGGCAGTTCCGCTTCCAGTGACCAGTCGGCTTGCAGTAGAAGCACTCAGTTTCAGGCTTAGGTCCAGATTTGGGCTTCTTCACTTGAGCAACAACTTGCTTGCCGTTCTTCTTGAAAATCCCCATCTTCCTTTTGCCCTTTTCTTGAAACTAGTGGTCTTGTCTACCATCAACACTTGATGTTTTTCTTGATTTCTACCTTCGTCGATTTTAGCACCATGAAGAGCTTGGGAATCGTTTCCATTATCCCTTGCATATTATAGTTCATCACGAAGTTCTACTAACTTGGTGATGGTGACTAGAGAATTCTGTCAATCACTATTTTATCTGGAAGATTAACTCCCATTTGATTCAAGCGATTGTAGTACCCAGACAATCTGAGCACATGCTCACTAGTTGAGCGTTTCTCCTCCATCTTTTAGCTACAGAACTTGTTGGAGACTTCATATCTCTCAACTTGGGTATTTGCTTGAAATATTAACTTCAACTCCTGGAATATCTCATATGGTCCATGACGTTCAAAACGTCTTTGAAGTCCTGATTCTAAGCCGTTAAGCATGGTGCACTAAACTATCAAGTAGTCATCATATTGAGCTAGCCAAACGTTTCATAACGTCTGCATCTGCTCCTGCAATAGGTCTGTCACCTGGCGGTGCATCAAGGACATAATTCTTCTGTGCAGCAATGAGGATAAACCTCAGATCACGGATCCAATCCGCATCATTGCTACTAACATCTTTCAACACAATTTTCTCTAGGAACATATCAAAATAAACATATGAAAGCAACAACGCGAGCTATTGATTTACAACATAGATATGCTAATACTACCAGGACTAAGTGCATGATAAATTGAAGTTCAATTAATCATATTACTTAAGAACTCCCACTTAGATAGACATCCCTCTAATCCTCTAAGTGATCACGTGATCCAAATCAACTAAACCATGTCCGATCATCACGTGAGATGGAGTAGTTTCAATGGTGAACATCACTATGTTGATCATATCTACTATATGATTCATGCTCTACCTTTCAGTCTCCGTGTTCCGAGGCCATATCTGTATATGCTTGGCTCGTCAAGTATAACCTGAGTATTCCGTGTGTGCAACTGTTTTGCACCCGTTGTATTTGAACGTAGAGCCTATCACACCCGATCATCACGTGGTGTCTCAGCATGAAGAACTTTCGCAACGGTGCATACTCAGGGAGAACACTTCTTGATAATTAGTGAGAGATCATCTTAAAATGCTACCGTTAAACAAAGCAAAAATAAGATGTATAAAAGATAAACATCATATGCAATCAAAATATGTGACATGATATGGCCATCACCATCTTGTGCTTGTGATCTCCATCTTCGAAGCATCGTCATGATCACCATCGTCACCGGCGCGACACCTTGATCACCATCATAGCATCGTTGTCGTCTCGCCAATCTTATGCTTCCAGGACTATCGCTACCGCTTAGTGATAAAGTAAAGCATTACAGCGCAATTGCATTGCATACAATAAAGCGACAACCATATGGCTCCTGCCAGTTGCCTATAACTCGGTTACAAAACATGATCATCTCATACAATAAAATTTAGCATCATGTCTTGACCATATCACATCACAACATGCCCTACAAAAACAAGTTAGACGTCCTCTACTTTGTTGTTGCAAGTTTTACGTGGCTGCTACGGGCTTAAGCAAGAACCAATCTTACCTACGCATCAAAACCACAATGATAGTTTGTCAAGTTGGTGTTGTTTTAACCTTCGCAAGGACCGGGCGTAGCCACACTCGGTTCAACTAAAGTTGGAGAAACTGACACCCGCCAGCCACCTGTGTGCAAAGCACGTCGGTAGAACCAGTCTCGCGTAAGCGTACGCGTAATGTCGGTCCGGGCTGCTTCATCCAACAATACCGCCGAACAAAAGTATGACATGCTGGTAAGCAGTATGACTTATATCGCCCACAACTCACTTGTGTTCTACTCGTGCATATAACATCAACACATAAAACCTAGGCTCGGATGCCACTGTTGGGGACGTAGTAATTTCAAAAAAATTCCTACGCACACGCAAGATCATGGTGATGCATAGCAACGACAGGGGAGAGTGTGATCTACGTACCCTTGTAGACCAACAGCGGAAGCATTATGACAACGTGGTTGATGTAGTCGTACGTCTTCATGGTCCGATCGATCAAGCACCGAAACTACGGCACCTCCGAGTTCTAGCACACGTACAGCTCGATGACGATCCCCGGACTCCGATCCAGCAAAGTGTCGGGGAAGAGTTCCGTCAGCACAACGGCGTGGTGACGATCTTGATGTTCAACTGTCGCAGGGCTTCGCCGAAGCACCACTACAATATTATCAAGGAGTATGGTGGAAGGGGGCACCGCACACGGCTAAGAAAATGATCACGAGGATCAACTTGTGTGTCTAGGGGTGCCCCCTGCCCCCGTATATAAAGGAGCAAGGGGAGGAGGCCGACCGGCCCTAGGGCGCGCCAAGGAGGAGGAGTCCTCCTCCTAGTAGGAGTAGGACTCCCCTCTTTCCTACTCCTACTAGGAGGGGGAAAGGAAGGGGGAGAGGGAGAAGGAAAGGGGGGCGCCGCCCCCCTCTCCTAGTCCAATTCGGACCAGAGGGGGAGGGGGCGCGCGGCCCACCCTGGCCGCCCCTCTCTCTCTCCACTAGGGCCCATAAGGCCCATTACTTCTCCCGGGGGGGTTCCGGTAACCCTCTGGCACTCCGGTTTTCTCCGAAATCACCCAGAACACTTCCGGTGTCCGAATATAGCCGTCCAATATATCAATCTTTATGTCTCGACCATTTCGAGACTCCTCGTCATGTCCGTGATCACATGCAGGACTCTGAACTAACTTCGGTACATCAAAACTCATAATATAACTATCATCGAAACCTTAAGCGTGCGGACCCTACGGGTTCGAGAACAATGTAGACATGACCGAGACACATCTCCGGTCAATAACCAATAGCGGAACCTGGATGCTCATATTGGCTCCCACATATTTTACGAAGATCTTTATCGGTCAGACCGCATAACAACATACGTTGTTCCCTTTGTCATCGGTATGTTACTTGCCCGAGATTTGATCGTCGGTATCTCAATACCTAGTTCAATCTCGTTACCGGCAAGTCTCTTTACTCATTTCGTAATACATCATCTCGCGACTAACTCATTAGTTGCAATGCTTGCAAGGCTTATGTGATGTGCATTACCGAGAGGGCCCAGAGATACCTCTCCGACAATCGGAGTGACAAATCCTAATCTCGAAATACGCCAACCCAACATTTACCTTTGGAGACACCTGTAGAGCTCCTTTATAATCACCCAGTTACGCTGTGACGTTTGGTAGCACACAAAGTGTTCTTCCGGCAAACGGGAGTTGCATAATCTCATAGTCATAGGAACATGTATAAGTCATGAAGAAAGCAATAGCAACATACTAAATAATCTGGTGCTAAGCTAATGGAATGTGTCATGTCAATCACATCATTCTCCTAATAATGTGATCCCGTTAATCAAATGACAACACATGTCTATGGTTAGGAAACATAACCATCTTTGATTAACGAGCTAGTCAAGTAGAGGCATACTAGTGACGTTTAGTTTGTCTATGTATTCACACAAGTATTATGTTTCCGGATAATACAATTCTAGCATGAATAATAAACATTTATCATGATATAAGGAAATAAAATAATAACATTATTATTGCCTCTAGGGCATATTTCCTTCAATAGCCCCTGGTACTTCCGTGCTTATCTGAATACGGTGCGCGTACATACATGACCGAGAAACCGGTCCTTCGTTAATGCGGGGGAATCTCGGCGATTCCGCTGAGTCCTCGAGTGGTTGCCCAGTCTCGCGCTTTATCATGACAGTCAGTTTTCGGCTTTCTCTATTGAGGTGCTCATCTAGATGAACCAGGGCACAATCGCAGTAGTTCTCCCGGTGCCGCCTTAGCCGATAGAGCGGAACGTAAGGTAGCAAAACACGGGGGTCAGGCAAACCCAACTATTGACCAAAGACATGATTCGGAGCTGATGCATATAAGGCCAAACTCGCGACGCCGAACACTCCCTAAGGTATTCGGTCTTTATAACATATACTGGGCTGAGTAACGCCCTCGATAATAAGCCCTGAATTTCCAGGTACATGCATTAGTCTGACGTGACAAAATGCCAATAACTCTAGCATCCCTCCTGGTTATGTTGAGTATCCAGAGGGTGTAAAGCAACAAGAGACAGTAAAAAAGGTTTACACAGGGTCTTAATCTAAAAAGAAACCTTTGAACGGGGTCGTGCTGCACGTCTGCGCCTGTGTCTCCGTTGTGCCGTGTCTTGGAAGGGTGTAGCATGATGATCATCTATAAGACAGAAAAGCCCAAGTGAAGGTTTTCGTGCAAAAATTTGGTTATTCTTAGTAAACCATTAAAATTCAATCTAAATAAGGTCAAGCTGAACTGTAGTCCTTTTTTCATGCGGGAAGCCCCTAGCACCACCTATGGGGGTATATCCATCGATCCAGTCTTAGGTTTATCTGAGCTGTTACAGCTAGTGGTGCGCCGGACTCGTCTAGCCGTGTACGCGGTCTTGACGATTGATCATTTATTCTGGTTGAAGAGGCTGTTTAGTGTTCGACTGCTAAAGCCGCCACACATTCTTTCGCATGTAAGGAACGCTCTGTGTTTCCGTTAACTATGATGATGCCACGTGGACCGGGCATCTTAAGCTTAAGATAAGCGTAATGCAGTATTGCACTAAAACGAGCGAAGGCCGTTCTTCCGAGTAGTGCTTGATAGCCGCTTCGGAATGGAGCGATGTTGAAGGTTAACTTTTCACTTTGGAAGTTGTCAGGAGAACTGAATACAACCTCTAGTACTAGAGAGCCCATGCAGCGGGCCTCTGGGCCTGGTATTACTCCTTTAAAGGTAGTATTGCTTTGGCTGATTCTTGTCAGGTCTATCCCCATTTTGCGGATTGTGTCCTGATATATTAGATTAAGACTAATTCCGCCGTCCATAAGGACTCGGGTGAGATGGTATCCGTCAATTATTGGGTCTAGTACTAAGGCAGCCGATCCTCCATGCCAGATACTAGTCGGGTAATCCCCGCGATCAAAAGTGATCGGGCAGGCTGACCAAGGGTTGAACTTGGGGGTAGAGGGCTCCACGGTGCATACGTCTCGGAGGGCGTGTTTGCTCCTCCTCTTTGTTACGTGAATCATCTTCACTGTTTTGATCTCTGGTGGGAATTTTTTTCTGCCCCCAGTGTTCGGCTGGTGTCGGTGTCAAAACCGGCGGATCTCGGGTAGGGGGTCCCGAACTGTGCGTCTAAGGCAGATGGTAGTAGGAGGCAGGGGACACGATGTTTTACCCAGGTTTGGGCCCTCTTGATGGAGGTAAAACCCTACGTCCTGCTTGATTATTATTGATAATATGAGTAGTACAAGAGTTGATCTACCACGAGATCGGAGAGGCTAAACCCTAGAAGCTAGCCTATGGTATGATTGTATGTTGTCCTACGGACTAAAACCCTCCGGTTTATATAGACACCGGAAGGGGCTAGGGTTACACAAGGTCGGTTACAAAGGAGGAGATATACATATCCGTATTGCCTAGCTTTCCTTCCACGCCAAGTAGAGTCCCATCCGAACACGGGACGAAGTCTTCAATCTTGTATCTTCATAGTCCAACAGTCCGGCCAAAGGATATAGTCTGGCTGTACGGAGACCCCCTAATCCAGGACTCCCTCAGTAGCCCCTGAACCAGGCTTCAATGACGATGAGTCGGGCGCGCAGTGTTGTCTTCGACATTGCAAGGCGGGTTCCTCCTCCGAATACACCACAGAAGAATTTGAATACAAGGATAGTGTCCTACCCTGCAAAATAAGTTCCACATACCACCGTAGAGAGAATAATATTTCCACAAATCCAATCTGCTGACAGGTTTTGGCAGCATGACATCGTGCCATGGCCCGGTAATTATTCGAACCGTTTTTCCTTAACCAGCCCCGCACATAACACGAGGCGGTTTCTTGACACGTCTTGTCAAAGCAGAGATCGTGTTCCCCTTATTACGGGATTCTCATTAATACGGATGTGGGTAACCCAACTGTGCCTAGGACTCCTAGATTTTGGGCAAGTCCCAAACGGCCACGAGGAGGACGCTTGATATTCACCCTCTTTATAATGGGACAAGGCTTTTACTTCTTCCTTCCCGTGCTTAATCGAATCCTTCCCCCGCCTCGAGTTCTAACACCCAAAGCCCAGGTCAGGTGCTTCAGACCTTCAATCATGTCCGGATCCAGCCTTCAAGGCCAGTGGATGCCTTCCTCCATCACGGAGGAGGATATCAAGAAGTTGAGGGAGGCCAGATACCTGACCGCCGAAATTTCGCATAGGCTGCCCGCCCGAGGGCAGGTCATCCCTACTCCCGAACCCAACGAGAGCGTTGTGTTCATCTCCCACTTCCTCCGAGGACCAGGCCTCATTCTGGATCCCTTTGTCAGGGGTCTTATGTTCTATTACGGGCTGGATTTTAACGACCTAGCCCCGGATTCCCTCCTTCACATCTTGTCATTTATTGTCGTTTGTGAGGCCTTCCTCTGATTTACCCCTCACTTCGGCCCGTGGCTCAAGACCTTTGACGTGAAGCTGAAGATGGTCAAGGGGCAGTACGCATCGTGCGGAGGTGCTCCAATAAGCAAAATTGCTGGCGCTCCATGGCCGAAGGGCTCCTTTCCAGAGGTGTCCGGATTGTGGCAACGGGAGTGGTTTTATGTCACAGCTCCCCGAAGTGCCAAGTGGGTAGCTGCCCCCACCTTCCGCTCGGGCACTCCACCACAACTGATGTCATGGATCAGCAGGGGGCTGAGCTGGGGCCCAACCAATGACGTGCCCATACTGCAGAGCCGCATCCGAGATCTCTTCAAGGGAGATTTCAGTCTGGTTATGGTAATGCAAGTCATGCTGGTTCGTCGAGTCCAGCCTTGCAAACGCCGGCCCCTCGTCATGTGGGAATTCAACCCAGAAGGGCCGTGCACTATTCAGAATTTCCTCGGCCTGACGCACGAGGAGATGTACAAATCATTCTTCGGACCCCAAATAGAGTGTCCGGACACTACCGAGGATGTGGGCCTAAGAAGCAACCGCACCGCGGCCCAAGTAAGTAATCCCATGGATGAACACACTGTCCTTTTCTTTATCATGACATCATTCTGAAGAATCGCTCTTTGACCAGGACTAGATAACAAGGGCGAAGATGATCCGGTGTTCGGCCCCCCTTCCCGAAGGCTTGGACAATCCGGTGCTGGAAAAGATGCTCGAGCCAGCACCTTGCCTAGTGCCCTCAAAGGAAGATGAAGGGGGGAATAAAGAGGGCGAAAGCAGGCCTCCACCACTACCTATTCCAACTGAGGGAATGAGCGTCTCTGTGAGGGAGGACAACCCAGGGGAAGAATCTGACATTCTCTCGCCTCGGGGAAGGAAGAGGACTACCTCTGAGGATCCATAAACCAAGGTTTCCAAACAGGAGAAGAAATCTCCACCGAAGGGTCCTGTCTCGGAGGGTGCTCTTGCCGCACAATGTACGTGTGGGGATCAGCCCTCTAACGAGCTGTAAGTAATCAAAAGTACTTAATAGTGAAGATATCCTACCTTACTTCTGAGGAAAATAACCGAAGCATTTATCTTGCAGTTAGGATCTTAGCCCTTCTCAGCGGAGCTCGTCTTCGGGGGATCTTCTTCCAGAGATGATGGAGAGCAAAACGCCTCCCCCGGACTCCCCAGCTCAAGAAGCGGGCGACCTTGAAGTGTCATCGCGAAGGGTCTCTCCGGATCTGGTGAGGCCAGAAGACAATCCTATGGCCAGCCGAAGTCCCCAGTATCCGGCTCTTGAAGAGAGCAACCGAAAGAGTCCGGCACCATCTGGTATGCGGTCGGACGTACTGAGGGATCTGCTAGAGCGAGCGATTATCTCAGAAGAGCACCGTACGTTGATGGGTACGGTGATTGAAAGGATTTCGTCCGCCGAAAGCGGGTTGCATGAAGCCTTTATGAGTCTACTGACGGGTTTTGAGGTACGTGAAATGATGTACATTTTTGACAGTACCGCACATTTTAAGGTGTGCCCTATGTAGATAGTAGCCCCTAAGACTTTGGTTGTCGTCGAGAACGGCGTCAAACAGAGGATCGTAGTCTGAGGTAATGACCAGACCGCCTTTATGTGCAGGTGGTTGAAGCTCCGGTGGCTAGCTGGACTGATGGGTTTGCCGGACTAAAGCGGCAACTTGATGCGGCAGATGCCGACATTGTGCTTGTCAACAAGCGGCTTGACGAGGCACAGGGTGGGTGATTTTTCTGGTGATCATCACATAATAAGAGCAGCATGATGCCAGCATCTTTAATATGTTGTGACTGCAGATGGAGCTGCCACCATGGAGGCCCTTCAGGCGGAGCTTGCCCGAGCCAAGGAGCAAGCAAGGAGTAGTAATGCAGCCGCTTTAAAGGCGGCCGAAGAGTTAAGAGCCGAAAAGGCCGCACATTGCAAGAGCAAAGAGAAAATGACCAAGATGGCTGTAAAGTTAAAAGACACTGCCGACCGTTGCCAGCTTCTTGATGAAGAAAACTGGGCGAAGGCGACGGACCTGGAAAAGACCACGATGGCGACCAAAGACACCCGCTCTGCGATGAGAGCGAAGAAGGAGGAGCTGCGTCAAGCCGGGGATATCGCGGCTGGGAAACCCTTCATGCTGTGGAGGAAGTTTGGAGATCCTCAGTATGCCCCTCTGGACCGGCTGTGGAGTTCGGCGGACGCATATCTGGACTTGGCGGCGAGTGCTGTCGATGCGGCCGAATACTTCCGAGATCAAACAGATCGTGAAGTGGACAAGCTATTTTGGTCACGATTTAATGTTCCAGAGCGTCCGCTCCCATTGACTGATCAGCTTGCCGAATGGGCCGAGCTGAATAGATTGTCCAGACTCGCCATGAGGTCTGTTGTGGATCATCTGTGGCTGGAAAGGCCAAAGTCGAACAACTATTTTAGTTTGATGCAGCAGTTCCTTGGTGCGGTGCCGTGCATTAATGCAATGAAGAGGTCGGCGTGCATAGAAGGCTCGCGGATGGCCCTTGCCCGTGTCAAAACATACTGGGCGGAGATGGATGCCACCACTGTCGCGGCGCAGGGTTCGGCCATAGGCCGAGTGGCCGCCGAGCACTATTTTGAAGAATATTATGTTTGAATGACATGTATTCCCATTGTAAAAACAATGTTTTATTAAGTTTATCAAGGTTGTATTTATACTTTTGCCCGAAAGTATTGTGATGCCTCCTGTGCGGCCGTTTATGTATGTGTATATAACCTGAAAGATTGCAGTCGTCGGCTTCAGCCCCCACGCATATAATGCGGGGGTGTTCGCAAAAGACGCATGTTCACACTTGATCCAACGTCTTGGTCCATTAAGGAGGTGATAGCGCAGCGAACTAGGCAACCGGACTATAAGGCTTTAACACTTTCACTTAGCCAGAGGAGTTTGATAGTGGGGCTACTATATAGCCCCTGGTGGCTCCGTACTCATCCGAATTCGGGGTGCGTACATGCCTGGCCGGGAAACGGCCCTTCGTTAAGGCGGAGGAATCCCGAAGATTCCAGTAGGTCATTGAGTGGTTGACCAGTCTCACGCTATATCATGACAATCAGTTTTCGGCTTTCTCTACTGAGGTGCTCGTCCGGATGAACCAGGGCACAATCGCAGTAGTTCTCCTGGTGCCGTCTTAGCCGATAGAGCGGAACGTAAGGCAGCAAAACACAGGAGCCGGGCAAACCCAACATTTGACCAAAGCCATGATTCGGAGCTGATGCATATAAGGCCAAACTCGCGACGCCGAACACTCCCTAAGGTATTCGGTCATTATGGTGTAAACCGGGCCTAAACAGTGCCCTTTGTAATAAGCCCCTGGTGTCCAGGTACGTGCAATATTCTGACGTGGCCACATGCCAATACGTCAGCATCCTTCTCCATTGTACTGAGAATCCAGGGGATGTGTATCAACAAGAGACAGTAAAAAAGGTTTACACAGGGTCTTAATCTAAAAAGAATCCTTGGAACGGGTCCCTGCTGCACGTCTACGCCCGTGTCTCTGTTGTGCCGTATCCTGGACGGGTGTAGCACGATGGTCATCTGTAAAAGATAGGAACTTAGTTGAAAAGTTTGTCGTGCAAAAAGGTAGGTTGTACTAAAGAAAATATGTACAGTTCAAGATGAGTAAAGTTGAGCCTAATTGCCCCTTGTTTACGCGCGTTCAGCCCCTTGTATTGTAATAGGGGTATAGCCATCAAACCTGTATCGATTACATATAACTGCACCGGACTCGTCTAACCGCGTTCGTGGTCTTAACGACCTGTCGGATGCTTCAGTTGGTGAGGCCGTTTAGCGTGCGGCTGCCAAGGCAGCCGCACGGTCTTCCACGCACAAGGAGTGCTCAATATTTCCATTTATCGTAATGATGCCGCGTGGACCGAGCATCTTAAGCATAAGAGAAGCGTAATGCGGTATTGCGTTAAAGCAAGCGAAAGCTTCGCGTCCAAGTAGATCTTGATAACCACTTTGGAACGGAGCGATGTGGAAGGTTAACTTTTCGCTGTGGAAGTTATCGGGAAAGCCGAATATAACCTCTAGTGGCAGGGAGCCCGTGCAATGGGCTTCTGGGCCTGGCGTTACTCCTTTAAAGGTAGTATTGCTATGGCTAATTTTTGCTGGGTCTATCCCCATGTTGCGTACTGTGTCCTAATATATTAGGTTTAAGCTGCTGCCGCCGTCCATCAGAACTCGTGTGAAGTGGTATCCGTCAATTATTGGGTCTAGTACCAAGGCAGCCCATCCTGCACGCCAGACACTTGCTGAGTAATCCCGATGGTCAAAAGTGATCGGCTGGGACGACCAGTGGCAGAATTCCGCGGTGACAGGCCCTGGGGCATGTGTCTCTGGGAGTGCCGCTTTGTTTCTCCCCTTTATTACGTGTAACATGTTGACTATTTTGACTTCTGGTGGGAATTTCTTCTATTCCCCAGTGCTTTGCTTGCGAGGCTCGTCCTCGTCTTCGCTTGGTGTATCCTGCCCCTTATGTTCGGCGTTGAGCTTGCCGGACTGCTTGAAGACCCAACATTCTCTGTGGGTATGATTTGCAGGTTTGTCTGGGGTACTATGGATCTGACATATTTGGTCCAGAATCTTGTTTAGACTGGACAGTTCGTCTCTGTTGCCTTTGGAGGGCAGCTCTTGCTGACCTGGACGGGAGCTTCTGAATCCGGCGTTAACCACCGTGCTCTTCGGGTTGTCTTCTTTACTCCGACGCTTGTTTTTGCTGCGTCGTGATTTCCCGTTTCCGTCCCTGACTTCGGATGTACTTCGGTCGCTGGTGCTGCATCGGGCTAACCAGCTGTCCTCGCCCGCGCAAAAGCAGGTCATGAGGCTTGTTAATGCTGCCATTGTTCTTGACTTTTCTTGGCCAAGGTGTCTGGCGAGCCATTCGTCTCGAACGCTGTGCTTGAAAGCTGCTAAGGCTTCGGCGTCCGGACAGTCAACTATTTGGTTCTTCTTGGTGAGGAACCTGTTCCAAAGCTTTCAGGATGACTCTCCGGGCTGTTGAGTTATATGACTTAAATCGTCTGCATCCGGTGGTCGGACATAGGTCCCTTGAAATTTTGCCCGAAAGGCGTCTTCGAGCTCTTCCCAGCTTCCAATGGAGTTTTCGGGGAGGCTTTTAAGCCAGTGCCGACCTGGCCCTTTGAGCTTGAGGGGTAAGTACTTGATGGCGTGGAGATCGTCTCCTCGAGCCATGTGGATATGGAGGATATAGTCCTCAATCCAGACCCCAGGGTCTGTTGTTCCATCATACGCCTCTATGTTTACGGGTTTGAATCCCTTTGGAAATTCATGGTCCAGCACCTCATCGGTGAAACATAGGGGGTGTGTGGCACCCCTGTATTTGGGTGTACCGTGGTGTTCGGATGTTTGTTGTGTTGTATTGCATACTGGAGCGCGCTTGCGTGGCCCGTATATGGATATGGTTGCGCCGTCCTTTTGATGCGAGCCCTCGCGTGGATCGCGTACTGGCTTATGTGCGGCGTCATTTGCCGCTCTGTATTGGCCACGAGGTCGTCTAGCCGACCGGATGGCCGTTTTGTTTTCTAATTGCGGGCGATCTAAGGCCTCCTCATCGAATTCGGGTAGCAACTTTCGCTTCGGGTAGCTCTTGGTGTGGCGATTACCGCCGTACTTCGCTGCAGTGTTGAGTACTTTACTCCATTTGATTCTGAGTGTGTCTTGTGCAGCTCTGAGCCTTTGCTTCTGCTTTTTCAAACTCCTTGCCGTGTCAACAAGCCTTTGATGGGCATTCTATTGCTCTAGGCGCCTGTCTGGTGTGATGTCGTCCGGACTGTTATCTTCGACCGAGTTGGGTTGTTCGGTTTGATTCTCTGTGTTGCACTGGTCGAGCGATGGTTCACCCTGCTCTATCGCTGGGTCTATATGACCGTTGTTTCTGCTGAGGCGGGATTTGGAGCGGCTCTTACGCCGCCGCTTTGACTGCTTATCGAGGGAACAACCCTTCATTGCGTCCTTCCGTTCCCCGTCATCGTTTTCTTTGGGTGTGTCCACCATGAATACATCATATGATGAAGTGGGCGTCCAGTTCCCTGTGGGCAGTGGTTTCTGTTCGTCTCCAGCATCATCATCCATACCGTCGATGTCTTCAGAGTCGAGGTCGAGCATGTCGGTCAAATCTTCGACAGTGGCTACTAAGTGGGTGGTGGGTGGGCGGCGAATTTCATCGTCGTCCGCACCCCAATCCTGTCGGACATAGTTCAGCCAGGACTCTCTTGTTAAGGAGAGTGACCTTAATGAGTTCAGTATGTCGCCGAAGGGCGAGTGCTGAAAGATATCCGCGGAGGTAAACTCCATGATCGACGCCCAGTCGGATTCAATAGGCACGGGCGCAGGCGGTTTGGAGTCCGTGGCCAAGGAAGGATCCGGCAGTGTGGCATCACGGCTCTCATGAAGGGTAAGGTCGATATTCGGCTCGATTGCCACTGATGGTGCGGCCTCCGTGGCAGGGTCTATCCACCCGTCCGTGGATGGCGCAACTGGTTCCGAATTGAGGGTCGGAGCGGTTGCCGGTGCGATCTCCTGGACACTGTCCGATGGCAGAGCTAAATCATGCTCATCGTGGCCGTGTGGCACACTAGGCACGGGCTCGAATCCGTCGAAGATCAAGTCTCCGCGGATATCGACCGTGTAGTTTAAGCTTCCAAATTTGACCTGATGGCCAGGGGCGTAACTCTCGATCTGCTCCAGATGGCCAAGCGAGTTGGCCCGTAGTGCGAAGCCATCGAATACAAAGATCTGTCCGAGGAGAAAAGTCTCACCCTGGACTGCATCGCCATCGATGATCGAAGGAGCCATCAAGCCTAATGGCGACGACAAAGAGGAACTCTCAATGAAAGCACCAATGTCAGTGTCAAAACCGGCGGATCTCGGGTAGGGGGTCCCAAACTGTGCATCTAAGGCGGATGGTAACAGGAGGCAGGGGACACGATGTTTTACCCAGGTTCGGGCCCTCTTGATGGAGGTAAAACCCTACGTCCTCCTTGATTATTCTGGATAATATGAGTAGTACAAGAGTTGATCTACCACGAGATCGGAGAGGCTAAACCCTAGAAGCTAGCCTATGGTATGATTGTATGTTGTCCTACGGACTAAAACCCTCCGGTTTATATAGACATCAGAAGGGGCTAGGGTTACACAAGGTCGGTTATAAAGGAGGAGATATACATATCCGTATTGCCTAGCTTGCCTTCCACGCCAAGTAGAGTCCCATCCGGACACGGGACGAAGTCTTCAATCTTGTATCTTCATAGTCCAACAGTCCATCCAAAGGATATAGTCCGGCTGTCCGGAGACCCCCTAATGCAGGACTCCCTCAGCTGGAGAGGCTCATCCTCATCTTCGCTTGGTGTCTCCCTCCCCTTGTGTTCGGCGTTTAGCTTGCCGGCCTGCTTGAAGAGTCAGCATTCTCTATTGGTGTGATTTGCGGGTTTGTCGGAGGTGCCATGAATCTAACATAGTCTATATAGAATCTTGTTTAGGCTGGACGGTCCATCTCTGCTGCCTTTAAATGGCTTTTTCCGTTGACCGGGTCGAGAGCTCCTGAATCTGGCGTTTACTGCCGTGTTGTTTGGGTTGTCTTCATTGTTTCAACGCTTGCTTTTATTGCGTCGTGGTTTTCCATTGCCATCCTTGACTTCGGATGTGCCTGGGTCGCTGGTGCCGCTACGGGCTAGCCAACTATCTTCGCCCGTGTAAAAGCGGGTCATAAGGCTTGTTAGGGCTGCCATTGTCCTCGGTTTTTCCTGGCCGAGGTGTTTGGCGAGCCATTCATCCCAGACACTGTGTTTGAAAGCTGCTAAGGCTTCGACATCCGAGCAGTCGACAATTTGATTCTTCTTAGTGAGGAATCTGTTCCAAAGCTTTCGGGCTGACTCTCTGGGCTGTTGAATTATATGACTTAAATTGTCTGCATCCGGAGGTCGGACATAGGTCCCTTGAAAATTAGCCCTAAAAGCATCTTCAAGCTCTTCCCAACTTCCAATTGAGTTTTCGGGGAGGCCCTTCAGCCAGTTCCGAGCTGGTCCTTTCAACTTGAGGGGCAAGTATTTGACGGCATGGAGATCATCTCCGCGAGCCATGTGGATATGAAGGATAAAGTCCTCAATCCAGACCCCAGGGTATGTCGTTCTGTCGTATGCCTCTATGTTCACGGGTTTGAATCCTTCTGGAAATTCGTGATCCAGAACCTCATCGGTGAAGCATACGGGGTGCACGGCACCCCTGTATTTGGATGTGTCATGGCATTCTGACGGTTGGAGTGTTCGGTTTTGATTACGTGCCAGAGCGTGCTTCCTAGATTCGTAGATGGACCCGGTCATACCGGCTTTTTGGTGCAAGTCCTCATGTAAATCGTGTGCTGACTTATGTGCGACATCGTTAGCCGCCCTATCGCGGCCATGGGGGTGGTCGATCCGGCTGATTGGCCATTTTATTTTTCGGCTATATAGGCTCTAAAGCCTCGTCATCGATTTCGGGCAGCAGCTTGCGCTTTGGATAGCTCTTTGTGTGGCGGCTGCCACCGTACTTTTCTTCAGTGTCGAGCACTTTGTTCCATCTACTATTGAGTGTGTTTTGCACGGCCTTAAGCCTTTTCTTCTGCTTCTTCAGACTCCTTGCGGTGGCAATAAGCCTTCTGTGGAGGTCCTCTTGCTCCAAGTGCCTTTCTGGGATGATGTGTGCATCGTCGTCCGGACTGTTCTCCTCTCCGGAGATAGGTTGATGAGCTTTACCCTCGGCGTTGCCGTGATGGGACAGCGACACCGTACTATGTTCGCCGTCCGCTGGTTCATCCTGCTTTGTCGTTGGGTCCATGTGGTTGTCGTTTGCTTTGGAGTCGACCGGGGTATTATTCTTTCTTGCGCTGTTATCGCTGTTTTTGCCGAGGCGGGATTTGGAGCGGCGCCTACGTCGTCGCTTTGGTTGCTTCTCGAGGGGATTATCCTTCGCTGCATCCTTCCGTTCCTCATCATTGTTTTCTTTGGGTGTATCCACCATGTATATATCGTGTGATGAAGTGGCTGTCCAGCGCCCTATGGGCGGTGGTTCCTGTTCCTCTCCTACATCGTCGTCTATACCATCGATGCCTTTGGAGCCGAAATCAACCATGTCGGTTAAGTCGTCGATAGTGGCTATTAAGTGGGTGGTGGGTGGGGAACGGATTTCTTCGTCGTCCACTTCCCACTCAAGCCGGACATAGTTCGGCCAAGGGCCTTCCGACAAGGAGAGAGACATTAAAGAATTTAGCACATCGCCCAGGGGCGAGTGCTGAAAGATATCCACGGAGGAAAACTCCATGATTGGCGCCCAATCAGATTCGATAGGCACGGACGCAGGCGGTTTGGAGCCCGTGGCCGGGGACGAATCCAAGGATCCGGCAACACAGGTCTCGTAGGAGGTGAAGTCAGTATTCGGCTCTATCACCGTTGAGTGTGCGGCTTCCGTGGCAGGGTCCATCCACCCATCCTCGGACGGCGTGATCCGCTCCGGATCAAGGGTCGGAGTTGCCACAGGTGTGATCTCCCGAACACTGTCCGGCGGCAGAGCTAGGTCATGCTCGTCGTGGCTGTGTGGCGCACCTGACATTGGCTTGAATCCATCGAAGCTCAAGTCTCCGCGGACGTCGGCAGTATAGTTTAAGTTTCCAAACCTGACCTGATGGCCAGGGGCGTAGCTCTCGATCCGCTCCAGATGGCCAAGCGAGTTGGCCCGTAGTGCGAAGCCACCGAATACGAAGATCTATTCGGGGAGAAAAACCTCACCCTGGATTGCATGATTGCCGATGATCGAAGGATCCATGAAGCCTTATGGTGAAGACATAGTGGAACTCTCAATGAAAGCACCAATGTCGGTGTCAAAACCGGTGGATCTCGGGTAGGGGGTCCCGAACTGTGCGTCTAAGGCGGATGGTAACAGAAGGCGGGAGACACAATGTTTACCCAGGTTCGGGCCCTCTTGATGGAGGTAATACCCTACTTCCTACTTGATTGATCTTGATGATATGAGTATTACAAGAGTTGATCTACCACAAGATCGTAGAGGCTAAACCCTAGAAGCTAGCCTATGATTATGATTGTTGTTGACCTACGGACTAAACCCTCCGGTTTATATAGACACCGGAGGGGGCTAGGGTTACACAGAGTCGGTTACAAGGGAGGAGATCTACATATTCGAATTACCAAGTTTGCCTTCCACGCAAAGGAGAGTCCCACCCAGACACGGGATGAAGTCTTCAATCTTGTATCTTCATAGTCCAACAGTCTGGCCAAATTATATAGTCCGGCTATCCGAGGACCCCCTAATCCAGGACTCCCTCAACGTGTCTCCCATTACATATTTGAAGGGGGTTTTCTCAGGATTATCAAAGTGGTACATAATATTTTTCACATAACCAGCATCGAGGGTTTTAGGAGGTTCCCCATCTCCATGAGTAGCAGGTACACCTATTTTTTTGATATTTCGTGTTCCATATCCATAACTAAAGATAGAGAACAACTTAGAACAGCAAATAAAAATTACTTAGTGATAAAGCAAACAAGCACACACGAGAATATTCACCCCACGCTATAACTCCCCGGCAACGGCACCAGAAAAAGGTCTTGATAACCGACAAGTATAGGGGATCAATTGTAGCCTCTTTCGATAAGTAAGAGTGTCAAACCCAACGAGGAGCTAAAGGTAGAACAAATATTCCCTCAAGTTCTATCGATCACCAATACAACTCTACGCACGCTTAACGTTCACTTTATCTAGAATAAATATGAAACTAGAAGTACTTTGTAGGTGTTTTTGGATAGGTTTGCAAGAATATTAAGTGCACGTAAATAAAAAGTAGGGGCTGTTTAGGTAAAGAATCAATAAAGTTAGTATAGCGAGTGTGGAAAAGTGGTGGTAGGAGTTGCAAAATTGTCCGTAAGCAATTGACTACTTTACTAGGCCGATATCAAGTTTTATGTGGGAGATGCCACTGCTAGCATGTCATCCTTGACTTGGAATTCTATGCACTTATGATTGGAACTATTAGCAAGCATCCGCAACTACTAATGTTCATTAAGGTAAAAACCAACCATAGCATTAAGATATATTGGTCCCCCTTCAATCCCGTATGCATCAATTTCTATGCTAGGTTGAAGCTTCTGTCACTCTTGCCCTCCAACGCATAGTCCTATCAACATACAACTAACCCTATGGTGTGATCCACGCGCGCGCTCATATGATGGGCACCAAAGGACATCAACATAACCACAAACAAATTAAATCAATCATAGTAATTCACCAATCACCGATAGGACAACGAAAATCTACTCAGACATCATATGATGGCAACACATCATTGGATAATAATACGAAGCATAAAGCACCATGTTCAAGTAGAGGGTACAACGGGTTGCGGAAGAGTGGACCACTGTAGATAGAGGGGGGAAGGTGATGGATATGTTGGTGAAGATGGCTGAGGTGTTGGTGTAGATTGCGGTGAGGATGATGGCCCCCGGTGGCGTTCCGGCACCACCGGAAGCGAGGGGAAGAGAGCCCCCCTTCTTCTTCTTCCTTGACCTCCTCCCTAGATGGGAGAAGGGTTTCCCCTCTGTTCCTTGGTCTCCATGGCATGGGAGGGGCAAGAGCCCCTCCGAGATTGGATATGTCTCTCTGTTTCTCTCTGTTTCTGCGTTCTAGGATTCTGCCCTTTCACCGTTTCTTATATATCCGAAGATCTGTAACTCCGACTGGATTGCAACCTTCGCCCAGATTTTCTCCAAAAATTAGCTTTCTTGCGGCCAAAGAAGAGCAGCAACCGCCTTAGGGGGGGCACGAGGGTCAGGGGCGCGCCTAGGGGGGCAAGCGCACCCCGCTCCCTCGTGGCCCCCTCGGGCATCGTCTCGCGTTGATTCTTCTTCCCATATTTCACAAATATTCCAAAAATATTCTCCGTCCGTTTTTATCCCATTTGGACTCCGTTTGATATGGATTTTCTGTGAAACAAAAAACATGCAACAAACAGGGCACTTGATCAATATGTTACTCCCAAAAATAGTATAAAAATTTGCCAAAAGTATATGAAAGTTGTAGAATATTGGCATGGAACAATCAAAAATTATAGATACGACGGAGACGTATCAGTGGACCCACCCGGTGGACCCCCGGACACCTTTCGGTGGTCCTGGTACAATACCGATAACCCCTGAAACCTTCCAGCGACTGAAACTAGACTTCCCATATATAAATCTTCACCTCCACACCATTCCGGAACTCCTCGTGATGTCCGGGATCTCATCCGGGACTCCGAACAACTATTGGTAACCACATACAATTCCCATTACAACTCTAGCGTCACCGAACCTTAAGTGTGTAGACCCTACGGGTTCGGGAACCATGCAGACATGACTGAGACATCTCTCTGGCTAATAACCAATAGCGTGATCTGGATACCCATATTGGCTCCCACATGTTCCATGATGATCTCATCGGATGAACCACGATGTCGGGGATTCAATCAATCACATATACAATTACCTTTGTCTATCGGTATGTTACTTGCCTGAGATTCGATTGTCGGTATCCCCATACCTCGTTCAATCTCGTTACCGACAAGTCTCTTTACTCGTTCTGTAATGCACGATCCCGTGGCCAACTCCTCAGTCACATTGAGGTCATTATGATGATGCATTATCGAGTGGGCCCAGAGACACCTCTCCATCATACGGAGTGACAAATCCCAGTCTCGGTTCATGCCAAACCAACAGACACTTTTGGAGATACCTGTAGTGCACCTTTATAGTCACCCAGTTACGTTGTGACGTTTGATACACCCAAAGCACTCCTACGGTATCTGGGAGTTACACAATCTCATGGTTTAAGGAAATGATACTTGACATTAGAAAAGCTCTAGGAAACGAACTACACGATCTTGTGCTATGCTTAGGATTGTGTCTTGTCCATCACATCATTCTCCTCATGATGTGATCCCGTTATCAACGATATCCAATGTCCATGGTTAGGAAACCATAACCATCTATTGATCAACGAGCTAGTCAACTAGAGGCGTACTAGGGACATGTTCTGGTCTATGTATTACGGTTTCCGGTTAATACAATTATAGCATGAACAATAGACAATTATCATGAACAAGGAAATATAATGATAACTGTCGGTGTCAAAACCGGCGGATCTCGGGTAGGGGGTCCTGAACTGTGCATCTAGGTCGGATGGTAACAGGAGGCAGGGAACACTTTTTTTTACCCAGGTTCGGGCCCTCTCGATGGAGGTAATACCCTACTCCTGCTTGATTAATATTGATGATATGGGTAGTACAAGAGTAGATCTACCACGAGATCAAGGAGGCTAAACCCTAGAAGCTAGCCTATGGTATGATTGTTGTGTATGGAGTTGATTGCCTACGGACTACAACCCTCCGGTTTATATAGATACCGGATAGGGTTAGGGTTACATAAAGTCGGTTACAATGGTAGGAGATCTTGAATATTGCATTGCCAAGCTTGCCTTCCACGCCAAAGAAAGTCCCATCCGGACACGGGACGAGGTCTTCAATCTTGTATCTTCATAGTCCAGGAGTCCGGCTGAAGGTATAGTCCGGCTACCCGAACACCCCCTAATCCAGGACTCCCTCAGTAGCCCCCGAACTAGGCTTCAATGACGACGAGTCCGGCGCGCAAATTGTCTTCGACATTGCAAGGCGGGTTCCTCCTCCAAGTCCTTCGTAGAAGATTGTAAACACCAAGAGTAGTGTCCGGCTCTGCAAAATAAGTTTCCACATATTGCCATAGAGAGAATAATATTGACACAAATCAAATCTGCCGACGTATTCCGCAGTGTGTCATCACACTACAGCCAAGTCCTTTACTCGAATCGTTTTTACTTTTCCACCTTAGCATGTTTTGCGAGGCGGTTTCCTTGGCACGTCTTTGTCAAAGCAGAGATCATGTACCCCCTTTACGGGATTCTCATCAATACGGACGTGGGTAACCCTAACCGCGCCATTTATCACGGCGCTTGGGAGGCAAGCGAGTTTTACTAGGCTGGCGGGGACGCACAACCGCATCCGCCCATATAAGGGGATGAGGATCCACCATTTTACCTACGCCTTCTTCCTCTTTTTCCTATCCATCTCCTGCGCACTCGAGCTCCAGCGCCCAAGCCCGCACTTCCTACCTCAACCTTCTCCAGCAATGTCCGGAGCGGGAGGCAAGTGGATGGTCTCCTCCGTCACGGAGGGCCATGTCAAAAGGCTAAGGAAGGCTGGATACTTGTCCAAAGACATCGCGCACCGGCTTCCCGAGGAGGGGCAGCTTCTCCCCACCCCAAGGCCCCATGAGAGGGTAGTATTCCTTCCCCACTTTCTCCATGGACTGGGTTTTCCACTCCACCCATTTGTCCGGGGGCTCATGTTTTACTATGGCCTGGATTTCCACGATCTGGCCCCGAACTTCGTCCTCAACATCTCGGCGTTTATCGTCGTGTGCGAGGCTTTCCTCCGCATCCGCCCCCATTTCGGCCTCTGGCTCAAGACCTTCAATGTCAAGCCCAAGGTGGTGCGCGGCAGCCAGGCGGAGTGCGGAGGCGCCATGGCGGGCAAGATGGCCAACGTCCTATGGCTCGAGGGCTCCTTCGTGGAGACCCTGAAGGGGTGGCAATCGTGTTGGTTTTACATCACCGAGCCGTGCGATCCGAAATGGATCGCAGTCCCCGAGTTCCGATCCGGACCCCCCACGCGGCTTATGTCCTGGAAAGAGACGGGCCTGTCGTGGGGCGACAAAAAAGAGCTGACCGGACTGCAGACATGCATCCAGTCCCTGGTGAGCAAGCCGATCAAGCTCGTCAATGTAGTCCAGGTTATGCTCGTCCGCCGGATCCTCCCGTGTCAACAACGGGATTTTAATCTGTGGGAATTCGACCCGGCGCAGCACCGAACCCTTAACAGGCTCTTCGACACGACGTATGAAGACGTCTGGAGGGTGCTAACCAAAGGCTCCGAGGCTCCCACATCCGCTTCCGAGGACCGCGGATACAGCTCGCAGCGTCACACTAGCGAGGTAAGCCATTTTCACCTTTTACAGGGTGTTAAGTTTTTTTCATAGTTTGACTCTATGCGGGATCTAAGCTCCCTTACCTTTGACAGGCTTGGCGGGCGAAGTCCGGATCGATTAACTGTCCGGCTCCCTTGCCCGAAGACCCAGCCCCCGCTCAACTAGCGAAGCTGCTAGTTCCGACACCTTATGTGGTGCCGGAGAAGAAGGCCAAGAAGAAGAAGGCCACAGGGACTCGAAAGAGTTCCCGGCATATGGTGGTGTCAGACTCGTCGTCCGACGAGTCCGAGACGCACTCCTCCCGTGGAGACGAGGAGGAGGAAGAAGAAACCTCTCCCCCTCCAGCAGGGGGAGGAAAGAAGAGGAAGGCTGCCCCAGTAGGGGGGGGGGCGAAGGGTCCAAGAAGAGGAAAACCCCTCCGCCGGACTACGCCCCCGACGCCAACGAGGACGAAGAGGAGTGGCCGGACAGGACCAGGCATCCGGTGAAATCGTAAGTGTTCGGATACCAGAGTAACTCATGATATTCCTCTTGTTGCACAGCTTTCCCTAATGTCGAATATAATCATGCAGCCCGCCCCGGGCCGAACTCAACGAGTCGTCGAGCGGCTCCCTGGATTCATCGGACGTGAACTCAGTTCCGCCCGCTGTCTCCCCCCGCACTGCGGATGACGCCGAAGTGGCGTCGCAACGAGCTCCGGGGCAGGAGGAGGTGGTCCTGGAGGAGCCGCGAGGCGACCTCCCGGACTCCAGGAGTAAAGGGGACAAGACCCCCCAGGGCTCCAAGTCTGGCTTTGTGCCGGACACCGCGCCGGAATCTTCATTTCCGGACCGCGGTAGGCGAACTCCTTCCAAGAGGAGCAAGCCTTCTGAGCCGGCGGACTCCATCCAACCGGAGGTGCCGGACAATCTGCTCGAGGTGCTTGACGGCGCCTCCATCGACGGGGAGCACCGTACTATTATGAGTACGGTGATCCAGAAGGTTCAGTACGCCAAGAGCGAACTGAGTGAAGCTTGCGCTAGCCTCCTAACAGGCTTCGAGGTAAGTAAAATATATGTAAAAATATTACCGCATAGACAGTAGCCCCTGATGCTCTGTTTGGCGTTCGAAAAGAAAAGCCGAATAGAGGATCTAGTAAATTTCGCAGGAGTCTAACAAAAAGAGTCAATATGCGTATGCAGGCTTCGCTGCTAGCCACCGCCGCACTGACTGCGGAGGTGGGTGCCCTGAAACAGGGACTCGAGCGGACCGAGCAAGAGCTCGGCCTTGCCAAGCGGCAGCTCGAGGAAAAAGAAGATAGGAAATACCTTACAGAAAAAGTGCCTATAGAGAGGCGTGATTGCAAAAAATAACAGGATTGCACTGCTTATTACAGGGGCCACGACTGAGGTGGCGACCCTCAAGCAGGCGCTGTCCGAGGCTGAAAAGAAAACGGCCGCGGAGCGCACCGAGCGAGAGAAACTTGGGGCTCAGGTTGGCGAGGTGCAGCAAGAGCTTCAGGCTCTCATGAAAAAACATGAGAGTTTGGAGCTTGAGTCAAAGACCCAAGCGTCCGAGCTCGCAGCGGCCCTTGAGACTGCCAAGTCTGCCAAGGCCGAAGCCCAAAAGGCCCTCCAAGAGTTGGAGGAGATGAAGAAGATAGCAGCGGGTAAGGCATTCTTTATGCAAAGCAGAAATATAAAAGTAAACTACTTGTTACTTACCCGAATCCGGAGCTCTCTAGGGGCGTTCGCAGATCTTCCCCGCAGCGTATTCGCCGCCGCCGCATTCTACCGAGCTGAAGAGGGCAGCTCGACAGAGAAGGTGTTCTGGTCTCAGTATGCTGAGGCCGGACACCCTGTGCCCTTGAGTGACCAGCTGAAACAGCTGGTCGAGCTCCACAAGGCGGCCGAACAGGCCATGAAGGGCTTCATAGTTTGGCTGTGACCCGGAGAGGCCCTGCCTGGGAGCTACTTCGGGCTGGTGTGGCGGCTGGTGGAGGCCTGTCCAAGGCTCGAGGTCATCAAGCGCTCCGTCTGCATCGAAGGTGCCCGTAGGGCCCTTGCCCGTGCAAAGGTGCACTGGGGTAAGCTAGATGGTGAAAAGCTTGTGAGGGACGGGCCGCCACCGGGGAAGGAGCATCGCAAGCCCGAGAACTATTACAAGGATGTTCTTGCAGGTGCCCGCCTTGTGGCGGATGAATGTACCAAGGATGTAATTTTTGAATAAACTCGCTCGTTTTTATCCTGTGCGCTGAAAACTTGTTCATAGGCGCTTTAAGCAATGCTTGTTGAATTTAAAATATTATTTTCTATGCGTCCGTTTATCAAAAAATTGAGGGATGGCCAGTCGTCGGCTTCTGCCCCCATGCCACTAGTGCTGGGGTGTTCGGGATAAACCTGAGCGCTCTTTTTCCCATAGTTGGGTCCTTCGAGGGAGGCGCTCAGCACAACGAACCGGGCAATCGGACTATAATGCTTGAACACTCTCACTTAGCCATAGAACTTTATAATTTTAAATTTCGGCGAAGCCCCTAGTTCGGAAGACCGAGTTCGGGGCGCTATCCACGCCTTGGCCGGACAAAATCCGGCTCCTCGCTCGAAGCGGCATAAGTCTTTAGGGACTCGAAAAACCTCTCGAACAGCGACCGGTCTCTCGCCTCATCATGACAGTTAGTTTTAGCTTTCTCCACTGAGGTGCTTAACCCAGCTCAACCGGGGCACAATCGCAGTGGTTCTCCTAGTGCTACCTTAGCCGATATAGCGGAACGTAAGGCACCAAAACATAGGAGCCGGGCAAACCCAACTATTGACCCAAATCATGATTTGGAGCCGATGCATATAATGCTATAAGTTCGGGGTGCCGCACTTGTGAAAGTGTACGGGCTTCTCACACAATATTTAAAGGGTACTGAAGCCCCTGGCGTACTTGCCGTACCACAGTGTACGGGCGCAACATGTCATTAATGAACATATATAAAAGAGAGTAATGCAGA
The DNA here is from genome assembly GCF_056163025.1 of Triticum urartu. Taxonomy (NCBI): domain Eukaryota; kingdom Viridiplantae; phylum Streptophyta; class Magnoliopsida; order Poales; family Poaceae; genus Triticum; species Triticum urartu. Next base: position 474,431,644 of record NC_141873.1, on the reverse strand, counting down.
AAATAGACAAAAGCTATGCATTGTTTATAGAGAGGCTATTTATCAAAGCCGAACAATACAAGGAGTGCGATAAGCAAAAAGATATTTGGACTATTCAGTATGTCCTGACCAGGGGCAGGCCGCGGAATTGTATTTAAAACAGGTATACCGCTCGTAACAGAGACCACCTGGGAGTTCCATAATGCGGCATGGCTTGTCTGCCTCCCTGGATCTTGCATCGTTTGTGCGGCAGTCGAATTGCGAACAGGTCGTCCGAAGTATGGAGTCCTGAAAGTAAGAAAAAATGAAAAAAAGAATCCGGCAGCCCCTAGTACGTTTTAAGCCGTATTTTAGGCGTGCCGTTATTGTGCCCCTTCCCATGTGCCCATGGTATTTTAAGGGCGTATTTATGTACGCGAGGTACTGGTTTTGCTATGTCGCGAAAGCTGGGGTTGGGGCCGCATTGCTACGCTTGCTATGGGTGTGCCAGGCTGTTCTGCTGTGGGTTACTCCGGGCGCGCTTGGCAGTGTCTGACTTTTTAATGGCCGGACCGGAGAATTTCCTGAGAAAGCTACTATGTACCTCCGCTGCGAGAGCCGCCGTATGCTCCTCCATACGGAGGGAGCGTTCGGTGTTTCCGTTGACCGTAATTACTCCTCGAGGGCCTGGCATCTTGAGCTTGAGATATGCGTAGTGCGGCACCGCATTAAACTTTGCGAATGCGGTTCGTACGAGCAGGGCATGATAGCCACTGCGAAACGGGACTATATCGAAGATTAACTCTTCGCTTCGGAAATTGTCCGGGGATCCGAAGACCATGTCAAGTGTTACTGAGCCTGTACAGTTGGCTTCTACACCTGGTATAACGCCTTTAAAGGTCGTTCTTGTGGGCTTAATCCTTGAGGGATCTATGCCCATTTTCCGCACTGTATCCTGATAAAGCAGGTTCAGGCTACTGCCACCGTCCATGAGGACTCTTGTGAGATGAAATCCGTCGATGATTGGGTCGAGAACCAATGCGGCGAAGCCGCCATGACGGAAGCTAGTGGGATGGTCCCTTCGATCAAAAGTGATCGGGCAGGAGGACCATGGGTTGAACTTTGGGGCGACTGGCTCTATCGCGTATACGTCCCGTAGCACACGCTTCCGCTCCCGCTTGGGAATGTGGGTTGCGTATATCATGTTCACCGTCCGCACTTGTGGGGGAAAGCCCTTCTGTCCATTGTTGTTCGGCGGCTTGGGCTCCTCGTCGTCGCTGTGCAGCCCCTTGTCTCTGTTTTCGGCCCTTAACTTGCCTGCCTGCTTGAACACCCAACAATCCCTGTTAGTGTGATTGGCTGGCCTTTCGGGGGTGCCATGTATCTGGCACAAGCGATCGAGTATTCGGTCCAAACTGGACGGGCCCTGAGTATTCTTTTTGAATGGCTTTTTCCGCTGACCGGATTTATAGCCTTTGAATCCGGCATTGACTGCTGTGTCTTCATTGTTGTCGCTGTTAACGCGGCGTTTTTGCTTATTCCGATGTGTCCTGCCACTTTTGTCCTTGGTATCCGAATTACCAGGGTTCTTTGATAAGTTGTTACTGCGAGCTAGCCAACTGTCTTCTCCCGCGCAAAAGCGGGTCGTGAGTGTCGTGAGGGCTGCCATGGATTTCGGGTTTTCCTGTCCCAGGTGCCGGGCAAGCCACTCGTCGCGGATGTTATGCTTGAAGGCTGCTAGGGCCTCTGCGTGCGGACAGTCGACTATCAGGTTTTTCTTTGTTAGGAACCGTGTCCAGAATTGTCTGGCCGATTCTTCTGGCTGCTGAATTATGTGGCTTAAGTCGTCGGCATCCGGCGGTCGCATGTAAGTGCCCTGGAAGTTGTCGAGGAATGCGGCTTCCAGGTCCTCCCAAGAACCGATCGAGTCTGCTGGCAAGCTGTTAAGCCAATGCCGGGCCGGTCCTTTAAGTTTGAGCGGGAGGTATTTGATGGCGTGTAGATCATCGCCGCGTGCCATGTGGATGTGAAGGAGATAATCCTCGATCCATACCGCCGGGTCTGTTGTGCCATCGTATGATTCGATGTTTACGGGTTTGAAACCCTCTGGGATTTTATGATCCATTACTTCATTCATGAAGCATAGCGGGTGTGCGGGGCCTCTGTACTGGGCTATATCACGACGCAGCTCGGAAGAGCTATGTCTTTTGTGTTCGGCCCGGCCGGATTTGTTGTATCCGGCGTGAAGATCATTATCACATGTTGTAGGGCGCCTGCGCGATCCGTAGATCGATCTTGTTTGTCTTGCCTTATCCTCCAGTATGTCTTGCAGGTCGGGCGCATTTTCCCGTGCCTTAGTTGAGCGGCGTCGGGGCATGGCTTGGGTGGAGGGCCGAGAGGCCTCTCTATCGCGGCCGCGAGGTGGACGGTCTGCCATGTCATGCGTTGGTGATGTAGGTGCTTCCTCCTCTGATCGGGGTAGCGGCCTGCGCTTCGGGTAACTCTTGGAGAGGCGTTCGAGTTCATACTCGTCGGCCGCAAGGACTTCAGTCCATCTGTCAGCTAGCAAATCTTGGGCAGCTTTAAGCTGTTGCTGCTTTTTCTTGAGGCTGCTTGCCGTGGCTAAAAGCCTGCGTTTAAAACGCTCTTGTTCGGCGGGGTCTGATGGTATGACGAATTCGTCGTCATCGAGGCTTGCCTCGTCTTCGGAGGGAGGCATATAGTTATCATCCTCGACCTCTCGGTTTGCCGCTCTCTCATGAGGGCTGGCTTCTCCATCTTCCTGCGCCGAATCTTGCTGAGGTGGGTGTTCTTCGGCGCTATCCGGGGTAGTATTGTCTCCCGTGCCGGAATCACCGTTTTTACTTTGGCGGGATTTAGAGCGGCGCCGCTGACGCCGGCGCTTTGGCTGTTTCTTGGGGGCGTTATCCCCCACTGTTCCATCGCCATCTCCATCTTTTGGAGTATCCACCATATATATGTCATAGGACGAGGTGGCCTTCCAGCGCCCTACAGGTGCTGGTTCCTGTTCGTCTCCTACATCGTCGTCCATGCCGTCGATGTCTTCGGAGCTGAAGTCAAGCATGTCGGTTAGATCGTTGACAGTGGCTACAAAGTGGGTGGTGGGTGGGCTTTGAATTTCCTCATCATCCGTATTCCACCCTCGCTGACCGTAGTCCGGCCAGGGCTCTCCTGATAAAGAGAGAGACTTGAGAGAATTTAGGATGTCGCCAAAAGGCGAATGCTAAAAGATGTCTGCGGTGGTGAACTCCATTATCGGCGCCCAATCGGATTCGATTGGCAGGGGCGCGGGGGGTTCAGAGTCCGGAGAGGAGTCCGGATCCTCGGAGTCACGGGTCATGCAGAGCGCGGGGCTAGCGTTTGGCTCGATCGCTTTTGGGATCGCAGCCCCCGAGGTGGCGTCCAACCGCTCATCCTCGATTGGCGCAACAGGCTCCGAGTTAGGGCTCGGAACCGATGCGTATGCGGCCTTCCAGGACCTGTTTGGCGGCAGAGCTATATCATGCCCATCGAGGCAGTGCGGCGCGCTTGGCTGTGGCTCGAATCCGTTGAAGATCAAGTCCCCGTGGATGTCAGCCGTGTAGTTTAGGCTTCCAAACCTGACCTGATGGCCAGGGGTGTAGCTTTAGATCTGCTCCAGGTGGCCGAGTGAATTGGCCCGCAGAGCGAAGCCGCCGAAGACGAAGATCTGTCCGGGGAAAAAAGTTTCACCCTGGACCGTATCATTGTTGATGATCAAAGGAGCCATCGGGCCTAAAGGCGACGACACAGAGGAACTCTCAATGAAAGCACCAACGTCGGTGTCAAAACTGGCGGATCTCGGGTAGGGGGTCCCGAACTGTGCGTCTAGGCCGGATGGTAACAGGAGGCAGGGAACACTTTGTTTTACCCAGGTTCGGGCCCTCTCGATGGAGGTAATACCCTACTCCTGCTTGATTAATATTGATGATATGGGTAGTACAAGAGTAGATCTACCACGAGATCAAGGAGGCTAAACCCTAGAAGCTAGCCTATGGTATGATTGTTGTGTATGGAGTTGATTGCCTACGGACTACAACCCTCCGGTTTATATAGATACCGGATAGGGTTAGGGTTACATAAAGTCAGTTACAATGGTAGGAGATCTTGAATATCGCATCGCCAAGCTTGCCTTCCACGCCAAGGAAAGTCCCATCTGGACACGGGACGAGGTCTTCAATCTTGTATCTTCATAGTCCAGGAGTCCGGCTGAAGGTATAGTCCGGCTACCCGAACACCCCCTAATCCAGGACTCCCTCAATAACCATTTTATTATTCCCTATAGGGCATATTTCCAACAAGGGGGCCCACCAGGTGGGCACAACCCACTTGGGCACGCGAGCGAGCCCAGGCGCGCCCTGGTGGGTTGTGCTCACCCAGGCCCACCTCCGATGCCCATCTTCTGGTTTATCAGTCATTTTGACCTAGAAAAAAATAAGGGGAGTACTTTCGGGATGGAGCACCGCCGTCTCGAGGCGGAACTTGGGCAGGAGCACTTTTTCCCTCTGGCGGAGCGATTTCGCCGGGAGAACTTCCCTCCGGGAGGGGAAATCATCGTCCTCATCATCACCAACAACTCTCCCATCTTAGGGAGGGAAATCTCCATTAACATCTTCAACAACACCATCTCATCTCAAACCCTAGTTCATCTCTTGTGTTCAATCTTGTTATCGGAACTACATATTGGTGCTTGTGGTTGACTAGTAGTGTTGATTACATTTTGTAGTTGATTACTATATGGTTTATTTGGTGGAAGATTATATGTTCAGATCCAATATGCTATTTAATACCCCTCTGATCATGAGCATGTTTATCATTTTTGAGTAGTTACTTTTGTTCTTGAGGTCACAGGAGAAATCATGTTGCAAGTAATCATGTGAACTTGATATGTGTTCCATATTTTGATAGTATGTATATTGTGATTGAAAGTGCGTTAAGTCGACTAGAGGGGGCTGAATAGGCGATTTTATGAATTCTTCACTAAGGAATTTCAGGGTGAGGAAATTCCAAAGCGAGGAACTACTTGCAGCGGAATAAGTACTCAGATGCAGACATAACATAACGTAAGCACAATCATCATGATGAAATTAAGAACTAGTACAGAGTACAGAAAGCGTAAACACACGATAAGCAGGCTGAAGACAAACTAACTGAAGAAATTGAACTAAGGAAATTGAGAAAGTCTTCAGTCAAAGTCTTCAAATAGTAACGATCAAGTGCACAACACGGTAATGGGGAAATGAAAGGGTTGAGGAAATAGAACCAGTTAGCTCGGTGAAGACAATGATTTGGTAGACCAGTTTCAACTGTTGTAAGAGTCGTACGTCTGGTTGGAGCGGCTAGGTATTTAAACCTGAGGACACACAGTCCTCACCATATTCTCCTTGAGCTAAGGTCACACAGACCTCGCCCAACCACTCGTGGTAAGTCTTCAGGTGACCTCCAAACCTTCACAAACATGGTCACCCGGTGATCCACATTTTCCTCTTGGATGCTCTAGACCCTGACGCCTAACCGTCTGGAGGATGCATAGTCCTCAAAGGTAACAAGTGTTGATTCCACATAGGAACAATCTCTTCAGTGATGCTCAATCACTTTGGGTTTGTAGGTGTTTGGTTTGGGGTTTTGGGTTTTTCCGACCTTGATGATTTTTGCTCAAATTCCTCGGAGGATGGGATGCTCTCAATGACAAGTGTTAGTTTCTCGTGGAGCAGCCAACCAGCTAGTGGTTGTAGGGGCCAGCTATTTATAGCCTAGGGAGCATCCCGACATGATAAGACATAAATGCCCTTCAAAGATATGACCGTTAGGTGGATAAGATATTTTGGGACAGCTGGCGCATAGCACAACAACGGTCGGAAATTTGAGGTTCAAATTCCTCAGGGCTATCATGTTCCTCACTTGTAGGCAATCCGCACTAGTGAATTCCTAACTCCTCAGTCAGAACAAATTCCTCAGAGAATAGAAGATCTTCGTCTCTGTCACTAAAGAAATTGACTGAACTGTATGAGATTTCCAATGGCTTCACTCGAAAGGATTGGTAGGTGTAGGATTTTGAGAGGAGCATCACTTGGAAACTTTTCCTTAGTTTTACCTTGACCCCCTTTAACAGTATGGTGTTACCTATGACTCAAGAAAGAGAAAATAAATCTACAAAAACAAAAGTCTTCACGCTTCATGTTCCTCGCATGAATATCAAGTCTTCATGGTCACACCGATTTCTTCACTTTCAAAGTCTTCAGAAAGCCAAAGTCTTCAGTTGAAGACATTCATTGTTAGGTGTCGACTTTCTCTATAAATATCAAACTCCTCATAGACTTATAGACATGTGTACACTCACAAACACATTAGTCCCTTAACCTATAAGTCTTCAGTACACCAAAATCACTAAGGGGCACTAGATGCACTTACAATCTCCCCCTTTTTAGTGATTGATGACAATATAGGTTATGTTTTCAACGGGGATAAACATATGAAGTGTAAATAGTGATATTGAGGAATTTGATTGCAATATATAGAGGAACTCCCCCTGAAGATGTGCATATGTGATGAATTTGCGTTTGAAGCATTGCACATTGAAGAGTAGAATCATGGAGATCTCCTCCTATATCTTGTAATTCATACACGCATTTAACATATGATATGAAGAATTTGAAATGCATGATGAAATATGGTGACTGATGTAATTCAGCATGCGTGCATTAGCATATATGAGGAAATAGCATGTAGAAGAACATAGCGAAAGTATCAGACCACCATCGGGTTTAAGTTTACAACTTGGTCCAACAAAGTCTTCAGAAGAATGAGAGTTGTAACTTAGCAAGAAAAACGCCTGAAAATAGAGACCCGCTTGAAGACTAACTCAATTTTCTCCCCCTTTGTCATCGAATGGCCAAAAGGGACAAAAAGTGAGAAATGCCCCTGAAGAATATCACGATGTCGATGGAGGAGCGCCATCGTTGTTGGGGTCAGTTGTTGAAGTAGGGCCTACCGCAGTGTCGTCCAAATCTTGATTTTCATCAGTCTCGCGTGATGAAGAATAAGAGCTAGCCACCAAGTGAGGAACTTTGACCTTCTTGAATTTCTTTGAAGGTGGCTGAGACCAGTCAAAGTCCTGCTTGAAGCCCATCTTGTTGAGGTCATCTTCACCGTAGATTTGTGATAGAACAGCCTAGGTGCGATCAAATACTTCATGCAGATAGTAATGGTTCTTCTTCACTGAATTCTGAGCGATGGTCATGTTCTGAAGAATTGAACCAAACTGTCTTTTTACCCACTTATGGTTGTGATCGACCTTCTGGTGAAGACTGAGGAGAAGTTCACGATCAGTCATCACCCTTGGAGCAGTGGCTTGAGGATTTTGCTTTGAAGCATTGGCGGCAGAGTCATGAGTGGCAGAGTCATCATTGGTGGAGTAAGATGCAACTATGTGGAACTGACCATCCAATGGACGAATGCCTTCATCGATCGTAGCAAACTTGCCCTTCTCATGAAATAAGGAAATATGTCGTTTGAAGACTTCAATGGGCGGCAAGTAGCTGAGACGATTCTGAAAGTCAGCCATGTAATTGATTGAAGATCTTGATTTGAGAAATCTCATAATCCAAGGAGCATAAGGCTTCAACTCAAAAGGTGACAGTGCAACATTGGCTAGAGTCCTCATGAAGAAATCATGGTAGTTGATTGGAACGCCATAAATGATGTTGAATAGAAAATTCTTCATGATGCCAACGACTGCTTCTTCATTAGAATCGTGGCCTTTGATAGGACTCAGGGTCTTGGTCAGAATTATGTAGATGGTTCTTGGCACATAGAGTAATTCCTTCACGAGGAATTTGGTTCTAGGGGCTTGACCAGGCTTTAGCGGCTTCATCAACACTTGCATATAGTGATCCAATAGCTCAGGTTCATGGTAGATGAGCCATGCACCTTCAAGGGGAGGACTGACAGGCAGGGCATGAAGCAATTCAGAGGCCGGTGCTTTGTAGTGCGTGTTCTCTGTCATCCAATCCAGTACCCATGAATTCACATCTTCAGCATTGCCGGTGATGTGCAGTGTGGCGTAGAACCGAATAATTAATTCTTCATTCCAGTCTACGATGTCGGTGCAGAAGTTTAGCAGCCCAGCATCATGAAGAACACTGAGGACTGGGGTGAAGCAAGGCGGCGATTCCATGTCCACATGAGGAATATGCTCATGGTCGAAGATCTTGTCTTTGTCAAAAAGCAGAGAGGAATAGAAATTCATCTGACTTTCTGTCCAGAAACGCTTCCTTCAAGATGAGCAGAGTCATATGGAGTGTAATCAGTGAAGAACACATGCTCGTGAAAGAAGTCATCTGCTTTGAATTTCTGCTTTTTGGAGAAGGGATTCTTCGGCTTGGGCTGAGGAGTATCAGTCAATGCCTTCACAATTTCAGGAATCACAATCTCAGGAACCACATGTTGAGTAATTTCATTGCCAACATCTTCAATGGCAGCCTGGGTCCTCATCTCTTCAGCAACATCAGCATCAACACTAGTGGCTGGAATTTATTCATGAATGGAAGGTGTGGCTTGAGGTTCGTCAGGGCCCATTTGAATTTCTTCAGTCTGGATAGGGGATTGAGGAATCTATTGCAGTGGGGTGAACAGTGGTGAGTTGGGGTGCTGACTGTCCCAATAGTCATCGTTCGGAACCAGAGTGGAGCACCCAATATCCACGTCTTCTTCTTCATCATTAATTTCTTCAATGCCGACCTCTTTAGCAGTGAACTGAGGCATGGGCGAGGATACTTGTGGAGTTGAAGGGATGTTATCCACTACAATTTCTTCATCCAACTGCTCTATCGAAGCAGTAGAAGGATCTTCTTCATCTGATTCATTTGGTATTTCATAATCTTCACCAAAAGGCACGAGCTCCTTTGATGGCATGCTGGAAACAGGAATAGCATCAATTGGATTCTCAAAAGAACTTGTCAGAGTCTTTGTCTTCTTTGGTGCTAAAGACTCTAAGGTGGCAGATGCATTCCTTTTCTTCACAGCTGCTCTCTCCGCAGCTTTGGTTTTCTTCACTTCTGATGCAGAAGGAAGAGTGGGACTTGGCGTTGGTGTAGGAGGAGCAGAGGAAATTGGTTCATTTTCATCAGGCACAACTGATGCAGTTGCCCTGATTGGTTCAGTTTCTTCAGGCACAGTGTTTGATGCTTCAGCTGGCCTAGCTTGTTCTTCAAGCGCAACACTAGTGGTTTCCCTGGCAATTTCATTAGTGGCTGGAATAATTTCATCAGCCCTGGTGAGGGAGTACTGGACTAAGGGGTCATCGGGCGTCCGTCCTGTTATCCATGGGCCGGCCTGATGGGCTGCGAAGACATGAAGGCCGAAGAATGCACCGTGTCCGGATTGGACTCTACTTGGCGTGGAAGGCATGCTTGGTGACCGGAGATCCCTTCTTATGTAACCGACTCCATGTAAACCCTAGATCCCCTCGATGTCTATATAAACCGAAGGGGATAGTCCGGAAAGGACACCATATATACTCATTACCATACCCACATAGGCTATACTTCTAGGGTTTAGCCATTACGATCTCGTGGTAGATCCACTCTTGTAACACTCATATTCATCAATATCAATCAAGCAGGATGTAGGGTTTTACCTCCATAGAGAGGGCCCGAACCTGGGTAAACATCGTGTCCCCCGTCTCTTGTTACCATCGATCCTAGATGCACAGTTCGGGACCCCCTACCCGAGATCCGCCGGTTTTGACACCGACATTGGTGCTTTCATTGAGAGTTCCACTGTGCCGTTAGCAAAGGGCTCGATGGCCCCTTCGAGCATCAGTAATGACGTTGTCCAGGGAGAAACCTTCCTCCCCAGACAGATCTTCGTATTTGGCGGCTTTGTACTGCGGGTCAACCCGCTTGGCCATCTGGAGCAGATCGATAGCTACGCCCCTGTCCATCAGGTCAGATTCGGGAGCTTGAATTACGTTGCGGACATCCGTGGAGACTTGATCTTCGACGGATTTGAGACCGCAGCAACCGCTCCCCGTCGCCCCGATGAACATGGCTTAAACCTGTCATCAGGACGCATCTAGGAGATAGCTCCCGTAGCAGCTCCGGCCTCAAATCCGGAGCAGTTCAAGTCGTCCAAAGATGGGAAGCTCAACCCCATCACGGGGACCACCGATTCTGCGGCGTTAGGGCCACATGCAGATTCCACTTCGTACGGTATATGCATCAACGGAACCCCAGACTCACCTCCGATGTCGAGCTCCGAACCCTGCGAGCCTGCGTACGCCAAACTCGATCGGTTATCAATCTTTAAGTTTAGAGCCACAGATGTCTTCCAACACTCGCCCATGGGGGACATACTAGACTCTCTAAAAAACCTATCCCTGGCGGGCGACCCGTCCCTAAACTATGTTCGGTTCGAACTTATGGTGGACAACGGAGAATTTTGCTTCCCACCCGCCACCCACTTCATAGCCACTGTTAAAAATGTAACCAACACACTCGATCCCCGCACTGAAGACATCGACGGTATGGACAGCGATGAGGGGCAAGGCCAGAGCTTACTACCCGCTAGACACGGGACAACCACTTCCTGGTATGACGTGTGTATGATAGACACACCTTACGGCGCTCTCGATGATGAGAAGGAGAATCCGGTCGAGGATAAACCGCCTGGTACACAGCCCGGACACCGGCGCTCTGGGCCTCATTGCCCAAGAGTAGACACCGCCAGCACTAGAGAAGACCATACTCCGAACAACGAAGACCCTGCTGAGGTAGAATCCGAGCAGGAGGAACAGGAAGACGGGCAAGACAGCCCTGACGAACAGGCCACATGTGGGGACTCGGAGGACAACAACTATCTCCCCCTCTCCGAGGAGGAGGAGGAGATCCTCGGAAACGAGGATTTTACCGCGACAAAGGAACCTCTCAAGCAGGAGCGCTTTAAACGCCGGCTTATAGCCACTGCAAGGAGCTTAAGAAAGAAGCAGCTGCAGCTTCAAGCAAGCCAAGACTTGCTCAATGACAGATGGACCGAGGTCTTGGCCGCCGAAGAATATAGCCTTAGCAGCCCAGACAAAAGCCACCCCAAGAGTAGGTGGCTCCCTCAACACGATGGTAGGGTGATGGAGCCCATACCACCATCGAATAATGCGGCGGCCGATCACAGTTCGGTCCAGACAAAACAGCAACCCAAGCAGAGCACCATACCAACCCATCCGGCACGGAGCGTAGAGCAGGACGCTGCTACCTCTTGAGCACTTGCGTTGGTTTTCCCTTGAAGAGGAAAGGGTGATGCAGCAGAGTAGCGTAAGTATTTCCCTCAGTTTTTGAGCACCAAGGTATCAATCCAGTAGGAGGCCACGCACGAGTCCCTCGTACCTACACAAACAAATAAATCCTCGCAACCAACGCGATAAGGGGTTGTCAATCCCTACACGGTCACTTACGAGAGTGAGATATGATAGATATGATAGGATAATATTTTTGGTATTTTTATGATAAAGATGCAAAGTAAAATGAAAGGTAATAAAATAACTAAGTATTGGAAGATGAATATGATGGAAGATAGACCCGGGGGCCATAGGTTTCACCAGTGGCTTCTCTCGAGAGCATAAGTATTCACGGCGGGTAAACAAATTACTGTTGAGCAATTGATAGAATTGAGCATAGTTATTAGAATATCTAGGTATGATCGTGTATATAGGCATCACGCCCGAGACAAGTAGACCGACTCCTGCCTGCATGTACTACTATTACTCCACACATCGACTGCTATCCAGCATGCATCTAGAGTATTAAGTTCAAGAGAACAGAGTAACGCTTTAAGCAAGATGACATGATGTAGAGGGATAAACTCATGCAATATGAAATAAACCCCATATTGTTATCCTCGATGGCAACAATACAATATGTGCCTTGCTGCCCCTACTGTCACTGGGAAAGGACACCGCAAGATTGAACCCAAAGCTAAGCGCTTCTCGTCTTCTCCCATTGCAAGAAAGATCAATCTAGTAGGCCAAACCAAACTGATAATTCGAAGAGACTTGCAAAGATAACCAATCATACATAAAAGAATTCAGAGAAGATTCAAATATTGTTCACAGATAAACTTGATCATAAACCCACAATTCATTGATCTCAACAAACACACCGCAAAAGAGGGTTACATCGAATAGATCTCCACAAGAGAGGGGGAGAACTTTGTATTGAGATCCAAAAAGAGAGAAGAATCCATCTAGCTAATAACTATGGACCCGTAGGTCTTACGTAAACTACTCACACTTCATCGGAAGGGCTATGGTGTTGATGTAGAAGCCCTCCGTGATCAATGCCCCTTCCGGCGGAGCTCTGGAACAGGCCCCAAGATGGGATCTCGTGGATACAGAAAGTTACGGCGGTGGAATTAGGGTTTTGGCTCTGTTTCTGGTAGTTTGGGGGTACGTAGGTATATATAGGAGGAAGGAGTACGTCGGTGGAGCAACAGGGGGCCCACAAGGGTGGAGGGCACGCCCAGGGGGGTAGGCACGCCCCCTACCTCGTGGCCTCCTGGTTGATGTCTTGACGTAGGGTCCAAGTCCTCTGGATCATGTTCGTTTCGAAAATCACGTTCCCGAAGGTTTCATCCCGTTTGGACTTCGTTTGATATTCTTTTTCTGCGAAACCCTAAAATAGGCAAAAAACAACAATTCTGGGCTGGGCCTCCGATTAATAGGTTAGTCCCAAAAATAATATAAAAGTTTATAATAAAGCCCAATAATGTCCAAAACAGAATATAATATAGCATGGAACAATAAAAAATTATAGATACGTTGGAGACATATCAAGCATCCCCAAGCTTAATTCGTGCTCGTCCTCGAGTAGGTAAATGATAAAAACAGAATTTTTGATGTGGAATGCTACTTGGCATAATTACAATGTAATTCTCTTAATTGTGGTATGAATATTCAGATCCGAAAGATTCAAGACAAAAGTTTAATATTGACATATAAATAATAATACTTCAAGCATAGTAACTAAGAAATTATGTCTCTTCAAAATAACATGGCCAAAGAAAGTTATCCCTACAAAATCATATAGTCTGGCTATGCTCCATCTTCACCACACAAAGCATTCAAATCATGCACAACCCCGATGACAAGCCAAGCAATTGTTTCATACTTTTAATGTTCTCAAACTTTTTCAATCTTCACGCAATACATGAGCGTGAGCCATGGACATAGCACTATAGGTGGAATAGAATGGTGGTTGTGGAGAAGACAAAACGGGAGAAGATAGTCTCACATTAACTAGGCGTACCAATGGGCTATGGAGATGCCCATCAATAGATATCAATGTGAGTGAGTAGGGATTGCCATGCGACGGATGCACTAGAGCTATAAATATATGAAAGATCAAAAAAGAAACTAATTGGGTGTGCATCCAACTTGCTTGCTCACGAAGACCTAGGGCATTTTGAGGAAGCCCATCGTTGGAATATACAAGCCAAGTTCTATAATGAAAAATTCCCACTAGTATATGAAAGTGATAACATAGCTGACTCTCTATTATGAAGATCATGGTGCTACTTTGCAGCACAAGTGTGGAAAAAAGGATATTAGTATTGCCCCTTTTTATTTATTTATTTCCTTTTTTGAGCCTTCTTTTTTGGCCTTTCTCTTTGTTTTTATTTGGGACAATACTCTATGAATGATGATCATCACACTTCTATTTATTTACAACTCAATAATTACAACTCGATACTAGAACAAAGTATGACTCTATATGAATGCCTCCGGCGGTGCACTGGGATAGCAATGATGCATGAGTGACTTATATGAAAGAATTATGATCGGTGGCGTTGCCACAACTAAAATGTCAACTACATGATCAGGCAAAGCAATATGACAATGATGGAGCGTGTCATGATAAACGGAATGGTGGAAAGTTGCATGGCAATATATCTCGGAATGGCTATGGAAATGCCATGATAGGTAGGTATGGTGGCTGTTTTGAGGAAGGTATATGGTGGGTGTATGATACCGGCGAAAGGTGTGCGGTATTAGAGAGGCTAGCAATGGTGGAAGGGTGAGAGTGCGTATAATCCATGGACTCAACATTAGTCATAAATTAATCACATAATTATTGCAAAAATCTATTAGTTATCGAAGCAAAGTACTACGTGCATGCTCCTAGGGGAATAGATTGGTAGTAAAAGACCATCGCTCGTCCCCGACCGCCACTCATAAGGAGGACAATCAATAAATACATCATGCTCCGACTTCTTAACATAACAGTTCACCATACGTGCATGCTACGGGAATCACAAACTTCAACACAAGAATTTATCAAATTCACAATTACTCAACTAGCATGACTCTAATATCACCATCTCCATATCTCAAAACAATTATCAAGTTTCAAACTTCTCATAGTATTCAACACACTCATAAGAATTTTTTTATTTATTTAATCTTGAATGCCTCAAATAATTAAAGCAAATTGCCATGCTGTTTTGTAGGACTCTCGAAATAATCTAAGTGAGGCATGAGAGAACAATGGTTTCTATAAAACAAATCCACCGACATGCTCTAAAAGATATAAGTGAAGCACTAGAGCAAAAACTATATAACTCAAATGATACAAGTGAAGCACATAGAGTATTCTAATAATTTCCGAATCATGTGTGTCTCTCTCAAGGTGTGTGCAGCAAGGATGATTGTGTAAAACTAACAAATAAAGACTCAAATAATACAAGACCCTCCAAGCAAAACACATATCATGTGGTAAATAAAAATATAGCTCCAAGTAAAGTTACCGATAGAAGTAGACGAAAGAGGGGATGCCTTCCGGGGCATCCCCAAGCTTTGACTTTTAGGTGTCCTTATATTATCTTGGGGGTGCCATGGGCATCCCCAAGCTTAGGCTCTTACCACTCCTTGTTCCATAACCCATCAAATCTTTACCCAAAACTTGAAAACTTCACAACACAAAACTTAAAGTAGAAAATCTCATGAGCTCCGTTAGCGAAAGAAAACAAAACACCACTTCAAGGTACTGTAATGAACTCATTCTTTATTTATATTGGTGTTAAACCTACTGTATTCCAACTTCTCTATGGTTTATAAACTATTTTACTAGCCATAGATTCATCAAAATAAGCAAACAACACACGAAAAACAGAATCTGTCAAAAACAGAACAGTCTGTAGTAATCTGTAGCTAACGCAAAATCTGGAACCCCAAAAATTCTAAAATAAATTTATGGACGTGAGGTATTTATCTATTAATCACCTTCAAAAATAATTAACCAAATAGAACTTTCCAAATAAAAATGGCAAAGTTCTCGTGAGCGCTAAAGTTTCTGTTTTTTACAGCAAGATTAACAAGACTTTCCCCAAGTCTTCCCAGTGGTTCTACTTGGCACACACAATAATTAAACACAAAATACACAACCAAAATAGAGTCTAGATAAATTATTTATTACTAAGCAGGCGCAAAAAGCAAGGAATAAAAAGAAAATTGGGTTGCCTCCCAACAAGCGCTATCGTTTAACGCCCCTAGCTAGGCATAAAAAGCAAGGATAGCTCTAGGTATTGCCATCTTTGGTTTTAGGGAAGAAAAGAGCAATCTTGCTATCTATGGAATTAATCTTTCTATTTTGATAAATCACATGGTTATTAATGGTAGAATAAAGATTAAGTATGTTACGGAAATTTGTATCTAAGCTAGCCTTCATCTCTTTGATAGATTCGTTTTGGTAAGAGAGCAAAAGAGATGTAGATTCAACTTTCTCATTCATGGGGTGCCCAAATATGGTTTTCATCTTCTCATAAGTGTCTATGGCATCCCCTTCAACAAAGCCTTCTTCAAATATAGAATCTAAGACATGCTTAAAAGAAGAAGTAAGGGCAATATAAAAGCTTTTTAAGTAAATTTCAATTTGGTATTGAGGCACATAGCTAGCCCTGATCCTTAATAGTCTATACCAAGTGTCGGTGTCAAAACCGGCAGATCTCGGGTAGGGGGTCCCGAACTGTGGATCTAGGATCGATGGTAATAGGAGGCAGGGGACACGATGTTTACCCAGGTTCGGGCCCTCTTGATGGAGGTAATACCCTATGTCATGCTTGATTGATATTGATGATATGAGTATTACAAGAGTTGATCTACCATGAGATCGAAGAGGCTAAACCCTAGAAGCTAGCCTATGGTATGATTGTTGTATATGATCTATCGACTAGCCTGGCCTCTGTTTATATAATGCACCAGAGGCGTAGGATAACAAGAGTCCTAGCCGAATACGCCGGTGGGGAGGAGTCCTTGTCTTGATCACCAAGTCTTGTGGAATCTTCCATGTATGCGGCAGTTGTCTGAATTGGCCCATGAGTATACGGCCATGGGGGTCCTCGGCCCATTCTAACAAATCGGGAGACGACGTGGTGAGTACCCCCTAGTCCAGGACACCATCAGTAGCCCCCTGAACCGGTCTTCAAGTTAGGGACGCTCCTCGATTCTTCCGAACTGTTCTTCATCTTCGGTTCTCGGTCTTGAAAACTGGTTCAACAAATCTTCTCATCTTCGATCTTGAGGATCGCCGAAATGCATTCGACGAGTTTACACGTCGGGTATCCAAGGAGCCCCTTTAAGTTTACGGCCTTTATCAATGCCTTGTTATTTTTATGCCACACCTCGGGTTTGAAGTTGTTCCTGGGAGGCAGTGTGCTCTTGCGTCTGAGCTCTAACGCCGGACTGCATTCGAGGTATCTTTTGCAGCCGAGCACCAATGCCAGACTGCTTCTGAGCTCCAACGCCGAAATGTATCCGAGCACCAACGCCGTACTGTGTCCAAGCTCCAACGCCAGACTATATCCAAGATGTCATAGATCATCTTGGTCCAAAAAAGTTAAAGGAGTTTAGCCGAGCTTAATGCTGGAAATGCCCTCTATGGAGCCAGCCACTAGCGCCCGAGCTTTACGCCAGACTACTTCCGAGGTGGGGCACCACCCCAACTGTGGGCCAATTTTTTGTCAATATTTTTGATTGGTGCAATTTATTCTTTGCCGAGATATATAGCCAGTAACCCTCAACGTGTGTATCGGTTTAAAACCCGAGATGCACTTAAAGGATGATGTAAGACCACTGATCCTAGTAGCCGTTGAGACTCAGGTTGATTTGCAAAATTGGCCTGAGGATCAAGTCCTAGCTCGGCAGAATACTTCGGGATACAAAAAGCGGCGTGCTCAATCCTCAAGACTTAGGTTGGGTGCGGCCGACCAACCTGAGGATCATAATCTCCTCGGAAACTGTATTGCACTTTAAATTTTCTGCATTGGACAGGCAATGCAGTAGCCTCCGAGACACTTGTCGGGTGGCAACACCAGATCAGGGGATCGATGTGCCCCTTTAATATTTGTAAATAATAAGCCCGAAGCCCAGTAGCCCCCGAGCCTTAATGCGGGCATGGGTGGCCGAATTAAGGATCGATATCCATAGTAAAATCATAAATTATGTGTAATGACTCTATGAATCCAAGTACTTTACATCCTTAGTGCTCGGATCCACATTGTACAAACTTTGTTGACCGACCATCGGCTTCCACCTCCCCGGCTAGTAGCCGAGGAGTGTTTGTCCTACTTTAGGCAATCTAGCCATACAGTTTCATAAACAAAGGTATGCAGAGAGATATGTTATATTACTGTTTAACATAAGAAATGTCTTCCAAAGAAAATAGTCCCGCTATCGGTTCCTTTCTTTGGGTTGTCATGCTAAGCATGGTCATGAAACCTCAGCTCTAATGTAAGAGAAAAATATCGAGGATTTAGTTTGGGAGGCCAGTTAATAGCCCCCGGTAGTGTTCGGCGACAGTCGAGGTCAAGCCGTAAACACTTCGGCCATTGTTATGAATGGCCCGTCATTTAACACCGTCATCGGATCACTGACCATTTTACGCTTATTGTGACAGTCAGTTTTCGGCTTTCTCCACTGAGGTGCTTAACCATGTGAGCTGGAAGCACAATCGCAGTGGTTCTCCCTTTGCACACCTAGCCAAACAAAGTGGAACGTAGGAGGCAAGCACAAGAGCCGGTCAACCCAACTATTGACCGAAGACACAATTCGAAACCAATGCATATATAGTGAGATCCGAGAATGTTTTTGCCGAATCTATAAAGGTGTCCGGCATTGCACTATGAGACTTGTGCTGGAAACACACAAATAGTTTAAAAGTGTCAAAAAGCTTGGAAAACCAAAAAAACGTCAGTAAAAACATGATGTCCGAACAAGATCAAGTGTTCGGTGCCAATCCGAAAATTGGAAGAGAAAGAAAAAAATGTGCTTCAGTCGTGTTTTGACAACAACCAAGAAGAAAACACATTTACAGCTCATATATAAATTTTAAGAGCCCCCAAGTGACTTGGGTAAGAATTTTATGTATAATGATTGTATGTACCGAAGTACTTATATCATATTTGTGTTCACCCGAACTTTAAACGCGTCTTAACCGACCGTTGGCTTATCCCTCTTCGGCCAAGGGCCGAAAAGTGTCATGTACTCCGCTTGTCGAGAGTATCGACGGTGTTTCCGATGACCAGGCAATCAGGCCATAAGCCTGTAACAGACAAAGCGCACTCAGGGAACTTATGCTATATTACTAACGAAGTGTAAGAAGCATCTTCGAAGAAAATAGTACCCCCACCGATACCTTTCTTTGGTGCTCATTATTACTATGAGACTTGTGCAATAGATTTTTTGTACTCATGAGTTCCGTTGTGTGCCGACCATGATTGAAAACAATAAGAGCGCTAGCTTTCGGCTTCACCCAATCTGAGGTCAGAGCTCGGATGACCCGGTCGTGACAATCACAGAGGTGCTCCCTTTACTCCCTAGCCGAACAATCAGGAACGTAGGGGTAAGCACAGGAGCCAGGCAACTCAGCTTGCAAATCGCTTAGGTCAATATGGTGCATATTGTGGCATAATACATGAATAAGGAACGAAGTCGTACAAGTATAATCATATGCAAGAGGAAAAGCTCCATCAAGGGAAACCCCAAGTAAATTGGGTATTTGAATTTGTGTGTCACAAACAAAGATTTGACAAGGAGATTCTCTACAAGCAACTTTTTTTCAAAAAGGTATAATGCTTGGTTGGACCGAACACAAGTTAAAAATTTAAAACTTTGAGCATGAAGGCAACTTAGCTGGTTAATGTGTTCGGTATTGATGACACGGCCCGAGCTTGATGCGGGACAAGGTTCCATCCCCCAAGCCGGTCCCAAGGTGGCGGAGCAAAGAGCTCGGCACTCCGAAGTGGTGACATCGCATGGTCAATGCGGGCCGCAGAGTGATGCCGAAGTCCCTGGCATGGGGTAATGAAGTGTTGACGAAGCCCCCCGTCTAGCCAAGGTGACGTGGTATGTCAGTACGCCGAGTTGACGATACTGCCCAACCCGGATCATTTTCCTGTGCACAAAAAATAGTGTAAATCGGAGATAATAGTAATAATAATAATTGAAAAAATCGTTGCATAATAAATAATTTATGCAAAGTGAGTAATAAAAAGAAATATGATGTGGCAAAGCGTGATGCAGGGCATCAGCGTGATGCGGTAAAGGCGTGGCAAAGCCTGAATTCACAGGTTGGTCCGAGTTCCGGATGCGGCGTTCGCCAGACCATGTATGGAAACTGACCGAACCATCATGCGACCATCGTTAATGCGGTCATCATTTGACAGAGCTGTGTACATATGATGAACAAACCAACGTAATAATTCCTTGGGAAAAATGAACCCGAACAAGCAAAAAATACTAGGATTAATAGCACCTGGTTTATTTGTTGTAGCAATCCGAAGAAAGGTGATTCCGAAAATTGAGACTCGATCCGCACACCCATTGCCTAATGGGCGATAAAGCGACGGTATGGCGATGTTGACAAAGGTTGGCTCGCCGAGGCAAAGACCTCGGTCCAGCTAACATGAGGAGCTGGTCGGCTAGTGACGCCGAAATCTCCGGAGTAGGTTGATGAAGAGATGGCGAAGCCCCCGGTCCAGCCGAGATGTCGAAGCCTCGATGTCAGCCGATGGGTCGAAGTAGGTCGGCATGATGGACACCAGCTTGAAGAAGCAATAGTGCGGCCCTGCCGATGCAGGTCGTGACATGGTCGATGCCAGCTTGATGAAGTGACCGTGCGGCGATGCCGGTATGCCCGCTCCGTGTAATCCGTGGGGCGGTGATGTTGATGATGATTTATCCTTAGTGATGCCGGACTCTTGTTCGGCTTGCCGAGATGACGACCCGAAGAAGTTGAGCTCGGCTCAACAAAGTGACGACGTGTCTAGCGCAGGTCGGCAGCCTTGGAGCAATATTGCCGGACTGGTTTGACACCAGCATGATGATGAAGATGACCTCAGGGGAGGCTTAAAAATTTATGGGCACGTGTTTAAAAACAACGCACAATACCCTAGAAGAGAATTCCTCTAAAAAGGTTGTCCAATATCACATTCATAAAGAAACATGAATTCGGGTCGGATCCGTATTCGCACAGAAAATGGATTCGAAAATTGGTCCACTCATCGGAAGGTTCCCGGAGTTTGAACCGTCGGATCGAGCTGAAATTTGGAGGGGTGGTAGATATGGGAATTACGTAGTAGATGAACGGTTGGATCTTCCAAAGGACCTCCAAGCTGGGCTCTAGAGACCACGCCCTAAACTCGTCCATATTCTCGTCCAGATTTGACAGGGCTCCGGTATATCGTAAATTGTCGGAGATTCCTCCATCGGAACTTGACGAAATTTTGCATGGCTATTGTAGACGTAATTCTGTACTATTCCACTGAAGCAATCGTCAAACCGACGCTCTAGGAAGTGGTGACGGCGAATACAAGTTCGCTGTCCATAAAAACAGCACGGCCGCCCGAGGGCAATGTTGACGTTGAGCCCTCGAGCTCCATGGGTGACTCCTCTATGATCATGATAGAGATCGGAGTTGATGTTGAAGAAGGCCCCTATCCGAACATGATGATCGGAGATGGAGCACGGTCCTCGGTCGAGCCAAGGTGACCAGTCGAGCCGGCGACGAAGATGTCAGCGTCGCAGTTGTCCTGCGGGCGAGCCATTGATCCTTTTGCCGATCACACAACGGAACTCTCAATGAAAGCACCAATGTCGGTGTCAAAACCGGCGGATCTCGGGTTGGGGGTCCCAAACTGTGCGTCTAGGATCGATGGTAATAGGAGGCAGGGGACACGATGTTTACCCAGGTTCAGGCCCTCTTGATGGAGGTAATACCCTACGTCCTGCTTGATTGATATTGATGATATGAGAATTACAAGAGTTGATCTACCACGAGATTGAAGAGACTAAACCCTAGAAGCTAGCCTATGGTATGATTGTTGTATATGATCTATCGACTAGTCTGGCCTCGGTTTATATAATGCACCAGAGGCCTAGGATAACAAGAGTCCTAGCTGAATACGCCGGTGGGGAGGAGTCCTTGTCTTGATCACCAAGTCTTGTGGAATCCTCCATGTATGCGGCAGTTTTCCGAATTGGCCCATGAGTATACGGCCATGGGGGTCCTCGTCCCAATCTAACAAATCGGGAGACGACGTGGTGAGTACCCCCTAGTCCAGGACACTGTCACCAAGCATCTTTCAAAGATTCATCAAGTAAATAACGAAAAATTCCGGAATCATCTTCATTAAAATTATTAAGATTCTCATTGATAACTCCGGTAGGTTTTTCCATAGTATCCTTATTTATGAGCTTAGCGAGAATAGAAGAGTTGTCCAAAGTACTAAAACTCAGGAGAGAACCCCCAACCCTTTTTGATTCAGACATGGCGGAAGAAAGGCGAGCGAGAAAAAGAGAGGGCAAATAAAATGGCAAGGGTGAAGTGGGGGAGAGGAAAACGAGAGGCAAATGACAATTAATGTAATGCGGGAGATAAGGGTTGTGATGGGTACTTGGTATGTTGACTTTTGCATAGACCTCCCCCACAATGGCGCAAGAAATCCTTCTTGCTACCTCTTGAGCACTTGCGTTGGTTTTCCCTTGAAGAGGAAAGGGTGATGCAGCAGAGTAGCGTAAGTATTTCCCTCAGTTTTTGAGAACCAAGGTATCAAATCCAGTAGGAGGCCACGAACGAGTCCCTCATACCTACAAAAACAAATAAATCCTCGCAACCAACACGATAAGGGGTTGTCTATACCTACATGGTCACTTACGAGAGTGAGATCTGATAGATATGATAGGATAATATTTTTGGTATTTTTATGATAAAGATGCAAAGTAAAATGAAAGGCAATAAAATAACTAAGTATTGGAAGATGAATATGATGGAAGATAGACCCGGGGGCCATAGGTTCCACTAGTGGCTTCTCTTGAGAGCATAAGTATTCACGGCGGGTAAACAAATTACTGTTGAGCAATTGACAGAATTGAGCATAGTTATGAGAATATCTAGGTATGATCATGTATATAGGAATCACGTCTGAGACAAGTAGACCGACTCCTGCCTACATGTACTACTATTACTCCACACATCGACCGCTATCTAGCATGCATCTAGAGTATTAAGTTCAAGAGAACAGAGTAACGCTTTAAGCAAGATGATATGATGTAGAGCGATATACTCATGCAATATGAAATAAACCCCATCTTGTTATCCTCGATGGCAACAATACAATACGTGCCTTGCTGCCCCTACTGTCACTGGGAAAGGACACCACAAGATTGAACCCAAAGCTAAGCACTTCTCCCATTGCAAGAAAGATCAATCTAGTAGGCCAAACCAAACTGATAATTCAAAGAGACTTGCAAAGATAACCAATCATACATAAAAGAATTCAGAGAATATTCAAATATTGTTCATAGATAAACTTGATCATAAACCCACAATTCATCGGTCTCAACAAACACACCGCAAAAGAAGGTTACATCGAATATATCTCCACAAGAGAGGGGGAGAACTTTGTATTGAGATCCAAAAAGAGAGAAAAAGCCATCTAGCTAATAACTATGCACCCGTAGGTATGGGGCAAACTACTCACACTTCATCGGAACGGCTATGGTGTTGATGTAGAAGCCCTCCGTGATCGATGCCCCTTCCGGCGGAGCTCCAGAACAGGCCCCAAGATGGGATATCGTGGATACAGAAAGTTACGGCGGTGGAATTAGGGTTTTGGCTCCGTATCTGGTAGTTTGGGGGCACGTAGGTATATATAGGAGGAAGGAGTACGTCGGTGGCGCAACAGGCGGCCCACAAGGGTGGAGGGCGCGCCTAGGGGGGGGGGGTAGGCACGCCCCCTACCTCGTGGCCTCCTAGTTGATGTCTGGACATAGGGTCCAAGTCCTCTGGATCATGTTCGTTCCGAAAATCACGTTCCCGAAGGTTTCATTCCGTTTGGACTCCGTTTGATATTCTTTTTCTGCGAAACCCTAAAATAGGCAAAAAAAACATCAATTCTGGGCTGGGCCTCCGGTTAATAGGTTAGTCCCAAAAATGATATAAAAGTGTATAATAAAGCCCAATAATGTCCAAAACAGAATATAATATAGTATGGAACAATAAAAAATTATAGATATGTTGGAAACGTATCAAACACAAAAGATCGATGTGCAGATCACGAAGATATACCCCGACCGACGACGATGGTCGCCTAGCCGGACACTACAGAGCTGACCACGCTCGGTCCGAGCACCGTAAATGGAGCCCGCCGGAGGTACTTCATAGTGTGGCCCAACATAGAGGAGCCGCACACCCCCTCTGCTTCACAGATGAAGTAATGAAACACGAATTTCCAGATGGGTTCAAAACAATTAACATCGAATCATACGATGGGACAACAAACCCCGCAATACGGATCGAGAATTACCTCCTCCATATTGACATGGCCCGCGGAGACGACCTCCAGGCCATTAAATACCTACCTCTCAAGCTTAAAGGACCAGCTCGGTACTGGCTAAACAGTTTGCCAGAAAATTCTATTGGCAACTGGGAAGATTTGGAAGACGCCTTTCGAGACAACTTCCAGGGAATATATCTCCGGCCATTATGCGTCGATGACTTAAGTCACATTGTCCAGGAGCCCGGCGAGTCAGTTAGGGAGCTTTGGACCAGGTTCTTAGTCAAAAAGGACCAAATTGTCGACTGTCCAGACGCAGAAGCCCTCACGGCCTTCAAACATAGCGTTCAGGATGAATGGCTCGTGCGTCACCTCGGCCAGGAAGGACCCAAATCCATGACAGCCCTCACCACTCTAATGAACCACTTCTGCGCGGGAGAAGACAACTGGCTTGCTCGTAAAAGCAACGACGCCAGTGGCCCGTGCACTTCCGAAATCCGAGATGGCAACGGCAAGCCACGACAAACCGAACATAACAACATACGAGACATGTCGGTGGGAATGACACCTATGGGATCACAAGAATCCCTACCGTGGTTAGCGGGGCGCAGGGTCGTGAGATGTGCGGATCAAATAGATAGCACACGGTTCATTTATCCAGGTTCGGGATGCGAGGATGCGTAAAACCCTACTCCTGCTTTGGTGGATTGTATATCTGTGTTCTTGAGCTAGCTATGGGGCGTGAGGAGCTCCAAAAAGCCGAATCCTTCCTCTGGTCGCCTCGGGCCTCCTTTTATAGAAAAAGGGGTTGCCACAGTGGCACACAGGAGGTGGAAAGGGTATAGTGATGCGAGGTTATCCCTCGCATTACATGACAAGGCGCATTTAATGCGTCTTGCTTAGGTGTTCTTGCTTTATCGGGGACGGGGGAGAGATCTGTCTCGTCCGTCGCCGCTCCTTCTTGTGTCGACACGCGCCCTGGCCAGCGATGCCTAAGATGCCATGTAGGTAGGCAGGTAGCTGAGGTGGCGCAATGGTGGGTCTTCACGAAGATCTGCATGCCGCCACGCAGGTGCCTGCCCAACTGGTTGGGTCGGCAGCTGCATGCATGCGGTGGTGGAGGTTTAGTCGGCGTGGGCCTGATGGTGGCCCTGCGGGTGTCCTCGGCAAGGGCCTTGCCAGCAAGGGTCTTGTCGAGGCGCCTGCTGTCATCCCCGGCAAGGCGCTTGCCAGGGGCCTTGTGGTCTTCCTCGGCTGGGATCCCACCAAGGGTTGTCGTCTCCTTAGTGCGTATCTGATCTTGAATGTCTTCACAAAGATCTGCATGCCACCACGGGGATGTCTCCTGAATCCTTTCCCTTTGGGGGCAGTGGACTCAAGGGTGATTTTCTCCGTAGGCACGGGACGATTCACCATGGCAAGGGTCTTGCCGGGGCTGCTAGAACTGTCTCCCGGCAAGGATCTTGCCGGAGGAGTCCGCTTCGTCCCCTTTGCTCTTCGTGGTCTTGGCCTTGGCGTCGTTCTAGTTCTCTTGAGCTTCGGTCTTACCCTGGCTCACCTCCCTTGCCTTGCTTGGTGTGGTGGTATCCGCGGCTCAGACTGCCTGTGCATAGTTATAGGGGTACAAAAAGTGTACCCCTCTTTTTGTACACCGACAGGAGCCCCCGGACCTGGGCCACACATAAGCGCAACGCGTTGTTGGGCTAGGCCCAAAAACGGTGCGCGGGCAGGCGGGGAGGTTTTTACCGCGGTAAGATTCTTCGCGCGCTGCGCTTCCCACGATTCCCGGGCGTGGCGCGGCGTGGGAAGGCGCGTGTGACGTGGGCGGCATGCGTGGGGTTGGTTCCCGCAGGCATGCGTCACATCGTAGTAAAGGGGCGGTTCGCGCCTTCCCCATAAACGGAGGGAGGCATGGAGGCGCGGCCCATTTACTGAATGGGGCTGAGGCGCGGTCTTCAAGGCGTCCACTCCCCACGATCACGGGGTTGGGAGTGGTCGTCTCATCCGTCCCCTCGGTTCTGCACGTCCGCCACGTGTTTCCCATGCGCCTGGGGTGGCAAACGGTGGAGGCGGGAAACCGGGCCGTCGCTGGTTGGGGCAGCGGGTCGGTCCTGGCTCCCTGCGCCTTCCGTATCTTGATTGGACGAGCGGGGCGGCCGAGCCCCAACCCCGATCCTTTATAAAGTGCGGGCGGGGGGGATGGCGTCCCGCATTCTTTCATCTTCTTCTTCCTTCAGCTTCTGCTCCTCCCTTCCATCTGTCATGGAGAGAGGGAATCTCGGTCCTTCAATAGTGACGGCGAGGGTCGCCGCTCGACAACGCATCCCTCCTTCTCCTGCGCCTGCGGTGGCAGAGCCAGCCACAAGGGGAAGGGGGAGGGGGTGAGGCCGTGGGCGAGGCCGGAGCGCTCGGGGAATGGGAGGACGGGGCGGCGCACCGGCCTCGCCTCCGCTAGCAGCTCCTCCTCCAATGGAGGGCCATGTTGGGGATGACCCTTGTGAGTTCTTCGTCAGGCTGCGCCGGCCGCCGCGCCGCCGCCTTCATCTCCCGACTCCATTTGCGTGGGAGATGGAGCTGGATCCGCCGGAGTCGTTGCGGCTGCACATGAGGGGCTGCGGGATCAGTGGCACGCGGGTCCGCGTCGACTTCCCCGCCCCTCACGTGATGTATCTTCGTCGGGGATGGAAGACATTTGCTCATATCCTCCGCTTGACGGAGGGGCTCACTCTCCATTTTAAGCTGATGGAGGGTGGCCTTCTCTCCGTCAAGGTCTTCGGGCTCTTTGGGACCCGTGCAAGGTGCTACGTGGAGAGCTCTTCTGATAGTGAAGACTCCTCCTCGGGCGGGAGTGATGAGGAGGACAGCGGCAGCGACGACGAGGGTAGTAGGCGGCAAGATGACGGGTCTGACTAGGTGTTGGGTGCCGCTCCGTGCGGCACCAGAGACCCCATCATCCGTGTCGCCGGCTCCCTGAACTTCTCGGGGTCGTCTCCTTGGGCGGCTGGCGTTGGGAGGCTGCGGAAGAGGAAGAGGGAAGGCGGCAAGGCCGTCAAGTCGGAGTACGCGGGCACCGATGCCTTCGACGCATGCTGACGTCCTGCCGCCTCGTCTTCGAGCTCTGCTTCCGCACCGCCATCACCATCCATCCTTTGGACGGCCACCAAGATGTTCTCTTGGTGTCTTCTGCCACCCGTAGCTCGCCTAGGCGCTCCTTTTGTCCTTTTCGCCTCCTTGACCTGCCTCCTGAGGAGAGGGACAAGAAAGGGATTACAGGCACCTTATCTCTTTTTAGTTTGTAAGCCTTCGGGCCTTTGTTGAATTTAAAACTTGTAATCCCATCATTCATGTCTTTCATTCCCTATGGACTGTACCTGAGTGGAATGTTTTTTTAATGAAAAAGGGATGCTTGATGGGTCATTTGTTTGCGGGTGGAACCCACGACAAGGAGTAAATCCTTGATATCTTCAAGATAAACATTTCCTTGCCCGGCAACAGGCCTTGCCGTCTCCCCACTTCGCTCGACCTTCCTCACGCCTTTGGCGGAGGCAGGGATGAGGAGGGTTCAGGCTTCTTGTTTCATCCTTTCGCTGCCGTGACTACGACCAAACTTGGCCCCAGGAACGAGCCCTAGGGCCTAGAGTTAGGGGAGCACAGTAGCTTAGGGGAAAACGAGGTTTCACATACCTCAGTCCATAATGGAATGCATGATAAGGGATGAAGAACTTATCTGAAGTTGCAGTCCCCAGCAACCCTGGTTCGCCGTGGGTGAATCTTTGCTCTTGCAGCCCCCGGCAATAATGGCTTGCCAGGGGCTAGATGCTGGTCTGTTCCTCTTTTTTTCTCCCCAAGTGGTTTGGCACGGATATCTGTGTGTCCTGTGAACCAAAGAAGACAAAGGAAAGACAAAGAGACGCACACTCGACCTGTAAGCTAGGGGTTAGTCGCCGCTAAGCACTATCAACCCTAACCAAGGACGAGACTCAACCTAGCATGCATGCTATAACTTAGGGCGCCAGTGCTTCATTTATTTATCCTCAGGGTCTGCGCCTGGCTTTGTACAAAGGGTTACATGCGTCATCGGCAAGGCTCGTACAAAAGGTGGCTTTCCGAGGGGCCCGACAAGCCGCGCCTCACGGGTAAAACTTGCAAAGATGCTCAATGTTCCAGGAGTTACTCATCAGAACGGCATCTTCGGTCTCCAGGCGGACTGCGCCGGGCCTGGTGACTCGTATTACCCGATAAGGGCCTTCCCACTTTGGCCTCAACTTGTTAGAATTCTTGGCCAATTGAACGCGCCGAAGAACAAGGTCGCCTTCCTCAAAGCTTCAGGCATGAACCTTGGGGCTATGGTAGCGGCGCAAGGCTTGCTGGTAGCGCGCTGCTCTCACAGCCGCCCGAAGACGATCTTCCTCAAGGAGTATTGCATCATCTTGCCGCAATTGCTCTTGCTCAAGCTCGTCATAAGCGAGTACTCAAGGCGACCCGTATATGAGTTCCATGGGGAGAACTGCTTCTGCCCCGTATACCAGGGCAGAGGGTGTCTGGCCGGTGGCTCGATTTGGTGTCGTTCTGATTGACCAAAGAACCGCCGGCAATTCATCAATCCAGCACCTTCCACTCTTGTGCAGTCTGTCAAAGGTCTTTGTCCTCAGGCCTCGCAATACTTCAGCATTTGCCCTCTCAGCTTGACCATTGCTTCGTGGGTGAGCAACGGAAGCGAAACAGACCTTGCTGCCAAGGTCTTGAATATATTGCATGAAGGTGTGGCTTGTGAACTGCGTGCTGTTATCGGTGATAACCCTATTGGGTACACCAAAATAGCACACCAGTCCTTTGAAGAACTTGACGGCTGACTGTGCTGTGACCTTCCTCACTGCTTCCACTTCTGGCCACTTTGTGAACTTGTCGATTGCAACATACAAGTACTCAAAGCCCTCGACAGCGCGGGGGAAAGGGCCCAGTATGTCGAGCCCCCAGACCGAGAAAGGCCAGGAGAGAGGAATGGTTTGAAGGGCTTGAGCTTGCTGATGAAGCTTCTTTGAATGGAACTGACACGCATCACACCTGGTGACTAGTGTCGTCGCATCCTAGAGGGCGGTGAGCCAGAAGAAGCCTTGCCGAAACGCTTTGCCGGCAAGGGCCCTTGATCCGATGTGGGATCCACATATGCCTCCATGTATCTCCGCCAATAGCCCCAGTCCTGCCTCTCGAGGGATACACTTCAATTTCACGCCGTTCGGCCTCTTTCTGTACAGGACGTCATCGACGAACTGGTACATAGTAGAGCGACGGGCTACTTTTTCCGCTTCGTCCTGCTCCTCAGGAAGTTCCCCTATTTGGAGGAATCGGACGGTATGCTGTGCCCACGCTGGAGCCTGGGGCTCGACGGCGAGGACTAAAGGCATTTCCTCCGCTATTAGAGCGGTTGTCTCCATGGCAAGAGCTTGATGCTTTGTCGGAGCTAGCCGTCCCGTGGCGGGCTCAATGTCTTTGGCAACATCCTTGCCAGCGGCTTCGGGGAGCTCAGTGGGAAAGTACTTGCTGGGCCCTGATTTTCTCCTCTTGTTCTGCTCTGTTGATGGATCAATGGATGGCTGAGTTAGCCAAAGCACAAAGGTACCTAGTTCCACAGGTAGCTTGAGGGCAACGCATTTTGACAGGTAATCGGCGATATCATTCTCCGCACGGGGAACGTATTCTGCCTGTATACCGTCAAAACGCTCTTCCAGCTTTCTCACTTCATCGACGTAGGCCTTCATCATCGGGCTCTGGTAATCCTTGTTGACTTGCTTGACGACAAGTTGCGAGTCGCCTCTGACGAGGAGTTTCTTGATTCCGAGGTCCTCCGCGATCCTAAGACCGGCAAGCAGCCCTTCATACTCAGCCGTATTGTTTGTTGACACCTCCCTGGGGAAGTGCATCTGGATCACGTACTTGAGGTGCTCTCCGGTGGGCGCGACAAGCAGTACCCCAGCCCCGGCGCCCTGTAAGGAGAAATCTCCATCAAAGTACATGATCCAGTCGCAACTTGCCTCCTTGCCGGGGAGAGCAGTCTCTTGGGTTTTTTCGTCAGGCGTCACAGTCCATTCTGCAATGAACTCCGCCAGGACTCGGCTTTGAATCGTCAAGGTACTCTCAAGTTGAGGCCAAAGCTAGATAGTTCTAGCGCCCACTCTACGATCCTTCCCGTTGCGTCTGGATTGTGCAATATCCGTTGCAGAGGGAGGCGAGTGACGACATCGATTTCGTGCGCCTGGAAGTAGTGACGCAGCTTCCTCGAGGCCATAAGAAGGCCGAAGAGCAGTTTCTGCACACCGGAGTACCTCGATCTAGCCCCCTGCAGGAGGGAACTAACAAAGTAGACCGGGTACTGCATCATTTTCTTCTTCAGCGGCACTTCAATTGGCTGCGTCGTCTTGGCATCGGTGGCATCAGGCTCCGTCGCTGCTATTACCTCATCATCAATTTCTCTCTGCACCACTAGTGCGGCGCTGACCACCTGGTTCGTTGCCGCTAGGTACAGCAGCAACGGTTCCTGTGGCCTAGGCGCAACTAGTATTGGCGTGAAGGAGAGGTACCTCTTCAAATCTTGCAATGCTGCTTCAGCTTTTGGCGTCCACTCCATCGAGCCCACCTTTTTCAAAATCTTGAAAAAGGGAAGGGTGCGCTTGGCGGACTTGGAAATGAACCTCCTCATGGCGGCAACGCAACCAGCAAGCCGACGCACATCCTTGACTCGCTTGGGCGCTTCAATCTGCTCTGTAGCTTTGATCTTGTCCGGATTGGCCTCTATCCCACGCTATGACACAAAGAACCCGAGAAGCTTGCCAGACGGGACGCTGAAGACGCACTTCTCAGGGTTTAGCTTGAGATTGATCTTGCATAGGTTTGCAAATGTTTCTTGTAAATCTGATATGAGGGTTGCCCTGTTCTTGGTTTTGACCACTATATCATCCATATAAGCTTCCATATTTCTATGGAGCTGGGGTTCAAAACCAATCTGGACCGCCCTCGCAAACGTTGAACCAGCACTCTTCAACTCGAAAGGCATCCGTATAAAGCAATACGTACCACATGGGGTGATGAATGCCGTTTTCTCTTCATCTTCCCTTGTAATGAAGATCTGGTGGTAGCCGGAGTAGGCATCGAGGAATGACAACCGATCACACCCAGCTGTGGAGTCAACAATCTGGTCGATGCGCGGCAACGGGAAGGGGTCTTTGGGACAAGCCTTATTAATATCTGTGTAATCAATACACAGCCTCCACTTCCCATTTGCCTTGCGCACTACCACCGAATTGGCCAACCACGTTGGATGGAGCACTCCTCTTACCAAACCCGCTGCTTCTAGTTTCCGGATCTCCTCTGTGATGAACTCTTGTCGTTCCAAAGCTTGCTTTCTGACCTTCTGCTTGACGGGCCGCGCATGAGGACAGACAGCAAGGTGGTGCTCAATCACCTCCCTGGGAACGCCGGGGATGTCGGATGCTTGCCATGCAAACATATCGACATTTGCCCGCAGGAAGGTGACGAGCACGTCTTCCTATTTCTCGTCAAGGGTGGAGCTTATGGTAAAAGCTCCTCCCGTGTCGTCCTCCTTGACAGAAACCTTCTTGGTTCCCGGCGGTGTGGCCCTGGACTTCTTGTTTCTGTCGGCGGAGCTCTCTGGCATGTTCTCGACGGGAGCGCTACACTCCGAAGAGGTGCGCTTGCTGAAGTGGGTGCCTGAGGTCTCACCGGTCTTCTTCTTTTGCCTTCCCGGGGCTCCAGCGGCAGGAGCAAGCGCCTTAGCAGTGGTGGCTGCTGCAACTGCTTGTTGGTAGAGTTGGTCAGCGCAAATTAGCGCATCCTTCTTGTCTGATGGGACGGTGATGATCGTCACAGGCCCCGGCATCTTCAGGGTGTTGTAGGCATAATGTGACGCTGCCATGAACTTGGCCAGCGCTGGGCGGCCAAGGATCCCGTTGTAAGGCAAGGGGATCTTGGCAACATCGAACACAATCCTTTCTGTCCTGTAGTTCAGATCACTCCCAAAAGTCACGGGCAACGTGACCTTTCCCTTTGGTTGACTTCTTCCCGGGTTGACCCCCTGAAACATGCCTATCTCTTCGAGGTCTTCATCAGGAATCTGCAATTTCTCGATCACGGCAGGCGAGATTAAGTTCAGACCGGCCCCGCCATCGACTAGCATCTTTGTCACCTTGAGGTTGCGTATTGTTGGTGAAACCAACAATGGCAAGCACCCAACTGCAGTAGTGCGATCAGGGTGATCCTCAGTGTCAAAAATGATAGGTGTGCTGGACCACTTCAGTGGCCTTTGGGCATCAAACGATGGTTCCGCCGCTGTAATCTCACGCGCACACTGTTTAAGCTGGCTGTGAGAGGTATGTAGCGAGGCGCCGCCATCGACGCACATGGCCTCTGTAGCTTTCTGAAATTCTTGGTCACCAGACTCATCGTCCTCTTCGTGATCATCGTCTTCTGCCTTTTTGTCACGGCCCCGGGCGGGCCTCTCCTGTTGTTTATCTTTGCCGCGACGGCCCGCCTGGCCGTCACGCTTCTTGCCGGACCCCTCAGCACCGTCTTGGCCTTTCTCCTTGTCCCGCCTCTCATATTCAGCCCTCTGCTTCTTAGCAAGGAGCTCAACCTGTCGGAAGTTCTGGAGATCATGGCCTTTGGTGCGATGGATCTTGTAGTATTGCTTGTCAGAGTTTCCTGGCTTCTCGGCAGCCGCCAAGGCCTGGCAGGCGACACATCCGGCAATTTTCTTGTCGGGGTCATCTGCCTTGGTTTTCTTGGCGGAGCCGGCGTCGTCAGATCCCTCGACGGCAAGCACAACTTTACCTTTGCGCTTCCTGTTGCGGCGCCGGCCTTTCTTCACCGGGGCGGCAGTATCCACGCCGGCATCTTCGCCGGGGTACTTCCTTCCCTCTTCAGCTCGGGCACATTTGTCAGCAAGAACATAGAGTTCTGCCAAATCTTTCACCTTGTTCATTGCCAGTTCTTCGTGCATCTTGCGGTTACGCACGTTCTGATGGAATGCGCTGATGATGGCCGCAGGGTGAACATCAGGGATATTGTACTGTACCCGGCTGAACCTCTGTATATACTTGCACAGACTCTCGCCTCCCTTCTGGGGAATGACATGCAGGTCGCTTGCTTGGCCATGGGCTTGGTATCCTCCAGTAAAGGCGCCCACAAACTCATGGCACAAATCCGACCAGGAGGAAATAGAGTCTACCGGCAAGTGCATCAACCACGACATGGCGTTGGGTTTAAGAGCCAATGGAAAGTAATTCGCAAGCACCTTATCGTCGCGGGCTCCGGCGGCTTGCATCGCGATGGTGTAGGTGCTGAGGAACTCAGATGGGTGAGTCTTGCCGTTGTACTTTTCGCCAACGTCAGGTTTGAAGGTGCGGTGAGTGGGCCACTGGAACTGCCGTAGCTCACGGGTAAAAGCCGGACAGCCTACCTCGTAAGGTAGGCCTCTAGGGCTCTCCGGGGCCGGGTGGTTCACAGCAGGCCCTGCTCGCCTGTCTGACTGGTGGCACGCTCCGCGCCGGCGCTCGATAGTAGTTATAGCGTCTTCATGGGCTCGTTCCCGAAGAACTTGGCGCGGGTCACAGTGGGTCTGCGGGTCAGACGATGCTATGGAGATGTCGTCGCCCGCGACGTCGCGACGAGCCGGCATCCGCGGTACCGGATGGGGAAGAGGTGAATGCACCATGGTCGCGGCACCGCCGGCTTTTCCGCCACTGGTCCGCGGGACTCCATCAGAGCGTCGACCCGGGGGCCCCACCAGACTTGGTTCGTCTTTGTTGGCCACCACAACAAGGCTTCGGATAGTGGCTCTCCATTTGTCGAGTTTCCCCGTAGTGGGAGGAAAGTCGAGGAGCAACTGCGCGTGCGCCAGGGCCTCTGCTGGCGTCGGTGGCAGCGAAACCTGCACGGATCGCGATGCGCTTCGACTTCTGACCATGTCATAAGGAGCTCTATCATG
Source organism: Triticum urartu (assembly GCF_056163025.1). Classification (NCBI taxonomy): domain Eukaryota; kingdom Viridiplantae; phylum Streptophyta; class Magnoliopsida; order Poales; family Poaceae; genus Triticum; species Triticum urartu. The sequence goes on along the minus strand of NC_141873.1, from coordinate 474,397,830 downwards.
ACCCCGTGATCGCATGCCGTTTTCACCAGCGCCTCGGCGAGTGGGCAGCTCTTCTACGTCCCGGGAGTGGCGCTCGGGTCTCTTCCCACGGCGATGCCCGGGATCTTCGGCGTGATTATGCCGTTCGTCGCGCGGTGCCTGGGAGGAGCGCACTGTTGGCGCCGGCGTGGGAGTCTTGGAGGCCCTTGCGTCGCGTTCGGGCGGGGCGGCGATGACCCTGGAAGGCCCCGCTCCACCCGCGAAGGGCTTGGCTCCGCCTTTGGATTTGGCGACGTGTGGCCCGTTACCAGGCGCACAAACATCGCCACCTCCCAAACTCCGGCTGCTGGGATGGCGTTGGTGTTCGCGAGCAGCGCCCCGGGTCCTTTCTGCGACCGGTCCGCTGCTCGCCCACGTCGGGACGGGCTGTCCGGCTTCTGACTGGCCAACCACCACCGTCGTCTTCTTCTTGGGCGCCATGATGATGAAGAAGCGCCGAACTAACTGCTAAAGCCGATTCTCACAACTGCGCCCCCCTACCTGGCGCGCCAAAGATGTCGGTGGGAATGACAGCTATTGGATCACAAGAATCCCTACGGTGGTTAGCGGGGCGCGGGGTCGTGAGAAGAGCGGATCAAACAGATAGCACATGGTTCGTTTATCCAGGTTCGGGCCGCGAGGATGCGTAAAACCCTACTCCTGCTTTGGTGGATTGTATATCTGTGTTCTTGAGCTAGCTATGGGGCGTGAGGAGCTCCAAAAAGCCGAATCCTTCCTCTGGTCGCCTCGGGCCTCCTTTTATAGAAAAAGGGGTTGCCACAGTGGCACACAGGAGGTGGAAAGGGTACAGTGATGCGAGGTTATCCCTCGCATTACATGACAAGGCGCATTTAATGCGTCTTGCTTAGGTGTCCTTGCTTTATCGGGGACGTGGGAGAGATTTGTCTCGTCCGTCGCCGCTCCTTCTTGTGTCGACACGCGCCCTGGCCAGCGATGCCTGAGATGCCATGTAGGTAGGCAGGCAGCTGAGGTGGCGCAATGGTGGGTCTTCACGAAGATCTACATGCCGCCACGCGGGTGCCTGCCCAGCTGGTTGGGTCGGCACCTGCATGCATGCGGTGGTGGAGGTTTAGTCGGCGTGGGCCTGATGGTGGCCCTGCGGGTGTCCTCGGCAAGGGCCTTGCCGGGACCCCGACAAGGGTCTTGCCGAGGCGCCTGCTGTCATCCCCGGCAAGGCGCTTGCCGGGGGCCTTGTCGTCTTCCTCGGCTGGGATCCCGCCAAGGGTTGTCATCTCCTTAGTGCATATCTGAGCTTGAATGTCTTCACAAAGATCTGCATGCCGCCACGGGGATGTCTCCTGAATCCTTGCCCTTTGGGGGCGGTGGACTCAAGGGTGATTTGCTCCGTAGGCGCGGGACGAGTCACCGCGGCAAGGGTCTTGTCGGGGCTGCTAGAACTGTCTCCCGGCAAGGATCTTGCCGGGGGAGTCCGCTTCGTCCCCTTTGCTCTTCGTGGTCTTGGCCTTGGCGTTGTTCTAGTTCTCTTGAGCTTCGGTCTTACCCTGGCTCACCTCCCTTGCCTTTCTTGGTGTGGTGGTATCCGCGGCTCAGACTGCCCGTGCACAGTTATAGGGGTACAAAAAGTGTACCCCTCTTTTTGTACACCGACACGACACAACGGTGAATGCTGGATTTCACAATCCGAAGCCCGGTCAATGGAAGAAGCCACTAAAGGCAAACCAGGATGGACCATCCACCCTTGACAGGATATTGGACCAACCTTGTTAGATTCACGGTCACCCTGATAGGCCAGCTAATCATACCAACCGTAACTGTTGGGTCTTCAAGCAGGCATGCAAGCTTAACACTGATCACAAGGGGAGGAGGCCACTGGGTGACAAAGACGATGGATCGGCCTGCCAGCGGAACACCAGGGGCCAAAAAAAGTTCCCCTCCGACGCTCGACCACTCCCGGAACGCAAATAGTAGTTCGGCTCTCGCCACCCACCTACTGTACTGGCGAAATTTGCACCACGCACACATCACTACCCACTCAAGATACCATGGGCATCGGCGGGAGCACAACACAGACAACCCTACAAGCATTCCCGTAACGTTTTTTTATATGTTTCTCTCATTTTTTCTGTATCATCTTTAAAGAACATGTGACCAACTGGAAAGCATCTACATCGGACTCTATCGGAGTTCGGATCCACACACTCACCTAAGGGGTTACTTCCTTAAGCATCCCCCTCCCCGAGGATGGGCTACGTGACGTGCGACAGGAGGTCCAAAATTACTTTTTGTAGACCGCACTCTTTATTCCGAGCCTGTACTATGCCCCCTTTCCTCTGATCCCGACCACGAGCATGTCAAATAGCCGGGTCCGTGGTTTCTCTTTTCTATATATATATACATAAATTTATCATTGGCACAATGCTCCATTCTCAGGAAGTCTCATCCGAACCGATCTTTCATATTCCTTCAACAATAAGCACAGCCTTAACGGCTGCTCTGCAGATGCACCTCGGCATACCCTGCCAGGGGCTCGGCATGGGAATGAATGAGCTTCCAGTAAAAGTCCGAACAGTTCTATAGCATACTTCGGCGTCGCAAGTTTGGCCTTATATGCATCAGCTTCGAATCATTGTCTTGGGTCAATAGTTGGGTTGCCCGGCTCCTGTGTTTGCTACCCTGCGTTCCGCTCTATTGGCTAGGGTAGTAAATGGAGAACTACTCGATTGTGCACTGGCCTAGACCAGATGAGCACCTCGGTAGAGAAAGCCAAAAACTGACTGTCAATGCGGCGAGAGCTGGTCAACCACTTGACGACTTATGGGAATCTTTAGCGATTCTCCGTGTAATACGAGGGATCTTTTTCAGATAAGAATATATAAGGCACCACACGCCGCATACACACCAGGGGCTACGTCGTAGCCCCACCATAAAACTCCTCTGGTTAAGTGAAAGTGTTAACGCCTTATAGTCCAATTGCTTGGTTCGCCGCATTATCACCTCCTTCATGGACCAAGACGTTCGATAAAGAGTGATTAAATGTTTTTCCGAAAACCCCCGTACTTCCTACGAGGGGGCTGAAGCCGATGACTGGAAAACTTTCATATTATATTAAAACGACCGCACAGGAGGAATTCAAGCTTTTCGAGCAAAACATAAATAGATTAACTATAAAGTTGCCTTTTACAATCATCATACACCTCACTCGAACATTATGTTCTTCAAGCATTGGCCCTCAATCAAGCGGGCGGCCTCCAGGACGTCTTCAAAATAATGCTCTGGTTTCGGACAATCCTCGCCTTTGGGCGGACCCTTCGTCGCGACATCGATGGCCTTCATCTTCCCCCAGAATGTCTTGACTCAGGCAAGGGCCATCCGTGCACCTTCAATGCACGCCGATCGCTTCGCAGCGTTGATTTGCGGCACCACATCGACAAGCTTCTGCACCAAACCAAAATAGCTACTCGGCACATGCTCAGTTGGCCACAGCCGGATTATAACATCCTTCATGGCAGCGCCAGATACCCTATGAAGTTTAGCCCATTGGGACATCTGTTCATTGAGCAGCAGTGGGCGCTTCGACGCACCGAACTGTGACCAAAAAAGCTCCTCCGTTGCATACCCAGCTCGCGCTTGGTAATATCACGCTGCATCGGAAGAACTCTTCGGCAAATCCAAATACTCGTCCGGAAAACTCCACACTTGGTTCAACTGAGCATAGTCCGGGTCGTCGAACTTAGTGTGCGGCAGAAAAGGCTTTCCAGCCACTATTTCTTTCGCCTGCCGAACCTCCTCACGGAGTGCTCTAGACTCTTATCGGGCTTCTCTTGCCTCCTGTCTGGCCTTGTCCAGTTCAGCCGTTAAGGCTTTATTCTCCTCCTCAAGAAATTCACAGCGGTCAGTAGAATTTTCCAAAGCGAGTGTCATCGTGGATACCTTCTCCTCGCTCTAGCATCGTGCAGCTTGTTCGGCCTTCAGTTCAACAGATGCTCCTTCAGCAGCAGCATCACTAAGCCGGGCCCGCTCCATGGCCCGGATCAGCTCCGCCCAAAGAGCCTCCACGGCGGCAGCACCATCTGCATTTCATGCACATTTCATATAAAGCTCTTTCCCGCGTCAAGCACACTGGTGTAAAGAATGCTCGAAATACATACCTTGCGAGTCATCAAGACACATGTTGATCAATGCAACGTCATCCTCCGCAATATCCAGCTTTCGCTGCAGTTCAGCCACTTTCGTATGTCAGGCAGCCACAGGAGGGGAGACAGCCTGTATTTCAAATCACATCAAGGTTAATACCTGAGCATCTCTCTTTGATCCTCCGATCGCTTCCTTCGGAAGGCAATCCGAGTCTCAGGGGCTACAGCATATACAACACGTGCATGCTTTCAATAAAATTCAATTGACAACACTACATCACAAACCTCAAAACCTCTTAGAAGGCTCGTGAAGGCCTCGTTCAATCCACTCTTCACGGATAGAACCCTTTCGACCACCGTAAACATCAAGGAACAGTGCTCTTCTGAAATGGACGCTCATCGTAGCATGTCCGTCAGCATTTCTGGCGCTCCTGGGTCTTCGGAAACCGCCGCCGGAGTACGTCATTCCTGTGAAGGAACCCGCTTACTTGCCTGCGGAATAGTCTCCGGCTGTAAACCGGATGGTTCGGGGACACGAGTCTTGACCCCGGAACCCCGAGCGACCAAGGCACTGCCTTCGGGTAACACCTTCTTCGCTTCCTGTACTACTTGGTGTTCAGGAGGAGCCCTTCGGGACGATACCTCGGCATCATCTCTCCTATTGGGCGATATGGCCGGAGAAGGCGTATCACTCTCCATCATCTTCGGAAGAAGATCTCCCGAGGAGGAGGATGATTGAGAAGCACTAGGCGTTAACCTGCGGGGACGAACATATATCGGATGATTACTTCATTAATAGGAGAAGAATGAGGTGTGTTTAAAGTACCCCAGCCTCGCTTACGGTCTGCCTCAAGGTTCATCCTCGTCATCAAACTCTACGGCAGCCTCGCTCGCCTGGCCCAAGCTGCTCGACGATGGCGTTTTTCCTCTCTTGGAAGGCTTCCCCTCCCGATCTTCGGAGGCGACCCTCTTCTTGCCCTGGAGGGCTCCCTCTGCACTCTTGCCCTTGGGCAAAAGGATTTCGGTTTCCCTGAACGCAGCCACCTGGTACAGTGTTGGAATTAGCATTCTCGTCAGCAGGTTGGTCGCAGAGCCTTCGGGAAGAGGCGCCGAACATGATATTAACACCGCTTTCTTTATCCAGTACTGTACAGGGATGGATTTTTCAGTATCTTGTTAAGAGATGCCTAAATGAAAGGTGCTCGGGCATCGAGTACTTACCGGAGTGTCCGGATGATTGCAGTCAAGGCCAACGTCTTCGGTGGTGTCCGGCCATTGCTCTCGTTCCCCGAAATATAATTTCCACATTCGTTCGTGCGTAGTGCCGAAGAAATGCTGTAGAGTCCGCCACCCTTCTGGGTTAAACTCCCACATATGAAGAGGCCGCCACTGACATGGCAAGATCCGGTGGACTAGCATTATTTGAACGATGTTCATGAGATCGATGCCCTTCTCGGTAAGGCTTCGGATGCGACTTTGCAGAGTCTGCACTTCATTGGTGGATCCCCAGTCCAATCCCTTATTGACCCATGAAGCAAGCTGAATTGAGGACCGGCTTGGAACGCAGGTGTAGCCGCCCACTTGGAGCCCCATGGCTCATTGATATAAAACCACCCCTACTGTCATAGGTTGGGAGATTTGGCGAAAGATCCTTCGGGCCAATCAACGCCGGCCAGCTTGCCTATTATGACATTGCCACACTCTGCTTGCTCCTCCTCTGTCACCTGCGGCCTCACACCAAAGGTCATGAGCCACAAACCAAAGTGTGGAGGAGTGCGGAGGAGCCCGGAGTAAGGCCTCACATGTGACGATAAATGTCGAGATGAGGAGAATAGAGTCCGGGGCCAGATCATGAAAATCTAGTCCATAGTAGAACATGAGCCCCCGGACGAAGGGGTTAAGCGCGAACCCTAGCCCATGAAGAAAGTGGGATACAAATACTACCCTCTCGCCAAATCTGGGGGTCGGTATGACTTGCCCTTGTGCCGGGAGCCGATGAAAGATTTCCAAGGTCAGATACCTCGCTACGCGGAGCTTCGCAATATCCTCCTCTGTGACAGAAGAAGCCACCCACTGGCCCTGATGGTTGGATCCGGACATGACTAGGGCTGGTGGCGATTGGAACCTGAGGGTTGGAACTTGGGGTGGTTGGGGTTGAGGAAGAAGCAAGCGCAAGGGAAGAAAACGAGACTGGGTCTCTATATAAAGGCCCCAAGTATTGGGCGTCTCCCCCAGGGTCTCTAAGCTTACCTATTACCAAGGAGTTGTACCCAGGGGACGGTTGGGTTACCCACACCTACATTAATGAAAATCCCGTAAATAAAGGGACACGATCTCTGCCTTGACAAGACGTGCCAGTAAAACCGCACCCTGAGACATGGGGCGGCTCGCTAGCCGACGGTTGGAAATAGCAACCGGGCAGGCATGATATGATGTCATGAACCGTTTTCAACAAGTTGGGCTTGTGGGGTATTATATTCTCTGCCATTATATACACAAGTCCGAATATACTCACTTCGTCCGAAGACTATTTTGGAGTTTGGAAGGAGGGAACCCGCCTTGCAATGCCGAGGACAAATCTGCACGCCGGACTCCTCGTCATTGAAGCCAGGTTCAGGGGCTACTGAGGGAGTCCTAGACTAAGGGGTCCTCGGGCGTCCGGCCTGGTATGCATGGGCCAGACTGATGGGCTGTGAAGACATGAAGGCCGAAGAATGCACCGTGTCCGGATTGGACTCTACTTGGCGTGGAAGGCAAGCTTAGCGACTGGAGATCCCTTCTTATGTAACCGACTCCATGTAAACCCTAGATCCCCTCGGTGTCTATATAAACCGAAGGGGATAGTCCGGAAAGGACACCATATATACCCATTACCATACCCACATAGGCAAGACTTCTAGGGTTTAGCCATTATGATCTCGTGGTAGATCCACTCTTGTAACACTCATATTCATCAATATCAATCAAGCAGGACATAGGGTTTTACATCCATAGAGAGGGCCCGAACCTGGGTAAACATTATGTCCCCCGTCTCCTGTTACCATCGATCCTAGACGCACAGTTCGGGACCCCCTACCCAAGATCCGCCGGTTTTGACACCGACACCTGGTACTTGCAGTTTCATCAGCAGCCGGATGTTCACCAGCGGTGCTGGCATGTTCTTCAGTGGGCTGAGCAGATGCTTCACCCTGAGGAGATTCATGTTGCATTGGAGCAACATTTGAGGTGAATCCTTCAGTCAGTTTTACAAATCTTACTTTGGCTCCAAGCCAATCTGTATGGTAGACATTGAATTCATCACTGAGATGTTTGATCTTAGATTGTATAGCAACAAGTTCATCAGTTGTCATGTTGACAACATTCTCCTTCAGAAAACGCTCCTTCTTGTACTGAGCTTTCTTTAGCTTCCTGGCCTTCTCAAATTTCCATTTTTCTTCGCCGTGAAGACGGTCAGCATGTGACTTTGGCCAGGAATGAGCTTGAAGTCGGGCATAGGTGTGTTTGGGTCCTTGTGCCAGAGATCAATAAAATCAAGGATCAGCTTGGGATCCAATAGAAGAGGCACATTTGTGCCTTTGGCTCTAGAGGCCCTTTGTTGTCTATCTCTGATGATTTCAGCGAGTTCTTCATCATCAGCTTCATCATCACTGGACGGTACATGAAAGGCAACCTACTTCTTATGACGACATGGTCTAGTTCCTCATCTAGAAGTGGCCTTTGTCTTCAGCAGAGTGGGGCCAGTTGAGGATTGCGGAGGAGCTAATTAACTTGTAGAGGATCTTGAAGCAATTGAGATGGCCTTGGTCCTTTGACACGAGGCGATATGCATAGGTGTTCAGGACTTTGTCGGAGTGGCTGAGGTTTTTGCAACTTGAGGAACTGCTGTCGGCGTTCTGGGAACGGGGGTCCCCAGACTTGCCTGCCTGCGGCCTGCGGCGTGGCTCGAGTGGGGGCCCAGTGCGGCCCAACTTCATCAGCTCAAACTCAAGACCCTCGCGAGGGGCCAAGCCCTGCGGGGCGGACGACAGGAAGCTTCCTCAGGAGCAGCCACATCAGGCAAGCTCGCGAGGAGGCGGAGAGATCAAGGCAGGGGCACCTCGCAAGGAGCCCGTGACGCAAGCCATGACGATCGAGATCAGGCGGGCGCCAGGCGGGCACCGGCCTGTGCAGTGTCCTTGTTTCCCCTTCGGTGCAAAGGGAACAAGCACAGTCCAAGGCATCGGGCAAAGGTTACCATTCCGGTGCAACGAGACCAAGACCAGCAGAGCGGCAGGATGGAGGTCACCGTGGAGCCCAAGATGGCGTCATCACCAGTGCTTTTGGCAGCCGAAGATCACCTTTGGTCAGGATAACTTGTACTAGATGTTCCCCTTCAAAATGGCCAATTGTTGGCGCCCTTCCCGCTCACATTTTGGGAAGAGGACCAGGGCCTCTATAAGTAGGACTAGCCACCATAGAGGGAGGGGGATCCAGACCGAGTAGAACACACCGCACCAGCTCAAGAACACCTCTTGTGAGGCCATTCCTCCCCCTGTATTGTTCATCATCAGCCCCTGAGGCAATCCACCACACCACACACTGGAGTAGGGTATTACACCACATCGGTGGCCCAAACCAGTATAAACCTCGTGTCCTTTGTGTGTTCTTCTTTCCAGCCTAGATTTCTTACGAGCCATAGAAGCGCTAGTCGGTAGGGGAAAGATCTCCGTGCGCACCCCAGAGTTCGAACCTTAAGGGTCTGCCGGAACCCAAAATTCGACAATTGGCGCACCAGGTAGGGGTGCGCCGGAGTTCTCCCTCTCGATGACCCGCTCTCCACCAACATCGCGTTTCGCCCTCATGGCGGACAACGCGCCGCCCGCTCCGGCAACCGATGCCGGCACTGGGACCGGGGGGCTCCGAGCCTTGGCCCCCACCTTGCGACAGGTGCAGTGGCCGCACTAGTTCAAGCCTGAGATGCCGCCACGCTACAACGGTGTGATGGATCCGCTGGTTTTCCTGCTGGCGTATGAGGAAGCCGTCCTCAAAGCCGGGGGCGACGACCGGGTGATGGCCAACTGGTTTCCCATGGCCCTCATCGATGACCCGTGCGCGTGCCTCCTCCACCTGCCGACGGCTTCTGTGACCTCCTGGGAGGAGATGCGCGACCTCTTCCTCGCCCGTTATGCCGCACCAGTGCCGCCCATCATCGCAGCTCTCCTGGGTGGCTCACAGGCACCACCCTCGAGCCACCATGTCAAGCCGTTCACCCGCCGGATCAGCACCGCCTCCAAGCGTCGAGAAGCCCCCTGGGCTGGGTGGCGCCCGAGGCCGATCTAACCTTCGACTCGGATGATCACCCCTTCAACCCTATCGGTTCGGGCGCGCTCCCGATGCTGTGCACCCCCACCATCTGCCAGGTGGCAGTCACCAGGACCCTCATCAACGGCAGTGCCGGCCTCAACGTGCTCTCGGTGGAGGCCTTCAGCCTCCTCCACGTGCCGCTAGACCGGCTTTTGCCTAGCAGGCCTTTCTCGGGTGTCAGAGTCGATTCCACCGCCTCCTTGGGACAGATCCGCCTCCCAGTGACCTTCGGCACCCACGACAACTTCTGCACAGAGCTGATCGACTTTGACATCGCCCCCATCGGCCTCCCCTACAACGCCATCCTCGGTTATCCGGCCTTGGCCCGATTCATGGTAGCAACTCACCCGGCGTACAACCTCATGAAGATGCCCGGGAGCAGCGGCGTCCTTACCGTGTCAGGAGACACAAGGGATGCGCTGCAGGCGCTCAAGCTTGCTTTTAGGGCAGCCGCGGTGGCGCAGCCCACCAGCACCGACGCCCTTGAGCCCAAGGGGGCTGCGCCGGCTAAAAAGAAGTAGTTTTTCACCCAAGACAAGGCGGAAACCAAGCAGGTACCGGTCGACGAGGACGGGTCCATTGATTCTACCTTCACCATAGGAGCCAACCTCGAGCCCGAGCAGGAGAAGGCCCTGGTGAGGTTCCTACATGCGAACAAGAAGGTGTTCGCATGGGAACCTGATCAGTTAGCAGGGGTCCCGAGGGGTGTGATTGAGCATCACCTCAACGTGTGCCCCAATGTGCGCCCCGTGAAGCTGAAGGCGAGGCAACAGTCCATTGAGAAACAAGCTTTCATCGTTCAGGAGACCCGGAAGCTAGAAGCGGCAGGAGTTATCCGCGAGGTCCGCTACCCTGATTGGCTGGCTAATCCGGTCGTTGTGCCGAAAAAGGGAGGAAAGGAACGCGTGTGTGGTGACTTCACCAACCTCAACAAAGCCTGCCCACAGGATCCATTTCTTCTCCCCCGCATTGACCAGATTGTCGACTCTACCGCAAAGTGTGACCTATTGTGCTTCCTAGATGCCTTCTCGGGCTATCACCAGATCAAGATGGCGGTAGAAGACGTGGAAAAACGGCTTTCCTGACCCCATGTGGAGTGTACTGCTACACGTGCATGCCATTTGGGTTGCGCAATGCAGGCGCAACCTTTCAGCGGCTGATGCACATCGCCTTAGGCCGACAGCTCAGGAGGAACGCTGAAGCTTACGTCGACGACATTGTGGTGAAGTCACGGGAGGCAAAAACCCTGATACAAGACCTAGAAGAAACCTTTGCGAGCCTCAACGAAGTGTACCTACGGCTCAACCTGGAGAAGTGCGTGTTTGGGGTCCCCTCGGGAAAGCTCCTAGGTTTTCTCGTGTCCCACAGGGGCATCGAGGCCAACCCGGAGAAGGTCAAAGCAGTCAAAGACATGAGCCCGCCAAGGACCCTCAAAGAGATGCAGAAGCTCACCGGGTGTGTAACCGCGCTAGGGCGCTTCATCTCCAAGCTGGGGGAACGAGCACTGCCCTTCTTCAAGCTGATGAAGAAGAAGGGCCCCTTCGAATGGACTGAAGAGGCCGACAAGGCATTCCAAAATCTCAAGAGGTACCTTACCAGCCCACCAGTGATGGTAGCTCCACGTCCACGGGAGCCCCTGGTGCTCTACCTTGCGGCCACCCCCTACTCCGCTTGCGCAGCCCTGGTGGCGGTCAGGGAGGAGCGCCAGACCAAGGCCATAACAACCGTCTGGGCTGAAGCAAAGCAAAGCCAAGAGGGCCTCGCGAGGACCATGACCGCAGCCGGAGGGGAACAGCCACAGCAGGAGAACGCACCCGGGGCAGGAGAGGCCTCTCCAAGCGACCAAGCACTGGGGGCTCCACCATCTTAGGAGACGCCTCGACCTCTGGAGGATGCAAGCTGCGCCAGCACCCTCAACCTCGTCGAGCATCCCGTGTACTTCGTCAGCATGGTGCTACGGGACGCAAGGGCGCGGTACCCCATGCCTCAAAAACTCCTCCTCGCACTATTAGTGGCCTCGCGCAAGCTGCGACACTATTTCCAAGGCCATCCCACCAAAGTCGTCTCAGCATACCCCTTGGAAAGGGTACTCAGGAGCCCCAACTCAGCTAGAAGAGTCGCTGAATGGAACATCGAACTACAGGCATTTCAGCTAGAATTCAGCACGACCAGAGTCATCAAGGGAGCCGCACTTGCGGATTACGTGGCAGAATGGGCAGAAGCACCGGGTCTCGAGGGAGGCGAGGACCGATCACTTTCCCCGGGAAGTGAGGCACCAGGCGGCTGGGTCATGTACTTCAATGGGGCATTCTCCTGACACGACGCGGGAGCTGGCACAGTGCTTGTATCCCCTACCCAGGACAAACTCTACTACGCCGTGCAACTCTGTTTCCAGCACGGAGAATAGGTCTCCAACAACATAGCAGAGTACGAAGGCCTGATAGCAGGCTTGAAAGCCGCAATCGCCTTAGGGGTAAAGCGCCTCATCATCAAGGGCGATTCGCAGCTCCTCGTCAACTTCTCCAACAAGATATACGAACCAAAGGATGAGCACATGGAAGCCTACCTCGCCGAGGTTCGCAAGATGGAGAAGCAGTTCTGGGGGCTGGAGTTGCAGCTGTTAGAAATATGCCCTAGAGGCAATAATAAATTAGTTATTATTATATTATATTTCATTGTTCATGATAATCGTTTATTATCCATGATAGAATTGTATTGATAGGAAACTCAGATACATGTGTGGATACATAGACAACACCATGTCCCTAGTAAGCCTCTAGTTGACTAGCTCGTTGATCAATAGATGGTTACAGTTTCCTGACCATGGACATTGGATGTCATTGATAACGGGATCACATCATTAGGAGAATGATGTGATGGACGAGACCCAATCCTAAGCCTAGCACAAGATCGTGTAGTTCGTTTGCTAAAGCTTTTCTAATGTAAGTATCATTTCCTTAGAGCATGAGATTGTGCAACTCCCGGATACCGTAGGAGTGCTTTGGGTGTGCCAAACATCACAACGTAACTGGGTGGCTATAAAGGTACACTACAGGTATCTCCGAAAGTGTCTGTTGGGTTGGCACGAATTGAGACTGGGATTTGTCACTCCGTGTAAACGGAGAGGTATCTCTGGGCCCACTCGGTAGGACATCATCATAATGTGCACAATGTGACCAAGGAGTTGATCACGGGATGATGTGTTACGGAACGAGTAAAGAGACTTGCCGGTAACGAGATTGAACAAGGTATCGGGATATCGACGATCAAATCTCGGGCAAGTATCGTACCGATGGACAAAGGGAATTGTATACGGGATTGATTGAATCCTTGACATCGTGGTTCATCCGATGAGATCATCGTGGAGCATGTGGGAGCCAACATGGGTATCCAGATCCTGCTGTTGGTAATTGATCAGAGAGTTGTCTCGGCCATGTCTCCATAACTCCTGAGCCCGTAGGGTCTACACACTTAAGGTTCGATGACGCTAGAGTTATAGGGAATAGATATACATGGTTACCGAATGTTGTTCGGAGTCTCGGATGAGATCCCGGACGTCACAAGGAGTTTCGGAATGGTTCGGAGGTAAAGATTTATATATGGGAAGTCATCATACGGTCACCGGAATAATTCAGGGGTTACCGGTATTGTACCGGGACCACTGGAGGGGTTCCGGGGGTCCACCGAGAGGGTTCACCTGCCCCGGAGGGCCCTATGGGCTGTATGTGGAGAAGGACCAGCCCCTTAGTGGGCTGGGCGCCTCCCCCCCTAGGGCCCATGCGCCTAGGGTTTGGGGGAACCCTAAAGGGGGGGGGCCTTGCCTTGGGGGGCAAGGCAACCCCCCTGGCCGCCGCCGCCTCCTCAGATTGGATCTGAGGGGGCCGGCCCCCTCTCCCCCTTGGCCCTATATATATGTGGGGGTGGGAGGGAAGCCGCACCCAAGTTCTGGCGAAGCCCTGCAGGAATACCACAAGCTCCACCACCACGCCGTCGTGCTGCTGGAGTTCTCCCTCAACTTCTCCTCTTCTCCCGCGGTGCTTGGCGAAGCCCTGCAGGATTGCCACGCTCCTCCACCACCACCACGCCATCATCCTGCTGCTGGACGGAGTCTTCCCCAACCTCTCCTTCTCCCCTTGCTGGACCAAGGCGTAGGAGACGTCACCGGGCTGCATGTGTGTTGAACGCGGAGGTGTCGTCCGTTCGGCACTAGGATCATCAGTGATTTGGATCACGACAAGTACGACTCCATCAACCCTGTTCACTTGAACGCTTCCGCTTAGCGATCTACAAGGGTATGTAGATGCACTCTCCTTCCCCTTGTTGCTAGATTACTCCATAGATTGATCTTGGTGATGCGTAGAAAATTTTGAATTTCTGCTATGATCCCCAACTGTGGCATCATGAGCTAGGTCTATGCGTAGTTTCTATGCACGAGTAGAACACAAGTTGTTGTGGGCGTCGATTTTGTCAATTTACTTGCCGTTACTAGTCTTATCTTGATTCGGCGGCATCGTGGGATGAAGCGGCCTGGACCGACCTTACACGTACTCTTACGTGAGACTGGTTCCACCGACTGACATGCACTAGTTGCATAAGGTGGCTAGCGGGTGTCTGTCTGTCCCACTTTAGTCGGATCGGATTCGATGAAAAGGGTCCTTATGAAGGGTAAATAGAAATTGGCATATCACGTTGTGGTTTTGGCGTAGGTAAGAAACATTCTTGCTAGAAACCTATAGCAGCCACGTAAAAACTTGCAACAACAATTAGAGGACGTCTAACTTGTTTTTGCAGCATGTGCCCTATGATGTGATATGGCCAAAAGGATGTGATGTATGAGATTGATCATGTTCTTGTAATAGGAATCATGACTTGCATGTCGATGAGTATGACAACTGGCAGGAGCCATAGGAGTTGTCTTAATTTATTTATGACATGCGTGTCAACTTAAACATCATGTAATTACTTTACTTTATTGCTAAAGCGTTAGCCATAGTAGTAGAAGTAATGGATGACGATACAACTTCAAGAAGACACGATGATGGAGATCATGATGATGGAGATCATGGTGTCATGCCGGTGACAACGATGATCATGGAGCCCCGAAGATGGAGATCAAAAGGAGCAAAATGATATTGGCCATATCATGTCACTATTTGATTGCATGTGATGTTTATCATGTTTTACATCTTATTTGCTTAGAACGACGGTAGCTTAAATAAGATGACCCCTCACTAAAATTTCAAGAAAAGTGTTCCCCCTAACTGTGCACCGTTGCGAAGGTTCGTTGTTTCGAAGCACCACGTGATGATCAGGTGTGATAGATTCTAACGTTCGAATACAACGGGTGTTGACGAGCCTAGCATGTACAGACATGGCCTCGGGACACATGCGAAACACTTAGGTTGACTTGACGAGCCTAGCATGTACAGCCATGGCCTCGGAACACGGAAGACCGAAAGGTCGAACATGAGTCGTATAGAAGATACGATCAACATGAGATGTTCACCGATGTTGACTAGTCCGTCTGATGTGATGATCGGACACGGCCTAGTTGACTCGGATCATGTTTCACTTAGATGACTAGAGGGATGTCTATCTGAGTGGGAGTTCATTGAATAATTTGATTAGATGAACTTAATTATCATGAACATAGTCTAAATTGTCTTTGCAAATATGTTGTAGATAAATAGCTCACGTTGTAGCTCCCTGTTTCAATACGTTCCTAGAGAAAGACCAAGTTGAAAGATATTGTTAGCAATGATGCGGACTGGGTCCGTAGTCCGAGGAGTGTCCTCACTGCTACACAGAAGGCTTACGTCTTTGATGCACCGCTCGATGCGCAAACCCCTACAACATCGTCTGTGGATGTTGTGAACACCTGACAGACAGCACCTAATGACTACTTGATAGTTTAGTGCACCATACTTTATGGCTTAGAATCGGGATTCCAATGACGTTTTGAACACCATAAGACATATGAGATGTTCCAAGAGCTGAAATGGGGATTTCAGGCTCAAGCCCGTGTTGAGAGGTATGAGACCTCTGACAAGTTCTTTTGCCAACAAGATGGAGGAGAATAGCTCAGCTAGTGAGCATGTGCTCAGAATGTCTGGGTGCTACAATCATTTAAATCAAGTGGGAGTTAAATTCCCAGATAAGATAGTGATTGATAGAGTTCTCTAGCCACTATCACTAAGCTACTAGATGTTTGTGATGAACTATGACATGCAAGGGATGGAGTTGATCCCGGAGCTGTTCGCGGTGCTTAAGACCGCAAAAGGTAGAAATCAAGAAGGAGCGTCAAGTGTTGATGGTTTGACAAGACCACTGGTTTCAAGAAGGGCAAGGGCCAAAAGGGAAACTTCATGGATGGCAAACCAGTTGCCGCTCCAGTGAAGGAACCCAAGGTTTAACCCGAACCCGAGACTAAGTGCTTCTATTGTAAGGGGAACGGTCACTGGTAGCGGAATTACCCCAAATGCATGGTAGATAAGAAGGCTGGCAACTTCAACAAAGTATATACGTGTTATTAATGTGTACCTCACTAGTACTCCTAGTAGCACCTGGGTATTGGATACCGGTTCAGTTACTATTATTGGTGACTTGAAGCAAAAGCTACGGACTAAACGGAGACTGGCTAAGGGCGAGGTGACGATGTGTGTTGGAAGTGTTTCCAAAGTTGATGAGATCACCATCGCACGCTCCATATGCCTTCGAGATTAGTATTGAACCTAGATAAATGTTATCAGGTGTCTACGTTGAGCATGAATATGATTAGATCATGTTCATTGCAACACGGTTATTCATTTAAGATAGAGAATAATGGTTATTCTGTTTACATGAATAATACCTTTCATGGTCAAGCACCCTATGTGAATGGTTCATTGAATCTCGGTTGTGGTAATACACATGTTCACGCCAAAAGATGTAGAGTTAATAATGATAGTACCACTTTCTTGTGGCACTGCCGCTTAGGTCATATTGGCATAAGATGCATGAAGAAACTCCATGTCGATGGATGTTTCGAGTCACTTGATTTTGAATCACTTGACACATGCGAGCCATGCCTCATGGGCAGGATGACTAAGACCCCGTTTTTTCAGGTACAATGAAATGGGCAAGTGACTTGTTGGAAATCATGCATGATGATGCGTGTGATCCAATGAGAATTGAAGCGTGAGGTGGATATCACTATTTTCTCATCTTCACCGACGATTTGGGTAGATATAGGTATATCTACTTAATGAAGCACAAGTCTGAAACGTTTGAAAAGTTCAAGCGATTTCAGAGTGAAGTTAAGAATCATCATAACAATAAGATCATGTTCCTACGATCTGATCAAAAAAGGAGGATTTTCTAAGTTATGAGTTTGGCAATCACTTAAGACATTGTGGAATTGTTTCACAGTTGAAGCCACCTGGAACACCACAAGGTAATGGTGTGTCCGGACGTCATAATCGAACCCTATGAGATATGGTGCGATCTATGATGTCTCTTACCAATCTACCATTTTCATTTTGAGGTTATGCGTTAGAGACAGCTGCATTCACTTTAGATAGGACACCATCTAAGTCCGTTGAGACGACGTCATATGAACATTGGTTTGGCAAGAAACCAAAGTTGTCGTTTCTTAATGTTTGGGGATGCGATGCTTAGGGCTTCAGCCGGAGAAGCTCGAACCCAAAGTGGACAAACACATCTTCATAGGATACCCAAGGGTGACAGTTGGGTATACCTTCTATCTCAGATCTGTGGGCAAATTGTTTATCGCTAAGAACGGGTCCTTTCTCGAGAAGGAGTTTCTCTCGAAAGAATTGAGTGGGAGGAAGATAGAACTTGATGAGGTTGTCGAATCTTTACTTCAACCAGAGAGTGATGCAACACAGAAAGATGTTTTCTGTGGTGCCTACATCTGTTGAAGAGGAAGTTAATGATAGTGATCATGAAGCTTCGGGTCAAGTTGCTATCGAACCTCGTAGGTCGACAAGGATATGTACTACTCTTGAGTGGTACGGTAATCCTGTCTTAGATATCATGTTGTTAGACAACAATGAACCTACGAGCTATGGAGAAGTGATGGTGGACCCGTATTCCGACAAATGGTTAGAAGCCATGAAATGCGAGATAGGATCCATATATCAGAACAAAGTATGGACTTTGGTGGACTTGCCCGATGATCGGCAAGCCATTGAGATAAATGGATCTTTAAGAAGAAGATGGACGTGGGCGGTAATGTTACCGTCTATGAAGCTCGACTTGTGGGAAAGAGTCTTTTCACAAGTTCAAGGAGTTGACTACGATGAGAATTTCTCACCCGTAGCGATGCTTAAATCCGTCGGAATCATGTTAGCATTAGCTGTATTTTTCGATTATGAAATCTGACAGATGGATGTCAAAACAAGTTTTCTTACCAGTTTCCGTAAGAAAAGTTTGTATGTGATACAATAAAAGGTTTTGTCGATCCTAAGGATGCTAAAAGGTATGCTAGCTCCAGCAATCCTTCTATGGAATAGAGCAAGCATCTCGGAGTCAGAATACATGCTTTGAAAGAGTGATCAAAGTTTTTAGATTTATACAATGTTTGCTAGAAACTTGTATTTACAAGAAAGTGAGTGGGAGCACTGCAACATTTCTGATAAGTATATGTGGATGACATATTGTTGATCCGAAATAATGTAGAATTTCTGGAAAGCATAAACGGTTGTTTGAAGAGTGATTTTCAAAGGAAGACCTGGATAAAGCTGCTTACATATTGGGCATCAAGATCTATAGAGATAGATCAAAGCGCCTGATGATACTTTCAAAGAACGCACACCTTGACATGTTTTTGAAGGAGTTCAAAATAGATCAGTCAAAGAAGGGGTTCTTACCTGAGTTGTAAGGTGTGAAGTTGAGTAAGACTCAAAGCATGACCACGACAGAAGAAAGAAGAAGGACGAAGGTCGTCCCCTATGCTCTTGTCATAGGCTCTATACGGTATGCCATGCTGAAGTACCGCACCTAATGTGTGCCTTGTCACATGTCTGGCAAAAGGGTACAAAGGTGATCTAGGAGTGGATCACCAGATAGCAGTCAAAATTATCCTTAGAGGGATAAGGAAATGTTTCTCGGTTATGGAGGTGATAAAGAGTTCGACATAAAGAGTTACGTCGATGCAAGATTAACACCTATCCGGATAGCTCTGAGTAGAGATACCGGATACGTATAATGGAGCAACAATTTGGAATAGCTCCAAGTGGAACGTGGTAGCAGCATCTACGATATGACATAAAGTTTTGCGAAATACATAGCGATCTGAATATGGCAGACCTGTTGACTACAACCTCTCTCACAAGCATAACATGATCAAACCCAGAACTCATTGAGTGTTAATCACATAGTGATGTGAACTAGATTATTGACTCTAGTAAACTCTTTGGATGTTGGTCACATGGCGATGTGACCTGTGAGTGTTAATCACATGGCGATGTGAACTAGATTATTGACTCTAGTGCAAGTGGGAGACTGTTGGAAATATGCCCTAGAGGCAATAATAAATTACTTATTATTATTTCATATTTCATTGTTCATGATAATTGTTTATTATCCATGCTAGAATTGTATTGATAGGAAACTCAGATACATGTGTGGATACATAGACAACACTATGTCCCTAGTAAGCCTCTAGTTGACTAGCTCGTTGATCAATAGATGGTTACAATTTCCTGACCGTGGACATTGGATGTCGTTGATAATGGGATCACATCATTAGGAGAATGATGTGATGGATGAGACCCAATCCTAAGCCTAGCACAAGATCGTGTAGTTCGTTTGCTAAAGCTTTTCTAATGTCAAGTATCATTTCCTTAGACCATGAGATTATGCAACTCCCGGATACCGTAGGAGTGCTTTGGGTGTGCCAAACGTCACAACGTAACTGGGTGGCTATAAAGGTACGCTACAGGTATCTCCGAAAGTGTCTGTTGGGTTGGCCCGAATCAAGACTGGGATTTGTCACTCCGTGTAAACGGAGAGGTATCTCTGGGCCCACTCGGTAGGACATCATCATAATGTGCACAATGTGACCAAGGAGTTGATCACGGGATGATGTGTTACGGAACGAGTAAAGAGACTTGCCGGTAACGAGATTGAACAAGGTATCGGGATACCGATGATCGAATCTCGGGCAAGTATCGTACCGATGGACAAAGGGAATTGTATACGGGATTGATTGAATCCTTGACATCGTGGTTCATCCGATGAGATCATCGTGGAGCATGTGGGAGCCAACATGGGTATCCAGATCCCGATGTTGGTTATTGACCGGAGAGTTGTCTCGGCCATGGCTGCATGACTCCCGAGCCCGTAGGGTCTACACACTTAAGGTTTGATGACGCTAGGGTTATAGGGAATAGATATACGTGGTTACCAAATGTTGCTCGGAGTCCCGGATGAGATCCCGGACGTCACGAGGCGTTCCGGAATGGTCCATAGGTAAAGATTTATATATGGGAAGTCATCATACGTTCACCGGAATAATTCGGGGGTTACCGGTATTGTACCGGGACCACTGGAGGGGTTCCGGGGGTCCACCGGGAGGGTCCACCTGCCCCAGAGGGCCCTATGGGCTGTATGTGGAGAGGGACCAGCCCCTTGGTGGGCTGGGCGCCTCCCCCCTAGGGCCCATGTGCCTAGGGTTTGGGGGAACCCTAAAGGGGGGCGCCCCTTGCCTTGGGGGGCAAGGCAACCCCCCTGGCCGCCGCCCCCTCCTCAGATTGGATCTGAGGGGGCCGGCCCCCCTCTCCCTTGCCCCTATATATATGTGGGGTGTGGGAGGGCAGCTGCACCCAAGTTCTGGTGAGGCCCTGCAGGAATACCACAAGCTCCACCACCACGCCGTCGTGCTGCTGGAGTTCTCCCTCAACTTCTCCTCTTCTCCCGCGGTGCTTGGCGAAGCCCTGCAGGATTGGCACGCTCCTCCACCACCACCACGCCGTCGTGCTATTGCTAGACGGAGTCTTCCCCAACCTCTCCTTCTCCCCTTGCTGGATCAAGGCGTAGGAGACGTCACCGGGCTGCATGTGTGTTGAACGCGGAGGTGCCATCCGTTCGGCACTAGGATCATCGGTGATTTGGATCACGACGAGTACGACTCCATCAACCCCGTTCACTTGAACGCTTCTGCTTAGCGATCTACAAGGGTATGTAGATGCACTCTCCTTCCCCTCGTTGCTAGATTACTCCATAGATTGATCTTGGTGATGCGTAGAAAATTTTGAATTTCTGCTACGATCCCCAACAGCAGCATGTGCCTCGCGGCACCAATCAGAGGCTGATGACATTGCCAAGAGGGCATCCAGGCGGCTGCCTCAGGAGCCTGGCGTCTTCGAGGAGCGGCTCTTCAAACCCTCGACGGCACCGGCACTATCGAGCATGACGCAACCAAGGGAGGAGCTCCCTCAGCCGCCTACCTCGGGAGCTCTGGCCTGCGGCCCGGCTTCCGGGGCACGCCTGCTCCTGGCGTTAGAGCCTCATGAAGGGTGTTGGATCGCAGATCTCAATAACTACTTGATGCAAGGGACCCTGCCGGAGAGAGAGGAGGAGGCAGAGCGTGTAGCGCGGCAGGCCACGGCTTACCGCATCAAGGATGGGGAGCTCTACCGGAAGCGACCGAATGACGTGTCCCTACGTTGCATCTCTAGAGAGCAAGGGAAGGAGCTGCTGGCAGACATACACGGCGGAGACTGTGGGCACCACTCGTCATCATGAACCCTCGTCGGCAAGGCGTTCCGCAATGGATTCTACTGGCCCACAGCACTCAGCGACGCTGTTGAGCTGGTGAAGGCTTGCGAGGCCTGCCAGTTCCATGCTAGGCAGATCCATCAGCCGGCGGGGGGTCTACAGACTATACCCCTCTCGTGGCCGTTCGCAGTTTGGGGGCTAGACATTCTGGGGCCGTTCCCTAGGGCACTAGGGGGCTATCGCTACCTCTACATCGTTGTGGAAAAGATCACCAAGTGGGCTGAGGTTGAAGTTGTCCGCACCATCCCAGCAGGCTCCGCAGTCAACTTCATCAAGGGTCTCGTGAGCCGGTTTGGGGTGCCTAACCGCATCATCACCGACAACGGTTCACAATTCACCAGTAATCTCTTCAAAACGTACTATGCTAACCTTGGAACGCAGATATGCTATGCCTCGGTGGCACACCCCCGGAGCAACGGTCAGGCCGAGCGAGCCAACGCGGAGGTCCTGAGGGGCCTCAAAGCCAGGACCTTCAAGAAGAAGCTGGAGGCTTACGGCAGGGGCTGGTACGATGAGCTCCAGTCCGTGTTGTGGTCTATCCGCACAACCGTAGCCAAGCCGACTGGCGAGACCCCGTTCTTCCTCGTCTACAAAGCAGAGGCTGTCCTCCCTCACGAGGTCAGGCGTCGCTCCGCGTGGGTCCTGGCATTCGACGACACGTAGCAGGACGCCATGCGGGGGACGGATCTCGTGCGGGGGGAGGAACGCCGTCGAGAAGCTGCGCTACGAGCGGCAAGGTATCAACAGGCGCTGCAGCGATACCACTGCCGCAACATCCGCCCTAGAACTCTTGAGGTAGGGGACCTCGTGCTCAGACGGGTTCTCTCCAGGGAGGGGATGCACAAGGTCTCTCCCATGTGGGAGGGCCCATTCAAGGTTGTTCATGTTTCCAGGCCTGGCTTCGCGCGCTTGGAGACCCCGGAGGGGGTACCCGTCCAGAACGCGTGGAACATTCAACATCTCCGGAGGTTCTATCCCTGAGCGAGGCCTAGCGCCTATGGGAAGGCTTGGTGCCTATGAAGAAGGCCAATGCCTGTGAAGCTGCCACATTTTGGGAAAGGCCCGGTGCCTGTGAAGAAGGCCAATGCCTGTGAAGCTGCCGCATTTTGGGAAAGGCCTTGTGCATGTGAAGAAGGCCAATGCATGTGAAGTTGTCGCGTTTTGGGAAAGACCCGGTGCCTATGAAGAAGGCCAATGCCTGTGAAGCTCGCCGCCCGTGACACTCTCACGTAATAATGAGTGGGGTTGTACACGCCCCGGAGTCTCCGGAGTGCCGCCCTCGGGCCTCGGGGGCTCCAGCCCACGCCCAGTGGCAGCACTTAGCTCCGCGCTGGTGAGAAGATGTCGAAGACTAGAATAGGTGTCGGACGCGGCTTTTTCATTTGCTTTCTGCAGTTAGCTTGTTCGTTCCTGTTTGAAGTTTTACTGGAGCTGTTGCCGTCCCAGGCTTGTGACTCTTTATCTTTTTCACTCACTTGCCTCGTTTTCTCTCGCAAATCTCGCGAGGGAGGTTCGCGGGCGCCCTCGCAAGTGTTTTCTGCCCGGTCGTTTGAAGCTTTCCTGTCCGGGTCTGCTGCGGGAGCACCCCTCCTAGTCCGTGCCCCACGGGCATCGCAACACGAGCGCAGGACCTGGGCTAATTGCCCCCACAACCAGACCGAAGACTACTCCTCCTGCTAATCCTTGCAGGATATGAAGCACGTGGCGAGGCCTCAGCCTCGGGAGGCGAGGACCGTGTCAAGCCCCACTGAGCTAAATAATTCCCGCACATGGGCACGCGGCGCGGAAACATAGCGCGGAAATAGCGGAAGCAGCACGATGATTAACAGCAACAGTTCTAACACGCCCCCGTAGGGCCCTATACTACCTTCTTTTTCTGCGCAGGGAAAGAAGAAAAACAAAATGGGCACGACTTGCTCGGCACCAACTTGCGGCGAAAGCTCGAGTTGCCTCTGGGGGCTCAGGTGGATCCCTCCTCTCGCTTCACCAGGGCGCGACGGCGGGCTGACCCGCTACCTTCACCCAGGCGGGTGCGACGGCGCGGGGGCTGGTCGCGGCCATCGCTGGAGGAGCTGCTGCCTAAGAAAGAGTCGCCGAAGCTTGGCGAGCCCCGAGCGCCGCCGCCTACACGCCTGCCGCTGTCTTCATCCTGGTCAGCACCGTGGCTGGGCAGGCGACCGCGGTCATCGTCTTCGGGGCAGCACCCAGCGCGGCGACCGTCTTCCCCGAACACCCTCACGTAGAGGGTGGTGTCGCCATCGAATTTGAAGTGCAGGGTGCACCGCCGGCTCAGGCCACGAGCACGGGCAAACATTTGCCAGCCGCGGGTCAGGACCGCATTCCCAGAAGCAGAGACCTCCAGCGAAGCCCAGGAGGCCCTGCTGCAGCAACCATCTTCCTGAAGCCAGAGGCCGCCCCAAGCGCCGGCCGGCAATTCACCTACGAAGAAACGGGGGAGCTGGAGACAGGTGTTGGTTCGCGGCCTGGGGGGCCTCGCGGCCACGGCGTGCCTCCCATCGGCAACCGGGCGCTCACCACCGCGCAGGGAACCGCCTCCATGGCCACGGGAAGCCACTACGGGGACCGCGGGGTGCTTGCAATGGCGGCCCCGACCGCGCTTGGTCGGTGGGGAGTCTGGCCCTGCCAGACGAGCTTTTCCTTTCTCCGCAGCCGAGAATCTCTTCGGCGGAGCCATCGGAATGGCGAGTAGCCAAGAAGAAGAAAAGGAGTAGCAGGAAGGGATACGCTAACGAGGCTCGCACAGTCCCGTACTTATAGCTGGAGAAGGCCAACCGCCGACCACCACGATCGCAGGTAATCATGACCCATTTCTCTGCATGCAGGGACTTGTCAAGTCATGCGGTTGCCGAGGTGTTGTGGGGAAGCGCATACGCCCACGTCCAATCTGTCGCCACGCGGCGCCCAAGGCCGCAGGCTATTGGGGCCCGCAGCGCTTCGCGCTTGCCCCTTCGCTTCTCTGCTAGGCCCAGCCCGGGAGCGCCTCGGGCCTGGGGGCTACTGTCGGTGTTCTGGGAACGGGGGTCCCCAGACTTGCTTGCCTGCGGCCTGCGGCGTGGCTCGAGTGGGGGACCAGTGTGGCCCAGCTTCATCAGCTCAAACTCAAGACCCTCGCGAGGGGCCAAGCCCTGCTGGGGCGGACGACAGGAAGCTTCCTCAGGAGCAGCCTCATCAGGCAGGCTCGCGAGGAGGCGGAGAGATCAAGGCAGGGGCACCTCGCGAGGAGCCCATGACGCAAGCCATGACGATCGAGATCAGGCTGGCGCCAGGCGGGCACCGGCCTATGTAGTGTCCTTGTTTCCCCTTCGGTGCAAAGGGAACAAGCACAGTCCAAGGCATCAGGCAAAGGTTACCATTCCGGTGCAACGAGACCAAGACCAGCAGATCGGCAGGACGATGGTCACCGTGGAGCCCAAGACGGCGTCATCACTAGTGCTTTTGGTAGCCGAAGACCACCTTTGGTCAGGATAACTTGTACTAGATGTTCCCCTTCAAAATGGCCAATTGTTGGCGCCATTCCCGCTCACATTTTGGGAAGAGGACCAGGGCCTCTATAAGTAGGACAAGCCACCATAGAGGGAGGGGGATCCAGACCGAGTAAAACACACCGCACCAGCTCAAGAACACCTCTCGCGAGGCCGTTCTTCCCCTTATATTGTTCATCATCAGCCCCTGAGGCAATCCACCACACCACACACTGGAGTAGGGTATTACACCACATCGGTGGCCCGAACCAGTATAAACCTCGTGTCCTTTGTGTGTTCTTCTTTCCAGCCTAGATTTCTTGCGAGCCATAGCGTGAGTCGGTAGGGGAAAGATCTCCGTGCGCACCCCAGAGTTCGAACCTTAAGGGTCTGCCGGAACCCGAAATCCGACAACTGCCGCTTGAGGAATTGGCTATGAGGACATTGAAGAGCTTGGCCGTGAGGGCATTGCTGAGGAACTTGATGGTTTGTGAGCAGGCTTCTTTTGCATCGATTTCCTGGGCTTGCTTGCAGGGGCCTTAGCAGCAGCAGCAGAGTCTTCATTAAATTTCCTCACTGCTTCTTTAGTTATTTTGGCTAGCTTCGCTTTCCGTTTTTCCCATTCATCAGGATAGTCCTCACCGCGCTTGAGGCTAGTGGGGCCAGCTTCTTGGCCAGGTGCCAATGGAGGTCTTGGGCAAGGAGGGTGAAGAGCGAATTTCTTCATGTACTTCGGTGTGACATAGCGATATTCCCTCCATTCTCTGGCCCATCTCCTCTCAATCTTCTGGATGCACACTTTGCGCTCATTCTTTGTTTCCTCAGGGGATGTGCAGTACCCTGCATAGATGTATTCAGGGATTTCAAAAGCAGTGTTGACTTCCAGTCTCTTGCCTCCCTTATGAGGTTTCTTGCCATCTGCCATATTCTTCAGCTGAGGATTTTGAACAATTGAGTTCTCTGGCGAGGTATGCAACTTTTCTTCGAGGAACGCTCTTGACGCCAGATTTTGGCATGGTCAAAAACACAATTAAAATGACGTCAAATAAAAAGTGTTCAAAATGAGAAAGTTCCGTATCTTCAAAAGGAGAAACTTTGATATTTGGGCCATAGCCATCCGATCTCATCTCTAAGGCCGAAGTTGTGTTCAAAATACTGAGATTTTGTATTCAGAACACTATTCAGATGATTACGCCCCCAATATGGCCTCATATGGAAAAATGATCTACATGAATTGTCTTCGTCTCATCGAAATGATTGATTTTGATATAAAAATTGTCCCAATCCGATTTCGTATGCAAAAGTTAGAGGAGTGAAAAAGTGACGCGAGGGACCAGACACCCACCTAGGTGGTGTCTGATGGGTCACGTGAGTTATTTGGCCTTTGCCGGCTGAATGAAAACCTTGCTAGGGTGGAAACCTTTCCGGGGTAGAAGCTTGCTGGGGTAGAAACCTTGTCGAGGTGAAAACCTTGCCGTTGTGAAAGCTTGCCCGTGTGAAAGCTTGCCGGGGTCAACCCGACCGGAAGTTGGAGATGGGCTCGAGAGGTTATTCAGATGACCTCGGATAGAAAAGTGTTCTACACAGAAGTTGTGCGTATCGTTGAAACGGTCAACTTTGCTTTTGGAGACATCATCATATGAGATAATATACAGCCTGTAGAGTTGCTGAAAGACTCAGACAGCCAAGAAAACTGCTTGACCATATCTGACTGGAAGTTAAAGATGACCTTGTAAAGTATTGAAGATGATCTTATTTGGAAAAATGATGAGCAAGAGAGTTGTTCGTCTCGTCGAGGCGCATAAATTTGGTATTTTAATCTTCTCAATCAGAGGTAATATGCAAATTCCATGGCCTGTACAAGGGACAAGGAAGAAGTTTGGGTCAGATTCGGGTTGAATCCGAGTCGGATTGGAATTAGAACATGAGGACGTGAATTTATGTAATTTTCTTGTAAGGAAAGCCTAGATGAATCCTTTGCTTGTACGGGAAGTCCAGCCGCCTCTTATATATGTTGGGGGTGACGGCCGATTAAAACAACACCCAATCGAACAAATCAATATACTACTTTTCCAGTCTACGTTTTATCTCTCCACAGTTTTCCTCTCTCATTCTTCGCTGTTATTTGTGTGAGAGCTGAAAATCTCGAGGCTCTAGGGGCAAGTGAATCAACATAGGGCAGCCCATAGCCGCCGCAATCCCTAACATGGTCCCTCCCGAGCGCGCGGGGTTTCGGGTCTGCAAAAGCGCCCGCCGACTGTCTTGCGTATCGCGCTGTCGGTCGGGTCTCCTTCGACGTGAGTTGCGGTGCATCACCCCCGGCGTCGAGGTTACACGTGACGTGTTCGTGTGTCAACACACTTTTTGGTGACTCCGCTAGGGACTGAAGATCAATCGTCATCATCCACCATGTCCGATCTTCCCAAGCCATCTGAGGTAGACGCCGATAACATCATCAAGCCTAGTCTTGATGAGATATCGGCCGACCATCGCCAAGTCTATGAGGAGTACAAGAAGGTGCACGAGGAGAAGGACTTGCAGGAGTTCCTTGCAAAGTTCAAGAAGGATCGCCAAGGCAACATCACTCCGATTGAAGAAATCAAGTTCCCCCCTCTTCAAGCCGAGCAGGTTAAACCCTCTGTGAGTACTACCTTTTCTCCTGAGCAGTGGGCTGAGATTGAGAGTCGTATTGCTGATGGTAACAATCTAGTCTATCAAACTTTCATAGAAAATACTAATGCTCAGAAGAATATATCTCGATCGTCTAGTGGTAATGATGGTGTAGCTGCTAGTGTGCAAAACCCTAATCTGGCTTTACCTATCTCATCGGCTCCTCCCATGCCGATGAATTATTATCCTACCCAAATAAATCAGATCGTGGCTGCACCCATTAATCCTATTATGAGGATGATAGGTTCGGTGGCAACGCCGAACCAAACCCTACCTACAGCTATATCCACTCGACCACTACCAAATTATGGGTTGACGTACATGCCAAAATTCCTACCTACAGCTAGTAACCTTACTCCTTCTATGCCACTGCCACAAGCTGCATCATCCACTATAGATGATGGTCTAGCTAATCTTAGAGAGGAGATGGCTAAGATGCTTCGAGAGAATTTTGGAGTTGAGCTACCTCGGAATAGGATTTACCAAAAGCAGTGCCCCGAGTACTTTGATGCCATCTAGTGCCCTCCAGGATATAAAATTCCAAATTTTATTAAGTTTAATGGAGAAGGCACAAAAACCACATGGGAGCATGTTAGTCAATATTTAGCACAATTGAAAGTGTGTTTATTTCCTTTATCATTAACTGGTACCGCATTTTCATGGTTTTCTTCTTTACCACATGGTTCTATTCGAGTTTGGTCGCAACTAGAGTAGAAGTTTCATGATCACTTTTATAGCGGCGACAATGAACTCAAGTTGTCACATCTAACATGGGTTAAACAGAAGCATGATGAATCGGTCTCCGATTACGTCAAGAGATTCAGAGAAACAAAAAACCGGTGTTTTAGTTTGGTGATAACCGAGAGGGACTTGGCGGACCTAGTGCTGAGTGGTTTGAGAACTCCCATTAGAGAAAATCTAGAAGGCTATGAGTTCTTAAATATCAACCAAGTCTTACAAAGGGCTTTGGCTCAGGAAAGCCGAAGCAAAGATCTCAAAGAAGTGCATAGATACAAAGCTGATCGTCCTAAGATGAACATGGTTGAACATGATAGTGATCACTCGGACGATGAGGGTGATATTTATGCTACTAAATTTGTCTGGCCATCTAAGGCCAAACCATTTACTTGCAATGATTTAAAGCCGATTCATAAGAATCGTGATGAAGAGATGAAATTTACTTTCAACATTGCTAAGTGTGATAGAATATTTGATTCTTTGTTGCAAGCCAATATTATTAGAATATCTCATAGTTTACCACCGTTTGAAGAACTGAAATGGCGTGCTTATTGCAAGTATCATAATTCTTTTTCTCATGCTACTAACGATTGCAATGTTTTTCAACGACGGATACAATCAGCCATTAATGATGGACGATTGAACTTTTCTGAGATGCAAGTTGATAAACATCCTTTTCCAATGAATACCATGGATTTGGAGGGGAAGAAGCTAATCATTCGGCCGGAGGTAGCCGAATCTACTAATAAAGCTAATATCATTGTTGGTGAGCCTAGGAAAGATAGGGAAGGCAACAAGGTCTTGGGGAGACAAATCGTGCTTGACAAGCAACCCGGTGGCAAGGAGATAATCAAGATCACCATCAAAAATCCGACACTCGGGGGGCAACCACAAGTGCAAGAGAAAAGTCATGTCAAATTTGTTAAGCCCAAGAGTCCAGAGGTTGGTAAGTGCAAGAGAACACTCATGTCATATGTGTTCTCAGAAGTTTTTGCAAAAAGAACAAGTTTGAGGAATTTGACCAGATGTGTCTTGAGGAATTTCACTAAGCGCCTCTTGACTTAGGTTCCAGATTTGTATAAATTAAAAATCCACACAACCGAGGAATCTTGAAGAAAAATGTTGCTTAGAGAAATAGATCAAGAACAGATGCTTGTGTGAGGTGTTTAAAGTGTGGAAGTTGAAGAATAAACACCTTTTGAAGATTTTGTGGAAATCATCAGAATCAACAAGGGCGGTAAAAGTAGCTTTTAATTACCCTTGAAGAAGAAGAACACGACAAACTGGGAATGTAGATTGGAAGTTCGTCAGTCCAGATCTTCCACGCCTTAACTTGGCAGAGGAAGACAGCTATGGCGGCGATGGAGTGAAGAAATCCACGGTCGGCGCGACTACGACGGCAAGGAGGTCGAGGCAGTGAAGCTCTTCCTCACCGGCGATGATGGAAATAGCAGCGACGCTAGGTTAGGAAGCTCGAGCGAGGGGGAAGTGAGGTCGAGCAAGGTAAATGCAGTCTGAGAAGGTGAGGGGTATATATAGCCGAGGTGAAAAACCGCTCGCCCGAAGAAATTGGATGAACGTGCCTCTGACTCTTCTCATCCTAGTGACATGTGTCACCCACATACAGAGCGGTGGCAATCGTGTGAGATTGTGGGTGAATAGATAATTATATCATGGAATGTGGAATGGTTTAGGCGGCAAAAGCCAAAAATTTAGATAAGAAAATTTTAATGTTTCGTTCGCAAATTCTTCAGCTGACAAGGACAAAGTGAAGATTTTGAACGAGTTTCAAATAGAAGCACATGAAGAATTTGTGAACAGACTGGGTTGAGTATAGCATAGAGGGGGCAGGGTCCGATCACATTCACTTAGCAGAAAAGGCAACTTGAAGAAATAGCAATAAGTGAATGATGTAGAGGACATAAACTCATATATATAGTCAATGAAGAACTCAATCGGAAAGAGCAAAGACAATGCAAAGTTGAAGAATTTGAACAACTGAGGAATTTCAACTAAAGAAATACTCAAATTGAAGGTTTTCAACTTTTGTTGGTGGCATGACCCACCGTATAAGAATGATGATTTCACACGTCGTGTATAATTGTCGTAGGGCTCTGAGAATGAAATTCTTTGCTAATTTCTTCACACTTAGAGGGTTAGTCTTCATTGATTGAAGAAAAACGTTACTTCGTGTGTTGCACATCTAAGTCATCAATTTTGCATAAGTGTTAGGATGTGTGTCCTTTTCAAAGGACATTCGAAGATTCTAAGATATTTAGCTCACACCGCAACTTGCTAAATATCTTCTCATCCAAGGGATTTGTGAAGATATCGGCTAGCTATTCTTCAGTCTTCATGTGCTCGATGGAGATGTCGCCCTTCAACACATGATCACGAAGAAAATGATGACGAATCTGAATGTGCTTTGTCTTCGAGTGTTGAACTGGGTTATGAGTAATCTTGATGGCACTCTCATTGTCACAATCACTACAAACAAAAGACACATCTGTGACATTTTGGGCCGAACGAAATTTTTTCTGTCATACTTATGACACATCTATGACGATAATTGTGACAAGATCCGGTATCATCATAGATGTGGTGGGCTCCTACTTCTACGACAAAAAATCATGACAGAAAATGGGCTTTTCGTCCTGGGCGGGCCGGAGACGCAGCTGCATGACATTCTTTGGGCCGTCCATGATGGAAACAACCGTGGTGGAAGCGAGGGCGAGGAAAATATCGGGGTGTTCCCGGTTATGGTGGGTGGTCGGGGCCAAGCAATGCGCGTTTCTCTCATACACGCACGCGTGTGGGTGCGAGGCGTTGGGCTGTAACTTATCCCGAGTGAGGCATTGGGCTCTAACTGAACCCGGGCGATTGCACTACAGGCTACGCGTTACTGAACCCGAGCGATCGATCGATGGCTATTAACTGAACCCGATCGAGCGATTCCTTCGCTACTGCTGCTAACTGAAGCCAATCGATGCTGCCTCTGGATGAACAGTGAGCGTTGCTGTGCGGGTTTGGATGAACAGTTCCCGGTGGGGGTGGATGAACAGGACCCCGTGGTGTTGCCTCTGGATGAACAGGACCCCGATCGATCGAGCCGGTTGGGGCTGGATGAACAGGACCCCGTGGAGGGCAGGATGAATAGGACCACCCCGTGGAGGGCAGGATGAATAGTAGACGGTGGAGGGCTGGATGAACAGTAGCCCGTGGAGGGGTGGTTGAACAGGAGCCCGTGGAGAGGGCTGGTTGAACAGTAGCCGGTGGAGTAGCGCACGGTGGAGGCTGGATGAACAGGAGCCCGTGGATGAACAGTCGCAGGTGGATGTTGGAGGAGGTCGACGGTGGACGAACAGTAGCCCGTGGAGGCTGGAGGGGGTCGACGGTGGAGATGATCAGTATCCCGTGGAGTCCCGTTTTGCGGTACGCCACACCCCTCCTGATGAACAGGACCACCGTTTCGACCGTAGCGCTCCAATACAAGTCCGTTTCCTCCATTTTGCGGTACGCCACACCCCTGCCGATCAACAGGACCCCCGTTTCGACCGTAGGAGGTCCATTTCCTCTGTTTTGCGGTACGCCAGACCCCTCCCGATGAATAGGATCCCGTTTCGAACATGGCCGGTCGAACACAAGGCTGTTTCCTCCATTCTGCGGTATGCCAGGCCTCGTTTCCATCGGTTGTTCCGTCCAAGCCCTCCCAATGAACACGACGATGCATTCCGTTCCAACCCAGCCGGTTGGCTCCCCATGAACACGACAACGACGTTGTTTCTCCATTCCGACCCAGCCATGTACACGATCCCTGGCCGTACCTATGCGCGAGTAGGCTTTCGAGACCCTGCCCGTATGTACATACGTGGCCATATTTTCTTTCTTGCACACTGGTCGTTGTACGTACGTGTACGTGCTACGTGCACGCCTCTACTACGACACATGCACGCCTCTACATCGACCAGTATGTACGTACACGTTCGCGACCAGAATGACAATGCTACGTACGCTTTGACCAGGTGGGTCCCGACTGTCAGGCACTTCCTTGCGTGCGAAGATGTAGCTGGTGGGTCCCAGCAGTCAGGGGGAAATGTTTTTTTCGTGAAATATGGTGGCCCGTCCGGTGGGTCCCCGCTGTCAGGTGGAGGAATAATCATTTTGCGCATAATAAGGAGGCACTTCCTTGCTGCGGCCATGGACCCAGCTGTCAACCTCTCCATGTACAGTCCACGTCCGATGGAAGCCGTTCCTTGACCACGTTGACCACGCCACGCCGAGAGCACCAGGGTGGTGGACGGCGGCAAGGCCTAGGAAGGGGACGACGCGGAGCCAGGGAAGACGCGGCAGTGGAAGCCCGCGCGGACAGGAGTACGAGGGTTCACTGGTTCGGCTGCGGTGTGAGGCTGTTGTCGCCGCAGGGCCTGGCCAGCGGTGGGAATAGTAGGGGGTGGTGAGGCCTCCACAGCACCATAGCCGGCCATGGGAGGCAGGAGCATGCGGCACGACCGACGCTACTTTGGGTGGCTAGAGCAACAAGACCAGAGGTTGAAGAAGCACTACGGCCGTTGGATGGACATCGTACGGTCACTGGAGCTAGAATCGTTCATATTGACTAAGTTGACAAAGCACTCCATCCCTGTCAACTTAGTAGGCCCACAAGTCAGCCTCCCACCAAGGTGGCTCCCAACCAGCAGGGGGAGTATTCATTTTTTTGTGCGTAATAAGGAGGCACTTCCGGTGGGTCCGAGCTAACAGCGGGGGGAACGTTTTTTTCGCGCAATACGGTGGCCCGTCCGGTGGGTCCCAGCAATCAGGGGCAAACGTTTTTTCGTGAAATACGGTGGCTCGTCCGGTGGGTCCCTGATGTCAGGTGGAGGAATCATTATTTTCCATGTAATAAGGAGGCACTTCCTTGCTGCCGTCGTGGACCCAGCTGTCAGCCTCTCCACGTACAGTCCATGTCCAATGGAAGCCGTTCCTTGACCATGTTGACCACGCCGCGCTGAGAGCACCAGGGCGGTGGACGACGGCGAGGCCTAGGAAGGGGACGACGCAGAGTCGGGGAAGACGCGGTAGTGGAAGCCCGTGCGGAGAGGAGTACGAGGGTTCACTGGTTCGGTTGCGGAGTGAGGCTGCCATTGCTGCGGAATAATAGGGGTGTGGGTGAGTAGAAGGATGGCCTGGCCAGCGGTGGGAGTAGTAGGGGTGGTGAGGCCTCCGCGGCATCACAGCCGGCCACGGGAGGCAGGAGCACTCGGCACGACCAGCGCTGCTTTGGGTGGCTGGAGCAAGAAGACCAGAGGTTAAAGAAGCACTACGGCTGTTGGATGGACATCGTACGGTCACTGCAGCTAGAATCGTTCATATTGACTAAGTTGACAAAGCTCTTGGTACGCGTCAACTTAGTAGGCCCACAGGTCAGCTTCCGAAACGGTGCGCCCCAGATGTCAGGGGGAGGAATCATTTTTTGGGCGGGTGAAGCTAGAATATCCGAGATTGAAGAAGAAGCACGGCACCCGTTGGATGGACATCCAACGGTCACTGCTGCTAAAATCGTGTGTTGACTATAATAAGTTCACAAAGCCTTGCATATGCGTCAACTTCTTTTTTAGGGACGCATCAACTTAGTAGGCCCACAAGTGTGTGGGAGAGAACTTATAGCCCATTTGTGATTTGTAAGAATGTACAACCCATTTTTGAATTCTATAATGAAATTTACTACAACCCATTTACAGTTTTTTAA
This sequence comes from Triticum urartu, assembly GCF_056163025.1. Taxonomy (NCBI): domain Eukaryota; kingdom Viridiplantae; phylum Streptophyta; class Magnoliopsida; order Poales; family Poaceae; genus Triticum; species Triticum urartu. The sequence continues at coordinate 474,363,937 of NC_141873.1, read as the reverse complement.
AAGTACAACCCATTTTCTAGCTAGGACAACAGTTAATAATTTCAACCAACCGTTCAAGACAGAACTCAATAAAATTTCCCACATTTTGATGGGATCCGAAATATTTTTATCCCGAAATTTCTAGTCAGATTAAATATAAATTTGTATTACATAAAAATCTAACGAAACATTGTGCGTGCAACAATTAAAAATTAAGATTTTCAAAATCCATAAATAATATTTTATAAACTAATTCCACGCTTGGTGCATTTTTTGTAGTTACTGCCAGTTTTTATAATTACATCCCATTTATTATTTTAAGGCCCATTTTCCTGTTAAGCCTAATGCATCCCTCCTAGGAAAGATTTGCAGCCCAGCAGGGCGGAGAATAACAAGTTGACCTTGCCTGGGTATTCCTCAAAAAACATATAGCTGGGCTAGCCATTTTCCTCTTGAAAAAAATTTAATATCTGGGCTGGATATCTGTCCTGGGCTAGACGGGCCACAACCCGCCCAGTTAATACCCTGCTCTCCTCTGAACAACAATGAAAACATCGCCAAGAAAAACTCTACAGTGCTCACGCCTCAAAAACACAAATACTGCTCGAGCTGCTTGGTCCCAGCTATCGGCAGCACCTTGTGCAATTCTCTCGTTTATTGACTACATAGGTTGACAATGGTGTGGCACCGTGATGTCAAGAAAACCAGGAGGAAGCAAAAAATATAGTTGTACATAATAAGGAGGCACTTGCGTACGTACGGCTATGGCCCTAGTGGGTCCCTACTGTCAACCGGTCAAAATAAAGTCATCTCCTGAATCCTCATGTTCATTGACCGTGTTAACAATGCTCGGTGCTACGGCGAGCGCAACAACTAGAAGGACGACGGAGAGGGCCTCACGGGCCCTGCGAATGGTCTGATACAGCGCCCGCTGCTCATTCAGAAAGCCAGGATCATCGGACACCTATGAGCACCTTCGAGAGAGTGAGATGGCATGAAATGGTAAGGCCGCGCTTGGGAGCTTTGGTTTATTTCACAACTGTATTAAGATACAAGTGTAATTTACTTGTCATCAGAAACAACGCGTAAAATACAAGCGTAATGACACCAAGGGCCCGAGGTCTATAAGTAAAACCGGCGGGTTACGCGTGTAATTTGAGAGACCGATCGAAATCAACCAACCAAGCGCTTCACCCGAGACCATCTGCTTTTATTTACAAGCATCAGTTTTACAAGCGGTTTTGGTTGGAAAACGACGATCCAATCACGGCCTAAGATGATTAGTTGGTCGGAAGATCATATGGTTTCACGTCTAACCTACCCGACTTGTTGTATAGGCTATGAATGAAACATAAGATGATGAACTTCTTAAGCACGGAAACAACAGAAGAGGATGATCTTCCTAACAAGCAAATCACTGGCATTAGATCGACATGCAAAACAATACGAAGCATTATTCTCAGGAGGCACGGTGAACAGCTCGTGATGCCGCATGCCACAACATTCCAAGCTCAACTTTGCAATCAAACACAAGGCCTGGCATTACATAGACAATATTCAGAACAAACTCTTAAAATATCTTACATAAGTCAACATTCATGTGACTATGCATCTCAGCAGGAAAAAACGATCGACGTTGCTCACGACAAAGGGCGTCCCACTCAAAATATCAAATGCATGTCATCTGGCTAACATCAATCAGCAAAAATTGACAAGGTTTTCCAATTCCAATATAGTAAACTAATGTCAACTTTAACAAGCTTTTCCAATTCAAAATATGTAATGCCTATGATTGTGGAACGGGCAGGGTTTGTCATCAGTTTGTCATCTGATAGTCCGGTGGCTCAAGGTGACGACGAATGATTAGAGAACCATTCGATGTATTGTGCATGATGAAGTATTATTATGGGGGACACAAACCATCTGAACATTTTGTGCAGTTCCACTAAAATCAAGCTGAGCGTCCCTGTGGATTTCGTATTTATATGCTGCCAGAAAACAAAGACACATCAGCACACACATGAATATTGGCCCTAGTGTCAACCCACCAATCAGTGGACTAACAAACTGAAAGTACGGTAAACAGATTACCATACCCAGATGCCCCATCATTGTTGCTTAGAGTAACATTGACAGACTTGGAGTCCTGTCCTGGCTTCTTGGTACTTGTTTGGGCACTTGTTTGCCCAGTGTTCCTCTGAACCACAAGTAAAGCAGCCATCTCTGCAGACTAGTCATGTCACCAGCGTCTACTAATACTATGTAAAGCTTCTCGATCATTCATTGTGTAATGTAGCGTAAACAGTGTCTGCTTCTTTCTGCAAAGTGGTAAGACCAACTGGACCCACTAATGCAGCAGTTTTCCTTAGACACATTGGCTCCTTTTATGCAGTTCAACTAAAATCAAAGTTGGAATAAAACCGAGCTTTAATTTTGATATCCTTGTAAGCAACAAAAGGTATAAGGGAAACAATTACTGAGAAATAACGGTTGATGACTTGTACTCACAGAAGAAAAACATCTACTGATCTACCTTATCTTAATGGGAAACAAAGCAGGAGAGTAGCAATTCTTAATCAGTGTGATTCATTCATATTAACTGAGACATTATCCTAACAATGCCTTGTTTCAACATGTATAAAGAACGACAAAGCAAAAAATATCATTCCTAAAACAATGCGACTGATTCATTTTAACAGAGACATTATCTTAACAATACCTTGGTTAAACATGTAGAAAGAACTACAAAGTAGGATAGTACCATTTGTAAAACACTGTAAGTGATATATAATAACAGAGACATTATCTGAACAATACATTTCTTAAACATGTACTCCGGCTGATCCCTAACAGAAATGGTACTCCCGCTGATCCCTAACAAGTGTTGCAGTTTTGAACTAAGATTCAGTAGTTAATTCTGAGGAAAGTACGTACTGACCTTTCAAGACCAAGATTTGAAACAACGCTTGAGGTGGATCTAAAATAGATCTCAACACATATATGGAAATCCGATCTCATTTTGTGCAGTTCCACCAAAATTAAGAGAAGCAAAATGTCACAATAGCAACAAGTTGAATAGATATCCCTGTTTTAACAGAGGCAAAAAAGGAAGCAATTACTGGCCAATAAAGGAGGATGAAACATGCGGCCACAAAAATGGTAATCCCGCCAATCCCTAACAAGTGTTGCAGTTTTGAAATAAGATTCAGTAGTTAATTCTGAGAGTGGCATTGCTTAATTTTACCAGCGGCATTAGATTAACAAAAAGCATAAACAGTTTCAGGGGAGAGTGGGCGCAACAACAACATGTGCTTCCATCTACTTATAAAGGGGGTGATGCAGAGTTTGTTGTAACAAAGCAACAAGCATAATGTCTGGGTTGGTCCCATTTTTGTTCACTACTTAATGGGAAAAGACAGCAATACAATAGCTTCAATTCAACATTTATTTAAAACAGTACCAATACAAGTAGCACAGCATCTCAAAACACACTGCACGATCATGTGGATGAAGGCAAGTACCAACCTGTCATGACGCACACAAGATCACGTACGAATCTGCCAACACGAATAGGAAATCCAATCTCGTTTTGTGCAGTTACTATGAAATCAAGTAAAGTCACCGGTGAGACATTTAAGTTTGCAATAGCAACAAGTTGAATAGATATCCCTGATTTAACAGAGGCAAAAAAGGAAACAATTACTGCCAATAAAGGAGGATGAAACATGTGGCCACAAAAAGAAGCATCTACCTTATCTTGATGGAAAACAAAGTATAGGACAGTAGCATTTCTAAAACGGTTGCATTGATTCATATTAACAGAGAAATTATCTTAAAATAGTTCAGTAGTTAATTCTGAGAGTGGCATTGCTTAAAATACAATAGCTTCAATTCAACATTTATTTAAAACAGTACCAATACAAGTAGCACAACACCTCAAAACACACTGCACGATCATGTGGATGGGACATGGGACATGCCAGCACCATGTGCGTCCACACGTATAAATGGGTGATGCAGAGTATGTAGCCAAGCAACATATCTGTGTTGGTCCCATATTTTTTCTCTTTGAAACTTTTTCCGATTTGAGGGCAGCAAATCTGAAGGAAATATGCCCTAGAGGCAATGATAAAGTTATTATTTATTTCCTTATATCATGATAAATGTTTATTATTCATGCTAGAATTGTATTAAGTGGAAACATAATTCATGTGTGAATACATAGACAAACAGAGTGTCACTAGTATGCCTCTACTTGACTAGCTCGTTAATCAAAGATGGTTATGTTTCCTAACCATAGATATGAGTTGTCATTTGATTAACGGGGTCACATCATTAGGAGAATGATGTGATTGACTTGACCCATTCCGTTAGCATAGCACTTGATCGTTTAGTTTGTTGCTATTGCTTCCTTCATGACTTATACATGTTCCTATGACTATGAGATTATGCAACTCCCGTTTACCGGAGGAACACTTTGTGTGCTACCAAACATCACAACGTAACTGGGTGATTATAAAGGTGCTCTACAGGTGTCTCCGAAGGTACTTGTTGGGTTGGCGTATTTCAAGATTAGGATTTGTCACTCCGATTGTCGGAGAGGTATCTCTGGGCCCTCTCGGTAATGCACATCACTTAAAGCCTTGCAAGCATTGCAACTAATGAGTTAGTTGCAGGATGATGTATTACCGAACGAGCAAAGAGACTTGCCGGTAACGAGATTGAACTAAGTATTGAGATACCGACGATCGAATCTCGGGCAAGTAACATACCGATGACAAAGGGAACAACGTATGTTGTTATGTGGTTTGACCGATAAAGATCTTCGTAGAATATGTGGGAGCCAATATGAGCATCCAGGTTCTGCTATTGGTTATTGGCCGGAGACGTGTCTCGGTCATGTCTACATAGTTCTCGAACCCGTAGGGTCCGCACGCTTAAAGTTTCGGTGACGATTGTATTATGAGTTTATGTGATTTGATGGACCGAAGGTAGTTCGGAGTCCCGGATGAGATGGGGGACATGACAAGGAGTCTCGAAATGGTCGAGACGTAAAGATTGATATATTGGACGACTATATTCGGACATCAGAAAGGTTCCGAGTGATTCGGGTATTTTCGGGGGTACCGGGGAGTTACGGGAATATGAGGAAGAAGTAATGGGCCTCATGGGCCAAGTGATGGAAGAGAGGAGGCAGGGTGCGCGGCCTCCCTAGCCCAAACCGAATTGGACTAGGGGGTCGGCCCCCCTTTCCTCCTTTTCCTCCCTCTCCTTCCTTCTCCTTCTCCTCCTTCCTTTCCTCCTCCTAGTAGGAGTAGGAAAGGGGAGTCCTACTCCTACTAGGAGGAGGACTCCTCCTCCTGGCGCGCCCGTAGAGGGTCGGCCGGCCTCCCCCTTGCTCCTTTATATATGGGGGCAGGGGGCACCTCTAGACACACAAGTTGATCAGTTGATCTCTCCCAGCCGTGTGCGGTGCCCCCTCCACCATATTCCACCTCGGTCATATCGTAGCGGTGCTTAGGCGAAGCCCTGCATCGGTAGCAACATCATCACCGTCACCACGCCGTCGTGCTGACGGAACTATCCCGTGAAGCTTTGCTGGATCGGAGTTCGCGGGACGTCATCGAGCTGAACGTGTGCTGAATTCAGAGGTGTCGTGCGTTCGGTACTTGGATCGGTCGAATCGTGAAGACGTACGACTACATCAACCGCGTTGTGCTAACGCTTCCGCTTTTGGTCTACGAGGGTACGTGGACAACACTCTCCCCTCTCGTTGCTATGCATCACCATGATCTTGCGTGTGCGTAGGAATTTTTTTGAAATTACTACGTTCCCCAACAAAATCTAGTCTTGCACAAACTACCCGACACCCCAGTTTCTTTTCCTTTTCAACAAAGAGTTGGGTTCCTTACAGATGTGTGTACTGGGTTACCCCCTTTTCCCCTTTTCGACCAACAAAGCGGCTGGATAGCTAGTCTATACTACTTTCCCTCCCTCCTTTCCTCATTGAACCACGTCCTAGATTCATGCTCCACCCCACCGCACCCTTCTTTCGTCTTTGAACCAAGGCCTAGATTCGACTACAGAATCGAAAAAGATCAACATGCAGCTAGACCAATGACGCTTTCAAAGAAACTTATGCCTTAGGGTCGTCGGGATATGGCAAGGCGTGCGGCGGGAGGTCGGATCTGCCCACACTATGTACGACAGCAAGGAAGAAGGGGTCGGTGGCCCTCCCGCACAGGCGCTGGGTGAAAGAGAAAAGCGCATCCGGCAGTGGATTGCAACCAAGGTGAACTGATGAAGGATATCATCTTTGTGGGTAACAAGCAAAGAGCACTGATGGAAGACAGCTTGTTTTTCATTGAAAATCGATCAGCTTCACCAGCCGACGCAACCATGAGGCGCAACCATGAGCATCGATAGGTCATCATGGTGATGCATCATCCATTTGGCATCAAGTTTGGGTGAGGCACCTATGAAGTTCGACAAATCCTCACTGTGGTCTGTTTCTTCTCAATAGTCAAGCTCGAGGAAGGAAGAACCACGTGGCAGAGGACAGTGAGGCGGAACAACAATGGCCATCCAATTTTGTGCAGTTCCACTAAAATTGAGGAAGACATGCCCGGGTATGGAGATACGCATCGCTGTTTCCAAAAATATAAAAAAGGGATATAGTGTTGTTACTTTGTTTTACAAGATTAACAACGACATCTCAATTGTCAATAAGAATTATGAAAAATACACCAACAAACAGAAGCATCATGATTATATTGATGGGAACTAAACCAGGATACTTGAGAAAAAAAGCATTTCTTCATTTAACCAGTGATAGTATTAGATTAGCAATAGCAATAGGAGCATATGGACAATGACCACACAACCACCATGTACTTTTTGTCGAAACAAAATGTATACCTCCACCAAGGCATAATCAGGACAACTTTTCGAGTGGCATTTCCTCTATAATAGTAGGTGATGTTGGACTAGCCGACGAACCCTAGCTACTATACATGGGGAGCTGGGGAGTAGTCGAATAGAAGAAAACCCACATGCAGCGACCTGGGGAGCTGGACCAGTACAAGCTGTTATACCTCAGGTGGGCGAGATGTCGCTTAGGCGGGCGGGTGGGATCTACCCACACGACGGCAGCGAACAAGGGCGCGGAGGACCTTCGTCCGCGCCAGCGCCGGCTCCGAGAGGACGGTGCGCATCGGCTTCGTCCATCGCCGACGGCGACAACGTCAACGCTGCACCTCCTCACCTCCCGCAGCAGACGGGATTCGGCCGGATCTGTGACCACCGGTGAGGAGAGAGATAGTGTGGACACTGTCATCTTGTTTTGATATGGGGAGGGTGAGAGAGCGAGACGCGAGAAATTCTATCAAACAAGAGGCTATAATGGAGTAAAATGATCTCTCCATAGCAGTGGTTTTAAATAGAATACGTGCGTTCCCGAAAAAAAGAAACGAAAACTGGCGGACAATTTTTTAACGTACCAAGAAAGAAAACTCGATCAAAAACACGCCCCCGCTTCCAGGTCACGAGAGTCGTCGCGCACACACACATAGACATAGACATGCATATACGTGTTTACATAAAATTCCATTTTCATCTCCATCTCCAATCATATTTGTCCAACTGGCACATTATTTACGTTGTTAATTATATACGCGGCAATATTAACGTACAACATCTCTTGTTTGCGGGCGTCCGGACCGATGCCACGGCCACTCCTGACCAACCCGAACGATCTTCATCACCCGTGCATGCTTCCCGCCTGAAACGGTCAGTGTCGCATTCATGCCCGGCCAGAGCGGACGCGGCCTCTCACTGGCGTCAGCATTGAAGCGGCGCGCCGGCCGAGAGAGCGTCGCCCGCGCCGCTTCCTGGTGCACGTGACTGCTCCGCATTCAAAGGTCGCAATAGCCGGCCACAACATGCATGTAAAAAGTTCTTGGGAGTCCGTGCTACAGCTAGCTGTCCTCCCCAACTTGTTAATCTCTTCCAGTAGTACTAGTACTCCATGGCGCGATCCATCGACAAGCAGGCGGGAAAGTTATCCTATACTCGGTTTGAAGTGAGTGGCATGCCGAGTGACCATGTGGGGTCGAGCCCTGGAGGAGGGTGAGACACGAACGCGACAAACGTGATTTAAACGTTGGTTTTGCTCGATGGCGCGATCCAACGAAACGACAGTTGGTTTCTCTCCGTTTCCATTTTTTCTCTGAAAAAACGGAAACTTTCCACTCCATTTTCATTCCTTTTCGACCAACAAAGCGACATGGAGATGGAGCTAGGTGGGGAGCTGCGGAAGTGGAGCAAGCTGGCTCCAGAAGGAAGATGGACTACCTGGGACCCCGGGCTGTAGCTAGAAGGGCGGTTGGGACGCGGCATCGGCCCATACCGCGGTGACCCCCGATTGGGACGCACCGACTGTGGATTTTCTCCCTCGCCGATGTCAACCGCGTCTATGCACAACATTGTTCCCTTCCCCCAGTTGTGGGTTCAGGATGGATATGTGACCCGCGGTGTGGCCACCGTCGTTCTATGCTTGTGAAGAGAGCAACCCAAGCAAGCAGGCTTGTAGCTTAGGCTCCTGCTAGTGTATATATAGTGGTTTTCTTTTTCTCTCCATATCAACCATTTTATATTGCGTACGTGTCATTGAAGAGTGAAATGATGGTTGCTTCTTCCGACTAACTTACTGTGTGATTTGACTGCTCCTTTAGTGGCCCCTAGACGTACTCCCCCTACGTGTATGCAACAGTCACACGTACACATGGACGCAAAAACACGCGCGACGCCCTAATGCATGCATGTCCGAGCACACGACGGAACACACACGATCACGCTCAAGTGCTCAACCTACACGTGCATGCACAAACATACTCGGTCAGGGTGATCTAGTGACCGTATAAACACCGGAAAATGTATATATTGAGCGCAATGAGCGTATTATGAAGTCCACTAACCGTATTTTTACAAATATACAGTGATAGACAGTGTATTTATCTCGTTTGAAATTAAGCCATATTAACCGAAGAGGAGGCAGTATGGACTAGCATTACTTTGTTGTGTCCCGTCAACTTGTCGAACAAGGAGAAGCTTGCAGGACGGGAGAAGCTTGCGCGCGGTGGATTGCAGGACAAGGATAAACTTTTGACTAATGCAAGATGTCCTTCGCTCAGGCGGTGGACGTGCAACAGTTAATTCGGTGTCAGATTGCCAGAAGCATACACTATACTAGTAGTACTATTATTGTTGCACTTCCCGAAGAGGCGATCAGCCAAGTGCAAAGTTTACTAGTACTAGTACTACTACTATAGTCTATAGAGGTAGTACTAGGAACCGGATGGAGGAGCGTCTGCACTCTTATTATAGTTTTAAAATGTGATAAAGCAATCTTCAACACATTTGGTTCTCTTCGTGGGTTCTTGCATGTGATAATGGAAGTTGATTGCATGGAACACTCGCCACAATTCTCGCTTAATTCTGGCTCATATCCTGTTACAAATAGGAGCGCTCGGTAATATTTCCTCTCTTTTTTGTTATCCAGCATGTAAACAGGTCAGCAAACCTTGCGTCGCATCTTTGTGCGAACCGTGCTTGCTGCACTTTGAATGTGGCCGAGAACTGACTTGATGAAACACCTGGCTTCCTACTTCTTTTTTTGCAGGGTACCTCGCTTCCTAGTGACCAGTGTCTTGGCTGATCGTCCTAAGAATGCTTATATATATATGAATAAAGCTCTCTCATTTACCCGCAAAAAATATTAAGCCATATTAACCGGAAAGGAGGGAGTATGTACTAGCACTACTTGTTGGTGTGTCCCGTCAACTCGTAGAATGAGGAGAAGCTTGCAGGACAAGGTGAAGCTCACTTACGCCTTTTGACTAATGCAATGCACCCTCGCCCAGGCGGTGGACATGCATCAGTTCATTCGGTGTCAGATTGCGAGAGGCATACATTATAGTACCGAACATGCGGAGTACCATCATTGTTCGACTTCACGAAGAGGCGAAGAGCCAAGCGCAAGGTTTAGTAGTATGAGTAATACTACTACTAGAACCGCATGGTGGAGCCTCTGTACTATTATTTTTCTTAATCTTTGATAAATTACACATTTATTCGGAGAAGGGCGGAAAACGGTAGCCCAACATGTAATGATGATATCGACCAACCATGCTCGAATATATCTTAGCCTCCGTGCGAGCCCGTCTGTGTGTTCTTGCTCCTCGTCTCTCTCAAGGAACGGCGGGTAGGCCATTTTGTCGTCAATTGAGATCGGTTTGCTCACACTCTGGTCCCACATGTCAGTGATATGCCAAGAGGAGGTGCGTTGACCGACTGGCCATATGCGTACTTGGTTTTGCACCTTCATACTACTACTCCCTCCGCCATACGCCCATTTGAAATTTGTAAAAAGAAAAATATTGAGGAACGAAGAAGTATAATTTTGTGCATGGCACATGGACCCGGATGCCGAAGAGGCTTCTGGCAATGCTATCAAGCTTCCAGCATTTGTTTACATAATTGATGTACTATACAAATAATTTTCCAATGACATGAAATTATACAATGGTGTGAGCTTTTAGCTTTTGTTTCGTGTGTCTTGCCATCGATGCTCTTTCGTAAACAATAAAAAACTAACTTCCTTGCTAATCAGAGCTAACATTTACATCACAACTAAAGACAAAGTTGTGAGAAGGTGTTAAATTAAAATTGATCCATGCTTTCATTGGCAGCAACGTCCCCCCAGCCCTGTCTAAATCAACAAGGCATGTTGGGAAAAAAGTAGCTGTCTGGAGCATGCAACATTCCGATCATTTTGTGCACTTCCACTAAAATAGAGCTGAGCATCCCCGTTCCAAAGATATTAAGTGTGATTACGATAATAGAGAACTGTTGATGAAACAATAAACACACAAATAGAAGCCGGTCACCTTTGCAGTCTCTCTTAAGACTAACTAGTTGGAGAAGATTAGGCTCGGAGTTGGATGAGGAGGATAGAGCAAAATCAATCTCCCTTTGTGCAGTCGCAATGAAATGTAGAGACGTTGCCCATGTGACATTTTGGCAGAACTGCACAAAACACTCTTAAGAAAAAAGTGATTTGTGTAGTTCACCAAAAGGTCGCAATAGCAATGAGGTGAAATGGATAGCCCTGTTTGCAAAAAAGAGGTAGAAAGGAAACAATTACTGGCCAATAACAGTTGATGACACATGCGACGACAAAAAAGAAGCATATTCCTTGTCCTAAGGGAAGATAACAACACAGTTGTGTTTGTCTAAAATGGTGTGAGGACGAGATTGCAATATGGAAAGTATGCCGGACGAGCTACGTTTTGGGCAAAGAACTATGGAAGATCCACATGCAGCGACGTGGGAAGACGGGCAGTGGAGCAAGGCCGGAGGGGATACCTGGAGGTCGTCGGGATGTAACTAGGTGAGCGGTGGCGAGCGGAATCTGCCCATACTGCAGCAGCGAGTAGGTGGCGTAGGCCCTACCACGCCGGAGCTTGGTCAGAGAGAATGGCGTGTACCACAGATCGGGACGTACTGCCTCGGCGCCGTCGAACGGAGAAACGATGCACGTCCTCCCTTTCCGCCGGCGGACGGGATGCGGACGGATCAGTGACCAAAGGTGAGTGTCGGCGTTCTGGGAACGGGGGTCCCCAGACTTGCCTGCCTGCGGCCTGCGGCGTGGCTCAAAAGGGGGCCCCAGCACGGCCCGTCTTCACCAACACAAACCCAAGACCCTCGCGAGGGGCCAAGCCTCACGAGGCGGATGACGCAGAGCTTCCTCAGGCACGGCCTCGTCAGGCTGGCTCACGAGGAGGTGGAGAGATCAAGGCGGGGTACCTCGTGAGGTGCCCGTGACGCAAGCCATGGCAACTCAGGGTGCCAGGCGGGTGCCAGCCGCGCAGCGTCCTCCTTTCCTCTTTAGTGCAAAGGGAGCAAGCGCAGCCGCAGAGTACCGAGGCATCAGGCAAAGGTTGCCATTTTGGTGCAACGAGACCAAGACCATAAGGACTACGAGACGGAGGTCACCATGGAGCCCAAGATGGCGTCATCACCAGAGCTTTGCGCAGGCGAAGACTACTTTTGTCAGGATAGCTGATACTTGCTGTCCCCCTTCAAATTAGCCCGCCATTGTTGGCTCCCTTCCCACTCGATATTTGGGAAGAGGACCAGGGCCTCTATAAATAGGACCAGCCACCCACATAGCAGGGGGTTCGGTCGGTTAGAGAGAGAGAGAAAGAGAAAGGCGACTGAACTCCTCCCAGCAGTTCATCGCCCCGGCCAAGAACAGACCCTCGCGAGGCTGTTCTTCCTTGTATTGTTCATCATCATCAGCCCAAGAGGCAATCCACCACACCACACACTGGAGTAGGGTATTACACCACATCGGTGGCCCGAACCAGTATAAACCCTGCGTCTCTTGTGCTGTTCTTCCCATAGTTTAGATCCTAACATGGCGGAGGGGTGCAGGTAGGTAGGAGGCGAAATCTTCGCACGCACCCCAGTGTTTGAACCTCAAGGGTCTGCCGGAACCCGAAATCCAACATTTGGCACGCCAGGTAGGGGTGCGCCGGAGTCCACCTTCTACCGCTTCGTGCCCCGTCGCGTCGTCGTCGCCATGTCCGGCAACCAGGCGGGCAACCCAGATCCATGGGCGGCGTGGCCCGCCCGCGTAGAGCCGCTCGCCTTGGGCGACCCCGTGCCCCAGGCAGCTCGCGGTCCGTAGGGCGACGCGGACAGGCTTCGACAGCTCTCACGCCGCGGCAGGCGCGGTCGGCAGCAAGGGCCTCCAATCACGCCGCGACCACGACGCCGTACACTCGCAGGGAGCAGGTGAACTCGAGGGCCGCGCTTACGGTGGCCCGAGAGCTGCTGTAGTGCAGACTGCTGGAGGGCGGCCACGACGTGCTGCTGGAGCGAGTGGCAGAGCTCCTGGGCTTCGCCGCCTCGGGGGCTCACCCCTTCTCCACCCAGCTCCCATCTCAAGCCCAGGGCGGCCCGCGCGGGGGCTCCGCGCGCGCCCGCGGGCTCCAAGGCTACTTCGACGCCGACGAAGCTGTCAGCGCCGGACCGGCGGCGGCGGTGCCCCCGCCCCCGGTCCGCGAAGAAGTACTCAACGCGACCCGCGGCCCCAGTGGGCGGCCGCGCTGCCACCCCATGGTGGGCGCGTCAGGCAGGACCGCGTGGCATGCGGGGCATTACGGCGTGGCATTCGGGATGACGGCGCCGGAGGAATACGTGCCCCTCATGATGGACCAAGGACACCCTCACGAGAATGGACAAGGCTCGCTCCTCAGCCCAAGCTGGGGGGATGAGGCACTAGAAGCTGAGCCTTTCCAGGAGCCCCGGGACGGTCCCACTGGCCACGCTGGAGGCAACGATTATCGGGTACCGCTAATTCTTCAGGAGCAGGTATACGCTAACCATGGATCGCAGGAGGTGCAGGTCACCGCAGCGAGTAGCTGCCCCGCTCCCACAGTCTCCTACCCATCGAGAGGAGGGCGCAGGGGACTGCAGGAGAGGGGCCGAGATCCGACATCACCAGCGCGGCGTTCGGAGCAAGGTGTTCTCAGGAGGTAGGCCCTCTGCTGGGGAGGTGCCTTAGGGCCAGCCCCTGGTGGAGGACCCGTGGTCGTCGGGGGAACCGCTGGCGACCGCTCTACCCCATCGAGCGGCGTCCTAGTTTCCGGTCGTTGCTAATGGCACTAGAGTGTGGCGCAAGGCGGGGCCCTCATCTGGCGATATGAAGCAAGGCCAGTACCTGTGAAGAAGGCCCAGTGCCTGTGAAGCTCGCCGCCCCGTGACACTCTCACGTAATAATGAGTGGGGCTGGACACGCCCCGGAGTCTCAGGGGTGCCGGCCTCAGGCCCTGGGGCTCCCTCCCATGCCCAGTGGCAGCACTTAGCTCTGCGCTGGTGAGAAGACGTCCAAGACTAGACTAGGTGCCGGACGCGGCCTTATGTTTGCTTTCGTTGCTCTTCCCTTTGGTTGTCGCTTTCCCCCGCTGGTTTGAAGTTGGATTCAAATTTGAGATTTGCGTGTGTTCGGGGAAGGGGTGCTTAGTCTCATTCGAGCAATTTCTCGCGTTTCGGTTACCACTTCACCTCAGCTGCCTCCCCTCGTGAGCCCCTCACGAGCCAGGTCAGGCCTAGCTTGCGCGCAGCCCAGACTGTCGCCGCCGCGTCCTCTCAGGAGGGCGTTTTACTGCAGATCCTACGGATTCAATCAGGAAACACTCAGGGCACCACAGCCTCCTGCGGGCCGCCCCAGGGCCAGCACGGGACAAAGGTAAACCAGCCGACCAGCGCATCGCTTAAGCCAACCACTTGGCGCGGGCGCATGGGCAATGTAGCTTCTACTGACACGATAAACACAAGTTTTACATGAGGGGCTCCCCCTCCAAAATGCTCTCACAGCTATCATGCCAAAACCTGAGTTCTATTCATGCAGGGTAGGGAAGCAAGAACGATGCACAATCAGTCGGACAAATCCCCCAATGCATCCTCAGGAGCACCACCAGAGCCGTTGCTGGCGTCGCTGAACTCGCCATCGTTGTTCGCGTTGCCGCCAACGGCGTCAGAGCCGTCCATCACACCGCCCTCGTCAGCCGCCACGATCACGTCGTCGTCGTCCGAGGCGAAGGCCCTGATAAGAGCGTCCACATTGTCTTTCACCCAGTGCGCCAGCTCACCTCAGATGGCCTGGGGGACTGGGGCGATGACGGCGTCAAAATCAAAATGGGGATCCATGTTCCGGAGGTGACTGAAGACGCGGGAAAAGGCGCGCCTGAGCAGGGTGCGGCTCCTCTCCTCCACCAACCTGTCAGCCCTGGTCGACCGCGCCTCCAGCTGCGTCACCACATCAGTGAAGAACTAAAGATTGCCCGCGTAGTTGACTGCGTGCGGCTCGCCGATGGCCTCCTCGCAGATATTGCCCAAGGGCGCGTTGGCTCTCTCCCGGAGAGTGGTGAGCATGGGGCCGTGCTCATGCTCCAAGATCCGCCGCTGACGTATCTCGTCCGCATTCTGGCACGCGACGGCCTCAGCCTCCTCCACCCGCTGGCGAAGAAGGAGCACCTCAGCCTGGGAGGTGGTTAACTTACCTCGCGCCACCTCAAGGGCGGCCCGGGAAGCATCGGCCCTCCGCGCCGCCTCCTCCAGCTTGGCCCTCAAGGCGGCAGTCCTGCCTTCAGCTTCAGCCCGGATCAGCCCCAGCTTCTCTTCGAACTCGTGCTCGAGGTTCAAGCGCGCCATCGCCACTCGACGTCCGACCTCCTCCAGGACGCGGGCTTCCTGTGCGGCAACATCATCCTCCGCCTGCGTCACCAAGCGCTCCCTCATCTCCAGACGCTCGTACTCACGGGTACATTCGGCGGCTTCCAGCGTCAGCGCCTCCTCACACTTTTGGAGTTCTGCTGAGTCGCCAGAGGCCGCCTTCATCGATGCAAGGGCTGCCTCACGCAGCTCCACCTGCTCCTCCAGCGAGTGGCACCAGGCCAGGAGCTCACGAGCCTGCTCCTCCGCCGCCGTTCAACGCCGGTCAGCTTCCCGAGCCTCCTCAGCGGCCAAAGATCGGGCCTCCTGAGAGGCCACCAACGACGCCTTGGCCTCTGCTTCATCAAGATCACGCTGACGGCGCGCAAGGGCGATGGCGCCCTCCAGCTCGCGCCTCTCTGCAGCCAGGCGCAGGCCCTCGGCCTCAAGGCGCGCGTCTTCATCAGCAAGCTCCTCACCAAGCAGGCTCACTGCGTCGGTCGCCCTTCGAAGGAATCCTTGGCGGAGAGCGCGACGCTCCCGAGCGCGCTCGAGCACGTCTTCCACACCATCATCCGCCCCAAGTAAGCGCCGGGGACCGCGAGTCAGCACTCCCCCTCCGGGCTGGGGGATGGCACCCTCGCGACGGCCGGGCACGCCGCGTTAGAAGCCCGGCCTGGGGCCAGCCCGTCCTCAGGAGAAGAGCGCAAGAAGCGCCTCAGCCAATCGCAGTTCACGACCAGGCGAGAAGCCCATGGCAGGCTGGCTATGCCATGAGAAGGCCCGCGAAGGAGGATTGCGAGGTGCGCGGGGCCACGATACGCCTCGGGATGGTTCGCCTCTTTGATCGCCCTCACCACAAGGGCTCCGCTACACGGAGCGCTTGAGGACGGTAGAGGGGGCGAAGCCAAAGGAGACGGCTCCTCAGCCATCTCCGCATGCTCGGCTGGAAGGGGCCTGCGGAGCAAGAGTCAGTAAGAGCAACGAAAGGATCGGGAGCTGGGAGAGGAGAAGGCTTACTCATCAGTGGCGAAGTACTTTCTGCGCTTCAGCAGGCGACAAGGGTAATCGTCGCCCAGGGCCTCCCTTCTCTTCCGGAGAGCCCCAAAGTCCACGCGGAACCGGCCCAAGAGTTGGGCGCATGGATCAACCTTCGACGAAGACGGAGCGTCAAGGCGATCTGCGGCAGGGGCGCCTGCCTGATGTGCGCTGCCAATTGCCTCCCCAAGAGACGCGGCTGGAGCCTCAGGGGCCCCAGTCGTAGGCACTGAGGGCAGTTGCTCGTCACCCTCAGCCTCAGCGGCACGGGCCCCAAGAGCTGCTTCCTCATGTGCCTCGCCCGGCGCTGTCACCGCGCCGGGAGCCCCCTCGGCCTCTGGCGCCTCGTGCCTCCCTGCTCCGCCACTCGAGGATGAGTCGCCTTGGCCGACTGGAAGGGCAGTCACCACCACTGGGTTCTCGTGAGGCCCCTGAAGGCCGGCGGGGCGCGGCCCCCACTCATCAAAGACAGGCATCTGCTTCACAAAGTCTCCCCTGCTCTGGCAGAGGTACAGCAAGGCCCCTCCCTGCCGGACACTGCCGGGGTTGGGGTCCCCAGCCAGGGTCAAGAGCGCCGTCCTCAGCACCTCAGAAGTTAGGTCCTCTTCCTGGAGCCTCATACGATCCTCGCGCCCACGGAAGGCCCACATCTGGCGAGAGTGGCGTTGAAGAGGAGCAACACGGCATAGCAGGAACTCCTTCACCACCTTAGGCGCTGTCACGCCAAGCGACCTCAAGAGCGCGAAGCGGCGCTAGACGAAGACGATCCGGGAACTCTCAAGCGTCTCCTGGCCCCAGCCCGAATTGGGGGCGGCAGGTGAGGTCGTCTCCAATAGCAGGGGGCTGGGCACCCCTGCGTCCACATACAGCCACCGCTCGCGGAACCCAACCATGGGCAGGGGGCTTGAAGTCAATCCCAGAGGCCGCCGTCTCAGGCGCGGCAACGAAGCTCACGCAAGCCCAGCAGTGGGTAGGGTCGACAAGACGCAACGAGAAGAAGTGGCGCAGCAAGGCAACCGAAGGAGGGATGCCCACCATAGCTTCGCAAACAAAGGCGAAGACCGAAAGGAGGGTGATGGATTCAGGACCTAGATGCATCATGTGGATCTGATAGTGGGAAAGCACGGCATTGAAGAAGTCAGAAAAGGGAGGAACCAGACCCGCCCACAGGGCGTCGGCAAGATACGGGACCTCAGTGGCTGTCCTGTCGATGGAGAAGTGGGACGCGGGCCAGGCCGTCGTCCTCCCGCATTCATTGAAGATGGTGGCCAGAGCCAAGCTGACCTTGCCCAAGCCCTCGGCGGGGGCCACCGACGGCGGCGGGCAAGGCGGAGACACGGGTTCCTTCCCTCTCCCCTTCTTCGTCGGAGCCATGGCGATGGGAAGGGGGGAGGGAGGTTCGAGATCAGGTTGAAAACAGAAGCCGGAGTTCGAGCGGAGGAAGGACAGAGGGCACTCGAGCAACAGAAAAGGGAACGGCTGTGTACGACTGCGGGTCCGCCTAGCATGGCGCAAAATAAGGAGGGCGTGGGGGAACAGTGCCACCCACGTCCAATCAACCGCCACGCGGCGCCCAAGGCCGCAGGCTGTTAGGGACCACGGCGCTTCGCTCTTGCCCTTCTGCCTCCCTGCACGGCCAAGTCCGGGCGCGCCTTGGGCCCGGGGGCTACTGTCGGCGTTCTGGGAACAGGGGTCCCCAGACTTGCCTGCCTGCGGCCTGTGGAGTGGCTCAAAAGGGAGCCCCAGCACGGCCCGTCTTCACCAACACAAACCCAAGACCCTCGTGAGGGGCCAAGCCTCGCGGGGCGGACGACGCGGAGCTTCCTCAGGCACGGCCTCGTCAGGCTGGCTCATGAGGAGGCGGAGAGATCAAGGCGGGGTACCTCGTGAGGTGCCCATGACGCAAGCCATGATGACTCAGGGCGCCAGGCGGATGCCAGCCGCGCAGCGTCCTCCTTTCCTCTTTAGTGCAAAGGGAGCAAGCGCAGCCGCGGAGTACCGAGGCATCAGGCAAAGGTTGCCATTTCGGTGCAACGAAACCAAGACCAGGAGGACTACGAGACGGAGGTCACCGTGGAGCCCAAGACGGCGTCATCACCAGAGCTTTGCGCAGGCGAAGACTACTTTTGTCAGGATAGCTGATACTTGCTGTCCCCCTTCAAATTAGCCCGCCATTGTTGGCTCCCTTCCCGCTCGATATTTGGGAAGAGGACCAGGGCCTCTATAAATAGGACCAGCCACCCACATAGCAGGGGGTTCGGTCGGTTAGAGAGAGAGAAAGAGAAAGGCGACTGAACTCCTCCCAGCAGTTCATCGCCCCGGCCAAGAACAGACCCTCGTGAGGCTGTTCTTCCTTGTATTGTTCATCATCATCAGCCCAAGAGGCAATCCACCACACCACACACTAGAGTAGGGTATTACACCACATCGGTGGCCCGAACCAGTATAAACCCTGCGTCTCTTGTGCTGTTCTTCTCATAGTTTAGATCCTAGCATGGAGGAGGGGGGCAGGTAGGTAGGAGGCGAAATCTTCGCGCGCACCCCAGTGTTCGAACCTCAAGGGTCTGCCGGAACCCGAAATCCGACAGTGAGAGAGAGAGAAAGGCCACCGCGGCCTTGTGTGAGATACTCTGAAGAGAGACAAACCAGGCAGGCATGCTCCATTGTATATAGTGGAGCGGACTACCTTTTTCTCCATAAAAATCGTTTTATATTCTGTGTACGTGCCATTGAGCGATATAACTTTATTTAAAAATAACACGCCAACGCATCAAGTCGAACTTTGTTTCGTGCATGTGTGGTAGACGACCTCCGTAGGTAAACAACCGCTACACGTGTTCAAATTAGCACAGGGGCTGCCATTTCGTATAGAAATGAGCTCCACCGTATACTCGCGCGGGTGTGGCTGGGCACGAAGCGTGAGTACGTGCACGGTGCACCTATTCTCTTCTTGTATATGTATACCACCTACGTGGGGTTGTGTGAGAGAGATACAAACGTAGAGAGATATAGTGTGTGGGTTCGTGAGAGTTTTTTGGGGAGGGGTGGGGTCAATCAAAAAATGTAACGTATGCAATGTGTGTGAAATAGAGTCCTGGATATATCATATATATAGAGGGGGCGATCCACGAGAAGAGAGTGGAGGTATCATCGGCTTGAGGTGTCCATAGAATCGAAGAGAGGGATGATGTGTGTGTGTGGGCGCGCGCGCGATCGATAAAGAGTGCCATCGAATTTGTGTGTGCCCACGTCAAAGATATAGAGTGGCTGGCCTACTGGAATGTGAGAGGGGACAGGTGCAGTTTGTCTCTGTGGCATGTATACCTACCTACAACGCTCGACTATCGGTGTGTGGTGGGGGAGGGAGGGAGGCCTAATTAACTATAGAGGTACAATGGCTGGTATATGTGTGGAGGAGGAGAGAGGCCTACCTCATGTATTAAGGGAGATCGATCTACCTCATGTATTAAGGAGATCTATCGGCATCCATGCATATGTGTAGAAGAGGAATAAGGTTGGGAGAGAGACGGAGCTAGAGTGTTGGAGGGGGTGGTAGTGGAGTTGCTTCTAACAAATGGTGGGATAGGCTTGCTAGACAACCGGAGGGCAGGCCTGCAATATCAATAAGAGAGGGGATGGCTGTCTGTCTGTGCACGTGCGTGTGAGAGACGGGTCAGGAGGCATGCACGAATGATGAGGGGGCGATATGGATGTGGTAAGCAGACATAACTACATAGGAAGATCAATTGTCCTTTGTCAGAGAAAGGGGAGACATAACTTGTGAGGCATGTCGATCAATGGGGGGGATAGTTAAAGTCGACCTAGGTATATGTTGGGAGATCGATCAGTATACATGCATGTGTGTGTTAGAAGCAAATGAGGCACGGGGAGAAGAATAGAGAGAGAGGGATGCATCTAGGAGGTGGTGCGAGAGTCATACTATATCGAGGGGGAGAAGTGTGCGAGTACGAGATCGATGAAAAGAGTGGTGGGAGTGAGGCATGGACGGTGATAAGAGAAGAGGGATAGCTTGTGTTTGGTGCTAGGCACACCTGGCTAGAGAGGCATATCGATCGATGTGTGCCGTAAAGAAGGAGCTAGGGGGGCCTACACACACCGTGGGTGAATGACCTAAAGTGAAAAGACGAATTTGCGCGATGGAGCTAGAGAATGCTGAGGGAGGGTTAGAGGGATGCGGGCGTGTGCATGCACAAGAAAAAGTTAGCTCTATCTAGCTACAAAGGTAAGAGGATTGTGTGAGTGTAAAAGACGAATAGAGGATCATACTTCATTATAAAAAGCGAATTTGGATATTTGAAGAATTTATCATGGTGTTTTCAACCGACGCGTGTGTGAATATATATAACGGTGATACACATGGTGTGGTTATGAACATGTTATACTACATATAATATATTTTATCTCTACTCTTATAAAAAAACGGAGTTGTTGATAATGGTGCCATCCTGCAATACAGGCTGTCCGATTTCTATCTGACGGATAGGAAGGAAACTATGGCAAATTTGAAAAAAATACCCACATACCTCTCCATATTTGCAAATTAGGTCTCCCCTTGATCATGTTGATGTTTTGTGGAATGCATGGGCATCTTGCTAGTACTACATATAACATATAGAACATTGATCATAATTTGGGCTAATGTGTGGTTTTGCAGCTCAAATCTAAATACTTATCATAATGTAGGGGGCGGAGCACTATACTATGTATGATAAACATAGTGTACACGTATGGAACATGGTTTAGATTATGAATATATAGTTAGTAAATCACATGTACTATTATTTGGAATCAATATCAAGTATATTCAAAAAATAGAATTCGAGTTCATGTAGTACACATAGTTTATATCTATCTCTATAGTAGTCATGTGGTGTGTTATTAAGGTAATACATGAATGATGGTTGAAGTTGGCAACAATCATGATTGTAGATTGTTATTGGAATAGAGAAAAAAATTCAAATTCAGTTCGAATTGCAGCGGTAGTTATAGACATTTGAAATACACTAAAACGTTAGTATAAGTAGGTTACATGCATTATACTGTAAGTGAAAAAAATTAATTGGACATAACATGGATTCATACTATCGAATAGCATTTAATTGCACTAAATTGTTGGTATGAGTAGCTTTAAATAGCATTTTTATAGTAAAACGGGGCAAGACTCTCTCTTTGTGTGGTGTGAATAGTTTTTTTCGTTTTCTTTCTGGTTGAGGGAAGTGCAAATTGATTTGGTACATATAAGTACAATATTACATGTTAGGATTATCCCTAAAATTCAACCCGCGCCTTATTATATCCCGAAAATTTATATATCGTGCTTCCAAAACTGGCGCCTTCACCACCCGCACCTTGCTATCCCGAAATTACAACGCGCGCGAAAACTTCCTTCATTTGCCAAATCCCGACACGCGAAATCCCCCTTCTAACCCTGAGCCGAAAGGGCCGCTAGTTCAAATCGGTGTGGGGTACTTTTGTAACACACCCTATATTTTGGACAAGCGCATCCCTAAGTCATGGTTCATCCCTTCCATCGCCTCATTTTTGCCATTCGAAATCCCAGGCCGCCATAACCTCCCCACTCCAGCCGCGAAACCCCACCCTCCTTCGTCTGCCACCTCACCGCTGCCCAGCCGGAGCCTCTTCCCCGATGACGTCGTCCACCACAACAGCTCGACGTCCCTCGTCCACCTCCCCGGATGAGGATCCGTCGTCCATCTCGTCATCCCGCCGGTTCAGCCGCCCCGTCCTCCACCTCCAAGGAGCTGCTCCGACGATCGCCTCATCTATCGTGGCTGCTCCATCCCCACAGCTTCACCTTAACCTGCTCCACTAGAACCGCAGCATCCTCACCGACTCCTCGGACGAAGCCGAGGCCTACTCGGCGCCACCAAATAGGTTGTGCACTCATCGCATCGCACCTTCTCCTTAGCTCGACCTCCCGGCACCGACGGTGCTCCATCCCGCACCCCCATGGAGCGGCTACCTTGAAGCCGGCGCCGCGGGCGACATCTCCACGGCGGCTCTCCCCCAGCGCGAGGCCCCTTCGGCGGCAGCATCCATACCAGCCGGATCTGCTGCTGCTGCTCCGGCTCTCGCTCGATCGCTCGCTCGCCCAGCTACTGCTGCTCCGGCTCTCGCTCGATCGCTCGCGCTGCTACTGCTGCTCTCCCTCTCGCTCATGTTGTTGCTCTGCTCCGATTTAGCTACACTTCAGTCGACTGAATCGACTTTTGGGTCAGTCGATTTTCAGGGGGTGGGGGGCTCGCCGAAGTTAAGGAAAAATCACGCGCAGCGAGGACGGGGGATCGCCGAAGAGGTACCCCACTATCTATCTTAGGGTTCAGGGTGGGGGTGGGGGGCCTATAGGGCTGGCCGGGGCGGCGGTGGACCAGTGGTGGGGAGTTGTTTCGGGGCGGCGAGGCAGCACTAGGGCCGGCGGTTCGGCCGGTGGTGGCTGGCGGCTCAGGGGGGTGCAGGTTGAAGATGAACTACATGCCCTGCCTAAACTACATGTCAAGTGCCTCTCTGATACCATTGCGTTCAGTTTCGACAGTAACATTCATATTCCACAGTAAATTTCAGTTTCGACAGTTAAGTTCAGAGTCAACAGTTTTTACCTCATCTGTTGTAGTCAGGTGGTTTTTGGTGATGTAAATTTTAGATCTATTTTACATCATCTATTGGAGATGCTATTAGAATCTCACTTGAGATTAACGATGTCTGTCTTGTGCTGCTTCAGCCATGACGTCTTACGGCTCACCGAGGCTGCTCCAACGATAGAACGATCCATCACAACAGAGCAGTGCCCTGGACGCCATCTACAGATTCCTCGGATCTTCCTCCACACCTCCGACAGCCACATCTGCCTCAACTGCTTCAGCGACCAACCCAATGATGCTGAGGTCGACACGGCTACGGCGAAGATGTTGTACACTTGTTGCATCACTTAATACTATACATTCATGTCGATCCATTAGGGCTATTTTGGTTCAACGGAAAAACATAGCAATAGGGAATTTTCCAATGGCACTCTACTATTCAATTATTCATACATTTTGTTGAAAGGAATGAAGCAAAACATCCACTTGGACCTACTTTTCATGATCCTATGCATGAAAACAAGACCAAGTGCATTAGTGGCAGAATAACATTCTAACTGTACACACTTTCATATGAAAAAACATAGCAATAGGGAATTTTGAAATGATGATTTTTAATACAAATTCGTGACCATTTTCGAAATCACAAACATTTTTTTGAACCCATGAACATTTTTTAAATTGAAGACAACATTTTGAAATCATGAGCATTTTTTACAAAGTCGTGAACATTTTTTGAATTCACGAACAATTTTTTAAATTCATGGAAAACATTTAAATTTGTGAACATTGTATGAATTCCCGAGCATGTTTTGGAAATCATGGTTGTTTTATTTAAAATCAGCAACTTTTCTGAAATTTGGAACTTATTGATATCTTGAATTATTAAAAAAATAAAAAATAAAAGGAAAAGAAGAAAAAAAAAAGGCGGCAACCCGGCTGCACATCTGCCGGTCCAGAAGGGCGTGAAGGGGAGGCGGGGATGCGAGTCCGCGTCGTTCGCAGCGCGTGGTGTGCCGAGTAGGAGGACCGGCCCATCTGTTAAAAAGAGAAGGGAAAGGGAAAAACACACGGATCGACCCCTGGTCTCCATAAAGATGGCCAACATTTTTCTATACATGGTCAACATTTTGATCATGTATGTATCCTTTTTAAATGCTTAATTATAATTTTTCAATACAAGATTAATATTTTTAATACACCTAAACATTTTTCCTATACATACTTAAAAATCAAATCCTTGATTAATATTTTTAAATACAAGATTAACATTTTTTAATACATGGTCAACATCTTTTGTATGCAACTTTAAAAATTTTCAAATGCAATTTTTTAACACATGTACAAAATCTTCTCTAAAAAAATTAACATTTTTCAAAAGCTTAATTAGCATTTTCAAATACATGTTCAACATTTTTTTTTCAAATACTTGGTTAACATTTTTACGTACATGATCAAAATATCCCATCATTTTTTAATAAATTTTCAACATTTTTTTATACACATTTAATATTTTTTAAAAGATTGATTAGCATTTTCTTAAATATTTGTTATTTTTTAAATGCTCGATTATCATTTTTTATATACATTATTAATGTTTTGATCATTTTATTAATACACAGTCATAATTTTTCTATAGACATTTAACATTTTTCAAATGCTTGATTAGTACTTTCCAAACACTTGTTTAATATATATTTTAAATACTTGATTAATGTTATTCAAATAAATGATCAAATTGTTTCATAAATATTTTCATTTTGTATAAATTTTTCGTATACAAAATATTTTTTTTCTCTATACACATTTAACATTTTTCAAATGCATGGTCTTTTCAAATGCTTAATGTACAGTGATTTTGTAATATATGTATTTAAATTATTTAGAAGTATAAACAAAAGTAAAAAACAAAAACAAAAAACGTGAAAAGAAAACAACACGTGCCTTTTGCTGGTATACCTTTCCAGACTGTTTTTTCTTCGGTTTTTCTGCTTTTACATTTTCTGTCTTTTATATTCTTTTTGATTTTTCATTTTTTTCCTGCTATGTATTTTTGATGTTAGTTTTCTTTTCCTTTTTCCAATTTGTGAACATCTTTTAAAATTCTTGATATTGTAAACATTTTTCAAGTTTCACGAATAATGTTTACAAAATTGTAAACATATTCCAAATTTGCGAACATTTTTTTAATTCTAAAATGTTTCCAAATATGCAAACATTTCTAAAATTTTGCAGACATGTCTAAAAAAACCGTGCACATTTTTTTGAATCGATGAATGTTAATCATGAAGTTTTTTCGAATTCACTTTAAAAAATCATGAACTTGTTTTGAATCTGATTATTTTATACAAATTCGAGAACAACTTTTGAATTTGTGAACATTCTCTTTGGAACCCGTGAACATTGTTTTTGAATTGGCGAACATTTTTTGGAAATTGGGGAACACTTTTTGAAATTTACGATCATTTTGTTGTTTTGATGAACATTTTTGGAATGAGCAAACAGTTCTGAAATATGAACATTTTTGCAATTCAGATTCATTCTCGAATTTGTAAACATTTTGAAAAAATCATGCACATTTTTTAAATTTGCGAACATTTTTCAATTTCACAGACATTATATGATTTTTTGAATTTATAAATCACGTTTTTTACAAATTTCAGAAGTTTGTTGAAATCCAGAATTATTTAAAGAAGAAAAAAATACAAAAACAGAAAAGAAAAGAAAAAATGAAATGAAAAAAAATTGGGGAGCGGGGGGTGCTCGCCGCTGTGAAATAGGTGCTCTACTATAGACGCACCCACCATCTTCGGCCTCGAGACATTTTACAAGTAACAAATATGCCTCTGACACATACCTTTTTCCGGCTTCATTAACAAATATATTCTTGAAAGATGTAAAAAAATATAACTTGCATACAAGATCCCTGTTGCAAGCGAGTGTCTATCGGCTGTTCAGAGCATTCAACTGGTTTATGGAATAACAAAGAAAATGAAGATATTCGATGTGGTTGACGTGATCTATGAACATCGAACAACCAATGTGGGAGATCACTCCCTCGCTCGAAGTGTCCTTTATGACTATGTAGGTAGTCATGTATGATTAACTCACCCCAAGAGGCTTAAAAGATATTAACAAATGTAACGCTCTTTACCTTATACTAGATGATACCTTGTGTGTTGCTGCAAGAATCGGTTGCAATATATTTCGATGAGATTTGATTGTGCGGAATATGAATATTTAGATTAATAACACGTGATTCAAAATTAAAAATACCTATGACTTATTATATTTCATTGTGTATATTGGTAAATTTGGTTTATTAAATATTAGTTAAATAATAGAAAGAAATTTTTTCTTATTCATGATTGCGTGTTGAGATGAGTCTTATCTCATTCATAAGAACATGGTGATTGGACACACTTGCATTTCGAAGTAAATAAATTAATGGGATCACTCTTTTAGGTATATAGGATTAAAAACTACTACATCCGTCCTGGTTTATTGGTCCTGTTCGTACTTCGTGCTAAATTTTGACCATAGATCTCACAAACTAAATGTTTTTTCATCTCAATGATATTATTTTTTGTGACACGCAATAACATTTTGTTAGTTAAATCTAAAGTCAGAGTTTGACACAAAATACAAAATGGACCAATAAACCAGGACGGAGGTAGTAACTGTTAGGTGAGGATACAAAGCCTGGCCCAAGAAAAGGAAGCAACCACAACAACAAAAAAGCAAAAATGAAAAATGAAACCAACAGCAAAGAACATACTACAAGCCACAACTAATAGAACCTCACAAAAAAGAAGCTACAACTAACAGAAAGGCAAGCAACAAAAGCGCTACTACCAGAAGTTCACAAAAGGCAAACCAATAGCATTTTTCTGGATTTATTTTAGGCCTTTCTGGATGTGCTTTCAGTGGAAAGAAACGTTCCCGTCGACTACAAAGACGTTTGTGGTGACTTCGTTAATCTTAGGATATTGTGTCGGTCTAGTGTCTTGGTGATGTTCATAGGAGTAGGGTGTGCGTGCGTTCATTCATAGGGTTAAATGTATGTGCGTGTGAAAGGACGTGGATATTTCCTAGAGGGGGGTGAATAGGCGCTTTAAAATAATTACGGTCTAGGCTTGAACAAATGCGAAATAAAACTAGTGTTTAATTTATCAAGCAAAAAACTTAAATCAACTAGGCTCGCCTATTTGCACCAACAACTTATGCTAAGCAAGATAAACAACTAATGATAGCAAGATATATAACATGAAGTACTATGACGATCACAAAGTAAAGGGCTCGAGTAAGAGATAACCGAGGCACGCGAAGACGATGATGTATCCCGAAGTTCGCACCCTTGCGGATGTCAATCTCCGTTTGGAGCGGTATGTAGTCGCAATGCCCCCCTAACTGCCACTAGGGCCACCATAATCTCCTCACGCCCTCGCACAATGCAAGCCGTGATTCCAGTAAGGGACCATTGAGTGCGGTCACTGAACCCGTACAGTTGGCAACCCTTGAGGGCGGTCACCAAATCCATACAAATTCCTCGAGGCAATCTCCACAACCTAATTGGAGACCCGACGCTTGTCCGAAGCTTTAGACCACAATGATTGAGCTTCACGATACCACCTACCGTTTAGGGCGCCTAAGCACCCAAGAGGTACAAGCTCTAAGGTGCCCAAACACCCAAGAGTAATAAGCTTCTCAATTTTTACTTCCATGAATCACCATGGAGAACTCAAACCTATGCACCAAATGCATTGGCAAGAGCACGCGAAGTGCCCAAGTCCTTTTCTCCCAAATCCTACCACAATAACAAAAGCTATGGAAGATGATGAGAGGAAGAACAAAGAAAAGAACACAAGGAACTCTAAGATCTAGATCTAAAGGGTTCCCCTCACTTAGAGGAGATATGGATTGGTGGAAACGTAAATCTAGATCTCCTCTCTCTTTTCCCTCAAAAGAAGAACGAATCATTGGAGGGATCGAGAGTTAGCAAGCTCATGGAGGGGAAACAATGGAGGGGAAACACAAGCTCGAAGGGATATGAACCATTGGGGAAGAAGACCCACTTTTATAGAGGGGGCTCATATCCAATCGTTATGCCTAGCCCGAATTAAAGTGGTACTACCACTCCAAGGAGCAGTACTACCGTTTCAAGCGACAGTCCCGGCCTGAAGCCAGTGATTACAGTAGTACTGGAGTGGTAGTGCCACCGGAGTGGTACTACCGTCCATCCGAGCGGTACTACCGCTTCAGATCACATAGCCTAGTGAAACTGCGATACTGGAGCGGCACCAGAGCGGAAGTACCGCCTTAACCGGTATTACCGGTTAACTACCCACTATAAACTTTACTCTATTTTGCGACGCTTCACTTGTGTCATGTATTACCTGTTTTCGTCATGGAAAATACACCGGTGACATTTTCTGGTTGTCTCGCCCACCGTCACCGAAGCACCGTCATAGAAAATAAAATTTTGACAATACCACTTTTTTTGTCACGCAAGTTGGCATATTAGGTGATGGACCAAAAAATGTCACTAGTGGTCGTGTTCACCGACGGCCAGAATGTCACCTATGATGGCCCAATCTTTCGTCTAAAATCTTTTTGGCGATGATAATCCCGTCATCGGTGATCTGTCTGGGGGGTTGACCGGTCAAAGATTTAGACAGGGGGGCAAACAGTTGCTGAGGTAGCTTCTTCCATGTGGGCATGGCGTGGGCTTTATCACCGATGACCCCATCAGTAATAAATTGACATGTGTTTTGACCGGTCAATGTTGCTGACGTATGGGCCGAGAAGATGCTGACATGGCTGCTTACATGTGGGACTAGGCATCGTTTTTTCGGTGACGATGTGTCGTCTGACCGGTCAATGGTTCTGACATGCGGTCCCATTGTTGTGCTGACATGGATGCTGGCGGGCGGGTCCATACGTGGGTGACGTGGTTTCTTACATGTGGGACCATATGTCGGTGACGGCATCCATAACTGTCACAGTTTGTATGCGCGGTCAAAATATTGGAGGGCATATTTCAAAATTTTGATATGAATTTGTGCAAAATTTGAATTTCAATGCAAATTGTGATGTCACTGCTTTTTATTAAAACACAAACTTGACAATTGTCAAACAGACTCTCTTTGACATTACAATAACCAGCCATGGTAAAAAACCGCAGTATAAAATTAGACACATGACTAAGTATCACAGCATCCTGGCACCGCAGCCCTGACGATGTGCCTAACCAGGGTATCAAGTTCATCAAGTCTCTTTTCGATAGACGTAGTTTTCTCTTCGTTCGCATTCTTGACAACTGCAAGTTTTTCCTGCTGCTCTTGGAGGCCATTGTTGATAGACCGAATATGGTTGTACTGGTCAAACACCCCCAATTTCAGGTCCTCAATGTCATCTTGTTGCTCTGGCAGGGCATTCTTGATATTTTCAAGTACTTTTTGCTGCTCTAGAATGGTATTGTTGACAGATTCAAGTTGACGCTGCGCATCTGGCAGGAGAACCTTCACAACTTCACGTTCTTGTTGCTGCTCTGCTAGGACCTTCTTGACAGCTTGAAGTTCTAGTTGCTGCCATGCCAGGGCCTTCTTCATAGCATCTAGTTCATCATGCTAGTTTGTCATGCCGTGTTCGAGTGCTACTGGTTCTTTCTGCTACACTGCCAGTGGACTGATGACCGGTTCAGATTGTTCTTTCTCGGGCAAACGACCTGCAGTAAGGCCATCATTTGAGCATCCTTACTTTCCCTACATAAAAATACATGCATGTTACATCATATGGGAGAATTCCAAAAGCTATAGATGCATCTGCCGCAATATACAGTTACATAGGTGAATAAAGGTCAAAACTAAGGAAGTGTTTACACAAAAGAGTTGGCCTACTCACCAAGTGAACCCGCTTTCTCTTTGATTTGCTGGAGCTAGGTAATACAGATGCATTAAGAGACATGATTTGTTTGAACTCTTGAAGCAACACATGTAGACCCTTAGTCACCGAGTCCAGTTGATGACGATAATATTGTTGCCTTAATGTACTTAAAGACATTTGATTGTAGTGCACAATTTACATCCCGTGACACATGACATAGAAAGTAGGCATATTCTAACTATAGATGTAGAATTTCCTATAACATTGACTTGTACATCTTTACTACTGATCGGATGTGTGTCTTTTTTCACTATCACTGCCACATTCATTAAGTTCTTCATGGTGTGTACATCTAAGGGAAGGGCCATGTGCTCGTAGATATGATAAAGATGGGTAATCTGTCATACGACGACAGTACCAAGCTACTAACTCGAGAAGCTTCTCCTATCGATACAGGTTCTTATTCTTCATCTGATCTATATGCTTGTCCCACTCCGTTGTTGACGTGTCAACACCTGCTGCGTAACGATGATCGGTAGTTGACAGTAAGTGCAAAATGAGGTGACGATAATTTCAAATATTGATGCCAAAATGAGTAAACACGTGCTTAATTAATCTTAGATCATGGTAATGAAGTACCAAGAAGAACCCTAGCTGGATTCACCAGCAGTCTTAACCCAATTAAGAACTCTCAATTTCATATCTTGTAAACACAACAACAACATTCATATGGGAAACTGACTAGATTTGGTAATGTGAACACAAATGAAATTTGGCGGGTTATCGGGGGAATAATTGAGAGATACGAGAGGACATCTTGTTTCTTGAAGGGGACGTGACTGTTGAATAAATGAGTGGTGGTATTTGGAGAGTTTCAGCATGTACATGTTCTACGATCTAGGAAATTAACTGGCAATCGGCATATTGTCAACATGAATTGGTTGAGACCAAAAGCATCTTGAGAAAACATATTGACTTAATCAGAAGAAGATATACTCATAGATTACATCAATGATTTGCTAATCAATGAACCGTAGATAGAATGACATGGAGTGTTTACCCAGGGCACAATAAGAACCCTAATCATAAACTCAAATAAGAACCCAAAGTTTTTACCCCATCCAATCGATCCATATTACTTGTCGCTCCAACGAATGTATCTCGGTGTATTTTAGCGGTAGATCATCCATTTGAGGGAGAAGTAATATGCATCTGAGGGAGCAGTTGAAACACAAGAGCGCAAAGAGAACTCGCCAATTTGCTTGAGATCTTGGGGTACTTTTACCATCATGGCAAATGGGTGGTACGTCTACAACGTATCTATAATTTTTGATTGCTCCATGCTATATTATCTACTGTTTTGGACATTATTGGGCTTTATTATCCACTTTTATATTGTTTTTGGGACTAACCTATTAACCGGAGGCCCAACCCAGAATTGTTGTATTTTTTGCCTATTTTAGGTTTCGAAGAAAAGGAATATCAAACGGAGTCCAAACGGAATGAAACCTTCGGGAACGTGATTTTCTCAACGAACAAGACCCGGGAGACTTGGGCCCTACGTCAATAAAGAAAAGAGGAGGCCACGAGGTAGGGGGGTGCGCCTAACCCCCCCCCCCCCCCCAGGCGCGCCCTCCACCCTCGTGGGCTCCCTGTTGCTCCATCGATGTACTCCTTCCTCCTATATATACCTACGTACCCCCAAACGATCAGATACAGAGCCAAAACCCTAATTCCAGCGCCCTAACTTTATGTATCCATGAGATCCCATCTTGGGGCCTGTTCCGGAGCTCTGCCGGAGGGGGCATCGATCACGGAGGGCTTCTACATCAACACCATAGCCCCTCCGATGAAGTGTGAGTAATTTACCTCAGACCTACGGGTCCATAGTTAGTAGCTAGATGGCTTCTTCTCTCTTTTTGGATCTCAATACAATGTTCTCCCCCTCTCTTGTGGAGAACTATTTGATGTAATATTCTTTTTGCGATGTGTTTGTTGAGATCGATGAATTGTGGGTTTATTATCAAGTCTATCTATGAATAATATTGAATCTTCTCTGAATTCTTTTATGTATGATTGGTTGTCTTTGCAAGTCTCTTCGAATTATCAGTTTGGTTTGGCCTACTAGATTGATCTTTCTTGCAATGGGAGAAGTGCTTAGCTTTGGGTTCAATCTTGCGGTGTCCTTTCCCAGTGACAGTAGGGGCAGCAAGGCATGTATTGTATTGTTGCCATCGAGGATAACAAGATGGGGTTTTCTTCATATTGCATGAGTCTATCCCTCTACATCATGTCAACTTGCTTAAGGTGTTACTCTGTTTTTAACTTAATACTCTAGATGCATGCTGGATAGCGGTCGATGAGTGGAGTAATAGTAGTAAATGCAGGCAGGAGTCGGTCTACTTGTCTCGGACGTGATGCCTATATACATGATCATACCTAGATATTCTAATAACTATGCTCAATTATGGCAATTGCTCAACAGTAATTTGTTCACCCACCGTAGAATACTTATGCTCTCGAGAGAAGCCACTAGTGAAACCTATGGCCCCCGGGTCTATCTCCATCATATTAATCTCCTACTACTTAGTTATTTCCTTTGCTATTTACTTTGCCTTTATTCTACTTTGCATCTTTATCATAAAAATACCAAAAATATTATCTTATCATATCTATCAAATCTCACTCTCGTAAGTGGCCTTATAGGGATTGACAACCCCTATTTGCGTTGGTTACGCGGATTTATTTGTTTTGTGCAGGTACGAGGGACTCGCGCGTAGCCTCCTATTGGATTGATACCTTGGTTCTCAAAAACTGAGGGAAATACTTACGCTACTTTGCTGCATCATCCCTTCCTCTTCGGGGAAAACCAACGCAGTGCTCAAGAGGTAGCAATGGGGCGCAGTAGAACACCGTCCGTCTGGAGCGGGTCCCTAACCAAACGATTTGTGGCTATAGCTAGCAAGAACCACTGGCGGGGAGGGGGTGGATCTGGAGGTGAAGAGAGAGAGAGAGAGTTAAAAGAGTAAGCCAATAAAAACTAGATTGTAATACCTTGTGTGCAGTTCTGTCTCTCGCATGGTGTCCTCCATAAGCCTCGGAGTGACATTTCCATAGGATTTGTTCCTGTTCATGCTCAGGTATACAATGCCTAATAATACCATCTACCCATTCTTTATAAAGTTGTGGGTCATCGCAAAATTAATGTCTTAAATCAAATAAGCTTTTCTTCTTCTTTTGTTGGTATGTAAAACTAGGCGGTATTGTCACACCCTGATTTTCAGGCCACTACACTTAAGCTAACAATCATGATAAAATGTGGTTTGACAAAAACTTTTGAGTGTTTTGGACCTTGCCTTGATTGGATTTTGTTTGTTGTTTGCAAGTGCTCTAAAAATCAAATAAATCCTCCAACTCTTATACTCCTTCTCCTTGATCCAAAACCTTGCCCAATGATCATGCCATGTGTGTAGAACATAAAAACAATTTCTTGCAAAAATAATTTGGCCAAATAGTATTTTCAAAAATTAGTTTTTCAAAAACCCCTGAATTGAGGTTTGCACTGCAAGTACTTAATTAAGGGCAGTAAAAATCTTTCCAAAAATATGTTTGACTCCTATTAGATATAGGATACCCAGAAACCATAAAAATATAATTTTAAAAGTTATTTTACTATTTTATTTAAAGGCTTTTTCTTAAGGCCAGAAATGGTCTTTAATAGGGAAAAGTTATTTCATTGTTTCAAAAATATTTGAGAAAAATCAGGGAAACTCAGTGGACATATATTTTCCATATATATGAGTTTAAACACATGGTCATGTTCAAAATATTGGACAAAACCTCCCAAAACCATTTCTGCCCATTTCAAGGATTTGAAATATTTCTACAGGAAATATTCCCCAATAATTCCAAGAAAATTCTAGCATGTCACATATGACATGTTTGATGATCTTGACAAGTCTCATGTCATGGAGAACAGTATAACCCCATGAAACCCTCTCAAAACCACTTCTGTCCTTTTTCAAGTTTGAACAACTTTGCACTGTCAAACATGTCCAAATGCTCTAAAACTTGGTGCACATGCTCAAATGGTGTAATAATGCATCTAGAACAAATGGCACAAGTTGGAGAGAATATTATCTTGATCAAAGTGCCCAAAACCCTCTCTGTCCAGAACCAAATTTGAACAAGTTTACATTGGCAACTTTCTCATTTTGATCTCAACTTTTGTGGACATGTTCAGAACCTCAAATGTTGACACTACACTAAGTGGTGCATCAAGGAGAATAGATTTGCATGACTAAATCTTGGAAAGTCTATTTCTGTTGATTTCTAGGGTTTACCAAAGTTACATTGGCTACTTTGCCCAAATGAGCTCAAACTTGGTGCAACATCCTACTTCTATGTGCCATTCCACCCTATTAATTCTCATGGCAAGTGGAATTAATTTTCTTGCCCAAACCAACAACAAACACCTTCTGCCATTTTCCCAAAATCATCATTTTGACCTCTTCCAGTAATCTCCATGAGCCCAAGTTTTTACCATAGCTGCCCCAGGTCACCTTCTACCTCCAGTAAGTCTTGCCAGCTCTCGGATCAATCATGGAATAGGGTAAAACCCCACTTTCTCTCTCTGGACATCACATTTCTCTCTCTCTCAACCCCACCTCTCTCCTAGTGGTTCACCAGGGCATCCAAGGCCACCTCCCCTTTGTTTACTCACCTCACAAAGCCTCAGACACTAGTGGACACGCCCCTGGCACATAAACAATGCCATGGCGTGCAGAGCTCGCGCTCTGGAGCACGCTACAGTGCTCTCCGGCACTGTAGCACGCCCATTCCAAGGCCTCACGTCGACCTTGGGCTCCGGAATCGTGTCCCCCGAGGACGCCTCGGCGTCCACGACACGCAACACTGTCGGCCCCTTCCTCCCTCGCCCTCCTTCTCCCTCCACGAGCTCACTCGAGCACGTCCATGGACCCTGCCCACGGTGCACCACGGCCTCGCCCATTTTAAGCCACCCCGACCCTCTATCTCGCCCGAGCACCGTCCGCCTTGGCCGTGGCCTCACTCGCCTTCATCCTCTGATGGACGTGCTGACAGGGGGGAGCGGGCGTGGCGCAGTCCCCCGAGCTCGCCGGTGCGCCGGGCACCCGCAGCAGCGCCCCTGGTCGCCGGGGACGAGCTCGGCCTCGCCCCCTCTCTTCCTGCGGCACGGGAGGCCGCGCGAGGAAGAAGGAGGCCGGCCGGTGGACCGGCAACCCCACCGGTCAGTCTCTGCCGACGTGTCCAGTCGGACCCGCTCGGGTTAAGTGGAGGCGGGATCCGCTGGAACCACCTTCCCTGCAGGGAAGCGTACTCCCATAGTACGCCGTCGGCGTGGCCCTCCTTAGCCAAGTGGCCATGCAGCTGGGCCGGCCCAGTGCGCTGCGGCGCTATGCTGCGCTCAGGGCGCGGTATAGGTATAACCCCCCTTCCTTTGTCCTTTTTTTTCCAGAAATTTGTAAAATCTCTCAAATATTCATATTATCTCTAAATTGGATGATTCAAATTTCTAGTAGTTGCTAAAATCATGCCCTATCACATGGTGCTTTTTGCACATTTTTCTAGCACATTTCCCTTCACACATATTAAATAAATCCTATTTTCTTATTTTTGTGCTGAACTTTAGGAAATCACAGAGAGCCTAAAATTGATCCAAATTCCATGATTCAAATTCCTAGATGCTTCTAAGTTCATAACTTAGTTTATGAACATTTTTATTAATAGTTTATGTACCACACAAAATAATGAGCCATTTCTTCATATTTGTCAACTTTGTAAATTCATAGGAAAATCATTTGAACTCCAAATCCAGTGAAACCAACTCCTAGATGCTTCTAAAATCATGTTTTGTTAAATGGGTGCCTTTTCTCATTTTTCAAAAATATGTTTCTCTACACTTCTTGCAAATCCATAAACCCCTTGATTCCATCATATCAAAATGTTTAGAAATATCCACTGACCCAATTCCAATGAAACCACTCTGGTTAATTTTCATATAACCAGAGATGTCCTAGAAAAGTCAAATTAATATTTTTAGAGGACTTTTATTTTCTGCCTTGTTGTGTTGCTTACTATGATTGTTTCCGACGTTAGTTGACAAAGTAGACGAGATACTCGAAGATGGACCAGAAGATTTGAAGAATCTGATGAACCAGGCAAGCAGCCCTTTGACCATGTCTATGAAACCCTTTTTATGCATGACATATAGCATCATATTGTTGTTGCAACGGAATCATGATGAGGTGGAACCACTTTGATGGTTGCCTCCGTTACTTCCTCGTTGATACTTGCATTGTGCATGACCCTACCTCCTTATGAGGGTTATGCCGGTGGGAGTAGATAGGATGCTAAAGTAGTTGCTACGCAAAAAGGGACGGGAATATGCATGGTGATGGAGGCAAAGTATTTTCAAAGGACTTTTCGAAAACCCCGTCGGGTGCCACTTATGCCCGAGGGAGATAATGAGATGGGTAACCGCTTGATGACGAAGAGGTGTACCGAGGCAAGTGTGTGTGTTGCTTCCAAAATGGATTGGTTTAAGTTGCGACCGTTATTCCAACCTTACATGCGCAACCACTCTACCCTTATATGGGAAAGGGCATTATTGATTACCTAGGCCGATACTAGCTTGGAGCCCGCATTACTAGTGACGGGGGAGAGTAGGTTCTCTCTCTCGGGACGGGGTCGTGCCAGGTAGGGCAGCCAAGAAAATTTTTATGGGGCACCGGACACACCGTTGGTACCTCGTGCCAGTGGTATGTGATGAATATGGGAGCGAGGCTCCACAATTTTAAAGTTGTGAAATGTTAGGCACGGGGGTTACTACCAATCGAGTGGACTCCATGTTAGTGTCGTCTAGGGAAAGATAGTGATCGGGTGCTTACCCCGGGTACTTGAGGTACCGCGGGTCGTGGATGACATGGAAGTTCCCCGGATCTTGTGGGTAAAGTGTGCAACCTCTGCAGAGTGTAAAACTATTCGAATAGCCGTGTCCACGGTCAAGGACAGTTGGGTAACCGCTCTTGGGCTACGTCCACATGTTTACAAACCAGTGTATGTGTTTGGATAAGTGGGAAGAATTACTTGGGTCAAGTCAAAGGACTTGACATGATTGAGTTGGGTTGATGCCCACTCTATTTATGTTGGTATCTGTAACCTGTCCTCATGTTTACTTGAATTCTCCTGATGCATGTCTTACAAGTTGTTGAACATGTCATTGCACTCAAAACCAGCTTTCTGCAAAAATTTACCTATGTCATGCATTGTTGTATCTTGAGCCAAAACATGGGTTGCTTGCGAGTACATTCAAAGTACTCATTGGCTTGCCACTGGTTATTTTATTGGCCAGGCATGAAAGAACAAGACATAATGAAGAATACTTCAGCGACGAACATGCGAGCTAGGACGCTTCCCAGTCAGAATGTCTGTACGGTTAAGACAGATGGCATGGGTCCAAGTTGTTATTGAAGATTTCTGCTGCGATGATACACTCAAGACTTGACCATAATGGTCCTACTTGTGTAAAACGGTATGTATGGATGTAAGACTCTTGTTATTCAGCTTTTGTGTGTTCAGTGAGCATTGATCTCTGGGATCACTGTACACGTGCATTCGGTGATCTCGACTTATGAGTCGGGGTCCCCATAGGTATAATTTTAGCAACAATATAATTAGCATAGTCTGCATACCAAGGAGTATTGTGAGAAGCATTTATGACAGCTAGTTGTTCATGAGGAAAGCTATCATCAATAGGTAGTTGGTCATCAACGATATTTTCTAACCTAGAAAAATTATTAGGTACGGGATTCTCAGCTCCCGTCCTATTAGTAATATGCAAGTCAAATTCTTGTAGCAAAAGAACCCACCTAATGAGTCAAGGTTTAGCATCTTTATTTTCCATAAGGTATTTAATAGTAGCATGATCAGTGTGAACAATTACTTTAGAATCAACAATGTAGGATCTGAACTTATCACAAGAAAACACAACTGCTAGAAATTCTTTCTCAGTACTAGCATAATTTCTTTGGGCACTGTCTAAAGTTTTGCTAGCATAGTGTATAACATTTAATCTCTTATCAACTCTTTTTCCTAGAACAACACCAACAACATAATCACTAGCATCACACATAATTTTGAAGGGCAAGTTCCAATCTGGTGGTTGAATAATTGAAAGTGCGTTATATCGACTAGAGGGGGGTGAATAGGCGATTTTTACAAATTCGTCACTGAGGAATTTCAGGGTGAGGAAATTCCTAAGCTATGAACTACTTAGCAGCAGAATAAGTACTCAGACTCAAGCATAACAGAGTAATAGCACAGTCATCATGATGAAATGAAAACAAGCATAGAGTGCAAGTAGCGTGAACACACGATACACAGGCTGAAGACAAAGTGACTGAAGAATTAGGATTGAGGAAATTGCGAAAGTCTTCAAGAAGTAACAATCAAGTACTTCTACATGGAAATGAGGAAATGAAAGGGTTGAGGAAGTATCTAGGCGAAGATAGTGATTTGGTAGACTAATTCCAACAGCTGTGACAGTCGTACATTTAGTTGGAGCGGCTAAGTATTTAAACGTGAGGACACACAGTCCCGGACACACAGTCATCACTGTATTCGCCTTGAGCTAAGGTCACACAGACCTCGCCCAATCACTCGTGGTAAGTCTTCAGGTGACTTCCAAACCTTCACATATTAGGTCACTCGGCGATCCACAATTTCCTCTTGGATACTCTAGACCATGACGCCTAACCGTCTGGAGGATGCACAGTCCTCGAAGGTAACAAGCATCGGTTCCACATAGGAACAATCTCTTTAGTGATGCTCAATCACTTTGGGTTTGTAGGTGTTTGGTTTTGGGTTTTCCTCACTTGATGATTTTCGCTCAAAGTCCTCGGAGGATGGGATGCTCTCAATGACAAGTGTAAGTTTCTCTCGGAGCAGCCAACCAACTAGTGGTTGTAGGGGGCGGCTATTTATAGCTTAGGGAGCATCCCAACATGATAAGACGTAAATGCCCTTCAATGATATGATAGTTAGGTGGGTAGATATTTTGGGACAGCTGACGCATAGCACAACAACGGTCGGAAATTTGACTATCAAATTCCTCAGGGCTATCTTGTTCCTCACTTGTAGGCAATCCGCACTGACGAATTCCTAACTCCTAAGTCAAAACAAATTCCTCATAGACCAGAAGATCTTCGTCTCTGTCACTGAAGAAATTGACTGAATTGTATGGGATTTCCAATGGCTTCACTCGAAAGGATTGGTAGGTGTAGGATTTTGAGATGAGCATCACTTGAAAACTTTTCCTTAGTTTTACCACGGCCCCCTTTAACAGTATGGTGTTTCCTATGACTCAAGAAAGAGAAAATGAAACTACAAAAACAAAAATCTTCACGCTTCATATTCCTCGTATGAATACCAAGTCTTCAAGGTCACGCCAATTTCTTCACTTTCAAAGCTTCAGAAAACCAAAGTCTTCAGTTGAAGACATTAATTTTTAGGGGTCGACTTTCTCTATAAATATCAAACTCCTCATAGAATTATAGACCTGTGTACAATCACAAACACATTAGTCCCTTAACCTGTAAGTCTTCAATACACCAAAATCACTAAGGGGCACTAGATGCACTTACAATCTTCCCCCTTTTGGTGATTGATGACAATATAGGTTAAGTTTTCAACGGGGATAAACATATGAAGTGTAAATACTGATATTGAGGAATTTGATTGCAAGATATAGAAGAACCCCCCTGAAGATGTGCATATGTGAGGAATTTGCCTTGAATAGCAATTGCACATTGTAGAGTAGAATCATGGAGATGTCCCCCTATATCTTGTAATTCATACACGCATTTAACATATGATATGAAGAATTTGAAATGCATAATGCAATATGGTGTCTGATGAAATTCAGCATGCATGCATTAACATATATGAGGAAATAGCATGCAGAAAAACAGAGAAAAAGTATCAGACCACCATCGGACTTAAGTTTACAACTCGATCCAACAAATACTTCAGAAGAACGAGAGTTGTAGAGTAACTCAAATTTCTCCCCCTTTGTCATCGAATGACCAAAAGGGATGAAAAATGAGGACTAACGCCCCTGAAGAATATCATCATGAAGTCGATGGAGGAGCGCCAGTGTTGTTGGGGTAGTCCGTTGGAGTAGGGCATGCCGCAGTGTCGTTCAAATCTTCATGTTCATCAGTCTCGTGCAATGAAGAACATGAGTTGGCCACCAAGTGAGGAACATTGACATTGTTGAATTTCTTCGAAGGCGGCTGAGACCAGTCAAAGTCCTGCTTGAAGCCCATCTTCTTGAGATATTCATCACCATAGAGGTGAGACAGTACAGCCCAAGTGCGGTCAAAAACTTCATGCAAGTAGCAGTGGTTCTTCTTCACAGTGTTTTGCGTGATTGTCACGTTCTGAAGAATTGAACCAAACTGTCGCTTGACCCACTTGTGATTGCGATCCACCTTCTAATGAAGTCTGAGGAGAAGCTCATGGTCAGTCATCACCCGTGGAGCAGTGGCTTGAGGATATTGCTTTGAAGCATTTGCGGCAGTGTCATGGGTGGCAAAGTCATCATTGGTAGAGTAGGATGCATCTTTGCGAAACTGCCCATCTAATGGACGAGTGCCTTCATCAATAACAGCAGCCTTGCCCTTCTCATTAGCTGAGGAAATAGTCCGTTTGATGACTTCAATTGGGGGAAATAGCTGAGATGGCGTTGACAATCAGCCTTTTAATGAACTAAAGACTTTGATCTGATGAATCTCATGATCCAGGGAGCGTAAGGCTTCAATTCAAACGGCGACAGAGCGACATTGGCCAAAGTCCTCATGAAGAAATCGCGGTAGTTGATAGGAATACCATGTATGATGTTGAAAAGCAGATTCTTCATGATGCCAATAACTTCTTCATCATCAGAGTTGTGGCCCTTGATTGGACTGAGGGTTTTGGTCAATATCATGTATATAGTCCTTGGCACATAAAGCAGTTCCATTACGAGGAATTTGGTTCTAGGAGCTTGGCCCGGCTTCAAAGGCTTCATCAACACTTGCATCAGATGGTTGGAGAGCTCAGGTTCATCATAGAGGCGCCTTGCACCTTCATTGGGAGGACTGACTGGGACAGCGTGAAGTAATTCAGAGGCTGGTGCTTTGTAGTGAGTATTTTTTGTCATCTAGTCCAATACCCATGAATTCACATCTTCGACGTTGCCGGTGATGTGCAACATGGCATAGAACTGAAGAATGAGTTCTTCATTCTAGTCACAGATGTCGGTGCAGAATTTTAGCAGCCCAACATCATGAAGAACACTGAGGACTGGGGTGAAGCAGGGCAGCGACTCCATATCCACATGAGGAATTTGCTCATGGTCAAAGATCTTGTCTTTATCAAACAGCAGTGAGGAATAGAAGTTCATTTGACTCGCTGTCCAGAAGCGCTTGCGTCTAAGTCTTGCAGAGTGACATGGATTGTAATCCGTGAATAAAATATGCTCAGCAAAGAAGTCATCAACCATGAACTTCTTCTTCTTGGAGTGAGGATTTTGAGGCTTGGGCTGAAGATTTTCAGTTGATGTCTTCACAACCTCTTGAAGCACAGTCTTTGGAGCCACATGCTGAGGAGTTTCAATGGCAATTTTATCATCAGCCTTGGCCTCCATTTCTTCAGCAACATTTTCATCAACACTAGTGGCTGGAACTTCTTCAGGAATAGTGAGGAGAGATGCCTGATGTTCTTCAGAGCCCATGTGAATTTGTTCGGTTTGGACTGGAGACTGAGGAATCTGTTGCAGAGGTGTGAACACTGGTGAATTTGGGTGATGACTTTCCAGTAGTCATCATTCAGAATCGGTGTTGTACACCCAATGTCCACATCTTCATCTTCCTCATCTATTTCCTCAGCGCCTGTCTCTTCAGCTGTGAACTGAGGCATGGGCGATGATACCAGTGGAGTTGAAGGGATATCATCCACTCCAATTTCTTCATCCAACTGCTCTGATGTAGCAGCAGAAGGATCTTCTTCATCAGATTCACTTGGAATCACATATTCCTCACCAAAGGGAACAATCTCCTTTGATGGTATGCTTGATAGGGGAACAACATCTATAGAATTTTCATAGGAGCTTGTCAGAGTCTTCACTTTCTTTGGAGCTAAAGACTCTGAGGAAGCAAATGCTTTCCTTTTCTTCACAGCTGCTCGCTCCGCAGCTTTGGTTTTCTTTGCTTCTGATGCAGAAGGAAGGTTGATGCTTGTCTGTGTAGGAGGAGCAGAGGAAATTGGTGCAGTTTCTTCAGGCACAACTGGTGAAGTTGTCCTGGCTTGTTCAGTTTCTTTAGGCACTATGGCAGATGCTTCAACAGGCCTGGCTTGTTCTTCAGGCGCAACACAAGAGGTTGCCTTGGCAGTTTCTTCAGCGACTGGAATTTCTTCATTAGCACTGGTGCTCTCATTTTCTTCGGCAGTCTGATATTCATCAGCGATGTTGGCATGTTCTTGAGTAGGCTGAGCAGATGTTTCGGCCTGAAGAATTTCATGTTGCGTTGGGGCTGCAACATTTGAGGTGAATCCCTTAGTCAGCTTAACGAATGTGACTTTGGCTCCCAGCCAATTAGTATAGTATCGGTCAAATTCATCACTGAGACCCTTGATTTCTGATTGTAGAGCAACAAGTTCATCAGGTGATAGCTTCAAAATATTTTGCTACAGAAAGCGCTCCTTCTTGTACTGAGCTTTCTTCTTCCTCCTCCCCTGTTCAAATTTCCATTTTTCTTCATCAATGAAGGCCGTCAACACATGACTTTGGCCAGGAGTGAGGTTCAGCTCAGGCAGAGGAGTGTTGGGGTCCTTATGCCAGAGGTTGATGAAGTCTAGGATCTACTTGGGATCCAGTATCAATGGCACATTACTACCTTTGGCTCTAGCGGCCCTGTGTTGTCTGTCTCTGATGATTTCAGCTAGTTCCTCATCATCATCTTCATCTTCATTTGATGGCACTTGGAAGGCAACCTGCTTCTTGTGAGGGCTTGGCCTTGTGCCTCGTCCAGCAGTGGCCTTCTTCTTCAGCAGAGTTGGCCCTATTGAGGACTAAGGAGGAGCTAAAGAACTTGCAGGTGCTCCTGAAGCAATTGACATACCGGTTGTCCTTTGGCATGAGGCGAGATGCGCATGTGCTGAGGATTTTGCAGGCAGCAGCTGAAGGTTTTGCAACAATGGGAACTGGACCTACTTGAGGAATATGCCGTGAAGGTTTTGATGAGCTTGGCCATGAGGGGATTGCTGAGGAACTGGGCTTGTGTGTAGGCTTCTTAGGCGCTCGCAGGGGCCTCAACAGCGGCAACAGCAGAGTCTTCATTGAATTTCGTCACTGCTTCCTTGGCCATTTTGGCTAACTTGGCTTGCCGTTTGTTCCATTCATCTGGATAGTCCTCACCGTGGTTGAGGCTAGTGGGATCAGCTTCTTGGCCAAGTGCCAACGGAGGTCTTGGGCAAGGAGGGTGTAAAGCGAATTTCTTCATGTACTTAGGAGTGACATATCTGTACTCCCTCCATTCCCTTGCCCATCTCCTCTCTATCCTCTGTATGTGCACCTTGCGCTGATTCTTGTTCTCCTTGCCATGTTTGGCTTCATCAGGAGTGCAATAGTCCTCATAAATGTCATCAGGGATCTCAAAAGCTGTGTTCACTTCTGGTCTCTTGCCTCCTTTCTGAGGTCTCTTGCCATCAGCCATTTTCTTCAGCTGGGGAATTTGAATAATAGAATTCTCTGAAGAGGTATACAATTTGTCTTCTAGGAACGCTGCAAATGAGTTAAGTTGATGAAAACCTAGAGATTCAACAGTGGACATGTGTACCTGTGAATGGAGTATAGGTGCGAAGAATTTGGAGAGATCACATGCGTTCTAAGAAGTTTTTCAAAAGAAATAAGTTTGAGAAATTTGACCAGGAGTGTCTTGAGGAATTTCACTAAGCAGTCTTTGACTTAGGTTCGAGAGTTGTATAGATTGAAAATCCACACAATTGAGGAATCTTGAAGAAAAATGTTGCTTAGAGAAACAAATCAAGAAACAGATGCATGTGTGGTGTTTAAGAGTATGGAAGTTGAAGAATAAACACCTTTTGACGATTTTGTACAAATCATCAGAATCAACAAGGCAGTAAAATAGATTTTATTTACCCTTGACGAAGAACACGATGAATTGGGAGGTGTAGATGGGAAGTTCGTTTGCTCAGATCTTCCACGCCCTAACTCGGCGGCGGCGGAGTGAAGATTTTCGCGGCTGGCGCGAGT
This sequence comes from Triticum urartu, assembly GCF_056163025.1. Classification (NCBI taxonomy): domain Eukaryota; kingdom Viridiplantae; phylum Streptophyta; class Magnoliopsida; order Poales; family Poaceae; genus Triticum; species Triticum urartu. Next base: position 474,319,780 of record NC_141873.1, on the reverse strand, counting down.
ACGACGGCGACGAGGTCGAAGCAGTGAAGCTCTTCCTCACCGGCGACGATGGAAGTGGCGGCGGTGCTAGGTCTGAGAGCTCGAGCGAGGGGAGTGAGGTCAAGCGGGGTAAATTCAGTATGAGGAGGGTGAGGGGTATTTATAGCCGAGGTGAAAAACCGCTCGTCCGAGAAAATTGGATGAAGGTGCCCCTGACCCATCTCATCCTTGCGACATGTGTCACCCACGTACAGTGAGGTGGAGATCGTGGGTGAATAGAATAATCTTATCGTGGGATGTGGAACGGTTTGAGCGGCAAAGGTTGAAAATTACGATAAGAAATTTTTTAAAGTTTCGTTCGCAAATTTTTCAGCTGGCAAGGACACAGTGAAGATTTATAACGAGTTTCAAATAGAATGCACATGAAGAATTTGTGAATAGACTGGGTTGATTTTAGCATAGAGGGGGAAGGGTCCGATCACATTCACTTAGCAGAAAAGTTCACTTGAAGAATTAGCAATAAGTGAATGCTATAGAGAACTGAAAAACTCAAATATATATATATATATATAGTCAATGAAGAACACAGATGGAAAGAGTGAAGACTATGCAGAGTTGAAGAATTTGAACAACTGAGGAATTTCAAAAATGAAGAAATACTCAAATTGAAGATTTTCAACTTTTGTTGATGGCGTGACCCACCGTATAAGAATGATGATTACAGGCGCCGCGTACAATTGTTGTAGGGCTCTGAGAGTCAAATTCTTCGTTAATTTCTTTACACTTAGAGGCTTACTCTTCATTGATTGAAGAGAAACGTTACTTCGTGTGTTGCACATCTAAGTCATCAATTTGCATAAGTGTTAGGATGTGTGTCCTTTTCAAAGGACATTCAAAGATTATAAGATATTTAGCTCACACCACAACTTGCTAAATATCTTCTCATCCAAGGGATTTGTGAAGATATCAGCTAGCTGTTCTTCAGTCTTCACGTGCTCGATAGAGATGTCGCCCTTCAACACGTGATCTCGAAGAAAATGATGACGAATCTGGATGAGCTTTGTCTTCGAGTGCTGAGCTGGGTTATGAGCAATCTTGATGGCACTCTCATTGTCACACAAGAGTAGCACATTCTTCACATTGATGCTGTAGTCCTTGAGGGTTTGCTTCATCCATAGCAATTGAGCACAGCATGAATCAGCAGCAATGTACTCAACTTCAGCAGTAGAGAGTGATACATAGTTCTGCTTCTTCGAGGACCAACATACTAGGAAATGGCATGTGCCTGATGTTGACTTGCGGTCCACACGATCACCAACATAGTCAGAGTCAGAATATCCAATGATATCAAAATTTGAGCCCTTGGGATACCATAATCCAAGTGTTGGAGTGTGAGCTAGATATCGAAGAATATGCTTCACAACCTTATGGTGTGATTCCTTCGGTGTAGCTTGAAAACGGGCACACATGCAGACACTAAGCATAATATCTTGCCTAGATGCACATAGATAGAATAAAGAACCAATCATGCAGCGGTATACCTTTTGATCAAAATCAATACCATTTTCATCAGTGCATAGATGGCCGATGTCTACTACACAACCTTCTTCTTGTAGACGTTGTTGGGCCTCCAAGTGCAGAGGTTTGTAGGACAGTAGCAAATTTCCCTCAAGTGGATGACCTAAGGTTTATCAATCCGTGAGAGGCATAGGATGAAGATGGTCTCTCTCAAGCAACCCTGCAACCAAATAACAAAGAGTCTCTTGTGTCCCCAACACACCAATACAATGGTAAATTGTATAGGTGCACTAGTTCGGCGAAGAGATGGTGATACAAGTGCAATACAGATGGTAGATATAGGTTTTTGTAATCTGAAAATACAAAAACAGTAAGGTAGCAAGTGATAAAAGTGAGCGTAAACGGTATTGCAATGCTACGAAACAAGGCCTAGGGTTCATACTTTCACTAGTGCAAGTTCTCTCAACAATAATAATATAATTAGATCATATAACTATCCCTCAACATGCAACAAAGAGTCACTCCAAGGTCACTAATAGAGGAGAACAAACGAAGAGATTATTGTAGGGTACGAAGCCACCTCAAAGTTATTCTTTCCGATCAATCTATTCAAGAATCCGTACTAGGATAACACCTTAAGACACAAATCAACCAAAACCCTAATATCACCTAGATACTCCAATTTCACCTCAAGTATCCGTGGGTATGATTATACGATATGCACCACACAATCTAAGATTCATCTATTCAACCAACACAAAGAACTTCAAAGAGTGCCCCAAAGTTTCTACAGGAGAGTCAAGAGGAAAACGTGTGCCAACCCCTATGCATAAGTTCACGAGGTCACAGAACTCGCAAGTTGATTACCAAAACATACATCAAGTGGATGACGTGATATCCCATTGTCACCACAAATAAGCACATGCAAGACATACATCAAGTGTTCTCAAATCCTTAATGACTCAATCCGATAAGATAACTTCAAAGGGAAAACTCAATCCATTACAAGAGAGTAGAGGGGGAGAAACATCATAACCTCCAACTATAATAGCAAAGCTCGCGATACATCAAGATCGTGCCAAATCAAGAACACGAGAGAGAGAGAGAGATCAAACACATAGCTACTGGTACATACCCTCAGGCCCGAGGGTGAACTACTCCCTCCTTGTCATGGAGAGCACCGGTATGATGAAGATGGCCGCCGGAGAGGGATTCCCCCCTCTGACAGGGTGCCGAAACAGGTCTAGATTGGTTTTCGGTGGCTACATAGGCTTGCGGCGGCGGAACTCCCGATCTAGGTTTCTTTCTGGAAGTTTGGGTATATATAAGAGGAGTTGGAGTCAGGAACAAGTCGGGGGGTCCCCGAGGCGGCCACGAGGTAGGGGGGCACGCCCCCCACCCCCGTGGTGGCATCGAGACTCTTCTGGCCCATCTCCAGTACTCAGTGGGTTCCTTCTGGTCCAAAAATGATCTCCGTGAAATTTCAGGTCAATTGGACTCCGTTCGGTTTTCCTTTTCTGTGATACTCAAAAACAACGAAAAACAGAAACTGGCACTGGGCTCTAGGTTAATAGGTTAGTCCCAAAAATCATATAAAATAGCATATAAATGCATATAAAACATCCTAGATGGATAATATAATAGCATGGAACAATAAAAAATTATAGATACGCTGGAGACGTATAAAGCATCCCCAAGCTTAATTCCTGCTCGTCCTCGAGTAGGTAAATGATAAAAATAGAATTTTTTATGTGGAATGCTACCTAACATATTTATCAATTCAATATTGTGGCATGAATGTTCAGATCCAAAAGATTCAAGACAAAAGTTTAATATTGACATAAAAATAATAATACTTCAAGCATACTAACAAAGTAATCATGTCTTCTCAAAATAACAGGGCCAAAGAAAGCTATCCCTACAAAATCATATAGTCTGGCTATGCTCTATCTTCATCACACAAAATATTTAAATCATGCGCAACCCCGACGACAAGCCTAGAAATTGTTTCATACTTCTGATGTTCTCGAACTTTTTCAATCTTCACGCAATACATGAGCGTGAGCCATGTACATAGCACTATAGGTGGAATAGAATGGTGGTTGTGGAGAAGACAAAAAGGAGAAGATAGTCTCACATCAACTAGGCGTATCAACGGGCTATGGAGATGCCCATCAATAGATATCAATGTGAGTGAGTAGGGATTTCCATGCAACGGATGCACTAGAGCTATAAGTGTATGAAAGCTCAAAAATAAACTAAGTGGGTGTGCATCCAACTTGCTTGCTCACGAAGACCTAGGGCATTTTGAGGAAGCCCATCATTGGAATATACAAGCCAAGTTCTATAATGAAAGATTCCCACTAGTATATGAAAGTGACAACATAGGAGACTCTCTATCATGAATATAATGGTGCTACTTTGAAGCACAAGTGTGGTAAAAGGATAGTAGCATTGCCCCTTCTCTCTTTTTCTCTCTTTTTTTGTTTTTTTTGTTTTTTGGGCCTTCTCTCTTTTTTATGGCCTCTTTTTTCTCTTTTTTTTATTTTTCATCCAGAGTCTCATCCCGACTTGTGGGGGAATCATAGTCTCCATCATCCTTTCCTCGCATGGGACAATGCTCTAATAATGATGACCATCACACTTTTATTTACAACTTGATACTTAGAACAAGATATGACTCTATATGAATGCCTCCGGCGGCGTACCGGGATGTGCAATGAATCAAGAGTGACATGTATGAAAGAATTATGAATGGTGGCTTTGCCACAAATACGATGTCAACTACATGATCATGCAAAGCAATATGACAATGATGGAGCATGTCATAATAAACAAAACGGTGGAAAGTTGCATGGCAATATATCTCAGGATGGCTATGGAAATGCCATAATAGGTAGGTATGGTAGCTGTTTTGAGGAAGGTAATGGTGGGTGTATGGTACCGGTGAAAGTTGCGCGGCACAAGAGAGGCTAGCAATGGTGGAAGGGTGAGAGTGCGTAGAATCCATGGACTCAACATTAGTCATAAAGAACTCACATACTTATTGCAAAAATCTATTAGTTATCGAAACAAAGTACTACGTGCATGCTCCTAGGGGGATAGATTGGTAGGAAAATATCATCGCTCATCCCCGACCGCCACTCATAAGGAAGACAATCAATAAATAAATCATGCTCCGACTTCATCACATAACGGTTCACCATACGTGCATGCTATGGGGATCACAAACTTTAACACAAGTATCTCTCAAATTCAGAACTACTCAACTAGCATGACTCTAATATAACCATCTTCATATCTCAAAACAATCATCAAGTATCAAACTTCTCATAGTATTCAATGCACTTTATATGAAAGTTTTTATTATATCCCTCTTGGATGCCCATCATACTAGGACTAATTTCATAACCAAAGAAAATTACCATGCTGTTATAAAAGACTCTCAAAATAATATAAGTGACGCATGAGAGATCAATAATTTCTACAAAATAAAACCACCACCATGCTCTAAAAAGATATAAGTGAAGCACTAGAGCAAACGACAAACTACTCCGAAAAATATAAGTGAAAATCAATGAGTAGTTGAATAATTATGTAACTATGTGAAGACTCTCTAACATTTAATAATTTCAGATCTTGGTATTTTCTTTAAACAGAAAGCAAAACAAAATAAAATAAAATGACCCTCCAAGCAAAACACATATCATGTGGTGAATAAAAATATAGCTCCAAGTAAAGTTACCGATGAACGAAGACGAAAGAGGGGATGCCATCCGGGGCATCCCCAAGCTTAGGCTCTTGGTTGTCCTTGAATATTACCTTGGGGTGCCTTGGGAATCCCCAAGCTTAGGCTCTTGCCACTCCTTATTCCATAGTCCATCGAATTTTTACCCAAAATTTGAAAACTTCACAACACAAAACTTAACAGAAAACTCGTAAGCTCCGTTAGTATAAAAAAAATAAACCACCACTTTAAGGTACTGTAATGAACTCATTCTTTATTTAAATTAGTGTTAAACATAATGTATTCCAACTTCTCTATGGTTCATACCCTCCGATACTACTCATAGATTCATCAAAATAAGCAATCAACACAATGAAAACAGAATCTGTCAAAAACAGAATAGTCGGTAGTAATCTGTATCATTCGAATAATTCTGTCACTCCAAAAATTCTGAAATAAATTGGTGGACCTTATTAATGTGGATATTAATCAGCTGCAAAAAGAATCAACCTAAACGCACTCTCCAGTAAAAAATGGCAGCTAATCTCGTGAGCACAAAAGTTTCTGTTTTTTATAGCAAGATCGCAAAGACTTCACCCAAGTCTTTCCAAAGGTTCTACTTGGCACAAACACTAATTAAAACATAAAACCACATCTAAACAGAGGCTATATGAATTATTTATTATTAAATAGTAACAAAATTCAAATAACAAAAATAAAATTGGGTTGCCTCCCAACAAACGCTATCTTTTAACGCCCCTAGCTAGGCATGATGATTTCAATGATGCTCACATAAAAGATAAGAATTGAAACATAAAGAGAGCATCATGAAGAATATGACTAGCACATTTAATTCTAACCCACTTCCTATGCATAGGGGTTTTGTGAGCAAACAACTTATGGGAACAATAATCAACTAGCATAGGAAGGCAAACCAAGCATAACTTTAAAATTTTAAGCACATTGAGAGGAAACTTGATATTATTGCAATTCCTACAAGCATATATTCCTCCCTCATAATAATTTTCAGTAGCATCATGAATGAATTCAAAAACATAACCATCACATAAAGCGTTGTTTTCATGATCTACAAGCATAAAATTTTTATTATTCTCCACATAAGCAATTTTCTTCTCATTCGGAATAGTGAGAGTATCATAAGAAACTCGAATACTATAAATTGTTTCCACATTGAAATAATAAAGTTCAAAAAAGGGTAATCATAATCATGAAAAGTTTTATAAATATAATCATCACTACTTTTTATAGCATAAGTATCATCACAATAATTATCGTAAGTAGCAACTTTATTCTCATCATAATCAATTGAAACCTCTTCCAAGATAGTGGAATCATTACTAAATAAAGTCATAACCTCTCCAAATCCAGTTTTATAATTATCACAATAAGATTCAACATCCTCCAAAATAGTGCGATCATTACTTCCTAAAGTTGACACTCTTCCAAACCCACTTTCATCAATATAATCATCATAAATAGGAGGCATGCTATCATCATAATAAATTTGCTCATCAAAACTTGGGAGACTAAAAATATCATATTCATTCAACATAGCATCCCCAAGCTTGGGAGAAACATTAATTGCAACAAATAAATTCTCAAACATGTCATTCTCATCAAACATAGCATCCCCAAGCTTGGGCCTTTGCATATCATAAGCATAATCACTCTCATCATTAATAGTATGGATAGCACCAATAGTATAGCAATAATCATCATCACAATTAGTAATAGGAGCAACATCATTTGGGAGAGATACCTTTTTAACTTTGCTTCTCCGTCTTTTCTTTTTCTTCTTCTCATTAATATGGGTTTAGTCATCTTTTTTGATCTCCTTATTAATGAGATTGGTTGAAAAGAAGTCTCCTCCTCGTTACCTGATTCATCATAAGAAAGAATAAGAGGATATTGGGAAATCTCTTCCCTTTCATTAGTATTCTCTTCATCTTCTATTTGTTTTCTTGTCTTTATGTAATTGGCAATATAAGGATTTTCAATGCAATTCACCGCAAAATACATATAAATTTCCCCTAGATCAAAATCAAGAACTTTATCAAGGGCAAATTATGGAATATCCTTAGTTATACGTTTCATTTCTTCATAACCCACAAGCAAACTAAGTTCATTATGATGCGCAAGGGAAATCAAGTCATCACAATTTTTGGACACGATTCGATCATGAAACAATTTGCATTGGATATTTAAATGACCACGTTCATTGCAAAGTTCACAAGGATGGCTAAGAAAATTTAAATTTTCAGCACAAACATCTAGCCTTTCTTGTAACCATTTAGTTTCTAATTAATTATGCCTCTTGCAAAATCTATCTTCCCTATTTGGTGTGTACTTGCAAAATCTATGCACTCCACAAAAATTGACATGCTTATAAGAGACATTTTAATCATGACTAGTGCAATCATCATTAGTACTATGGATATTCAAAGAGTCCGTACTAACAACATTGCAATCATGCTCATCATACAAATTCCAATGCATTCTTCTTCTAACACTTTGGCACAATTATCGGAATCCTTATTTTCATGAAAGACATTAAAAAGATGAAGCATATGAGGTACCCTCAATTCCATTTTTTTGTAGTTTTCTTTTATAGACTAAACAAGTGATAAAACAAGAAACTGAAAGATTCGATTGCAAGATCTAAAGATATACCTTCAAGCACTAACCTCCCCGGCAACGGCACCAGAAAAGAGCTCGATTTCTACTACACAACCTTCTTCTTGTAGACGTTGTTGGGCCTCCAAGTGCAGAGATTTGTAGGACATTAGCAAATTTCCCTCAAGTGGATGACCTAAGGTTTATCAATCCGTGGGAGGCGTAGGATGAAGATGGTCTCTCTCGAGCAACCCTGCAACCAAATAACAAAGAGTCTCTTGTGTCCCCAACACACCCAATACAATGGTAAATTGTATAGGTGCACTAGTTCGGCGAAGAGATGGTGATACAAGTGCAATATGGATGGTAGATATAGGTTTTTATAATCTGAAAATATAAAACAGTAAGGTAGCAAGTGATAAAAGTGAGCGTAAATGGTATTGCAATGCTAGGAAACAAGGCCTAGGGTTCATACTTTCACTAGTGCAAGTTCTCTCAACAATAATAACATGATTAGATCATATAACTATCCCTCAACATGCAACAAAGAGTCACTCCAAAGTCACTAATAGCGGAGAACAAACGAAGAGATTATTGTAGGGTATGAAACCACCTCAAAGTTATTCTTTCCGACCAAACTATTCAAGAGTCCGTACTAGAATAACACCTTAAGACACAAATCAACCAAAATCCTAATGTCACCTACATACTCCAATGTCACCTCAAGTATTCGTGGGTATGATTATACGATATGCATCACACAATCTCGGATTCATCTATTCAACCTACACAAAGAACTTCAAAGAGTGCCCCAAAGTTTCTACCGGAGAGTCAAGACGAAAACGTGTGTTAACCCCTATGCATAAGTTCATGAGGTCACGGAACTCGCAAGTTGATCACCAAAACATACATCAAGTGGATCACGTGATATCCCATTATCACCATAGATAAGCACATGCAAGACATGCATCAAGTGTTCTCAAATCCTTAAAGACTCAATCTGATAAGGTAACTTCAAAGGAAAAATTCAATCCATTACAAGAGAGTAGAGGGGGAGAAACATCATAAGATCCAACTATAATAGCAAAGCTCGCGATACATCAAGATCGTGCCAAATCAAGAACACGAGAGAGAGAGAGAGATCAAACACATAGCTACTGGTACATACCCTCAGCCCCGAGGGTGAACTACTCACTCCTCGTCATGGAGAGCGCCGAGATGATGAATATGGCCGCCGGAGAGGGATTTCCCCCTCCAACAGGGTGCCGGAACGGGTCTAGATTGGTTTTCAGTGGCTACAGAGGCTTGCGGTGGTGGAACTCCCGGTCTAGGTTTCTTTATCGAAGTTTGGGTATATATAAGAGGTGTTGGAGTCGGGAACAAGTCAGGGGGTCCCCGAGGCGGCCACGAGGTAGGGGGCGCGCCCCCCCACCCTCGTGGTGGCATCAGGACTCTTCTGGCCCATCTCCGGTACTCCATGGGTTTCTTCTGGTCCAAAAATGATCTCCGTGAAATTTCAGGTCAATTGGACTCCGTTTGGTTTTCCTTTTCTGCGATACTCAAAACAAGGAAAAAATAGAAACTGGCACTGGGATCTAGGTTAATAGGTTACTCCCAAAAACCATATAAAATAGCATATAAATGCATATAAAAAATCCTAGATGGATAATATAATAGCATGGAATAATAAAAAATTATAGATACGTTGGAGACTTATCAATGGCCATTTGTGGGCATAGGGATTTTGACGCCTTCGCAATGTTGCAAGCTGAATTTCCTCAACACATCCTTGAGGTATTTCTCTTGAGATATGAAGATGTCGTTGCGTTGTTGATGAATTTGAAAACCTAAGAAGAATTTCAATTCTCCCATCATATACATTTGATATTCGTCACTCGTCATATATGCAAATTCGTTAGTGTAACGTTGGTTAATACAGCCAAAGATAATATCATCAACATAGATTTGGCTGATGTCTACTACACAACCTTCTTCTTGTAGACGTTGTTGGGCCTCCAAGTGCAGAGGTTTGTAGGACAGTAGCAAATTTCCCTCAAGTGGATGACCTAAGGTTTATCAGTCCATGGGAGGCGTAGCATGAAGATGGTCTCTCTCAAACAACCCTGCAACCAGATAACAAAGAGTCTCTTGTGTCCCCAACATACCCAATACAATAATAAATTGTATAGGTGCACTAGTTCGGCGAAGAGATGGTGATACAAGTGCAATACAGATGGTAGATATAGGTTTTTGTAATCTGAAAATACAAAAACAGTAAGGTAGCAAGTGATAAAAGTGAGCGTAAACGGTATTGCAATGCTAGGAAACAAGGCCTAGGGTTCATACTTTCACTAGTGCAAGTTCTCTCAACAATAATAACATAATTGGATCATATAACTATCCCTCAACATGCAACAAAGAGTCACTCCAAAGTCACTAATAGCGGAGAACAAATGAAGAGATTATTGTAGGGTACGAAACCACCTCAAAGTCATCCTTTCCGATCGATCTATTCAAGAGTCCGTAGTAAAATAACACGAAGCTATTCTTTCCGTTCAATCTATCATAGAGTTCGTACTAGAATAACACCTTAAGACACAAATCAACCAAAACCCTAATGTCACCTAGATACTCCAATGTCACCTCAAGTATCCATGGGTATGATTATACGATATGTATCACACAATCTCAGGTTCATCTATTCAACCAACACAAAGAACTTCAAAGAGTGCCCTAAAGTTTCTACTAGAGAGTCAAGACGAAAAAGTGTACCAACCCCTATGCATAAGTTCATGAGGTCACGGAACTCGCAAGTTGATCAGCAAAACATACATCAAGTGGATCACGTGATATCCCATTGTCACCACCGATAAGCACATGCAAGACATACATCAAGTGTTCTCAAATCCTTAAAGACTCAATCCGGTAAGATAACTTCAAAGGGAAAACTCAATTCATCACAAGAGAGTAGAGGGGGAGAAACATCATAAGATCCAAATATAATAGCAAAGCTCGCGATACATCAAGATCATGCCGACTCAAGAACACGAGAGAGAGAGAGAGAGATCAAACACATAACTACTGGTACATACCCTCAGCCCCGAGGGAGAACTACTCCCTCCTCGTCATGGAGAGCGCCGGGATGATGAAGATCGCCACCGGAGAGGGATTCCCCCCCTCCGGCAGGGTGCCGGAACGGGTCTAGATTGGTTTTCGGTGGCTACGGAGGCTTCTGGCAGTGGAACTCCCGATTTAGGTTTCTTTCTGGAAGTTTGTGTATATATAAGAGGTTTTGGCGTCGAGAAGAAGTCAGGGGGGTCTCCAGGTTGTCCACGAGGCAGGGAGGCGCGCCAGGGGGGTGGGCACGCCCACCACCCTTGTGGGCAGCCCGAGACTCTTCTGGCCCAACTCTTTTACTCCATGGCCTTCTTCTGGTCCAAAAATAAGCTCCGTCAAGTTTCAGGTCAAGTGGACTCCGTTTGGTTTTCCTTTTCTGTGATACTCAAAAAACAGGAAAAACAGAAAGTGGCACTAGGCTCTAGGTTAATAGGTTAGTCCCAAAAATCTTATAAAATAGCAGATAAATGCATATAAAACATCCTAGATGGATAATATAATAGCATGGAACAATCAAAAATTATAGATACGTTCGAGACGTATCAAGCATCCCCAAGCTTAATTCCTGCTCGTCCTCGAGTAGGTAAATGATAAAACAGATTTTTTGATGTGGAATGCTACCTAACATAATTATCAATGTAATTTTCTTTATTGTGGCAAGAATATTCAGATCCATAAGATTCAAGACAAAATTTTAATATTGACATAAAAATAATAATACTTCAAGCATACTATCCAAGCAATTATGTCTTATCAAAATAACATAGCCAAAGAAAGCTTACCCCTACAAAATCATATAGTTTGGCCATGCTTCATTTTCGTCACACAAAATGCTCCCATCATGCACAACCCTGATGACAAGCCGAGCAATTGGTTCATACTTTTTAACGCACTTCAGCCTTTTCAACCCTTACGCAATACATGAGCGCAAGCCATGGACATAGCACTATGGGTGGAATAGAGTATGATGATAGGGGTTATGTGAGAAGACAAAAAAGAAGAAAGTCTCACGTTGATGCCGCTAAACAACAGGCTATGGAGATGCCCATTGAGGGAGTCATGGACTAAGGGGTCCTCGGGCGTCCGGCCTGTTAGCCATGGGCGATGGACCGGACTGATAGGTTGTGAAGATACGAAGACCGAAGACTACACCCGTGTCTGGATAGGGCTCTCCTTGGCGTGGAAGGCAAGCTTGGCGATGGAATATGTAGATTCCCTTCTTTGTAACCGACCTTATGTAACCCTAGATCCTCCCGGTGTCTATATAAACCAGAGGACTTAGTCCGGGAGAGATACATTACCATAGCCATACAAGCTAGACCTCTAGGGTTTAGCCATTATGATCTCGTGGTAGATCAACTCTTGTAATACTCATATTCATCAAGATCAATCAAGCAGGACATAGGGTATTACCTCCATAGAGAGGGCCCGAACCTGGGTAAAACATTGTGTCCCCTGTCTCCTGTTACCATCGACCTTAGACGCACAGTTCGGGACCCCCTACCTGAGATCCGCCGGTTTTGACACCGACATTGGTGCTTTCATTGAGAGTTCAACTGTACTGTCGCCAAAAGGTTTGATGGCCCCTTCAATCGTCCATAATGACGCTGTCCAAGGAGAAACTTTCCTCCCCGGACAAATCTTTGTGTTCGGCGGCTTCCCACTGCGGGCCAATTCGTTTGGCCATCTGGAGCAGATCGAAAGCTACGCCCCTGGCCATCAGGTCAGATTTGGGAGCTTGAACTACGTTGCGGACATCCGAGGAGACTTGATCTTTGCCGGATTCGAGACCGCAGCTACCACTCCTGGTCACCCCTAGGGACATGACCTAAATATGTCATCAGACTACATCCAGGAGACAACTCCCATAGCCGCTCTAGCCTTAGATCCAGAGCAGACTGCACCATCCAAGGACGGGAGGATCAACCCCACCACGGAGGCCACAGATTCCACGGTGTTGGAGCCACACATAGACTTGATCTCACATGATACCCGTGCCACCGGAACACCGGACTCGTTTCCGGCCGTAAGTTCCGAACCATGTGAGCCCGCGGACGCTGAACTTGATCGTTTATTGATCTTCGAATTCAGCGCCGCAGACATCTTCCAGCACTCACCTTTGGGCGACATGCTAAACTCATTAAAGAACCTGTCCTCGGTGGAGGACTCACAGCCGAACTATATCCAATTCAAACTAGGAGTTGACGATGGAGAATTTTGCTCCCCACCCGCCACCCACTTCATAGCCACAGTCGAGGATTTAACCAACACACTTGATTATGACTCTGATAACATTGACAGTATGGACGACAATGCCGGAGAAGAAGAGGCCCAGAACCCGCCGTTCACCGGACGCTAGACGGCCACTTCCTCGTATGATGTATACATGGTGGATGCACCAAAGGAGAACAACGGCGATGACAAGGAAGATCCAGCTAAGGATAAACCTTTCGAAATACAATCCAAGCGTCGGTGTCAGCGGCGCCGCTCTAAGTCACGCCGCAGTAAAGACAACAACACCGGCACAGGAGAAGATAACACTCCAGAAGGTGCCGAAGACAACGAAGACCCCGTTGAAACAGCTAATGAACAAGATGAACAAGAAGATGGACAGGTTAGCCCTGGTAAACAGGCCACGCACGAAGACTCAGTGGACGGAAGGTATCTTCCACTCTCTGAGGAGGAGGTCAGCCTCGGCACCGACGATTTCATCGTGCCCGAGGAACCTCTTGAGCAGGAGCGCTTCAAGCGCTACCTAATAGCCACTGCAAGGAGCCTAAAAAAGAAGCAACAGCAGCTTCAAGCTAACCAAGATCTGCTCAATGATAAATGGACCGATGTCCTAGCAGCCGAAGAATACGACCTCAAACGGGCAACCAAAAGCTACCCAAAGCGCAAATTGCTACCTCAGTTTGACGAGGAGGTGCCGGAATACATACCACCATCGTAGTGCGGCTGACCGACCACCACATGGTCGGGACAAAACGGCAACTCACGCTGAACACCAGCCCGCCCTACCTCATCGCACAGGTAGAGGTAAATTAGCCCACGGCCATACATATGACCTCCGACAAAACCTGAACAATAAAGCAGGACATACTATATCAATCTACAGATCGCGAGGATGTGCCTCGACATGCGACGACGGCCACCAATTCGGACGTGACAATCTTAGTCATGCGTGGGCTGAAAACTGCAGACGGACTCCATCAGAGCTACGTCGCGATACGGCCTGATATAGAGGCGCTGCACACCCTCATTGCTTCACTGATGAGGTCATGGATCATGAATTCCCAGAAGGGTTCAAACTCGTGAATATAGAATCATACGATGGAACCATGGACCCCGCGGTGTGGATCGAAGACTTCATTCTCCACATTCATATGGCCCGCGGTGATGACCTCCACACGATCAAATACCTCCCTTTAAAACTCAAGGGGCCAGCTCGGCATTGGCTCAACAGTCTGCCTGAAAATTCTATTGGCAGCTGGGAGGATTTGGAAGAGGCCTTGCTCGATAACTTCCAAGGTACATATGTTCGACCTCCGGACGCTGATGACTTAAGTCATATAGTTCAACAGCCCGGAGAGTCCGCCAGGAAATTCTGGACTAGGTTCTTAACTAAAAAGAACCAAATCATCGATTGTCCGGATGCTGAAGCCCTAGCAGCCTTCAAACACAGCATCCGCGACGAATGGCTCGCTCGCCACCTTGGCCAAGAAAAGCCAAAATCCATGGCGGCCCTCACGGCACTCATGACCCGCTTTTGTGCGGACGAGGACAGTTGGTTGGCCCGTAGCAAAAACAATGCAAGCGACGACGGCACCCCTGAAGTTAAACATAACAAAGACAAGTCTCGCCGCAACAAATACAAGCGTCGAAAAAACAGTGATAACACCGAGGACACGGTGGTCAATGCCGGATTCAGTGGCTCTAAGTCCGGTCAGCGGAAGAAGCCGTTCCAAAAGAACAATTCAGGCCAATCCACCTTGGACCGCATACTTGATCGTCCGTGCCAGATTCATGGCACCCCGGACAAACCACCCAATCATACAAATAGAGATTGCTGGGTTTTTAAATAGGCCGGCAAATTAAACGCTGAGAACAGGGAAAAGGGATCGCAAAGCGAGGACGATGACGAAGAGCCCCGGCAACCGAACACAGGGGACAGAAGAAGTTTCCCCCTCAGGTCAAAATGATGAACATGATATATGCTAGCCACGTCCCCAAGAGGGAGCGCAAGCGTGTGCTCAGGGACGTCTATGCATTAGAGCCAGTCGCCCCAAAATTTAATCCATGGTCGTCATGCCCGATCACTTTTTATCGCCGGGATCATCCGACCAATATCCGTCACGGTGGCTTAGCCGCATGGGTCCTAGACCCAATAATTGATGGGTTCCACCTGACTCGTGTCCTTATGGACGGAGGTAGCAGTCTCAATCTGCTCTATCAGGATACATCACGAAAAATGGGCATTAACCCATCACGGATCAAGCCCACCAGGAATACCTTCAAAGGAGTCATACCAGGTGTAGAGGCCTGCTGTACGGGCTCAATCACACTAGAGGTTGTCTTCGGATCTCCGGAAAACTTCCGAAGCGAGGAGTTAATCTTCGACATCGTCCCCTTCCGCAGCGACTATCATGCACTGCTCGGACGGACTGCATTTGCTCGATTCAACACAGTACCACACTATGCTTATCTCAAGGTCAAGATGCCCGGTCCACGCGGCGTCATAACGGTCAATGGAAATACGGAACGCTCCCTCCGTATAGAAGAGCACACAGCTGCCTTAGTAGCAGAAGTACAGAGCGGCCTTCTCAAGCAGAACCTTAACGGCTGCCGAGCCCACAGACACCATTAAGAGGGTCCGAACTACTCTGCAGCAGGAGAGCTCGGCTTGTTAGGAGCTCGACTAGCAATCTGGCCTCCGTCCCAGTCCCGATAAAGTGGTGGCATTCGTGCCGTGCGTACATAACTACGCACTCAAAATCCCATGGGCATCAACGGAGGCATAGCTAGCTTGTGGTCCATTGTACGGCTCAACCGACATCGGATACACACATACTTTCACTTTTACTTGTTTCCTTTTCAGGTCTCAATCCCACAGGCCCCATCTGGTGGTCTGGTCATCAGTCCTCTTGAAGGATAAACACACCAAGACGGCGAGAAACGCAGACATATGGGGGACTTTTTAGGTGATTCCGTTAACGATAACTCTACCTGTTTTTCAGGACCCACATGCAGCTCTCAATTGGTTTCGGCATGTCAAATAGCATGTTTCTTATCGCACTACCTGTATCAATGCGCCTTGACGTACTAATTAAATTACAATGACAACAGTTTGCGGTTGGAGCTCTAGGACCCTAGCTTTTTTTACCTTTGGACCTTTTCTATTTTCTTTCTCCTTTACTCTCAACTCCCCTGTGGATAACCCTATCAGGTAGCACCCGTACACTTTGGTACATTTCATGTTTGCCACGGGCTTCATAGCACCCCACATTACGCCAACAAAAGTTCGAACACTTTTTATAAGTATAGTTTGGCACCCCGAATTTAGCATTATATGCATTGGCTACGAATCATGTCTTTCGTCAATAGTTGGGTTGCCTGGCTCCTGTGCTTGCTACCTTACGTTCCACTATATCGGCTAAGGTAGTAAAGGGAGAACTACTGCGATTGTGCCTTGGTTTATCCAAAGGAGCACCTTAGTAGAGAAAGCCGAAAACTGACTGTCATGATGTGGCGAGAGCCGGTCAGCTGTTCGGAGGTTACAAATCGTTGGAGATTTCTTCCGCATTACACGAAGGATCGGTACTTCCCGATCAGACGATTATAGCACTCTAGTTCGGATATTAGGGCTGCACCCATGTTTTTATTATAAAACTCCTATGGCTAAGTGAGGGCGTTCAAGCCGCATAGTCTGGTTGCCTGGTTCGTTGCGCTAAACAACTCCTTCAAGGACCATATAATTGGATCAAGATTGTTTAGATTCCATCCCGAACACCCCCGTACTACCTACGTGGGGGCAAAAGCCGACGACTGTCCAACCCTCAGATTTCATACAACACGGCCGCACAGGAGGAAAAAAACATAACAAGCATTATATTACATAACATCATTGTTTCATGTTACAGGACATGATAATACGAATATTTTCATGGGAATATGACATCCTTAGCACATTGCTCGGCCACAAGGCGGGATCCCTCCAGGACACCATCAAAATATAACTCGGGTCGGCGGTGCTCCTTGCCCTCAGGCGGCCCCTCGGTCATCAGCTTCTTGGCATCCATCTTCACCCAGTGCATCTTCACACGGGCAAAGGCCATCCGGGCACCTTCAATATAGACCGACCGCTTTATGACCTCAAGCCGTGGGCAGGCACTAACAAGCTGCTTCACAAGTCTGAAGTAGCTGCTGGGTATCGGCGCGGCAGGCCATAGTCGTACTATCAGGTCCTTCATGGCTAGCTCGGTCGCCTTGTGCAGCTCGACCAGCTGTTTCAGCTGGTCGCTGAAGGGCACCGGATGTTCTGGTCCAAGATATTGAGACCAGAACAGCTTCTCCGTAGAACTCCCTTCTTCGGCTCGATAGAACTTAGCAGCATCTGATACGCTGCGTGGCAAATCCATAAACGCCCCTGGAGAGCTCCAAATTCGGGTAAGTAAAAGGAACGTTTCCTTCATAGACTTGCTTTTCATAATGAAAGCCCTACCCGCCGCGATCTTCTTGGACGCCTGGATTTCCTGAAGGGCGCTCTGGGCCTCGGCTCGAGCCTGTTGTGCGCTCTAGCGGGCCTTCGCAAGTTCGGACGCTTGCGTCTTAGAATCACGCTCCAAGGACTCGTACTTCTTGATGGCGTCCTGGAGCTCTTGCTGGACCTCGCTGACCCGGGCCTCGTGCTTATCGCACATGGCGTGCTCCTTGGCCACTTTGTCCTCGGCCTTGGCTAACGCCTTTTTGAGGGCCGCCACCTTGATCGTGGCCCCTAATAAAATTCATGACACTTTAGTCAGCACGAAACATTCATCCTTCCTAAATATACACGCAGGTCACTGCATACCTTGGCTGCCCTCCAACTGCTTCTTCCTGAGGCCGAGCTCTTCTTCGGCCTGCTCCAGGCTCTGCTTCAGGCCAGAGACCTCCGCAGTATGAGTGCCAGCAGCCAGCAGCGACGCCTGCTTATTCACATAGACATCTTATGTTAGACTCCTGCGAAAATTATTTTGATCCTCTATTCGGCTTTTTTTTGAACACCGAACAGAGCATCAGGGGCTACTGTCTACACTGTGATATCCTTTCTACAATTACATTACTTACCTCAAAGCCTGTTAAAAGGCTAGCGCAGGCTTCGGTCAGTCCACTTTTGGTGGACTGAACCTTCTCGATCACCGTACCCATAAGGACACGGTGTTCATCCACAATGGAAGCGCCTCATAGCGTTTCCAGTAGATTATCCGGTGCCTCTGGTTGGACAGAGGTCACCGGCGGAAGAGGCACATCTCCTCCTTTCGGGAAGGCCGTTTGCTGGACTCCGAAGCCATGTAGGTCTCCGGAATGGTATCCGGCTAGGGGCCAAATGGGACTTGGCCCCCATCACCAGTCCCCACGAGGGCTTTTTCCCCCATGTGTCCGGCGGCTGAGGAGTCATCCGTGGGTGCCACCCCGACGATCTCCGGAACCTCCCCCCGGTCTGGGAAGGTCCTTTGGGACACCACCTCATCATCACCCTTAGCCGAGACAGAGTGAGCGGGCGGCGGTGACATGCTAGCCATCTCCTTTGAATCTAGCGAACCCTCTGTCGAGGATTGCGGGGAGCTGTCGTGGGCCGGATTGCGTTGGCATAATTTAAACATATTAATATTACAAAATGGAAAGGCCATACATTTGGACGTCCATAAGCTTTTTGGTACTTACGAGGCGGCCCAAGGCTTGGTCCGGGGCATTCGCTCTGGACTGCTATCGACATCCCACGCAGAGTTATCCACAAGGGAGCCCTTCCCCCTCTTGGGCGCCTTCACCTCCAAATTTGCGGAGGCCCCCCTTTTCTTCCTCCCCCCAGGGGGAGTCGCTTTCTTCCTCCTCCTCCTTGTCGAATTCGGAGGCCGAAGAGTGAGTCTCGTCTTCGGACATCATGTCTGAAGCACCTTTTCGACGAAGGCCACTCCGGGCCTCCTTGGACTTTTTCTTGGCCTTCTTCACCGGCACCTCATAAGGCGCCGGAAACAGCATCTTCGTCAGAAGTGGGGTTTCTTGGTCTTCGGGCAGCGGAGCTGGACAGTTAATCTGCCCCGCTATGTCGATCCAGGCCTAAAAAATTGATAGGAAGGCTTAGACTCCCTCTCAAAATATGCCAGTAAAGGCTATACCTCGAAAACATGAAAGAACTTACCGAATTAGCCTGGCGTTTTAAGCTAAGTCCACGATCCTCGGTCGTAGGCGGTGGTGTCTCGCCGACCTTGAAGAGCACTTTCCAGATGTCTTCGTGCGTTGTGCCGAAGATCTCTAGCAGCGTCTGTGCTTGGTTGGATCGAACTCCCACAAATAGCAAGTTCGGCGTTGGCACGGAAGGATCCGGCAAATGAGCATAACCTGGATCACATTGACAAGTTTGATTCTCTTGGTTATCATGTTCTGGACGCACGTCTGGAGCCCTGTTAGCTCGTTCGAAGAACCCCAGGTTAGACCCTTCTCTTGCCAGGAGGTGAGCCGCATCGGAACTCCGGATCGAAATTCGGGGACCGCCGCCCAGTTGGTGTCGCGCGACTCATGATGTAGAACCACCCCGACTACCACCCCTTTACCGTCTCCACAAAGGAGCCTTAGGGCCATGTGACATTGGGCATCTTTCCCACCATGGCGCCTCCGCACTTTGCTTGTTGGCCTCTCACCACCTTCGGCTTTACATTGAAGGTCTTCAGCCATAGGCCGAAGTGAGGTGGGATACGGAGAAAGCCCTCGCAAACGACTATAAATGCCGAGATGTTGGGGATAAAATTGGGGCCAGATCATGGAAGTCTAGCCCGTAGTAAAACATCAGTCCACGGACAAACGGGTGGAGAGGGAATCCCAGCCCGCGGACGAAATGTGTGAGAAACACAACCCTTTCATGGGGCTCTGAGGTAGGGAAGATCTGTCCCTCGACCGGGAGACGGTGAACGATCTCCTCGGCCAGGTATCTGGCCTCTCGGAGCTCCTTGATGTCTTTCTTCTTGACAGAGGAATCCATCCACTTGCCTCCAGCTCGGAATCCGGACATGGTTGGAGCGCTTTCTCTGGCGGGGGAAGCTAGAGCTTGGGCGCGGGAGCTCAAGAATGGATGGGCACAGGAAGGAGAAAGCGTGGGTGAATGATGACGAATCATTATCCCCATATAAAGGCCGCGAATGTCAAACGCCTTCCTACTTGCCTTAAAACTCGCCTACTCCCAAGGGCTGTGTAAACGGCACGGTTGGGTTACCCACGCCCGTATTGATGAGAATCTCGTAATAAGGGGACACGATCTCTGCTTTGACAAGACGTGCCAATGGCAACCGCGTCTCGAAACGTGGAGCGGCGAACGAAAAACGGTTCGAAATTATGACCGGACAGATGCGATGTCATGTTACAGAAAGCTGTTAGCAGATTGGACTCGTGTAAAATTATATTCTCTCTGTGGTTGTGTGTGGTGTGTGTTACAGGTCCGAACACGTCGATATGTCCGAAGACTATTTTGGAGTTCGGAACAAGGAACCCGCCTTGCAATGCCGAAGACAGGACTACGCGCCGGATACCTTGTCATTGAAGCCAGGTTCCGGGGCTACTGAGGGAGTCCTGGACTAAGGGGTCCTCGGGCGTTCGGCTTGTTAGACATGGGCCGGACTGATAGGCTGTGAAGATACGAAGACCGAAGACTGCACCCGTGTCCGGATAGGGCTCTCCTTGGCGTGGAAGGCAAGCTTGGCGACGGAATATGTAGATTCCCTTCTTTGTAACCGACCTTATGTAACCCTAGATCCTCCTAGTCTCTATATAAACCGGAGGACTTAGTCCAGGAGAGATACATTACCATAGCCATACAAGCTAGACCTCTAGGGTTTAGCCATTATGATCTCGTGGTAGATCAACTCTTGTAATACTCATATTCGTCAAGATTAATCAAGCAGGACGTAGGGTATTACCTCCATAGAAAGGGCCCGAACCTGGGTAAAACATTGTGTCCCATGTCTCCTGTTACCATCGACCTTAGACGCACAGTTCGGGACCCCCTACCCGAGATCCGCCGGTTTTGACACCGACACCCAACAATTGATGTCAATGCGAGGAGTAGGGATTGCCATGCAATGGATGCACTAGAGTTATAAATATATGAAAGCTCATCAAAAGAAACTAAGTAGGTGTGCATCCAACATGCTTGCTCACGAAGACCTTGGGCATTTTGAGGAAGCCCATCATTGGAATATACAAGCCAAGTTCTATAATGAAAATTTTCCACTAGTATATGAAAGTGACAACATAAGAGACTCTTTATCATGAAGATCATGGTGCTACTTTGAAGCACAAGTGTGGAAAAAGGATACTCGATACTTAGAACAAAATATTACCCTATGTGAATGCCTCCGGCGATGTACCAGGATATGCAATGAATCAAGAGTGACATGTATGAAAAATTAGCATGGTGGCTTTGCCACAAATACGATGTCAACTACATGATCATGCAAGGCAATATGACAATGATGATGCGTGTCATAATAAACGGAATGGTGGAATGTTGCATGGCAATATATCTTGGAATGGCTATGGAAATGCCATAATAGGTAGGTATGGTGGCTGTTTTGAGGAAGATATAAGGAGGTTTCTGCGTGATAGAGTGTATCGTATCACGGGGTTTGGATGCACCGGCGAAGTTTGCACCAACTCTCAAGGCGAGAGAGGGCAATGCACGATACCGAAGAGGCTAGCAATGATGGAAGAGTGAGAGTGCGTAATATCCATGGACTCACGTTAGTCATAAAGAACTCATATACTTATTGCAAAAGTTTATTAGCCCTCGAAGCAAAGTACTACTACGCATGCCCCTAGGGGGATAGATTGGTAGGAAAAGACCATCGCTCGTCCCCAACCGCCACTCATAAGGAAAGCAATCAAAGAACACCCCATGCTTCAAATTTGTTAGACAACGTTTACCATACGTGCATGCTACGGGACTTGCCAACCTTAACACAAGTATTTCTCAATTTCACAATTACTCAACTAGCACAACTCTAATGTTACCACCTTTATATCTCAAAACAATTATCAAGTATCAAACTTCTCATAGTATTCAATTCACTTTATATGAAAGTTTTTATTATATCCCTCTTGGATGCCCATCATATTAGGACTAAATTCATAACCAAAGCAAATTACCATGTTGTTTAGGACTCTCAAAATAATATAAGTGAAGCATGAGAGTTCATCTATTTCTTCAAAATAAAACTACTATCGTGCTCTAAAAAGATATAAGTGAAGATCAATGAGTAGTCGAATAATTATGCAACTATGTGAAGACTCTCTAACATTTAATAATTTCAGATCTTGGTATTTTATTCAAACAGCAAGTGAAACAAAAGAAAATAAAATGACGCTCCAAGAAAAACACATATCATGTGGTGAATAAAAATATAGCTCCAAGTAAAGTTACCGATGAACGAAGACGAAAGAGGGGATGCCTTCCGGGGCATCCCCAAGCTTAGGCTCTTGGTTGTCCTTGAATATTACCTTGGGGTGCCTTGGGCATCCCCAAGCTTAGGCTCTTCCCACTCCTTATTCCATAGTCCATCGAATCTTTACCCAAAACTTGAAAACTTCACAACACAAAACTTAACAGAAAACTCGTAAGCTCCGTTAGTATAAGAAATTAAATCACCACTTAGGTAATGTTGTGAACTCATTCTAAATTCATATTTGTGTAATATCTACTGTATTCCAACTGATCTATGGTTCATACCCTCCGATACTACTCATAGATTCATCAAAATAAGCAAACAACACATAGAAAACATAATCTGTCAAAAACAGAACAGTCTGTAGTAATATGGATCAAACGTATACTTCTGGAAACCAAAAATTCTAAAATAAATTTCTGGACGTGAGGAATTTATCTATTAATCATCTGCAAAAAGAATCAACTAAGTATCACTCTCCAGTAAAACATAGCAGCAAATCTCGTGAGCTCTAAAGTTTCTGTTTTTTACACCAAGATCGCAAAGACTTTCCCCAAGTCTTCCCAAAGGTTCTACTTGGCACAAACACTAACTAAAACATAAAAACTCAATCATAACAGAGGGTAAATGAATTATTGATTACTAAACAGGAGCAAAAATAAAATAACAAAAATGAAGTTGGGTTGCCTCCCAACAAGCGGTAACGTTTAATGCCCCTAGCTAGGCATGCTGATTTCAATGATGCTCACATAAAAGATAAGAATTGAAACATAAAGAGAGCATCATGAAGAATATGACTAGCACATTTAAGTCTAACCCACTTCCTATGCATAGGGACTTTGTAAGAAAACAACTTGTGGGAATAGGAAGCAACTTGCATAGGAAGGTAAAGCAAGCATAACTTCAAAATTTTCAACATGTAGAGAGGAAACTTGATATTATTGCAATATGTAAAAGCATATGTTCCTCTCTCATAATAATTTTTAGTAGCATCATGAATGAATTCAACAATATAGCTATCACATAAAGCATTATTTTCATGATGCATAAGGATAGAAATTTTATTACTCTCCACACAAGCAAATTTATTGTCATGGATAATAGTGGGAGCAAACTCAACAAAATAACTATCATGTGAGGCATAATCCAATTGAAAATTAAAATCAAGATGACAAGTTTCATGGTTATCATTATTCTTCGTAGCATACATGTAATCACAATAATCATCATAGATAGCAACTTTATTCACATAATCAATTGGAACCTCTTCCGGAATAGTAGAATCATTACTAAATAAAGTCATGACCTCTCCAAATCCACTTTCATAATTATCACAATAAGATTCAACACCCTCCAAAATAGTGGGATCATTATTTCCTAAATTTGACACTCTTCCAAACCCACTTTCATCAATATAATTATCATAAATAGGAGGCATGCTATCATCATAATAAATTTCCTCATCAAGACTTGGGGGACAACAAATATCATCTTCATCAAACATAGCTTCCCCAAGCTTGTGAATTTGCATATCATTATCATCATGGATATTCAACGAATTCATACTAAAAACATTGCAATCATGCTCATCATTCAAAGATTTAGTGCCAAACATTTTAATGCATTCTTCTTCTAACACTTTCGCACAATTATCGGAATCCTTGTTTTCATGAAAGATATTAAAAAGATGAAGAATATGAGGTACCATCAATTCCATTTTTTTGTAGTTATTTTTATAAACTAAACTAGTGATAAAACAAGAAACAAAAAGATTCGGTTGCAAGATCTAAAGATATACCGTCAAGCGCTAACCTCCCCGGCAACGGCGCTAGAAAAGAGCTTGATGTCTACTACACAACCTTCTTCTTGTAGACGTTGTTGGGTGATAAATATAATTTTTGATTGCTCCATGCTATTATATATTCTGTTTTGGATGTTTAATGGGATTATTTATACACTTTTATATTATTTTTGGGACTAACCTATTAACCGGAGGCCCAACCCAAATTGTTGTTTTTTTGCCTATTACAGTGTTTTGCAGAAAAAGAATATCAAACGGAGTCCAAACAGAATGAAACCTTCGGGAGCGTGATTTTTGGAACAAACGTGATGCAGAGGACTTGGAGTGGACGTCAATCAACCAATGAGGAGGCCATGATGCAGGGGGCGGGCCTATTCCCCTGGGCGCGCCCTCCACCCTTGTGGGCCCCTTGTGGCTCCACCGACCTACTTCTTCCTCCTATATATACCTACGTACCCTGAAAACATCAGAGAGCACCACGAAAACCTAATTCCACCACCGCAATCTTCTATACCCAAGAGATCCCATCTTGGGGCCTTTTCCGAAGCTCCGCCGGAGGGGGCATTGATCACGGAGGGCCTCTACATCAACTCCATGGCCCCTCCGATGATGTGTGAGTAGTTTACCTCAGACCTTCGGGTCCATAGTTATTAGCTAGATGGCTTCTTCTCTCTCTTTGGATCTCAATACAAAGTTCTCCTCGATTCTCTTAGAGATCTATTCGATGTAATCTTCTTTTGCGGTGTGTTTGTAGAGATCCGATGAATTGTGGGTTTATGATCAAGTTTATCTATGAACAATATTTGAATCTTCTCTGAATTCTTTTATGTATAATTGGTTATCTTTGCAAGTCTCTTTGAATTATCAGTTTGGTTTGGCCTACTAGATTGATCTTTCTTGCAATGGGAGAAGTGCTTAGCTTTGGGTTCAATCTTGCGGTGCTCAATCCCAGTGACAGAAAGGGAAACGACATGTATTGTATTGTTGCCATCGAGGATAAAAAGATGGGGTTTATATCATATTGCATGAGTTTATACCTCTACATCATGTCATCTTGCTTAAGGCGTTACTCCATTCTTATGAACTTAATACTCTAGATGCATGCTGGATAGCGGTCGATGTGTGGATTAATAGTAGTAGATGGAAGCAGGAGTCGGTCTACTTGTGACGGACGTGATGCCTATATACATGATCATACCTAGATATTCTCATAACTATGCTCAATTCTATCAATTGCTCGACAGTAATTTGTCCACCCACTGTAATACTTATGCTATCTTGAGAGAAGCCACTAGTGAAACCTATGGTCCCCGGGTCTATTCACCATCATATAATTTTCCAATCTATTTTATTTTGCAGTCTTTACTTTCAATCTATATCATAAAAATACCAAAAATATTTATCTTAATATTATTATCTCTATCAGATCTCATTTTTGCAAGTGGCCGTGAAGGGATTGACAACCCCTTTATCGCGTTGGTTACGAGGTTCTTATTTGTTTGTGTAGGTACGAGGTGACTTGCGCGTGGTCTCCTACTGGATTGATACCTTGGTTCTCAAAAACTGAGGGAAATACTTATGCTGCTTTGTTGCATCACCCTTTCCTCTTCAAGGGAAAACCAACGCATGCTCAAGAGGTAGCATTGGGCCTCCAAGTGTAGAGGTTTGTAGGATAGTAGAAAATTTCCCTCAAGTGGATGTCGTAAGGTTTATCAATCCGTGGGAGGCATAGGATGAAGATGGTCTCTCTCAAACAACCCTGCAACGAAATAAAAAAGAGTCTCTTGTGTCCCCAACACACCCAATACAATGGTAAATTGTATAGGTTCACTAGTTTGGCGAAGAGATGGTGATACAAGTGCAATATGGATGGTAGATATAGGTTTTTGTAATCTGAAAATATAAAAACATCAAGGTAGCAAGTGGTAAAAGTGAGCACAAACGGTATTGCAATGCTAGGAAACAAGGCCTAGGGTTCATAGTTTCACTAGTGCAAGTTCTCTCAACAATAATAACATAATTGGACCATATAACTATCCCTCGACATGCAACAAAGAGTCACTCCAAAGTCACTAATAGCGGAGAACAAACGAAGAGATTATTGTAGGGTACGAAACCACCTCAAAGTTATCCCTTCTGATCGATCTATTCAAGAGTCCGTAGTAAAATAACACGAAGCTATTCTTTCCGTTCAATCTATCATAGAGTTCGTACTACAATAACACCTTAAGACACAAATCAACCAAAACCCTAATGTCACCTAGATACTCCAACGCCACCTCAAGTATACGTGGGTGAGGTAGTCCTGGATTAGGGGGTGTTTGGATAGCCGGACTATACCTTCAGCCGGACTCCTGGACTATGAAGATATAAGATTGAAGACTTTGTCCTGTGTCCGGATGGGACTTGCCTTGGCGTGGAAGGCAAGCTTGGCGATGTGATATTCAAGATCTCCTACCATTGTAACCGACTCTGTGGAACCCTAACCCTATCCGGTGTCTATATAAACCGGAGGGTTGTAGCCCGTAGAGAAAAAACTCCATACACAATCATACCATAGGCTAGCTTCTAGGGTTTAGCCTCCTTGATCTCGTGGTAGATCTACTCTTGTACTAACCATATCTTCAATATTAATCAAGCAGGAGTAGGGTTTTACCTCCATCGAGAGGGCCCGAACCTGGGTAAAACAAAGTGTCCCCTGTCTCCTGTTACCATCCGACCTAGACGCACAGTTCGGGACCCCCTACCCGAGATCCGCCGGTTTTGACACCGACATTGGTGCTTTCATTGAGAGTTCCTCTCTGTCGTCGCCTTTAGGCCCGATGGCTCCTTCGATCATCCACAACGATGCGGTCCAGGGTGAGACTTTTCCCCCCGGACAGGTCTTCATCTTCGGCGGCTTCGCACTACGGGCCAATTCGCTTGGCCACCTTGAGCAGATCGGAAGCTACGCCCCTGGCCATCAGGTCAGGTTTGGAAGCCTAAACTACACGGCTGACATCCGCGGAGACTTGATCTTCGATGGATTCGAGCCACAGCCTAGCGTGCCGCACTGTCTCGATGGGCATGATATAGCTCTGCCGCCGAACAATGCCTTGGAGGCCACACACGCATCGGTTTCGACCATTGATTCGGAACCTACTGCACCGATCGAGGATCAGCGGTTGGACGCTGCCTCAGGGGCTGCGATCTCAGAGGCGATCGAGCCGAACTCCAGCCCCGCACTCCGCATGGCCCGTGACTCCGAGGAGCCGGATTCCTCTCCGAACTCCGAGCCCCCCGCGCCCCTGCCAATTGAATCCGAGTGGGCGCCGGTAATGGAGTTCACCGGAGCGGACATCTTTTAGCATTCGCCTTTCGGCGACATCCTGAATTCTCTTAAGTCTCTCTCTTTATCAGGAGAGCCCTGGCCGGACTACGGTCAGCAAGGGTGGGATACGGACGGTGAGGAAATTCAAAACCCACCCACCACCCACTTCGTAGCCACTATCGACGATCTAACCGACATGCCTGACTTCGGCTCCGAGGACATCGACAGCATGGATGACGATGGAGGAGATATCGACGAACCAACGCCCATAGGGCATTGGACAGCCACCCCATCTCATGATGTGTACATGGTGGACACCCCTAAGGGAAACGACAACGAGGAAAAAGGGGATAGGATGAGTGATCGACCCCCCAAAATGCAATCAAGGCGCCGGCGCAAACGCCGGCCCAAGCCCCGCCTCGACAAAAACCCAGCCATAGAGTAGGACGAGCCGGTCGACGACGAACAGGCCTTAGAGCAACCGTCCGAACAGGGCAACACGGATAGAAAAACCGAACATCCCTCCCCCGGCAAAAACGGCATTCCGAACGACCGCGCGCCAAATAAACCTATGAAGCAGAAGAATCTCCATGAGAGGCTCGTTGCAACTGCACGCAGCCTAAAAAAGCAGAAGCAGAAGCTAAAAACGGCGGAAGATGCACTCTCGATCAGATGGAGCAAGGTAATCAATGCCACAGATAAGTACGGCGACAGTCCCCGCACTAAAAGCTATCCGAAAAGAAAGCTATTGCCTGAATTCGACAAAGAGGCCTCAGAGCCCTCGTATTCAAAAAATGAAAAAGCCACACGGTCGGATAGACGACCGCATAAGGCAACAAGCGGCGCCGCACCTAAATCGGCATGCGACCCTCCTAAGGATTCGCATCATGGCCCAGTCAGGTCCATTTATGGGCCAAGAAAGCAAGCTCTCGTAAGCAACGCTACGAAGCCATCATCAGAATCCGGCATACCCAAATACAGGGGTGCCGCACACACCCTATGTTTTACCGATGAGGTCCTAGACTATGAATTCCCAGAGGGATTCAAACCCGTAAACATAGAGGCATACGATGGAACAACAGACCCTGGAGTCTGGATCGAGGATTATATCCTCCACATTCACATGGCTAGAGGAGATGATCTCCACGCCATAAAATATCTACCCCTTAAGCTTAAAGGGCCAGCCCGGCATTGGCTTAAAAGCCTTCCCGAAAACTCAATTGGAAGCTGGGAAGAGCTCGAAGATGCTTTCCGAGCAAACTTTCAAGGGACCTATGTCCGCCCCCCGGATGCAGACGACCTTAGTCACATAACTCAACAACCCGGAGAATCAGCTCGGCAATTCTGGAATAGATTCCTCACTAAAAAGAATCAGATAGTCGACTGTCCGGACGCCGAAGCCTTAGCAGCTTTTAGACATAACGTCCGAGACGAATGGCTCGCCAGACACCTCAGCCAAGAAAAGCCAAGAACAATGGCGGCACTAACAAGCCTCATGACCCGCTTTTGTGCAGGGGAGGACAGCTGGTTGGCAAGGTGCAGCACCAACGACCCAAGTACATCCGAAATCAGGGA
This sequence comes from Triticum urartu, assembly GCF_056163025.1. Classification (NCBI taxonomy): domain Eukaryota; kingdom Viridiplantae; phylum Streptophyta; class Magnoliopsida; order Poales; family Poaceae; genus Triticum; species Triticum urartu. Next base: position 474,290,432 of record NC_141873.1, on the reverse strand, counting down.
TGAAAATGGAAGACCGTGACGCAACAAAGACCGTCGCCGGACTAAGGACAAAAGTCTGAAGAGCACGGTAGTCAACGCCGGATTGAAAGGCTCACGACAAAATCAGGAAAAATCGCCCCCCAGAATAACAGGGACGATCCATCCAACTTAAATAAAATCCTGGACAGGATATGTCGGATACACAGTACTCCTGGGAAGCCTGCTAACCATACCCACAGAGACTGTTGGGTCTTCAAACAATCCGGCAGACTCAATGCCGAACACAAGGGGCTCGACACACCAAGCGAAGGCGAGGATGAACCCCAACAGCAGAGCACCAGGAAACAAAAGAACTTCCCACAAGAAGTAAAAACAGTGAACTCACTTCACATAACAAAACGTGCGGTGCCCGTAAAGGTACGCACCACACGGCCCATCCCCAAAGGATCCTGCCACTGGTTGTCAAAACCGATCACCTTCGATCAGCTAGATTATTCTAGGAATACCTGGAATGTAGGATGGACTGCCTTGATCCCTGATCCAATAATTGGCAGACTTAAGTTTTCAAATGTCCTTATGGACGGCGGCAGCGGACTAAACCTGATATATCAGGATACAATACAGCACATGGGGATAAACCCAGCAAGAATCCGCCGCAGCAAAACCTCCTTTCAAGGGGTAATACCTGGCCCGGAAACCCATTGCACGGGTTTTCTTCGGCTCACAGTCACATTCCACTCTGCCGATAACCTCCGCCGTGAAAAGCTGACCTTCCACGTCGTCCCGTTCTCAAGTCGCTATCAAGCACTACTGAGACGTGAAGCTTTCGCTCGATTTAACGCAATACCACATTATGCATCTCTTACGCTTAAGATGCCCGGTCCACGAGGCATCATCTCTTTGATGGGGAAGCACTAAAGTGCGCCTCCCCAAGCGGAGGATAGTGCGGCCGCTTTAACAGCCCCACAGCAAAATGGCCTCACCGGCCAAAAAACTTCAAAATAGGTCATTTAAAGACCACGAACGCGGACAGACGAGTTCGGTGCAAAATCATCATTGATGCAGGCCTAGAAGCCATATACCCCCACACAAGGGGCTCCACGCATACACAAATAAGAGACAATAAAGCTCAAACTTACATATCTTACTTTATACTTTGCTTATTTTAAAAAAAAAATCGGCACGACCCATTTTTCAACTCAGTTCCTCTCTTTTACAGATGAACGTCGTGTGGCGCCCGTCCAGGATACATCACAACAGAGATACAGGCGCAGACGTGCAGTAGGGACCCGTCCTAAAGGATTCTTTTTAGATTAGGACCCTGCGTAAACCTTTTTTACTGTCTCTTGTTGCTATACATCCCCTGGTTTTTCTTCCTAATATAACCAAGGAGGAGGCTGCGTCTTGGCATGTGGCCACGTCAAAAATTTTGCACGTACCTGGACACTAGGGACTTTTTCAATAAAGAGTGCTGTTTGGCCCACACTCATAAAGACCGAACACCTTAGGGAATGTTCGGCGTCGCGAGTTTTGGCATTATATGCATCAGCTCCGAATCATGTCTTTGGTCAAATGTTGGGTTGCCCGGCTCCTGAGTTCGGCTACCTTACGTTCCGCTCTATCGGCTAAGGTAGCACCAGGAGAACTACTGCGATTGTGCCCCCGGTTCGGCCAGGGCGAGCACCTCAGTAGAGAAAGCCGAAAACTGACTGTCATGATGTAGCGTGAGACTGGTCAGCCACTCAATGACCGATCGGAATCTATCAGATTCCTCCGCCTTGACAAAGGACCGCTTCCTGGTTAGGCACATACGCGCCCCGAATTCGGACGAGCACAGTGGCCACCAAGGAGCTACCTAAAGAGTCTCATTTTCAAACTCCTATGGCTAAGTGAAAGTGTTAAAGCATTATAGTCCGGTTGCCTGGCCCGCTGCGCTATCACCTCCTTTGTAGGACCAAGACGTTGGGTTAAGTGTGAGAATGCGTCTTCCGCGAGCACCCCCGCACTATGTGCGTCGGGGCTGAAGCCAACGACTGCCATATTTCATATTCTATACATATAGATATATATATATATATATATCTTAAAACGGCCGATTAGAAGGTGTTTACAATACTTGGAGGCACAAGTATAAAATCAGCCACTACACTTTATCAAAATATTAATTTATAATTAGATATGCTATCATAACATAGCATCTTTCGGGCACTGCGTCTCTATTACACGAGCGCCTTCAAGAACTTCCTGAAAATAGTGCTCGGAAGGTACTCGGCTTTGGTCTGAATCTCGGGACGCAACAACGGTGGTCTCCATCTCTGCGCAGTATGTCTTAACACGAGCTAGAGCCATCCTAGCGCCCTCTATGCATGCTGACCTCTTAATTGCATCTATACGCGGCACCGCGTCAAGAAATTGCTGCACCAAGCTGAAATAACTCTTCGGCTCCAATCTCCTCAGCCACAGATGATCCATGACGTACTTCATGGCGAGTCCGGACAACCTATTCAGTTCAGCCCACTGAGCCAAACGATCGTCCACTGCCAGTGGACGCTCTGGATTATGAAACTGCGACCAGAAAAGCTCTTCCACTTCGCAATCTTTCTGACATCGAAAGTGTTCGGTCGCATCAGCGGCACTCATTGCCAAGTCCAGATAGGTGTCCTTCACACTCCACATCCGGTCCAATGGAGCAAACTTCGGATCACAAAACTTCCTCCGCAGCATAAAGGGCTTTCCAGCCGCAATCTGTTCAGCCTCACGCAGCTCCTCTTTCGCAGCTCTCATCGTAGAGCGAGCGTCCTTGGCATCGGCAACGGCCTTTTCTAAATATGTTTGTCTCGCCCGGTCTTCTTTCTCAAGAAGTTCGCAACGGTCTGCAGCGCTCTTTAACTTCTCGGCCATCTCGGCCATCTCCTCTTTGCTTCGGCAGCGAGCAGCCTGTTCGGCTCTCAGCTCTTCAAGGGCCTTCTTGGCAGTCGCATCACTTTTTCTGGCTTGCTCCTTAGCTCGGGCAAGTTCTTCCCTAAGATTCTCCACGGCGGCAGTACCATCTGCATCAAGCACACACATTGTAAGACACTGGCATGAAGCTCCTCTTACCTGATGCCGCCCGAAGAATTACATACCTTGAGCCTCATCAAGCCGCTTGTTGACAAGCGTGATGTCGGCATCTGCCACGTCCAGTTGCCGCTTTAGTTCAGCCAAATCATTAGTCCGGTTTGATTCCGGACACCTCGCCACCTACATTCAAAGGAGACATCTTAGACCTGGGATTATGATCCTCTACGTGCCGTCATTTCTTGACAACACGCAGAGTCTCAGGGGCTACTATCTACAAAGGGCGCATCTTATTTATGCGCAACTGACAAAACTGTACATTATCTAACGTACCTCAAAACCCGTCAGTAAACTTTTGACGGCCTCATGCAATCCGCTTTCTGCGGATGAAATCCTTTCAATCACCATGCCCATCAAGGCACGGTGCTCTTCTGAGATAGAAGCTCGCCCCAGCAGAATCTTTAGTTCTTCCGGCCGAGCACCAGACGGTGCCGGACTTGTCCTATGGCCTCTTTCGAAGACCGGACGCGGAGGACTTCGGGGGGCCGCACTGCCACCTCCCATCCCTGCCGGATTCGGAGAAACCCTCCGCGACGACACCTCAAGGTCGCCCGCCTCGCTGGGCGGCACGGCAGGGGGAGGTGTTCCGCTCTCCATCATCTCCAGAAGAAGATCCCCCGAAGACGAGCTCTGCTGCGAGGGGCTGAGGTCCGAGCTACAAGGTAAAATTTCGGCTAAATCTTCTCAGATGCAAAATCACGGATTTCTCTCATCCCTCAAAAGGAAAATCTTTTCTCCACTTACGGCTCGCTTGAGGGTTGATCCCCTTGAGGGCGTAGTCCGGCCAAGGAACTTCCTGGCGTCGGACCCTCTGACGAGGATTTTCTCCCCCGTTTTGAGGCCATGGTTTCTGGGTCGTTAGAAGCAGCTCTCTTCTTCCCTTTAGGAGAGGAATTGTCGGTTCCTCCCTTACGAGCAGCCTCCTTTGAGGAGGCCGTAGCTTCCTTGTCCTCCCTCTCCAAAGGCATTATCTCCAGCATCCTGACAAGCACAGGATCCGGCCTGGTTTCAGGAAGGGGAGCCAGACACCTGATCAGCTTCGCCTTCGCTGTCCACTCCTGTTCAAAAAGATGGCTCTTTTAGGGGCAAGTTTATGATGATTATATGGGCACAAGGTTGCTTACTTGAGTATCCGGGCGATTGCAGCTTAAGCCTGCGTCCTCGGTTGAATCCGGACACATCTCTTGTGATCCGAAGAACAGTTTATACATCTCCGCGGTCGTTGCGCCCATAAAATTTTGGAGAGCTCGCGCCCCCTCTGGATTAAACTCCCACAGGCGAAGGGGGTGACGTTTGCCGGGCAATATTCAGCGAATCAGCATGACCTGCATCACCTTGACCAAACTGAGGTCTCCTTCCAAGAGATCTTTAATTCGGCCCTGTAACAGGGGCACATCTTTGGGAAAACCCCAATCCAATCCTTTGTTGACCCATGACGCTAGCCGTGATGGGGGACCCGAGCGAAAGGCAGGAGGCGCCACCCACTTGGCGCTCCTGGGAGCGGTGATATAGAACCATTCTCGTTGCCACAAGCCGAGCTCCCCTTGAAAGAAGCCCTCGGGCCATGGAGCATCAGCATTCTTACTTATGCGGCACCTCCGCACTCTGCGTGCCGTCCCTCGATCATCTTCGGCTCCACTCCAAAAGTCTTGAGCCATAAACCAAAGTGAGAAGTAACGCGGAGGAACACTTCGCACACAATGATGAATGAGGAAATTTGGAGGATGGACTCTGGAGCTAAGTCATGAAATTCTAGCCCATAATATAATAGCAGCCCCCTCACGAAGGGATCCATCGGGAAGCCTAAACCCCGAAGGAAGTGAGACATGAACACTACGCTCTCACCGGGCTGGGGATTGGGAATAGCTTGCCCTTGAGCAGGCAACCTATGCGGAATTTCGGCGGTCAGGAACTTAGCCTCTCTCAACTTTAGCACATCCTCCTCCGTGACGGAGGAGGGCATCCATCAGCCTTGAAGGTCAGAACCGGACATTGTCGAAGGTCCGAAGCGCCTGGAATCTGAAGCCTAGGGTGTTGGAACTTGAGGCGACGGGCGAACTCGTTTGAGGTTGGAAAAAGGAGTAAGGCCTTGGTCTCTTTATAAGAGGTTGAATACCAGGAGCCCTCCCCGTAACCGTTTGGGACTCGCCTTTAATCGAGAAAACATGCTAACGGGCACAATTGGGTTACCCACATCCGTATTAATGAGAATCCCGTAAAAAGGGCACACGATCTCTGCTTTGACAAGACGTGCCAAGGAAGCCACCTCGCAAAAACATGCTGAGGTGGGGAAGTAAAAACAATTCGAGTAGAGGACTTGGCTGTAGTGTGATGGCGCACTGCAGAATACGTCAGCAGATTTGATTTGTGTTAATATTATTCTCTCTATAGCAATATGTGGAAACTTATTTCACAGAGCCGGAAACTACTCTTGGTGATTACAATCTTCTATGAAGGACTTGGAGGAGGAACCCGCCTTGCAATGTCGAAGACAATTTGCGCGTCGGACTCGTCGTCATTGAAGCCTGGTTCAGGGGCTACTGAGGGAGTCCTGGATTAGGGGGTGTTCGGATAGCCGGACTATACCTTCAGCCGGACTCCTGGACTATGAAGATATAAGATTGAAGACTTCGTCCCGTGTCCGGATGGGACTTTCCTTGGCGTGGAAGGCAAGCTTGGCGATGTGATATTCAAGATCTCCTACCATTGTAACCGACTCTGTGTAACCCTAACCCTATCCGGTGTCTATATAAACCAGAGGGTTGTAGCCCGTAGAGAAAAAGCTCCATACACAATCATACCATAGGCTAGCTTCTAGGGTTTAGCCTCCTTGATCTCGTGGTAGATCTACTCTTGTACTACCCATATCTTCAATATTAATCAAGTAGGAGTAGGGTTTTACCTCCATCGAGAGGGCCCGAACCTGGGTAAAACAAAGTGTCCCCTGTCTCCTGTTACCATCCGACCTAGACGCACAGTTCGGGACCCCCTACCCGAGATCCGCCAGTTTTGACACCGACAGTGGGTATGATTATACGATATGTATCACACAATCTCATACTCCCTCCGTCCAAAAATAAGTGTCTTAACTTTGTACTAGCTTCAGTATAAAATTGTACTAAGCATAACACACTTATTTTGGGACGGAGGGAGTATTCATCTATTCAACCAACACAAAGAACTTCAAAGAGTGCCCCAAAGTTTCTGCCGGAGAGTCAAGACGAAAACGTGTGCCAACCCCTATGCATAAGTTCATGAGGTCACGGAACTCGCAAGTTGATCACCAAAACATACATCAAGTGGATCACATGATATCCCATTGTCACCACAGATAAGCACATTCAAGACATACATCAAGTGTTCTCAAATCCTTAAAAACTCAATCCGATAAGATAACTTCAAAGGGAAAACTCAATTCATCACAAGAGAGTAGAGGGGGAGAAACATCATAAGATCCAAATATAATAGCAAAGCTCGCGATACATCAAGATCGTGCCGACTCAAGAACACGAGAGAGAGAGAGAGACCAAACACATAGCTAATGGTACATACCCTCAGCCTCGAGGGAGAACTACTCCCTCCTCGTCACGGAGAGCGCCGAGATGATGAAGATGGACACCAGAGAGGGATTCCCCCCCCCCTCCGGCAGGGTGCCAAAATGGGTCTAGATTGGTTTTTGGTGTCTACGGAGGCTTCTGGCAGCGTAACTCCCGATCTAGGTTTCTTTGTGGAAGTTTATGTATATATATAAGAGGTTTTGGCATCGAGAACAAGTTAGGGGGGTCTCCGGGCTGTCTACAAGGCTGGGAGGCATGCCCAGGGGAGTGGGTGTGCCCCCCACCCTCGTGGGCAGCCCGAGGCTCTTCTGGCTGAATATTTTACTCCATGGCCTTATTCTGGTCCAAAAATAAGCTCCATCAAATTTTAGGTCAATTGGACGCCGTTTGGTTTTCCTTTTCTGTGATACTCAAAAACAAGGAAAAACATAAACTGGCACTGGGCTCTAGGTTAATAGGTTAGTCCCAAAAATCATATAAAATAGCATATAAATGCATATAAAACATCCTAGATGGATAATATAATAGCATGGAACAATCAAAAATTATAGATACATTGGAGACGTATCATTAGCACACGAATAATTCATCATCATAGGCTTTGGTGAAAAGAGTTGGGTCAAGTGAACCAGGTTTGAAGCCTTTCTTCATGAGGAATTCCTTCAAACTATCATACCACGCCCGTGGGGCCTGCTTGAGGCCATAGAGGGCCTTATTGAGTCTGAAGACTTGGTCAGGATGCTTTGGATCTTCAAAACCTGGGGGTTGAGCAACATATACTTCTTCCTCAAGCTTACCATTGAGGAATGCACTTTTCACATCCATTTGATATAAGATGATATTATGATGGTTAGCATAAGCAAGCAATATGCGAATAGCCTCAAGTCTAGCAACAGGTGCAAAAGTTTCGTCGAAATCAATTCCTTCAACATGTGTGTAGCCTTGAGCTACCAGTCATGCCTTATTCCTCACCAAAAGGCCATTTTCATCTTTCTTGTTGCAGGAGATCCATTTGGTGCCGATGATATTGTGCTTGCGTGGGTCTGGTCGCTTGACAAGTTCCCAGACATTGTTGAGCTCGAATTGATGAAGTTCCTCCTGCATCGCTTGAATTCACTCAGGCTCCAGAAATGCCTCATGTAATTTGGTGGGCTTGTGATAAAGACAAAAGCAAAGTACCCACAAAAGTTAGACAAATGTGAAGCCTTTGAGCATGTGAGAGGATCTGGTTCTTTGATGTCGTTGATGATTCTCTCAATCTGCACTTCATTTGCGATGCGAGGATGAGCGGGTTGATGACGTTGAGTGGGCTCAGCATATTCTTCAGAGTCATTTTCCTTAGGTGCACCAGCATGATTTTCTTCACATTCTAGAATGACTTCTTTAGCAGATTCTTCGGTAGGAATGACATCCTCAGTAGCCTTGAACTTAATGGATTCCTTAGGTGACATTTCATCTAGCAAATGAGGTAGGTGCTCTCTTTGCGAGCCGGTAGTTTCATCAAACCGCACATCTACAGTTTCAACAACCTTGTGGTGATAGGTGTTGAAGACTCTGTAGGTGTGCGAGTCCTTTCTGTAACCAAGCATAAAACCTTCATGTGCTTTCGGTGCAAATTTAAAATTGTGATGAGGATCTCTAATCCAACATTTAGCACTGAAGACTTTCAAATAACTCACATTGGGTTTCTTGTCAGTGAGGAGTTCATATGAGGTCTTTTTGAAGAATTTGTGAAGATATACCCTGTTGATGATGTGGCACGCAGTATCAATTGCCTCAGGCCACAAGAGAGGAGACGTATTGTATTCATCAAGCATAGTGCGAGCTATCTCAACAAGAGTCCCGTTCTTGCGCTCCATGATGCCATTATGCTGAGGAGTATAAGGAGGACATAACTCGTGAGTAATACCAAGTTCATCAAGATGGTCATCAAGACCAGTATTCTTGAACTTGGTCCCATTGTCACTTCTAATGTGCTTAATCTTCACACCAAAGTTGGTTGAAGCCCTCGAGGAAAAACGTTTGAAGACTTCCGGCACTTTAGTTTTGTAAGTGATGATATGCACCCATGTGTAACGAGAATAGTCATCAACAATAACAAAGCCAGATAAAGATGCGACATTAGTGAATGTGGCATAATGAGTAGGGCCGAACAGATCCATGTGAAGCAATTCAAATGGACGAGTAGTAGTCATGATAGTCTTTGAGGGATGCTAGGCCTTGGTCATCTTTCCAGCTTCACAAGCTCCACACAGGTGATCCTTGAGGAATTTGATGCCCTCGATGCCAATGGCATGCTTCTTCTTCGCGAGCGTGTGCAAGTTCCTCATGCCAGCATGACCAAGTCGTCGATGCCATAACCAGCCTTCTGCAGCTTTTGCAAGTAGACATGTAGCAGGTTGTGGTCCTGTAGAGAAATCAACAATATACAAGTCTCCTCTCATAAAGCCTTCGAAGACTTTGAAATTGTAAGCTTCCATGATTGCAACACAATGATACTTGCCAAAGACAACAACCATATCAAGATCACAAAGCATAAAGACAGACATGAGGTTGAACCCTAAGAACTCGACAAGCATGACTTTGTCCATGTGTCGACCCTTTGAGATCGCAACCTTACCTAGACCCAATACCTTTCTTTTGCCTTTGTCAGCATAGGTGATATGCTTCAGATGCGATGGAGATAAAGCAGTGTCCATCAATAAGTTCCTATCACCAGTCATGTGATTTGTACATCCACTGTCGAGGACCCACTCGGTGGCTTTGGGTTGATCATCCTGTAGATGAATTAGTGCATCTTACGAACTCATGTACTTCATCAGTGAAGAATATGACATCAAATTCATTAGATCAATTTCATCAAGAAATAGAACATATATATAGTAGTATGAGGACGTGAGAAATGAAAATTCATTTCTTCATGATTAGCTTGCGTCCTTTCAAGCATATTCATGTCTCCAACAAATTCTTCAGACGTTTAAGTTCGTTTGGAGACCTGACCTTGCATAAGAGATTAGTTCTTTTTATTCACCACCCACATCTAGAGGGGTGGCAAAGAGTTCATCATTCTGCGAGCTCCATAAGAAAAAGGTGGCATAGAAGCCAGTCCACTTCGTTTTACAAAAGAGGGGTTAGAGTAAGCATATGAATAAGCAGAGAAATTCTTCGAGGACTTATGAACATAATGATTTGAAGAATAATGCACATATTCATAGCCCTTAGGCTTTCCCTGCGAAACAGAAGTGTTAGCACGATGATGTTCATACGAGGATCTGGATCCATATGAGGTTTTTGATCCACGTGAGGAATTTGGTCCATATGAGGACTTTGGTCCATATGAAGAATTTGGTCTGAGATTCCTATTCTTCATAGGTGGTGTCATGATGACATTCACCAGACTTTCGACACACCTTTTGGGAACCCAGATTTTCTTCATAGGGGGGCCGTTCTTGCAGTTAGTGCCAACACATCTAGCAAATACTTCACCATTCTGATTTTTGAACAGTTTATAGTTGGAGTCAAATGACTCATCAGAAGAATATGAAGATTCACATGTAAAGCTAGATAAAGTGGATGGACCTACTAGAGGTCCCTTTGCAGCAACCCATGAGGTTTTGGATACTGCTCAGGTTTCCAGTAGGTCCCATCAGCATTGAGTTTCCTCTCAAAGGCAATACCCTCTTTTCTAGGGTTCCTGATGAGGATCTGCTTTTTAAGCACATCACAAAGAGCCTGATGCCGTTTGAGGCTTTTGTACATGCCTGTCACATACAATTCCTTCAGTCCTGCATGGTTAGTGATACTAGTAGCATCCTCAGATGAGGAATTTATGATAGCAGAGATAGTTGAAGAATTTGTAGCAATAGAAGCATTTGAACTTTCAAGTGAAGAATTAGTAGATTCACGTTCAATGCATTTCAAACATGGTGGGATGAATTCAACCTGAGCGGAACTAATCTGTTGAGCAAGCAATGAATCACGTTCCTTCTGAAGATCTTCACAACTCACCCTTACCTGCTCAAGATCTTCCTTTCTTTGAAGAAATTCATAAGAAGGCTTCTCATGATTAGATAAGAGAGTGTTATGATGACTCTGAAGGTTATCAAACTTAGTCTGGAGTCTCAGAAGATTATCAGCCAGAGTTTGAGTTCGATCCATTTCTTCACCCAACAGGTCATCACTTTTGTCTAGCATGTTTTGGACCTTTTCAAAAGCCTTTTGTTGTTTCATAGCAAACTTAGCAAGTTTAGAGTAGCTAGGCTTGAGGTTTTCATCAGATTCATCCTCACTTGATTCAGAGGAGGGGTATTTGAGTACCTTGGAATCTTTTGCCATGAAGCAATAGGTGGGAGCGTAGTCATCATCGCCGTTGTCAGCAGTGTTGGCGAAGTCATTTTCCTCAGAGTTGAAGATGGACTTGTTGATGACAGCAGTACCAAGGGCTAGGCTCGCCACACCAGAGTCTGACTCCTCAGATGCCTCCACTTCCTCATTTTCCTCAAATTCAGCTTCAGAGTCCATTTCCTTGCCAATAAATGCCCGATCCTTTTTGGAGCTGCTCTTCTTGTGAGATGAAGGCTTTGAAGATTTTGACGATGAGGACTTTGAAGATTTCTTCTTCGAGTCGCCAGAACTGTAATCCTTGTATTTCTTCTTCTTTGATTCCTTCTCCCGTTGAGGACAGTCGGTAATGTAATGACAAGGTTTCTTGCATTTGTGGCAAGTTCTCTTCTTGTAGTCACGGGATGAGGAATCTGATCTCATGTCATCACTTCTTGAGGATTTACCAAAGCGACCACGCCTTGAGAACTTCTGGAATTTCCTCATGAGCATTGCTAGCTCCTGGCTCAGTTCTTCAAGATCACCAAGGCTGCTACCAGAATCCTCACCTTCAGATTCAGAGACTGCCTTGGCCTTCAGAGCGCGTGGTCTGCCATAGCTCGGTCCATAGAGATCTCTCTTCTCAGCAAGTTGGAATTCAAAAGTGCTTAGCCTCTCAAGGATATCAGTGGGATCAAGTGACTTGTAGTCTCCACCTTCTTGTATCATCAATGCCAGAGTGCCAAATGAGGAATCAAGCGATCTCAGCAATTTCTTCACCACCTCATGGTCGGTGATGTCAGTGGCACCAAGTGCTTGAAGCTCATTTGAAATGTCAGTGAGGCGATCGATGGTTTGCTGAACATTTTCATTGTTGAGTCTTTTGAAGTGGTTGAAGAGATTGCAAAGAACGTCAACTCGAGAGTCACGCTGTGTTGAGACTCCTTCGTTGACCTTGGACAACCTATCCCAGATAACCTTTGTTGTCTCCAAAGCACTCACTCTGCCATACTGCCCTTTGCTCAGATGGCCACATATGATGTTCTTCGCTTGAGAGTCGAGTTGGTTGAATCTCTTCACATTAGCAGCGTTAATGGCAGGAGTGAGGAAGGGCACATCATTTTCCACAACATACCAGAGATCGTTGTCAATTGCCTCAAGATGCATTCGCATCTTATTCTTCTAGTAGGGGTAGTCTGTCCCGTCGAAGGTAGGACACCCAGCAGAGACCTTAATCATGCCTGCAGTCGACATAACTAAAACTCCAGGCGGTTAAACCAAAATCACACAGAACAAGGGAGTACCTTGCTCTGATACCAATTGAAAGAGCGTTATATCGACTAGAGGGGGGTGAATAAGCGATTTTTACAAATTCGTCACTGAGGAATTTCAGGGTGAGGAAATTCCTAAGCTACAAACTACTTAGCAGCGGAATAAGTACTCAGATGAAAGCATAACAGAGTAGTAGCACAGTCATCATGATGAAATGAAAACAAGCACATAGTACAAGTAGCATGAACACAGGATACGCAGGTTGAAGACTAAGTGACTGAAGTATTGGGATTGAGGAAATTGAGAAAGTCTTTAGTCAAAGTCTTCAAGTAATAACGATCAAGTACTTCTACACAGAAATGAGGAAATGAAAGGGTTGAGGAAATAGAACCAGTAGCTCGGTGAAGACAGTGATTTGGTAGACCTGTTCCAACTGTTGTGACAGTCGTACGTCTGGTTGGAGCTGCTAGGTATTTAAACCTGAGGACACACAGTCCCGGACACACAGTCCTCACCGTATTCTCCTTGAGCTAAGGTCACACAGACCTCGCCCAATCACTTGTGGTAAGTCTTCAGGTGACTTCCAAACCTTCACAGACAAGGTCACTCGGTGATCCACAATTTCCTCTTGCATGCTCTAGACCAAGATGCCTAACCGTCTGGAGGATGCATAGTCCTGAAAGGTAACAAGCATCGATTCCACACAGGAATAATCTCTTCAGTGATGCTCAATCATTTTGGGTTTGTAGGTGTTTGGGTTTGGGTTTTCCTCACTTGATGATTTTCGCTCAAAGTCCTCGGAGGATAGGATGCTCTCAATGACAAGTGTCAGTTTCTCTCGAAGCATCCAACCAGCTAGTGGTTGTAGGGGGTGACTATTTATATCCTAGGGAGCAGCCTGACATGATAAGACATAAATTCCCTTTAATGATATGACCATTAGGTGGCCAGATATTTTGGGTAGCTGGCGCATAGCACAACAACGGTCAGAAATTTGACTATCAAATTCCTCACGACTATCATGTTCCTCACTTGTAGGTAAGGATGGCAATGGGTCGGGTTTGGATCGGGTTGAACAATATAAAATCCATATCCATATCCATGAAGACAGTCTTTGCCCACCCATGAAAAAATCCACAGGTGAAAATTTGTGCCCATGTCCAAATCCGATGTATATCCATACCCACTGGATATCCACTGGGTCCTCTCAAGAAATATAAATAAGACATAGCACAATGTTAACATAAGCTTCTTTGTTCTTCACCTCATGGTAGGCTAGGTTTCACTTATGGTAAACATCAACTTATGGCAAATCAACGTCCACTAACAACCTAATATAATTTAGTTTTTTTCTAAAAGATGAGAATGATGAGTAATTTAACGAGGAGATAAAAATAAGGGAAGGTGCACTGTAGTATGTTACGGCGGGGATTGAATGTCAACTAATAGAAGTTACGACGAGGATTATGCAATTTCTTTTGCATGTTTTAGATAACAAAGTGGAAAATTATAGTGGGACATTTGACTGTGGGGTAGGGATAACAGATTTTGACCCATTAAATCATACTATCGGGTCGGGTTTGGGTATACCCATGGGCACAAGATTAGATCCATGCCCTACCCACGAGCAACCGGGTCGAGTTTGGGCGCTGCCCATGGGCACAAAAGCATATCCAAACCCTATCCATTCGGGTCGGATATCCATGGGTATCCATGTCCATGGGTAAAATTTCCATCCATAATTGTAGGCAATCCGCACTGGCAAATTCCTAACTCCTCGGTCAGAACAAATTCCTCAAAGACCAGAAGATCTTCGTCTCTGTCACTGAAGAAATTGACTGAACTGTATGAGATTTCCAATGGCTTCACTTGAAAGGATTGGTAGGTGTAGGATTTTGAGATGAGCATCACTTGGAAACTTTTCCTTAGTTTTACCTTGACCCTTTTAATAGTACGGTGTTTCCTATGACTCAAGAAAGAGAAAATGAAACTACGAAAACAAAATCTTCACGCTTCATATTCCTCGTATGAATACCAAGTCTTCAAGGTCACACCAATTTCTTCACTTTCAAAGTCTTCAGAAGGCCAAAGTCTTCAGTTGAAGACATTCATTTTTAGGGGTCGACTTTCTCTGTAAATATCAAACTCCTCATAGACTTATAGACCTGTGTACACTCACAAACGCATTAGTCCCTTAACCTATAAGTCTTCAATACACCAAAATCACTAAGGGGCACTAGATGCACTTACAACAATAGGTGCAGAACTTAAGGCTTTCTTAAGTGTTTCAAAGGCTTCTACGCAATCATCATAAAAAATAAATGGAACATCTTTTTGCAAGAGATTAGTAAGAGGCCTAGAAATGTTAGAGAAGTCTTTAATAAACCTCCTATGGAAACCTGCATGACCCAGGAAACTTCGGATACCTTTAATATCTTTAGGACATGGCATTTTCTCAATTGCATCAACTTTGGCCTTATCCACTTCAATGCCACACTCAGAAATTTTATGCCCCAAGATAATCATTTACCATAAAGTGTCACTTCTCCCAATAAAAGACAAGATTAGTTTGTTTGCATCTCTACAAAACTTGATCAAGGTTGCTTAAGCAATCACCAAAAGAAGTTCCGTAAACAGAAAAATCATCCATGAAAACCTCAACAATTTTTCACATAAGTCAGAGAATATAGCATTCATACATCTTTGAAAGGTAGCAGGTGCATTGCATAAACCAAAATGCATGCGTCTATAAGCATAAGTTCCAAAAGGGCAAGTAAAAGTGGTTTTCTCTTGGTCGGGTTGTGATACAGGTATTTGAGAGAAACCGGAATATCCAACAAGAAAGCAAAAGTGTGTATGCTTAGACAATCTTTCTAACATTTGATCAATAAAGGGTAAGGGTAATGATCTTTTCTAGTGGCTTTATTTAGTTTTCTAAAATCAATTACCATCCTATAACCAGTCACAATCCTTTGTGGAATAAGTTCATTTTTATCATTAGGAACAAGTGTAATGCCTCTTTCTTAGAGACACAATGAACAGGACTTACCCATCTACTATCAGCTACAGGATAAATTATACCTGCTTCTAGAAGCTTTAATATTTCAGTTCTTACCACTTCTTTCATCTTAGGATTTAATCATCATTGATGATCAACAACTGGTTTAGCATCAGGTTCCATATTAACCTTGTGATGACATAAACTGGTACTAATGCCCTTAAGATCATCAAGAGTACATCTAATAGCAGCACGGTGCTTCCTCGGACTTTTAAGTAATCTTTTCTTCATGCTCTGAAAAGTTAGCATTAATAATAATAGGATATATCTTCTTTTCATCAAGATAAGCATATTTTAGTGTAGCAGGCAATTTTTTAATTCAAACACATGATCACCTTTAGGTGGAGGTGGATGCTACCTCTTGAGCACTGCGTTGGTTTTCCCTTGAAGAGGAAAGGGTAATGCAGCAAAGTAGTGTAAGTATTTCCCTCAGTTTTTGAGAACCAAGGTATCAATCCAGTAGGAGGCCACACGCAAGTCCCTCGTACCTACACAAACAAATAAGAACCTCGCAACCAACGCGATAAAGGGGTTGTCAATCCCTTCACGGTCACTTACGAGAGTGAGATCTGATATTGATCATAATGATAAGATAAGTATTTTTGGTATTTTTATGATATAGATTGAAAGTAAAGATTGCAAAATAAAATAGATTGGAAACTTATATGATGGAAAATAGACCCGGGGGCCATAGGTTTCACTAGTGGCTTCTCTCAAGATAGCATAAGTATTACGGTGAATGAACAAATTACTGTCAAGCAATTGATAGAAAAGCGAATAATTATGAGAATATCTAGGCATGATCATGTATATATGTCGGAGTAATGGGCCACGGGTAGCCTAACCCGGGTCCCTGAGAATTTCAAGACATTGGGCCGGCTGCGCCCAACGAGCGTCAAGGACAAAGCACCACCTTCTGGTGGCCGGCTGCCAGAGGACAGCCAAGTACCAGCAGACGGCCCCAAGACGAGTCGACTCCCAACAGGCAGCCTCCAGAGAGGCCGGCTCCTGGCAGGCGGCCCACGGCGCCCTCAAAGTCTATGCCCCCCATAAAGAAGACAAGACAGGATGTGGCTACAGTATAGCCCATCATTCCCGCATCCAGGGCAGGCGCGGCCACAGTGTCCCGTACCGGCCAAGATCTCCGGATGACGCGACACTGTTGCCATCTCACCCTTGACGTCACCCCTATCAGGCGGACCCCTGTTCCCACGACGGCATGCCGGTACAGCCTGCAAGCGGCAGGCCCTACCAAGCAGCGAGAACCCAAAGAGCGGCAGCACCTGACCAGTCAGACCCGAGAGAGGCCGGCCTCTAGTAGGAAGCCCACTTTTCCCTCAGAGTCCACGCGCCATCAACCAGAGGAGACACGGTGTGGCTACAGTGATCTCCCACCAGACGGCGGGACTGTAGCCATGCCCCCCCCCCCCCGCCCGACCAAGCATGCGTCATTAGCATCACGGCTACAGTAACACGCAGCCAGCCAGACCCGCAAGCAGCGGAGGCGGCCTATCGGCTCCGTACCAGACCAGTCGGCCGGGCCCACTAGGCGACGGGCCCCAGCGGCCGACGGAGGAGCCGGCGACAGAAGATACTTACAGCCGGGTTCTACACCCGGCAAGATTACCATTGTACCCCTAGGGGCTAGGCCTATATAAACCCCTAGGGCACCCATGCAAAGGGTTCCCAACCTATTAGACCTAGACACCCATAGAGGGAGATGAGAGACAACCCTTCTTTCTTCTACCTCTAGCATACAGCTCAAGGAGCACCATTGTACTTGCTAGCACCTTAGTGATCATGCGGACACCCCGCAGAGCAAGACTAGGGGTGTTATCTCCTAGGAGAGCCCCGAACCTGGGTAAGATTCGCCGGCGTGCATGTCTTCGCCTCATCCCGTTTCCTGGCACCGGCGACGTCCTACTAGCCCCCATCATGATTAGCCATCCTTTGGCATATGTCGCACCAAACCCCCGACATTTGGCGCCCACCATGGGGCTAGGTGCACCATCGTCCGGAGATCTGTTATGGACCGGAACCCTCTTCCTCCCTGCTGAGCGCAGCCAGCCAAGCACGCCGGATGGCATTTGCGCCGATGCGTTGCATGGCGCGGAGGTCGCCTGCGCGGCGAGCTGCCTCGCCGACATTGTTGGCGAGATCCGCCTCTCCGACGATCCTGCACCCGACACGGGCAACAACGGCCCCGAGAGCCGCCTTGTCAGTTTCCTCGACCAGCTCCACGTCGCTGATGAGCCGGCCGTCGACTTGGAGTCGGTCGACTCCACCGACCCGATGCTCGTAGACTCCGACACGGCCTTGCTCGACGTGTTCCCTACCAACGTGGTGATCGTTGATGATCCCCTCCCCCGCGCCGACAGCGTCAGCAGCACCGTCACAGAGGTGCTCGTGATCAGCCACGATGGAGTTTCCGGTGATGGTGCCCGAAACCCGCTCCAGGCAACGCTGCAAGACATGTCTGCACCCATCGCAGAAGACGCCGACGCCGAGATGCTGGAAGCCCGCCGCGTCCAGCTTGTCGAGAGCGCCAAGAAGCTAGCTAGCATGAGACGCCTTTCGGAGGCTTATCAGCCCGAGATGGACCGCGCCGTTGGCGGCACGCCGGCTCCTAGCGGGCCCAGCCGCATCGGTACGGTCCGGTAGCACGGCGCGGCCATTGCCAGCATGTTCGGGGCCGATCGCCCCATATACGCCACGTCTATGGAGAATATATGAGCTGCCCAAGCGGTAGCAGATGAGCTGGACAACCTTGAGGGTGACGAGCGTCGCCACATGATGGAGCACGTCCAGCGACTCATCGATGCGGCTGCTGAGCAGCAAGAAGCCGGTTGCCGCGTCACAGACCTCAACCGGTGGAACGACGACCCGCCTCCCCACCAGGAGCATGGCGCGACGTCCCAGACGCCAACTGATGGCAACCACGGGCGACGAGACAAGGAGCCGGCTGCTAGCCACAGCCGGACGCACATCACCATCGAGTGTGACCAAGACGGCCGCCCTCGTGCGGTGGAACGACTAGGCGACTACCACCCTCCCCAACACAGAGAAAAGCACGTGTCTCCGCCGCATGTTGATCATTCGAGTCTTGGAGGCCGGCTTGGCCCCCGAGAAGGAATTAGAGAGAATGATGCCTGCCACCAGATCAATCGTCTCAACCAATCACTGGCGCTAGAAGAAGAAGACACGCTGGGCCCGCCTTGCTTCGGCCCCCGCAACCGAGATGAGACCTTCCCCAAAGGGTTCATGCTCCCAAGAGATACGCCCATGTATATCGGATCCGTGAAGCCGGAGGACTGGCTGGTCGACTACTCCATAGCCGTCAGCATTGTAAACGGCAACAAGCGTGTTGCCGTGAAGTACATTCCACTCATGCTCCAGGGCACCGCCCGGACATGGTTGAACAGCCTGAAGCCCGCAGCATCAACAACTGGGTAGATTTCACTGAGGTCTTCATCCGCAACTTCACCAGCACATACAAGCGGCCGCCCAAGCCTCGCCAGCTCTCCTTGTGCGTCCAAGGCCCCAATGCATCGACTCGCGACTACCTCACGCATTGGGCCGAGCTGCGCAACTCTTGCGAGGGCGTGCACGAGGTGTAGGCCATCGAGTACTTCACGGTCGGGTGCAGAGAAGGCACTTTGCTCAAACACCGGCTCCTCTGCGATGAGCCGACGACCCTTGACGAGCTGCTAATCATAGCGGACAAGTACGCCACGGCCGATTCCTCCATGAAGACGGAGATTCATGTTGATGCATCTGGCAAGGTGGCTCCTCAGGCTCCTCGGACCCTGACTGGCGATACCAGTCGGCGCTAGCAGCAAAGCGACAGCGAAAATCCTCGATGCCGAATTCCACCAGCCGGCAGGTGGCTGTAGTCGAAGACCGGCAGCCGGAAGGGCAGCCTCTTCCCAAGCGCCAAAAGGGCGGCAAGCCCAACTGGTTACCCGCCTTCTCCTATGAGCAGACTCTTTATGCTCCATGCAAGTTCCACAGTGGCACGAAGCCATCCAACCACACCATCCGGAAGTGTCATTGGCTCACACGAAACACCAAGGGCGAAGGGCTGCAACCACCGCCGCCTGCTGGACAGCCGCCTCCGCCTTCTCAGCAGCCGGCGGCCCATCCAGTAGTTGACTCCATTCAAGATCAATTCCCTGAAGAACATGGAGCATATGTTGTTTTCACCAGTGTGGCCAATGACAGGCGCAGCCGGCGCCGACAGTCTCGTGAGGTGAATGTCGTGGCCATTGAAGCTCCAGAATTCATGCAATGGTCAGAGAGGCCAATCAGTTGGAGCCGGGATGATCACCCAGAAGTAATGCCTTCTCTGGGCTCTTACGCTTTGGTGTTGGAGGCCACCTTTGCCATGGAGAGGTGAGCTGCTCGCTTCTCCCGAATCTTGATAGATGGCGGCAGCAGCATCAACATCGTGTACCGTGATACCATGGAAAAGTTGAAGATCAAACCCAAGCATCTCCTGCCTAGTCGGACTGTCTTCCATGGCATAGTTCCTGGCCTTTCTCACTCACCAATCGGCAAGATCCAGATAGATGTCCTCGTCGGGGATAAAGACCATTTCCGCCGAGAGCCCATCTGGTATGAGGTGGTCAACTTGGAAAGCCTGTACCACGCATTGCTTGGCCGACCTGCTTTGGCCAAGTTCATGGCGGTGCCACATTATGCCTACCTCAAGATGAAGATGTCGAGTGCCAAAGGAGTCATCACCATCTTCAGAGATTATCAGAAGTCATCCGACTGTGCAGCCGCCAGCAGCCGGCTGGCCGAGTCCCTTGTGATCGCTGTCGAGAAGCGGCTCCTTGAACAGGATGTGGCAATGGCCGGCAAGCAGCCGGACATCCCCCATGATCCCAAGGAGTCGGTAGCCGAAGGATCCTTCAGGACGGCCAAGGATACAAAGAAGATACCATTGGACCCGGAGCACCCGAAGAGGTACACTGTCATAGGCGCAAACCTTGACAGCAAATAGGAAAGCGAGCTCGTCGATTTCCTCCGTGAGAATCAGGACATCCTCGCATGGTCTCCCAAAGAAATGTCGGGTGTTCCGGTGGATTTCGCCGAGCACAAGCTACACGTCAGAGAAGATGCCAAGCTAGTCAAGCAACCCCTCCGCCGGCTGTCTGAGGAAAAGAGAAGAATCATTGGGGAAGAGATCGCCCATCTGTTGGTAGCCGGCTTCATCATGGAAGTTTTCTTCCCAGAATGGCTTGCCAACCCAGTCCTTGTACTGAAGAAGAATAACAAATGGCGCATGTGCATTGACTACACCAGCCTCAACAAGGCCTGCCCAAAGGACCCGTTTGCTCTACCACGGATAGACCAAGTGATAGACTCCACAGCCGGCTGCGGGCTGTTGAGGTTTTTGGATGCCTACTCAGGATATCACCAGATCAAATTGAACCCGGCAGACCATCTGAAGACCGCATTCATCACACCATTTGGAGCCTTCTGCTACCTGACTATGACATTCGGCCTAAGAAATGTCGGTGCCACTTTTCAGCGTTGCATGCAGAAGTGCCTCCTCAAGCAACTCGACAGAAATGCCCACGTCTACATAGACGATATCGTGGTGAAGACGGAGAAGCGCAACGCACTCCTCGTAGATCTCAAGGAAACCTTCGAAAATCTACGCCGATTTCAAATCAAGCTCAACCCGGAAATGTGCGTGTTCGGAGTACCAGCCGGCCAGCTCCTTGGCTTCCTGGTCTCAGAACGCGGCATTGAGTGCAACCCTGTGAAGATCAAAGCCATCGAGAGGATGGAGAAGCCCACCCGACTGCGAGACGTCCAGAAATTCACCGGCTGCTTGGCGTCCATCAGCCGGTTCATCAGTCGGCTGGGCGAGAAGGCTCTTCCCCTGTACCAGCTCATGAAGAAGATCACTCATTTCGAGTGGAACGACCAGGCGGATGATGCTTTTCTCTAGCTGAAGAAGATGTTGACCACGCCGCCTGTCCTGGCGGCTCCGACTGCTAAAGAGCCCATGTACCTTTACATCACCGCCACCAGCCGGGTGGTCAGCACAGTTATAGTTGTGGAGCGCAAGGAAGACGGCAAGGCATTACCAGTCCAGAGGTCGGTGTATTACCTGAGTGAAGTGTTGTCCGCTTCCAAGAAAAACTACCCCCACCATCAGAAGATGTGCTACGGCGTGCATTTCGCCGCCAAGAAGCTAAAGCCATACTTTCAAAGAGCAACCAATCACCGTTGTCTGCACTGCTCCACTCGTTGAGATCATTGGCAACAGAGATGCTTTTGGCCGAGTGGCAAAATGGGCCATTGAGTTGGCCCCCTACACCATCTACTACCAGCCTCGCACCGCCATCAAGTCCCAAGCACTGGCCGATTTCCTTATCGACTGGGCCGAGACCCAGTACCTGCCGCCAGCGCCGGACTCCACCCATTGGTGGATGCATTTTGATGGTTCAAAGATGCGCACTGGTTTGGGAACCGGCATCGTCCTCACCTCTCCCAAAGGCGACAAGCTCAAGTACACGTTGCAAATCCATTTTGCCGCCTCCAACAATGTGGTCGAGTATGAAGCACTAATTCACGGCCTCTGGTTGGCCAAGGAAATCGGCATCCACCGAATCCTATGCTATGGCGACTCCGACTTGGTGGTCCAGCAGTCTTCTGGTGACTGGGACGCCAAGGATGCAAATATGGCAAGCTACCGTTTTTTTGTCCAGCAACTCAGTGGATACTTCGAGGGGTGCGAGTTCCTCCATGTGCCAAGAGCCGACAATGAGCAAGCAGATGCCTTGGCACGAATTGGTTCCACCCGGCAAGCAATACCAGTCGGCGTCTCTCTTCAGCGCCTGCTCAAGCCATCGATCAAGCCCTCTCCGGAATCTGAATCCATCTTTGTGCCGGCCCCTCCCGAAGCAGTCGGATCCGGCCCGGGGACCTCACCAAGCGACTCGGGGAATGCAGCAGTCGCACCCGGCCCGGGGACTTTAGGACCTGGCCCGGGGCTGCGGCAGTCGGCCCGGGGACTTCATCGACACAGCAGGCGGCAGCGGACTCCAACCTGCTGCCTCCCAGCCCAATCGCCCTCGTGCAAGTTGCAGTTCTGGTGGTCGAAGAAATAGCAGCACCTTCATGGGTGCAGCCTATCCTCAACTCCCTGATAAACAAAGAGCTGCCGACTAATGAGATCTCAGCCCGACAAATGCAATGTCGGGCAGCAGCATACACCATTGTCAACAGAGAACTTGTGAGGCGCAGTGTCACTGGTGTGTGCCAGCACTGCGTGGAACCAGAGAAAGGCCAAGCAATCCTCAAAGACATCCACCAAGGCGAGTGCGGCCACCACGCGACTTCCAGATCACTCGTGACCAAAGCTTTCCACCACGGTTTCTTCTGGCCGACTACCTTGGAGGATGCCAAGGATCTAGTCAAGCATTGCAAGGGGTGTCAAAAGTTCAGCTCGCAGCAACATCTGCCGGCTTCTGCACTCAAGACCATTCCCTTGGCATGGACTTTTTCCGTTTGGGGCTTGGATATGGTGGGACCATTCAAGACAGCACGCGGCGGCATGACCCATCTGCTTTTTGCCGTGGACAAATTCACCAAGTGGATAGAAGCAAAGCCAATAAATAAGTTGAATGGTCCGACTGCCGTGACTTTCATTGCAGATATCACCACTCGGTGCGGAGTACCACAAAACTTGGCTCGTTTCTGCATGATGCAGGGCATCCGACTGGACCTTGTGTCTGTTGCCCATCCATAATCAAACAGCCAAGTTGAGCGAGCAAACGGCCTCATCCTTTCCTGCGTCAAGCCCCGACTGGTCGAGCCCCTGGAGTGGTCGGCCGGCTGCTGGATTGATGAGCTGTCGGCCGTCCTCTGGAGCCTACGCACAACTCCAAACAAGTCAACCGGCTTCACGCCTTTCTTCCTCATCTACGGTGCCGAAGCCGTCATCCCGACGGACATTGAGTTCGACTCAACTCGGGTCACCGTGTACACCGAGGCGGAAGCAAAAGAAGCGCGAGAAGACGGTGTTGATCTATTGGAGGAGGGTCGGCTGTTAGCACTTAGCCGGTCCACCATCTACCAGCAGAGTCTACGCCGCTACTACAACCGGAACGTCAAGCCAAGATCTTTCCAGGAGGGAGACCTTGTGCTCCGACTGATCAAGTGAACAACTGGCCAGCACAAGCTCTCGGCACCTTGGGAAGGCCCATTCATCATTAGCAAAGTTTTGGGCAACGACTCCTACTACCTGATCGATGCTCAAAAGCCCAAAGCACGCAAGAGAGACGACTGCGGTAAAGAGACAGAACGGCCGTGGAATGCAAAACTCCTTCAAAGATTTTACAGTTAATGCAGTATGTACCACGCTATCTTTTGTATTAAGTACGAAGACTCTGGGTCCCCCGAGAAGAGCTCAGGGACTACCCTCTTTTCTATATATGATAGGTATCATGCCTATGAATGCGTTATTTCATTATTCTGCCTGGCACCGGGTTCAACCAGTCGGCCCGGGGGGCTCGCCGCCCTGTACTATGTGGAGCTTCCTGCAGTCGGACAAGTAGTGTGTTGGCACCTGAGCCTTCTCTTGCCAGAAGCCAAAACTCGCAGAGCGACTGTTCGGTGGGCAGGAGTTACAGGCAGGAAAGGGTGTCCGCATGAAAAATGGCTAAGGACCCCAAACATGCACATAGTTCAGGCCGCCTTCCCGCCTCATCGGCCGGCTACTGAAACAGCCGGCTGGCTGGTTTCTACTTAACTTGTTAACGCTCTAGTCAGCTAAGTACTTGGCCAACCAACAGTCTGCAGAGCGGTTGTTGCCTGACAAGATGGCAGCCAAGGGAGGGCGGCAAGGGAAAAAGGGCAAGGGGCAGAAAACAAGACAAGTCAGAACTTGGCAAAAGCACAACTTTTGTGAAAGCATATTTACATGTCAAAAGACCCTTGGCCAGCATTCAACAGAGTTTGAAATACACCCCGCGGGTGGAATTGTGCAAATTTAACAAAGTTTGTCGAGACTGGTAAAACAGGGAAAATAAAGATAAGTTGGCGGCCTAGGGAGCTGCAGAGGGGTCCGGCTGGCTGGCAGAGTCGGTGGTGCCGGTTGGTGTACTGGACAGCTGGTCAGTCTCCGCTTGGTCGCCTCCAGCCACAGTCGGTGCGCTCGAGTGTGGCTCGTTGTTCGAGGCACGATCAAGTTGGGGCTGACCGTCCGCTCCGACCTCTGGCGCATCTTCTTCTCCTTCCTCGTCCTCCTCGTCTTCTCCCTCATCGCTGGAGTCGATCACCTCGGCCGAGTCTTCATCGTCCTCCGGGTTCAGTCCGAACCACTCCGGTGGCGCATCGACTCCATCCTCAGCTAGCTCAGGAACGAAGATGCTGGTGTCGGTGTAGTTGGCGATCGCCGCTGCCCGTTTGACAAGGTCGCACTCCACCGCCACTAGCTCCTCTTGGGCCTCCTGCCGGAACGTGGCCAACTAGGCTAGGTTTTAGCCCAGGATACCATGCCTTGACGAACTCCAAGACCCGGCGCGCTCCAGCATGGGCCGAAGAGCCCTTCCAAGCCTCAAGTCGGCCGGCCGCCACGTCCAACCAATCGGCAGTCCAACTGGGAGTGCACGGAGCCGGCATGTATGGCCAAAGGGCAGAGATCGCCTGGGCCCCGACACGCTGAAGGCGGTGCAACATCCGATGAGCCTGTCGAAGGCGGGCTTGGATGCTGAAAAGCTGCTCGCTAAGGGTCCGAGGGCATCGGCAGCGATCTGCACGCCTTCCGGCCTCCGTTCCTCACGATAAGCATCGATGGCCTTATTGGCGGCATCAGAATGGCCAGGAAAGAAGTCTGCACAAACAAAAAGCAAAGAAGTCAGAAGTTAGAAGTCAGAAGCTGGAGGCCGGCTCGGTCGGCAGCCGGTAGCCCAAAGAAAGAAAAAGAAGAACACTTACCATCAACCATGTCTTCAATCCTGCCGAAGCCGGATTTCATCAGCACCTCCTTGTCGGTCCAGGTGGAGCGCTCGGTCTCAAACTCGGCGAGGAGATTGGACTCCTTCACCTCTGCCTCCTTCCGGGCCGTCTGGAGAAGCTCTGCCTGCTCCGCCAGTTGCGTGGCCAGTCGGTCGCGCTCCTGGGCCATCTCGTTGCACTCTGCCTCCTTGGCACGCAACACGGTATTGGCTTCACCCAGCTACCGCTGCAAGGCGGCATTGGCCTCTGCAAGAGCAGAGAAAGAAAAAAAGATGTCAATAACCAACAAAGAAGAAGTATAGTTGCCGGGGAGATCCGGCCCGACTGCTCAGCAGTTGGCCTGAATCTCGGGGACTACAGCAGAGAAAGAAAACAGTGACTTACTCCGGCTTTTTGCCAAGTCGGCTGTCCGTCGGTCCAGATCTCGGACATTGGAGTTGAAGGTGGACACGTGAAGATTATGATAGTCATGCAATGAAGATAGAAGAAAAATTAGCACTCGAAGCCCGCCAAATAAAGTTCCGGGCCGCCTGGTTAGCAGCCGGCCCGAAACTCGGGGGCTACACCCAGTGGGTGCGCTGGCGCGCCCCCACAGAGAAGTACAAGAATCAAAGACGAAGAAGTGAGAAACATACCGGAATCGTCGCTCGCGAATCTAGGAACGCCCTTTTGCACTGCTGAAGAGCGGTGGCCTCAGCTCGGAGTTTGTCCTGGACGTCCAAGATTGCTTGATTCAAAGTGCCCGTCCCGCCTCCATGCACCCATTCAGCGGGAGCGGCGCTGGTTGCTTCGGCCTCCGGGGCTGACGAGCTCGCAGCACCGGCTTCCAGTGGTCCTGGTGCCGAAGTCGCCTTCATGCCTCGGCGGCGCGATGGTGTGCGGACCACAGGAGTCGGGCCCGTCACCACCTCGTTCCCAGCTGGCGGTGCCGGCGGGGTGGCCGGCTGCTTGTCCCGCAATCTGTCAACCGGTGGCGGCGAAGGCATGGCTACCTCCGGCATGGCGACGTCGCCAGCTCCCCTCTCCATGACCGGTTGTTCCTTGTCAGCTCCCCCAGTCGGTGTCATGAACTCTGGAGGCGGCGACGCGGAGTTCACGGGGATGATGAACAATGGCGCTTGGCGGTACACGGCTTCTTCAGACCGCTTCTTCGCCGCGGTGTCGGCCTCCGCCTCCGCCAGCTTCTTCAGCGCGGCCGCCTCCACCTTCTCCGCCTCCGCCCTCTCCCTACGGGCGGCTTCCCGCTCCTTGCGCGCCTCCCACGTGTTCCATTCCTGCGCCTCCCGGAGGTCGGCGGCGGGGTCGATTCGCCGGGTGGAGGCAGAAGTCTCCGCCGGCCCAATGACGGAGACAGCGGCCGACTTATCAAGAGAGACCGGAGCCCTAAGACAAGAAAGTAAAGCAGAAAAGCTCAGATAGAATCAACCAAAGAGAAAAACACAAGGAAAGGGTACTTACCCCGACACCATGGGAGGCGCTTTCGAAAGCTTCTGAAATTTGGTCGCTTTCATGGCGGCCTCCTTTCGCTTGGTCGCATCGGTCGGGTTCTTGGGCTTCTTCGGCGTGCTGCCAAACAAGGCGGCGCCCTTTTTGCGCTTGCACGTGCCGCCTTGAGCAGCCGGCCCAGCGGAAGGGCTTGCGTCCGCCCTGCCGGCGCCTCGCGCATGGCGCAGCTCGTCTTCATCCTCGTCATCGTCGGGCCAGGTCTCAATGCCTCCCACGTCTTCGAAGGCACCCGCTCCATCGCTGCCGCCTATGGCGTCGTCCTCCAAGGCGGCCGCCCCCAAGTCGGGGTCGTCCACATCGCTCACTACCCGGTCCGGCAGGTAGTCTCCACCCGGCCCTATGACGGCGGCCGTCGTCAGAGACATGAAGATCTGTGTTCACAAGACCGACTATTCAAGGCGGCAAGACCAAAACCAAAACAAATACTAAAAAGGAAAGAGTTGAAGAACTTACAGGAGGCGGCGGGTTGGCCCGAGAGTATGGCCGCATTCCAAACCGCTAAGAAATCTCCGACAACTTGAGGTCGGAGATCTCGTTCACCATGTGGGCGATCTCAACAGTCGGCATGTCCTTCGTGCACATCCGGCTCGGGTCCCGATGCCCGCTCATCCGACAGACCAGATGAGGCCGACCTTGGAGTGGGAGAACCCAGCGCTCGACGAAGGCGACCAGTAGGTCGGACGCCTTGAGGCCTGCCGCGTCCGTCAGCACCCGGAGCCGGTTGATGGCGGCGATGGCGTCTGTCGACAAGGGCTTCGGCTTGTAGCCCCAGTTGGCTCGGGGTTCAGCCGGAGGGCCGGCTTCGTAGGCCGGCAGGTTGAGGAAGTCGAGCGTGGGGTCGACGTTCTCCACGTAGAAGTATGATTTCTTCCATAGTTTGATCAACTGTGATAGCTTGATGGCGGGGAAGGCGTTGAGGGAGTCCTGGATTAGGGGGTTTCTGGATAGCCGGACTATACCTTCGGCCGGACTCCTGGACTATGAAGATACAAGATTGAAGACTTCGTCCCGTGTCCGGAAGGGACTTTCCTTGGCGTGGAATGCAAGCTTGGCGATACGGATATGTAGATTTCCTACCATTGTAACCGACTCTGTGTAACCCTAGCCCTCTCCGGTGTCTATATAAACCGGAGGGATTTAGTCCGTAGGGAGGACAATCATACCATAGTCTAGCTTCTAGGGTTTAGCCTCTCCGATCTCGTGGTAGATCTACTCTTGTACTACCCATATCATCAATATTAATCAAGCAGGACGTAGGGTTTTACCTCCATCAAGAGGGCCCGAACCTGGGTAAAACATTGTGTCCCCTTCCTCCTGTTACCATCCGCCTAGACACACAGTTCGGGACCCCCTACCCGAGATCCGCCGGTTTTGACACCGACATTGGTGCTTTCATTGAGAGTTCCTCTGTGCCGTCGCCATTAGGAAGGATGCCTCATCCCGTCTTTAAAGACGGCACTGTTGCTAAGGGAGCTTTGGCTGTCGGCCAAACTCTCAGGCTAGGTGGTTTCCTTATGACCGCCCGTTCGGCTGCTGCACCGACGATGACCTCTCGGGTCATCAAAAGCAATCTTCACGTCAGCTCGGAATTCGCCGAGCAGCTAGATCCAATGGAGCTCTCTTCCCTAAACGAGCTCTTGGATCGCTTCGCCGCCCTGGGAGTCGCTACGGGTTACGACCAGATTGGGCCTAACCCGATTTGAGAGAGATTAACTCTCCCCAGGTCACCCATCACCTTGTCGTGGTAGAGGGACAGTGCGGCGACCCTTCATCTATCTTAAGGACTAACTATGTCCGGATTCCCGACCCCTCCAAGCCGGATACCCGCGGAGGGGAGGACATCACTCAAGACCTGAACTTAAAGTCATGCGACGGGCTAGATTCATTGGACAGCATCCAAGAATCCAAACTTCCGAGTTCGGAAACTCCTTGGCCCCTGGGTCTCAGATTGGGTGAGGTTTTGGATTTGATTCCACCCACCCACCCGTACATAAGCGATCTATCCCAAATTAGGCAAGAGCCCGAAGAAACAGTACATCATTACTGGGCCAGATTCCTCCTGGTTATGAACAGGATGAAGGACTGCCGCGAGGAAGACGCAATTTCATTCTTCTGCAATAATTGCACGGACAAGGGAATCCTCAATGCCATAAGTCGCCGTGATATTACAAGCTTCGCTGACTTGGCGTCCATAGTACGAAAGTACTGTGCGATGGAAAGCGCCTGGAAAACCGAAATAAAATTTTGGGACAATTCGGCCCTGAATACAAACCCAGTACGAAATAAAAGGGTGCATCATCGCCAGACACCCGGGTTCAATACCGAAAAGCAAAAGCCCTCTACAGGTCACGGAACCATACTAGAAGGATGGCTTAATGGACCCTGTAAAATTCACAGTGCAGAGGGCGCCACACCAACTCACAGCCTTAGAGCATGTTGGATACTCCGGCAGGTGGCAAAAATTGGCGAAGATTTTCTAATTCCAGAAGCCACAGAAAGCCACCCCAGAGACACCAGTACGGTATTAACAGTCTTTGAGACTTTCGCATCAAATAATATGCAAAAAAGAACACTCCGCAGCCTTGCCAAAGTCTACCAAGTAGCAACAATAAACCCATGGAGTGACACGGCTATTACTTTTAACGCCAGTGATGAACCTAAATTTCGAATAGCCCGAGCACCAGCCGCATTGGTCCTCAGTCCAATAGTGGACGGCTTTCGTCTTACCAACGTACTCATGGATGGCGGCAGCGGATTGAACCTCATTTATGAGGAAACCCTTCAAAAATGGAAATAGACTGGAACCGCATTGAGCGAAGCAGCACAACCTTTAGAGGAATAATCCCCAGTCGGGAAGCGCGCTATATAGGAAAAATCACACTAGATGTGGTGTTCGGCACGCCGGATAATTACAGGTCCGAAGAGGTCACGTTCCAAGCGGCCCCGTTCAGTAGCGGATGTCACGCTCTGCTCGGGCGGGAAGCGTTTACAATCTTCCAAGCAATACCCCATTACGGGTACATGAAGCTCAAGATGCCCGGGCCTAACGGAATCATCACTCTCGCTAGTGATCCGGACATAGCACTCCGCGCCGAAAACAAGACAGCCGCACTGGCCCTCGAGGCGCTATCCGAAGCCCTAGCGGCTGAGGAACTGACTGCGCTGCGCTCCACGGTGAATAGGGATGATGTGATACTCGACAAAAGATCCAAGTCCACCTCCTTTAAACCGGCGGATGAAATAGTCAAATTCCAGGTCCATCCAACGGACCCAAATAAAACAGCTTCCATCGGGGCACAGTTAAACCCTGATGTAGACGCCGCACTGCGAGAGTTCCTACGAGAGAACTGAGACATTTTCGCCTAGCACCCTTCAGACATGCCAGGAATCCCACGCAGGCTGGACGAACACAGCTTAAATATCCTAAAAGGATTCAAGCCAGTCAAACAGGCTCTTCGGCGTTTTTCCGAACCTAAGAGACAGGCCATGGGAGAGGAACTAGCCAAGCTATTGGAGGTCGGATTCATCAAACATATAAAACACCCAGACTGGCTAGAAAACCTGGTGATGGTACCAAAGAAGGAAAAATCCTAGCGCATGTGTGTTGATTTTAAAGACCTTAACAAGGCTTGCCCAAAGGATCCCTTCCCTCTCCCCTGCATCGATCAAATTATCGACGCTACCGCAGGACATGATTCATTGTGTTTCCTCGACGCATACTCCGGCTACCATCAAATAAATATGGCAGAGTCAGACCAAGCTGCAACGGCATTCATCACACCATACGGCCCATTCTGCTTCAACACAATGCCCTTCAGGCTCAAAAATGCCGGCGCAACATATCAGCGCATGATTCAGACATGTCTGGCAAACCAGATCGGCAAAACAGTGGAGGCATACGTAGATGATGTGGTCGTTAAAACAAGACATGTTGAATCTCTAGTAGATGACTTGAGGCTAACATTCGGTAACCTCCGAACATACGACATCAAGCTCAACCCGGAAAAATGCGTTTTCAGCGTTCCAGCCGGAAAGCTCTTGGGCTTCATTGTATCCGGTAGAGGAATTGAAGCAAATCCAGCCAAGATCCGAGCTCTGTCACAATTGGATATCCCGAAGGACCTCAAACAAATACAAAAATTAACCGGATGCGTGGCGGCTCTAAGCCGCTTTATCTCCCGCTTGGGAGAAAAGGCCCTACCCCTTTACCGCCTCCTTCGGTGCACCGAACACTTCGAGTGGACGGATGCAGCCACGGCCGGACTCGACGGAATAAAAGCCATCTTGGCAACAAACCCAGTCCTGGCCGCACCAAACATTGGCGAACCAATGCTATTATACATTGCAGCAACCCATCAGGTCGTAAGCGCAGTGCTCGCCGTGGAACGAGAAACGGACGGACACAAATTCCCCCTTCAAAAGCCGGTCTAGTATGTATCCACTGTCCTTACTCCGTGCAAGTCATGGTACCCGCATTATCAAAAGATTGCGTACACGGTATTTATGGCATCCCGGAAGCTGCGACACTAATTTCAAGAGTGTTCAATAACAGTAGCCTCAGAAGTGCCACTTAACGACATTATAAACAACCGTGACGCGACGGGCCGGATTGCAAAATGGGCCATTGAGCTCCTCCCATTCGACATAACTTACAAGCCACGATGAGCTATCAAGTCACAAGTCTTGGCTGACTTCGTCGTAGAATGGACGGAGGCCGAACTCCCTAAAGAGTACGGCACATATTCAAACTGGGTCATGCACTTCGACGGCTCCAAAATGTTGGCCGGTCTAGGGGCTGGCGTCGTTTTGACGTCCCCCACAGGAGACACAGTTCAATACGTACTCCAGATAATGTACACAGACTCCAACAACGCAGCCGAATATGAGGCCCTTTTACATGGTCTCCGGATGGCAGTATCCATGGGCATTCAACGCCTAGAGGTGCGCGGGGACTCGAACCTCGCAATATCCCAAATAAATGGAGACTTTGATGCCAAGGATCCAAAATGGCAGCTTATCGCAACGCTGTCCTAAAAATGTCAGCTCGGTTCAAAGGGCTCGAATTTCACCATATAGCCCGGGGAAAATAATCAGGCGGCAGATGTCCTGGCACGCATCGGCGCAAAACGCAATGTAGTCCCCCCCAACATCTTCTTCGATAGGATGTTCAAGCCGTCGATAGTATGGGAAGGGGAACCTGGCAATAACAGCCCGGACCCAACCGCAATGCCCGACACCGAACACTCTAACATAATTGGAGGCTCTGCCAATGAAATAACACCTTCAGCCCACGTAATAATGGTCGTCATCGCCCCGTGGACAGAACCATTCCTCGCCTACCTTACCAGGCAGGAACTCCCCGAGGACCAAAATGAGGCACGCTGCATAGTGCGGCGATCTAAAGCCTATAAAGTCCATGAGGGAGAGCTTTATAAGAAAAGCACTACCGGAGTCCCTAAAAGGTGCATCTCCGAAGAGGAAGGGCGGAACCTCCTGGCTGAAATTCATGCCGGACTCGGCGGTCATCACGCTGCAGCTCGGTCCCTTGTAAGCAAGGCCTTCCGTACAGGCTTTTATTGGCTGACGGCCCGGGCAGACGCCCAGGACTTAGTCCAACGATGCGTCGGTTGCCAGCTTTTTGCAAACCAAAGCCATATGCCACCCACCGCCCTCCAAACTATCCCCATCACTTGGCCCTTCGCGGTCTGGGGGCTTGACATGGTTGGACCCCTTAAAGGCGGAACCCACAAGAAAAAATACTTACTAGTCATGGTGGATAAGTTCACCAAATGGATAGAAGCCAAGCCTGTTAAGACGGCCAAATCCGGACCGGTGATAGACTTTATATCCGGGGTTGTACACTGTTATGGCGTCCCCCACAGCATCATCACTGATAACGGCACGAACTTTATGGCCGACGAGGTAAAACTCTGGTGCAAAAACATGGGCATCAAGCTCGAGTATGCTTCCGTCTATCACCCACAAACTAACGGCCAGGTCGAACGTGCAAATGGTCTTATCATGAGCGACATCAAACCCAGATTAGTACGGTCCCTTAAGGAATCTAATACGCACTGGGTAGAGGAGCTCGACTCCGTACTCTGGGGGCTGCGGACCACGCCGAATCGCACCACCGGACCATTCTTCATGGTGTACGGCGCAGAGGCAGTTTTGCCCCGCGACATAATTCATGACTCACCTCGAGTGCGCATGTACGAATAAAGAGAAGCCGAGCTCGATCGGCAGGACAGTTTGGACGCCTTGGAGGAAGAGCGTGACGTGGCAAAAGCCCGTTCCGCATTCTATCAACAGCAGGCTCGAAGATACCAAAGCAGAGAAGTACGGGCCAAAAATTACAACGTTGGCGAATTAGTTCTACGCCTGCCGGACAAGAAAAAGGACAAACTCAAGCCCAACTGGGAAGGTCCCTTCATAATTGACCAAGTCCTGACTGGTGGAGCGTACCGCCTGCGAGATGCATCGGATAACCGACTCGAGCCAAACCCATGGAACGCAGCCCGTCTCCGAAGATTCTACGCCTAGCGCCAGACTCTGTGTTCGTCTCCTTCCTCTGTCCATTTTTTATATACTTTTTGTCTTACATTTCTCTCCTTCTCCCCTCTCTCTCTCTCTTATAGACTTTAAAGGCTCATACAGTGATGCGCTATCCGCGCTCGTTAAACCTGGGGGCTTCTCTAAACAGAAGCTTATTTATACGGGCTTCATGCCCAACACATGTGTCACACTTCCGCATGTACCTTTTATTCACCATTATATGCATCGATATGACTTAAGTTTTGGCCAAGCTGGGTTGCCTGGCTCCTGTGCTTACCCCTATGTTCCCGATTGTTCGGCTAGGTGGTAAAGGGAGAACCTCTGCGATTGTTACTGCCGGGTCAGCCGGATGTGTACCTCAGACTGGGTGAAGCCGAAAGCTAGCGTTCTTAAGGGAATATTCGATCGGTGAACTAAAGATGATCTTTTTTTCACTTATTTATCTATACGCCCCCAGATGTTTTTCCTGCGTCTCTTTTCGCAGAATGGACATGCACTTTAGGGCATGCCTCCCAGGGAAAGGAACCCCTAACGGAACTATTCTCCCTGGAAGATGTTTCTTACTAACCATGTAATATAACATAACTAGTTAGGCACTTGTCTGTTTAAGCACTAATGACCCCTATGTCTGGTCTCCATGCATACCCCGGTTCTTATATAACCACGAGGGTATTCGGACACGCTCCGGACCGTCAGGTCCCGAGGTTGAAGCGAAAAGGTCGGCCATGATAAACAATCTACAATCCGGCTAGAAGGCATTACACATGTCAATTATAATTACATAGTCAATCTGACTGATTGTATTCCTCTTCAATACCATCTAACAGGCTGTCTAGTTTACAGTCCTGTTGGGAATAATTTGCGGCCAACTCTACTTGGTCGTATACTAAGCTCACAGGGATCTCCATCCCATCGGGCCCTACGGGTCCGACCTCGCCATGTGGTTTGGGTCAGCCTTCGTGTACTGCGTCTTCACCATGGCCCAGGCCTCCCTGGCGCCTTGACGGCAGGCCGACATCTTCCACAATCGGAAGCGCCGCCGCACTCCCTTCAGCTTCTCTAGAAGCTCTCCAAGGCCTTCGGGCATGGAGACGGATGGCCACAAGGCCTGGGCGACGCCTTGCATCACCTGCCGAACTCGCTCGTGCAGTTGTGAGAGCTCGGGAAGAAGGTCACCCGTAGAACCGGGCATTTCCTCTGCAGGACGACCTGTTAGCATACCTACATACATTACTCTGTTAGTCGACTTCCTCGTCGAACTCTTTTTTCAAAATTCATTTAAGCACTTACTATATATGCCATGTCGAAGCCGCTGATTCTCCTTCACGGAGTCCAACAGCTGGGCACGAACATCCTTCAGTTCAACGCCCAGCTTGGTGTTGGCATCTTGGAGATCGTTCTTCTCCCGCCTCACCTTTGTCAGCACGCTCTCACCAGCCTTCAGCTGGCATCGGAGTTGTTGCTCTTTCGGATTTAATCCGGCGCCATCTGCAATTTCATTTGTCAGATTTGCACCCACGCTGCACTTCGCAAAATACTTATCTTTCGAAGCGTATATTACCAAAGGGGGTCTCCTTGGGCTCCCCTGCCACGGCTAGTGCGGCCTCAAGTTGGGCTTTGCACTCTTCCAGCTCCTGGGACAGTAGGGTATTCTTTTCTATAAGAACCTGCATAACAAATGATCCTTAAATCAGTTATTCTAACTGTTTCAAGTCTCGGGGGCTACTGGTATATATATAATTACCAAAATTTTCTTACCCATATGTCTTTTACATATTGCTCCGTGGCTCTGGCTAGACCATTTTGAGCGGCACGGAGGTACGCATCTCCCGAATTGAAGGCATCCAATGCCTCTTGGGAGAAACAAGCGTCGCAAAGAACTGTCCGGCGACGCCTGTGGTTCATGGCACTCTCCACCTCGGAATTGGTGGCAGACAGCCTGTCCACATCCTCTGTCAGAGGAGCGTCCGGTGCGCGCCTCGTGTTCG
This sequence comes from Triticum urartu, assembly GCF_056163025.1. Taxonomy (NCBI): domain Eukaryota; kingdom Viridiplantae; phylum Streptophyta; class Magnoliopsida; order Poales; family Poaceae; genus Triticum; species Triticum urartu. The sequence goes on along the minus strand of NC_141873.1, from coordinate 474,255,102 downwards.
CCTCCGCTTCCGGACCAGGCTTTGGAGCCTGGCTGGTGGAGGCGCGATTGGCAACCTCTCCGGATATAGTCCGGCGAGGTCTCTTCGTCCTGAAGAGAGCACGAGCGTTAGTATGCCTGGAAGGAATAACACCTGGGAATAAGATGGCGCGCTATACCTTTGCGCCGGCGTCTCAGTCCGGACCACACTTCTTTTCAGCCCACGGGGCCTTGCCGCCCCTCGTTGGCTAGTCGCCGCATGCTCGGCCTCCCGTCTCAAGGACCTCCCCTGCAAAACACGGTTGTCATATGGCAATCAAAAATACGCGAGGATAGATCCCTTTTCAAAGTGCTGGGACTTCGGTCTCAGTTACCTGTGAGGCTGGGAGTAGCCCTGGGTAATCGGTCATGATGGCCACCAAGGCGTTGTCCTTGCTCAATTGATGAAACACCCCATCAATCAGCTCCACAGATAAGTCCGGATCCTCTTGAGAGGCCGGGTCGAGGGACCGTCCCGGATCCTCGGGTTGTGGAGGAGGGCTGTTTATTTATTTAACAGCCTGGCGCAGTTCCTGCGTTGAAGTCGTTAGACTGAATATTTAACGATGGGAATATAAAACGGATGGGCAAGTAAAAGTGTCCACTTACCCAACTTGGGGGATTATACATAGAAAATCCACCCTGTGGGTTGACGCGGAGAAATTCCTCCTCTTCTCACTTGTACAAAGCGGACAAGGTCTTTATTAGAGCGGCAGCCGAATCCGGCCCCTTACAGCCGTGGCGGGTGGCGTCGTCCTCCCCGTTGAGGTCCCACATGGGGTGGCCTCTATACTGGAGCGGCTGCACCCCTCGCATGATGCATGCGGCCATGACCCCGATCATGGTCAGTCCGGAATGGGCTAACAATCTTATCCGGCCCATCAGGTAAAGAACGTCCTTGTCACTTTCCCTCTGAGGGCTCCATGGACGCCAGCTTAGGCGCTTCTTTAGGGGAGCACTGTCGAACTCAGGGAGGCCGATCCGGACAGGATCCGGCAGCGGGACGTCCTCTATATAAAACCATTCCGAAGGCCAGTCCTCGGACGCCTTCTTTGGGGTTCCGGATAGATATCCGGTCCCGGCGATGCGCCACACTTCGGCTCCGCCTACTTGATATATTGACCCCTTCTGAGAACGGGCACAAGGCAGAATAGCCTTTTCCACAGCGCGAAATGAGCCTCGCAGCCCAAAAACAGCTCGCAAAGGGCTACGAAGCCCGCGATATTCAATATGGAGGCAGGCATGAGGTTGTGCAGCTGGAGGCCATAGAACTCCAGGAGCCCCCAGAGAAACGGATGAATTGGAAATCCGAGCCCTCTTATTAAGTAAGGGACAAGGCATGCCCGCTCTCCTTTGGAGGGATTGGGGGCGCTCTCCGCTTGCTCTCTGCCATTATAGGTGGCAAGTCTGGATCGAACCGGGACCATATAGGCCGGGGGGAGAAATCCCTTGGTCTGGAGCGTCGCTAGCTCGCTGTGCGGGATGGAGCACCTCTTCCAATCTCCAGGCTGAGGGATGGAAGGGCGAGAGGAGGAGCTGCGGCGGCCGGCCATGATAGAATGGACCTCTGTCGGATACGCTCTGATGAATACTCGCGGAAGGGAGAAGGTGTGGTTTGGATATAAATCCTCGTCCCCTTAAATAGGCGGCTCATTCACGCGACTAGGGGTGTAAATATAAAGAAAACACCCTGACTTTTTGTATTTGTTTGACACATGGAAGACGGCCATTATTGGGCGTAGAAGCCAAGGAGCGCTACATTTAAAAGAAACCGGACACTATTCAACAGGTACACGGAATTTGGAGGAGAACCCGCCTTGCAATGCCGAAGACAATTTGCCGCCGGACTCGTCGTCATTGAAGCCTGGTTCGGGGGCTACTGGGGGAGTCCTGGATTAGGGGGTGTCCGGATAGCTGGACTATACCTTCGGCCGGACTCCTGGACTATGAAGATACAAGATTGAAGACTTCGTCCCGTGTCCGGAAGGGACTTTCCTTGGCGTGGAAGGCAAGCTTGGCGATACGGATATGTAGATTTCCTACCATTGTAACCGACTCTGTGTAACCCTAGCCCTCTCCGGTGTCTATATAAACCGGAGGGTTTTAGTCCGTAGGGAGGACAATCATACCATAAGCTAGCTTCTAGGGTTTAGCTTCTCCGATCTCGTGGTAGATCTACTCTTGTACTACCCAAATCATCAATATTAATCAAGCAGGACGTAGGGTTTTACCTCCATCAAGAGGGCCCGAACCTGGGTAAAACATTGTGTCCCCTGCATCCTGTTACCATCCGCCTAGACGCACAGTTCGGGACCCCCTACCCGAGATCCACCGGTTTTGACACCGACAGGCGTTCTTCGCAGACTGACGACGCACCGCGACAAAGGCGCCACACTGGGCTGCCTTCTCTTTGGCAGAGGTGCCCAGCTTGGTGTAGAAGAATGCTCCCCATAGCTCGATGGTGGGGAGGATGCCGAGATAGCCCTCGCACATCGTGACGAAGGCGGACAGCAGCGTCACAGTGTTGGGCATCAGGTGGTGCGGCTGGAGGTGGTAGAAGTTGAGGAAGGAGTGGAAGAACCCGCTTGCCGACAGGCCGAAGCCGCGAAGGAAGTGTGAGCGGAAGATAACCCGCTCGCCCCCCTGCGGTGTCGGCGAGATCTCCTCCTCCGGCGGAACGTGCACCTTGACATACGCCGCACCGGACAGCCACAGTGTGGCGCGAAGGAAGGCGAGGTGGTCGGCAATGACGACCAAGCCATCCCAGCCCCCTCCCTTCTCGCACGACATGGAGACTGGACTCGGCAGAGAAATGGCGCAGCGGCAGAGGTAAGGTCCGCGGCGAAGCAAGAAGCTTGGCGCGGAGGAGGCTGTCAGCGAAGAGCTGCGGCAGCGCTTCGGCGAAGCGCAGGAGTGCGGCGGCAGCAAAGAGGAGGAAGATGAAAATGGCAAAGGGGAGGAGGGTGCGCGTGCTCCGCCACTCCCCCTCTTTTCCCCTACTTATAGCCCCTGGGCTGTGAAGCCGAGGGGGGGGCATGGGATCGTGGGATTAACTGCGCTCACGACCCCACGTTCCCATAGTTATTGCACGAGTTACTGCATGCAGTAACTCCGCGCGGAATCACAACACTCCGCCTCGGCCGCAGCGGATCCGCTCGCACGCCGAGGCCCGGTCATGGTGGGCCCAGCCAGCTGTCGCATCTATAAGTGCATATAGTGCCACCCCTAGTTGGTTTTGGAGTATTGACGACAAACCTAGTTGAGGGACTAATGTGTTTGTGAGAATTGCAGGATAACACAGGTAGAAGTCCCTCATTGATTCGGTTTTCCTACTAGAGATGACCCCTAAAAATGTATGAAGACATTGAAGTCAGAGGTGGTATGTGAAGACATTCACATTGAAGACTATGATAAGAGAAGACATCACGTGAAGACTATGGAGCGCGAAGACTTAGCAGTTTCGTCGTTCTATGTTTTTCTTTGTTGAGTCATAGGAACCACCGTACTGTTAAGTGGGGTCCAAGAGAACCAGTCAGAATGACTGAAGTGATGCTTAACCAAAAATCCTATGTCTTCGAGTGAAGATTATGAGAGCAAATCTTGTCCAGAGTTGGATAAGTCAGCTTTGCTTGTAGCCCAAGTAAAGTTGATGTGTGTGTTTGAAATCTGACCATTGGAACACGTGTCAGTTCCTTAGTGACCAAGGGTCATTTCGGACAAATCAGGTCGGGTTGCCAAGGGGCTATAAATAGCCCACCCCCTACAACCATAAACGGTTGGCTGCTCAGAGTGAGAGTACGGCTTTTGTCATTTGAGAGCAACCCACCTCGAAGCCTTTGAGAGAGAATTCCTTGCGAGGATAAAGCCCTAAACACCCAGAGCCAAAGAGTGTTAGGCATCACTTAAGTCTTCCTGTCTGTGTGATCTGAAGACTTATTACACTTGAGGACTGTGAATCCTCCAGCCGGTTAGGCGTCGCGTTCTGAGCATCCAAGAGTCATTATGGATCGCCGGTGAACGAAGTCTATGAAGGTTTGGAAGTCTACCTTGAAGACTTACCAGAGTGATTGGGCAAGGACTGGGTGTCCTTAGCTCAAGGGGAATAAGGTGAAGACGAGGTCTTCTGAGTTGAATCTCAGCCTCCCTAACCAGACGTACAGTTGTCACAGCAACTGGAACTGGTCCAACAAATCATTGTCTTCAACGAGTCACTGGTTTCATCCTTCCCTTCCCTTTACTTACTTTTGGTCCTTGTGAAGTCATTGTATGATTGCATTATCTTTTGTCTTCACTGAGTGACTGCTTGTTCTGATTGGCTTAACAATATCTTCCTACCTGATCTTTACTGCCTAGCTGCTATTGGTCATTGTGCTTTCACTTCATTGAATACTTGACTATGGTTTGCCTAGTGTAGTCTACCTTCCGCTGCATGGTACTAGGTTTATTTCTATCATTTGTCTTCGAAACTTCCATGTTTTGAAGACTTTCATAAAAATCGCCTATTCACCCCCCCCCCCTCTAGTCGATCACTAGCACTTTCAGCGTCCCATCGCGTGCGTGGGCTGGCAGGCTGGCCTGGCTAGTTGGTGTCGCGTGGCGTACTAGCAGTTGGCGGCGGGCTAGAGGCTTAGAAGGCATGCCACCTAATTTCCCGCCCTGACATTTCAAATCACGAGACGAATCCGCCTGGTCATGGCCGACTTCCAGCGGGCAGCATTCCAGAAGACGGATGGAACATTCAGCAAGAGCACTCAGAGAAGGAAGTTGTTGAGGTACCTCAGCTTGTCAGCCGCGGCACCTCACCAGCTTCGGTGACTATTGTCGGAGTAATGTGCCAGGGATCGCCTAACCCGGGTCCCTGAGCATTTCAAGACATTGGGCCGGCTGCGCCCAACGAGCGTCAAGGACGAAGCACCGCCTTCTGGTGGCCGGCTGGCTCAAAGTGGCCGGCTGCCAGAGGACGGCCAAGTACCAGCAGACGGCCCCAAGATGAGCCGACTCCCAGCAGGCGGCCTCCAGAGAGGCCGGCTCCTGGCAGGCGGCCCACGGCGCCCTCAAAGTCTACGCCCCCCATAAAGAAGACAAGACAGGATGTGGCTACAGTATAGCCCATCACTCCTGCATCCAGGGCGGGGTGCGGCCACAGTGTCCCGTATCGGCCGAGATATCCGGACGGCGCGACACTGTTGCCATCTCACCCTTGACGTCAACCCTGTCAGGCGGACCCCTATTCCCACGACGGCCTGCCGGTACGGTCTACAAGCGGCGGGGCCTACCAGGCAGCAAGAACCTAGAGAGCGGTAGCACCTGACCAGTCGGACCCGAGGGAGGCCGGCCTCCAGCAGGCGGCCCACTTTTTCCTCGGAGTCCACGCGCCATCAACCAGAGGAGACACGGTGCGGCTACAGTGATCTCCCACCAGACGGCGGGACTGTAGCCACGCCCCCCCCACCCGACCAAGCATGCGTCATTAGCATCACGGCTATAGTAACAAGAAGCCAGTCAGACCCGCAAGCAGCGGAGGCGGCCTGTCGGCTCCGTACCAGACCAGTCGGCCGGGCACACCAAGCGGTGGGCCCTAGCGGCAGGCGGAGGAGCCGGCGATAGAAGACACTCACAGCCGGGTCCTACACCCGGCAAGATTACCATTGTACCCCCTGGGGCTAGGCCTATATAAAACCCCCAGGGCACCCATGCAAAGGGTTCCCAACCTGTAAGACCTAGACACCCATAGAGGGAGAGGAGAGCCAACCCTGCTTTCTTCTACCTCTAGCATACAGCTCAAGGAGCACCATTGTACTTGCTAGCACCTTAGTGATCATGCGGAGACCCCGCACAGCAGGACTAGGGGTGCTATCTCCTAGGAGAGCCCCAAACCTGGGTAAGATTCGCCAGCGTGCATGTCTTAGCCTCATCCCGTTTCGTGGCACCGGCGACGTCCCATTAGCCCCCATCATGATTAGCCATCCTTTGGCATATGTCGCACAAAATCCCCGAAAATATAGGCATCATGTCCGTGACAAGTAGACCAACTCCTGCCTGCATCTACTACTATTACTCCACACATCGACCGCTATCCAGCATGCATCTAGAGTATTAAGTTCATAAGAACAGAGTAACGCATTAGGTAAGATGACATGATGTAGAGGGATAAACTCAAGCAATATGATATAAATCCCATCTTTTTATCCTCGATGGCAACAATACAATACATGTCGTTTCCCTTTCTGTCACTGGGATCGAGCACCGCAAGATTGAACCCAAAGTTAATCACTTATCCCATTGCAAGAAAGATCAATCTAGTAGGCCAAACCAAACTGATAATTCGAAGAGACTTGCAAAGATAACCAATCATACATAAAAGATTTCAGAGAAGAATCAAATATTGTTCATAGATAGACTTGATCATAAACCCACAATTCATTGGATCTCGACAAACACACCGCAAAAAGAGTTACATCGAATAGATCTCCAGGAAGATCAAGGAGAACTTTGTATTGAGATTCAAAGAGAGAGAAGAAGCCATCTAGCTAATAACTATGGACCCGAAGGTCTAAAGTAAACTACTCACACATCATCGGAGGGGCCATGGAGTTGATGTAGAGGCCCTCCGTGATCGTTGCCCCCTCCGGCGGAGCTCCGGAAAAGGCCCCAAGATGGGATCTCTTGGGTACAGAAGGTTGCGGCGGTGGAAATAGGGTTTAGTGGTGCTCCTGGATGTTTTCAGGGTATATGAGTATATATAGGAGGAAGAAGTAGGTCGGTTGAGCCACGAGGGGCCCATGAGGGGGGAGGGCGCGCCCAGGGGGTAGGCGCGCCCCCTGCCTCGTGGACACCTCGTCCGTTTCTTGACGTCCACTCCAAGTCCTCTGGATCATGTTTGTTCCAAAAATCACGTTCCCGAAGGTTTCATTCCGTTTGATATTCCTTTTTTGCGGAACACTGAAATAGGCAAAAAATAGCAATTTGCACTGGGCCTTGGGTTAATAGGTTAGTCCCAAAAATAATATAAAAGTGTAAAATAAAGCCCATTAACATTTAAAATAGATAATATAATAGCATGGAACAATAAAAAATTATAGATGCGTTGGAGACGTATCAAGCATCCCCAAGCTTAATTACCGCTCGTCCTTGAGTAGGTAAATGATAAAAAACAGAATTTTTGATGTGGAATTCTACCTAACATAATTCTCAATGTAATTCTCTTTATTGTGGCATGAATATTCAGATCCGAAAGATTCAAGACAAAAGTCTAATATTGACATAAAAATAATAATACTTCAAGCATACTAACTAAGCAATTATGTCTTCTCAAAATAACATGGCAAAAGAATGTTCATCCCTACAAAGTCATATAGTTTGGTCATGCTCCATTTTCCTCACACAAGGATGCTATCATCATGCACAACCCCGATGACAAGCCAAGCAATTGTTTCACACATTAGTAATCTCAAACTTTTTTCAACTTTCACGTAATACATGAGCGTGAGCCATGGATATAGCACTATGGGTGGAATAGAATATGATGATGGGGGTTATGTGGAGAAGACAAAAAGGAGAAAGTCTCACATCGACGCAGCTAATCAATGGACTAGGGAGATGCCCATTAATTGATGTCAATGTAAGGAGTAGGGATTGCCATGCAATGGATGCACTAGAGCTATAAATGTATAAAAGCTCAAAAGAAACTAAGTGGGTGTGCATCCAACTTGCTTGCTCACGAAGACCTAGGGCATTTGAGGAAGCTCATTGTTGGAATATACAAGCCAAGTTCTATAATGAGAAATTACCACTAGTATATGAAAGTGACAAAACAAGAGACTCTCTATCATAAAGATCATGGTGCTACTTTGAAGCACAAGTGTGGAAAAAAGGATAGTAGCATTGCCCCTTTTTATTTTTTTTATTTTTTGGGCCTTCCTTTTTTTTATTTGGCCTTTCTCTTTTTTTTGGGGGGGGGGACAATGCTCTATTAATGATGATCATCACACTTCTATTTATTTGCAACTCAATGATTACAACTCGATACTAGAACAAAGTATGACTCTATATGAATGCCTCCGGCGGTGTACCGGGAAGGGCAATGAATCAAGAGTGACATGTATGAAAAAATATGAACGGTGGCTTTGCCATAAATATGATGTCAACTACATGATCATGCAAGGAAATATGACAATGATTATGTGTGTCATGATAAATGGAACGGTGGAAAGTTGCATGGCAATATATCTCGGAATGGCTATGGAAATGCCATAATAGGTAGGTATGGTGGCTGTTTTGAGGAAGATATAAGGAGGTTTATGTGTGACAGAGCGTATCATATCATGGGGTTTGGATGCACCAGCGAAGTTTGCACCAACTCTCAAGGTGAGAAAAGGCAATGCACGGTACCGAAGAGGCTAGCAATGATGGAAGGGTGAGAGTGTGTATAATCCATGGACTCAACATTAGTCATAAAGAACTCACATACTTATTGCAAAAATCTACAAGTCATCAAAAACCAAGCATTACGCGCATGCTCCTAGGGGGATAGATTGGTAGGAAAATACCATCGCTCCTCCCCGACCGCCACTCATAAGGAAGACAATCAAATAACACCTTATGTTTCAAATTTGTTACACAACGGTCACCATACGTGCATGCTACGGGACTTACACCCTTCAATGCAATTATTTCTCAAATTCACAACTACTCAACTAGCACACTCTAATATTACCACCTTTATATCTCAAAACAATTATCAAGTATCAAACTTCTCCTAGTACTCAATGCACTTTTAATGAAAGTTTTTATTATACCGATCTTGGATGCCTATCATATTAGGACTAAATTCATAACCAAAGCAAATTACCATGTTGTTCTAAGGGACTATCAAAATAATATAAGTGAAGCATGAGAGATCAATAATTTCTATAAAATAAAACCACCACCGTGATCTAAAAGATATAAGCGAAGCACTAGAGCAAAATTATCTAGCTCAAAAGGTATAAGTGAAGCACATAGAGTATTCTAATAAACTCCAGTTCATGTGTGTGTCTCCCAAAAGGTGTGTACAGCAAGGACGATTGTGGTAAACTAAAAAACAAAGACTCAAATCTTACAAGACGCTCCAAGCAAAAGACATATCATGTGGTGAATAAAAATATAGCTCCAAGTAAAGTTACCGATGGACGAAGACGAAAGTGGGGATGCCTTCCGGGGCATCCCCAAACTTAGGCTTTTGGTTGTCCTTGGATTTTACCTTGGGGTGCCATGGGAATCCCCAAGTTTAGGCTCTTGCCACTCCTTGTTCCATAATCCATCAAATCTTTACCCAAAACTTGAAAACTTCACAACACAAAACTTAAAAGAAAATCTCGTGAGCTCCGTTAGTAAAAGAAAACAAACCACCACTTCAAGGTACTGTAATGAACTCATTATTTATTTATATTGGTGTTAAACCTACTGTATTCCAACTTTTCTATGGTTCATAAACTCTATTACTAGCCATAGATTCATCAAAATAAGCAAACAACACACGAAAAACAGAATCTGTCAAAAACAGAACAGTCTGTAGTAATCTGTAGGTTTCGAATACTTCTGGAACCCCAAAATTTCTAAAATAAGTTTCTGGACGTGAGGAATTTATCTATTTACCATCTGCAAAAAGAATTAACTAAATAGCACTCTCCAGTAATAAAATGGCAGCAAATCTCGTGAGCGCTAAAGTTTCCATTTTTTTACAGCAAGATCGCAAAGACTTTCCCCAAGTCTTCCCAAAGGTTCTACTTGGCACAAACACTAATTAAAAGCATAAAAACACATCTAAAAAGAGTCTATATGAATTATTTATTACTAAACAGAATCAAAAAGCATAGGACAGAAATAAAATTGGGTTGCCTCCCAACAAGCGCTATCGTTTAACGCCCCTAGCTAGGCATAAAAGCAAGGATAGATCTAGGTATTGTCATCTTTGGTATGCAATCCATAAGTGGCCCTCATAACAGATTCATAAGGTAATTTAATTTTCTTTCTAGGAAAGTGTTCCATGCCCTTCCTTAATGGAAATTGGAATCTAATATTCGCTTCCTTCATATCAATAATTGCACCAATCGTTCTAAGGAAAGGTCTACCAAGAATAATAGGACATGAAGGATTGCAATCAATATCAAGAACAATGAAATCTATGGGCACATAATTCCTATTTGAAACAATAAGAACATCATTAATTCTACCCATAGGTTTCTTAATGGTGAAATCCGCAAGATGCAAGTTTAAAGAACAATCATAAAATTCACGGAAACCTAGCAAATCACACAAAGTTTTAGGAATCGTGGAAACACTAGCACCCAAATCACATAAAGCAAAGCATTCATGATCTTTAATTTTAATTTTAATAGTAGGTTCCCACTCATCATAAAGTTTTCTTGGGATAGAAACTTCCAATTCAAGCTTTTCTTCATAAGATTGCATTAAAGCATCAACGATATGTTTAGTAAAAGCATTATTTTGACTATAAGCATGCGGAGAATTTAGCACGGATTGCAACAAGGAACTATAATCTATCAAAGAGCAATTATCATAATTAAATTCCTTGAAATCCAAGATAGTGGGTTCATAGATATGTAAAGTTTTGACCTCTCCAATCCCACTTTTATCAATTTTTGCATCAAGATCTAAAAACTTTGAATCATTGGGACGCCTTCTAACTAAAGTTGACTCATCTCCAGTCCCATTATTATCAAGATTCATATTGAAAAACAAAGATTTAATAGGGGACACATCAATAACTTTTAGATCTTCATCATTATTACCATCAAGTTCTTCCGGTTTGGCGGCCATCTTATTAACTAAGGTGCCCTGCTTATCCGAAATTTGGGCTATTAAGTTTTCAAGATGAGCGAACTGAGATTTTAAACAATAAAATTCTTTAGACATATCATTGAGCTCTTTATTCATGTACCCTATAAAACTTTTTTGTTCTTTAAGCTCATTTCTGAAGGAATTATTATGCTCAAACTACAAGGACATAAAACTTCTAACGTCGTTTTCAATTTCTTCCAACCTTCTAAGGTGAGGATCAAAACTTTTTGGTAAGGCCATCGCGGCACACAAGCAAACAAGGAACGAGCAAAGAGAGGCAAACTGGAAAAGAGAAGGGGAACGGAAAACGAGGGCGAATAAAACGGCAAGGGTGAAGTGGGAGAGAGGAAAACGAGAGGCAAATGGCAAATAATGTAATGCGAGGGATAAGAGTTTGTGATGGGTACTTGGTATGTCTTGACTTGTTCGTAGACTCCCTGGCAACGGCGCCATAAATCCTTCTTGCTACCTCTTGAGTAGTGTGTTGGTTTTCCCTTGAAGAGGAAAGGGTGATGTAGCAAAGTATGTAAGTATTTCCCTCGATTTTTGAGAACCAAGGTATCAATCCAGTAGGAGGCCACACGCAAGTCCCTCGTACCTACACAAACAAATAAGAACCTCACAACCAACGCGATAAAGGGGTTGTCAAGCCCTTCACGGTCACTTACGAGAGTGAGATCTGATAGAGATAATAATGATAAGATAAATATTTTTGGTATTTTATGATATAGATTGAAAGTAAAGATTGCAAAATAAAATATATTGGAAACTTATATGATGGAAAATAGACCCGGGGGCCATAGGTTTCACTAGTGGCTTCTCTCAAGATAGCATAAGTATTACGGTGGGTGAACAAATTATTGTCGAGCAATTGATAGAAAAGCGAATAATTATGAGAATATCAGGCATGATCATGTATATAGGCATCACGTCCGTGACAAGTAGTCCGACTCCTGCCTACATCTACTACTACTACTCCACACATCGACCGCTATCCAGCATGCATCTAGAGTATTAAGTTCATAAGAACAGAGTAACGCATTAAGTAAGATGACATGATGTAGAGGGATAAACTCAAGCAATATGATGTAAACCCCATCTTTTTATCCTCGATGGCAACAATACAATACGTTTCATTTCCCTTTTTGTCACTGGGATCGAGCACCGCAAGATTGAACCCAAAGCTAAGCACTTCTCAAATTGCAAGAAAGATCAATCTAGTAGGCCAAACCAAACTGATAATTCGAAGAGACTTGCAAAGATAACCAATCATACATAAAAGATTTCAGAGAACAATCAAATACTGTTCATAGATAGACTTGATCATAAACCCACAATTCATCGGATCTCGACAAACACACCGCAAAAAGAGTTACATCAAATAGATCTCCAAGAAGATCGAGGAGAACTTTGTATTGAGGTTCAAAGAGAGAGAAGAAGGTCTGAAGTAAACTACTCACACATCATCGGAGGGGCCATGGAGTTGATGTAGAGGCCCTCAGTGATCGTTGCCCCCTCCGGCGGAGCTCCGGAAAAGCCCCCAAGATGGGATCTCTTGGGTACAGAAGGTTGCGGTGATGGAAATAGGGTTTGGTGGTGCTCCTGGATGTTTTCAGGGTATATGAGTATATATAGGAGGAAGAAGTAGGTCGGTTGAGCCACGAGGGGGGATGGCGCGCCCCCTACCTCGTTGACACCTCGTCCGTTTCTTGACGTCCACTCCAAGTCCTCTGGATCACGTTTGTTCCAAAAATCACGTTCCCGAAGGTTTCATTCCGTTTGCATTTCATTTGATATTCCTTTTCTGCGAAACACTGAAATAGGCAAAAAACAGCAATTTGCACTGGGCCTTGGGTTAATAGGTCAGTCCCAAAAATAATATAGAAGTGTAAAACAAAGCCCATTAACATCCAAAACAGATAATATAATAGCATGGAACAATCAAAAATTATAGATACGTTGGAGACGTATCAGTGGACCTCCAAGAGTTTCAACGGGAAAATTATGTTTAAGAATAGGTGGTTGATCAAAGAACATCTTATCTATTTCATTTCTTTCATTCAACTACATATCATTTGCATGGTCTAGAAAATATTGTTCTAACGGATCAGTAGGAGGTACGACAATAGAAGCAAGACCAATAATTTCATCTTTACTAGGCAATTCTTTATCATGAGGTTGTCTACGAAACTTAGAGAAATTAAACTTATGAGACACATCACCAAAGTTAACACTAATGGTTTCTTTAGAGCAATCAATATTAGCATTAACAGTGTTCATGAAAGGTAAATATTATGGGACAAAAATCATCTTGTGGAGAACCAAGAACTAGAAAATCTGTGGGGTATTTTATTTTCCCACACAAGACTTCAATATCTCTAACAATCCCAAGTGGTGTAATAGTGTCTCTGTTAGCAAGCTTAATAGTAACATCAATATTTTCTATTTCAGCAGGAGCAATATCATTCATAATTTCTTGATATAGGTTAAAGGGAATAGCACTCACACCAGCACCCAAATCACATAAGCCATGATAACAATAATCTCCTATTTTAACAATGACAACAGGCATGCCAACAACACGCTTATTCGTATCTTTATCATCGGGTTTAGCAATGCTAGCAGCTTCACCATAGAAATAAATAACATGCCCATCAATATTATCGACCAAGAGATCTTTAACCATAGCAATATTAGGTTCAACTTCAATTTTTTCAGAGGGTCTAGGTGATCTAACATTACTTTTGTTAACCACTGCTGAAACCTTAGCATGTTCCTTTATCCTAACAGGGAAAGGTGGGTTTTCAATGTAAGCAGTGGGCACAACTAGGTCAACATTATAAATGATAGTTTCATCTTTAACTATAATTGGCTCCTCAATCTTTTCTTTAACAGGGGGATGATATTTAAACCATTTCTCCTTAGGGAGATCCACATGAGTAGCAAAGGATTCACAAAAGGAGGCTACTATCTCAGAGTCAAGTCCATATTTAGTGCTAAACATGCGAAAAGTGTCAGTATCCATTAAAGATTTAACACAATCAAACTTAAGTGTCATACCTGACTCATTACCTTTGTCGAGTTCCCAATCTTCAGAGTTGTGTTTAATTATTTCCAAAAGATTCCATCTGAATTCAATAGTTTTCTTCATAAAAGAGCCAGTAGAAGAAGAATTGAGCATGGTTTGATTATCATGAGAAAGCCGAGCATAAAAATTTTGTAAGATAATTTCTTTTGAGAGCTCGTGATTGGGGCATGTATACATCATGTATTTAAGCCTCCCCCGATCTTGAGCGATGCTTTCTCCTTCACAAGGCCAAAAATTATATATATAATTCCGATCACGATGAACTAGATGCATAGGATGAAACTTTTGATGAAATTCCAATTTCAATCTATTCCAATCCCAAGCTCCAATATCATCACATAGACTATACCATGTCAATGCCTTCCCCACAAAGATAAAGGGAAGACCATCTTCTTAACTTCATCTTGGGGAAAACTTGCAAGCTTAAATAATCCACAAACTTCATCCACATAGAATAGGTGCATATCAGGATGTAACGTTCCATCTCCTGCATAACGATTAGCAAGCATTTTCTCTATCATACCCAAAGGAATATCATAATAAATATTTTCAGTAGGTGCAATAGGTTGAGGAGCAAATATTTATGCTTCTGGTCGAGGTGAAGATACCCCGAACAAACCCCTCAAAGGACAATGATTTTCCATAGTAACAAGTGACAATAAATTTCAGCATGTAATATAAATGTTTCCTTACCAAAAGCACTTCACTCCCCGGCAATGGCGCCAGAAAAGAGCATTGATGATCCACAAGTATAGGGGATCTATCGTAGTCCTTTCAATAATTAAGAGTGTCAAACCCAATGAGGAGTAGAAGGCAAGCGGTTTTCAGCAAGGTATTTTCTGCAGGCACTAAAATTGTCGGTAACAGATAGTTTGATACCAAGGTAATTTGTAATGAGCAAGTAATAGTAATGGTAACAAAAGTGAAGCAAGGTAGCCCAATCCTTCTTGTAGCAAAGGACAGGCCGGAACAGTCTCTTATAATAAGCAAATCATTCTTAAAGACACGCGGAAATTTCATCTAGTCACTTTCATCATGTTTGTTTGATTCACGTTTGCTACTTTGATAATGTGATATGTGGGTGGATCGATGTTTGGGTGTTGTTCTTACTTGAACAAGCCTCCAACTTATGATTAACCCCTCTCGCAAGCATTCTGCAACTATGATAGAAGAATTAAGATAAAATCTAACCATAGCATTAAACATATGGATCCAAATCAGCCCCTTACGGAATAGCGCATAAACTAGGGTTTAAGATTCTGTCACTCTAGCAACCCATCATCTAATAACTACTCCCCAATGCATTCCCTTAGGCCCAAAGATGGTGAAGTGTCATGTAGTCGACGTTCACATAACACCACTAAGGGAATCAACAACATACATATCATCAAAATATCGAACGAATACCAAATTCACATGATTACTTATGACAAGACTTCTCCCATGTCCTCAAGAACAAAAGTAACTACTCACAAAATATATTCATGCTCAAGATTAGAGGGGTATTGAATAGCCTAATAGATCTAAACATATGATCTTCCACCAAATAAAGCAACTAGAATCAACTACAATATGTAATCAACACTACTAGCAACCCACATGTACCAATATGAGATTTTGATACAAAGATTGAATATTAGAGATGAACTAGGATTTGAGATGAGATGGTGCTGTTGAAGATGTTGATGAAGATTAGCTCTCCCATGATGAGAGGGTTGTTGGTGATGACGATGGCTTTGATTTCCCCCTCCCGGAGGGAAGTATCCCCGGCGAAATCTCTCCGCCGAAGAGCAAAAGTGCTCATGCCCAAGTTCCGCCTTGAGACGGTGATGCTCTGTCCTCGAGAGGGCAAATGGGCTTATATACCAGAAAATGGGCACCAGAGGCTGGCTAGGGGCCCCACTATCCACCAGGGCACGCCAGGAGGGTAGGCGCACCCTGGTGGCTAGTGGGCACCTGGGTGAGCCCCTCTGATATTTGTTTTCTCTAACAATTTTTAATATTCCAAAATAAGTCCCCGTAAAATTTCAACTCTTTTGGAGATGTGCAGAATAGGTATCTCTGACATAGCTTTTTTAGGTCCAGAATTTCAGCTGCCAGCAATCTTCCTCTTCATGTAAACCTTGCATATTAAGAGAGAAGAGGCATTAGAATTGCTCCACAAAGTGTTATAATGATTAAAAACACTATAAATAACAGTAGGAAAAGAAGATGCAAAATGGACGTATCAGTGGGGTCTGTAATGGACCTGAAACCAATGGTAGATGCACCGAAAAATGTTCCTCCCGTATCTCTGGCTATGGCTGCAATTGCTCCAACTCCCAATCTCCCGTCGACAGCAGCGTCCACATTTAGCTTTGCCATGTTAGCTGGCCGGCTTAGCCAATTGGTAGGTCTCGATGCTTTGGTATCGCCTCCCACTGCCACAGGCTTGATCGTATCTGTACGACATCGATGTATGATTGTATGAATAAATGCGTTGACAAGGGGTTGTGATGGATGTCCTCTTACACAGCTTTCCTCTTCGCGCCCCAAATCGCCCAGAGCTTGATGGCCATACCCATGAACAGATCTGGAGACCACCGATGGGGCAGGTGCGGATCTACAGTACTGGGTGTTGGGGAACACAGTAATTTCAAAAAAAATCCTACGCACACGCAAGATCCATCTAGGTGATGCATAGCAACGAGGAGGGAAGAGTGTTGTCCACGTACCCTCGTAGACCGTAAGCGGAAGCGTTATGACAACGCGGTTGATGTAGTCGTATGTCTTCACGATCCGACCGATCCTAGCACCAAAGATACGGCACCTCCGTGATCTGCACACATTCAGCTCGGTGATGTCCCGCGAACTCTAGATCCAGCTGAGTGTCGAGCGAGAGCTTCGTCAGCACGACGGCGTGATGACGGTGATGATGAAGTTACCGACGCAGGGCTTCGCCTAGGCACTACAACGATATGACCGAGGTGGAAATCTGTGGAGGGGGGCACCGCACATGGCTAAACAATCAACTTGTGTGTCTATGGGGTGCCCCCTCCCCCGTATAGGAGTGGAGGAGGGGGAGGGCCGGCCCTCTATGGCGTGCCCAAGGGGGGACTCCTACTCCCAATGGGAGTAGGATTCCCCCTTTCCCTTGTTGGAGTAGGAGAGAAGGAAGGCGGAGAGAGAGGGAAGGAAGGGGGGCCGGGCCCCCACCCAATTCGGATTGGGCTTGGGGTGGCGCACCCTCCACCTTGGCCACCTCCTCCTCTCTCCCACTAAGGCCCATACACTCCCCAGGGGGTTCCGATAACCCCCCGGTACTCCGGTAAATGCCTGAACTCACCCGGAACCATTCCGATGTCCAAACATAGCCTTCCAATATATCGATCTTTATGTCTCAGCCATTTCGAGACTCCTCGTCATGTCTGTGATCATATCCAGGACTCCGAACTACCTTTGGTACATAAAACACATAAACTCGTAATACCGATCGTCACCGAACGTTAAGCGTGCAGACCCTGCGGGTTCGAGAACTATGTAGACATGACCGAGACTCATCTCCAGTCAATAACCAATAGCGTAACCTGGATGCTCATGTTGGTTCATACATATTCTACGAAGATATTTATCGGTCAAACCGCATAACAACATACGTTGTTCCCTTTGTCATCGGTATGTTACTTGCCCAAGATTCGATCGTCGGTATCTCAATACCTAGTTCAATCTCGTTACCGGCAAGTCTCTTTACTCGTTCCGTAATGCAACATCCCGTAACTAACTCATTAGTCACATTGCTTGCAAGGCTTATAGTGATGTGCATTATCGAGAGGGCCTAGAGATACCTCTCCGATACACGGAGTGACAAATCCTATCTCGATCTATGCCAACTCAACAAACACCATTGGAGACACTTGTAGAGCATCTTTATAGTCACCCGGTTACGTTGTGACGTTTGATAGCACACTAAGTATTCCTCCGGTATTCGGGAGTTGCATAATCTCATAGTTATACGAACGTGTATAAGTTATGGAGAAAGCAATAGCAATAAACTAAACGATCAAAGTGCTAAGCTAACGGATGGGTCAAGTCAATCACATCATTCTCTAATGATGTGATCCCGTTCATCAAATGACAAATCTTTGTCCATGGCTAGGAAACTTAACCATCTTTGATTAACAAGCTAGTCAAGTAGAGGCATACTAGTGACACTCTGTTTGTCTATGTATTCACACATGTACTAAGTTTCCGGTTAAGAAAATTCTAGCATGAATAATAAATATTTATCATGATATAAGGAAATATAAATAACAACTTCATTATTGCCTCTAGGGCATATTTCCTTCAGTCTCCCACTTGCACTAGAGTCAATAATCTAGATTACATTGTAATGATTCTAACACCCATGGAGTCTTGGTGTTGATCATGTTTTGCTTGTGAGAGAGGCTTAGTCAACGGGTCTGCAACATTCAGATCCTTATGTATCTTGCAAATCTCTATGTCTCCCTCCTTGACTTGATCACGGATGAAATTGAAGCATCTCTTGATGTGCTTGGTTCTCTTGTGAAATCTGGATTCCTTTGCTAAGGCAATTGCACCAGTATTGTCACAAAAGATTTTCATTGGACCCGATGCACTAGGTATGACACCTAGATCGGATATGAACTCCTTCATCCAGACTCCTTCATTTTCTGCTTCCGAAGCAGTTATGTACTCCGCTTCACACATAGATCCCACCACGACGCTCTGCTTGGAACTGCACCAACTGACAGCTCCACCATTCAATAAAAATACGTATCCGGCTTGTGACTTAGAGTCATCCGGATCAGTGTCAAAGCTTGCATTGACGTAACCGTTTACGACGAGCTCTTTGTCACCTCCATAAACGAGAAACATATCCTTAATCCTTTTCAGGTATTTCAGGATGTTCTTGACCGTTGTCCAGTGATCCACTCCTGGATTACTTTGGTACCTGTTGAGGATATAACCACTAAGGGTAAACCGCCCAGGAGGGGCCGGTTCACCTTCACCTATCCTGAAGCCCAAGGAAACCCAGAAGATGGCGTTTTACGGATGAGGCGTAGAGGCCCAGAGCCCGCAGGCGATTTAGGGCCCATGATAGTAAACCACCATGATTGTATAAACTTGCATTGTAAGATAAGAAAGAGGAGACCGAGGAGGACACTTGTATGAGCCAACCTCGGGACTCTGTAGACCGGCCGGGGTCCTCCTGAGTATATAAAGGGGTGACCCGATGGCGGTTCAGGGACAGAGAACAACAACTCGAGAGCCAGACAAAGCGGATTCGCTCCCTGGCCTTCGAAACCCTAGCAATACCAATCACAACTAGACGTAGGCTTTTACCTTCATCAAAGGGGCCGAACTAGTATAAAACTCCAGTGTCCCCTTGTCCGGTTTAACCCCTTCAAGCTAACCCGTAGCAATGGCTCCGCGACTAAGTCCTTTCACGAGGACATCTGCCGTGACAATTCCACGACAGTTGGCGCCCACCATGGGGCTATCGCACGGTGGTTTTGAGTTCTTGAAGGGCAGCTTCGATGGACTCAAGGGATACGCCGTGGGCCGGATGACGAAGAGTCGCCGTGGAAAGCTCTACGTCGACAACGCGGGATGGGGTCCCGAGGCCGATTCAATCGAATACGGGTACCGGGTCCCCTTTGGTGGGATTCACGTCTTCATCGGCAAGATCGGTGAACCGGCCCCCGAGCCGGACATCTGCACCGACATCATCGAAACGGCTCGGCGTGCAAGTTCTTCGCTGGTTCAGCCAGAGGCAAGGCATGTTTTCGTAGGTGTCATCCATGGTTCGGGGTACGAGGAGGAACCGGTCTCCGATGGAGAAACCGTAGTCTGAAGTGGTGACGAGTCTTCTGGAGAAACCGAATCGCTTTACCAGTTGCAGGACGACCGGATTGAGGGAGGATCCGAGGGCAACAGTATTCCGGATTCCCCCGGTCTGCCAAACTGGTCCGCCGTCTTCATGGCCGGCACACGACCAGCGCCTCATTCATCTACCGCCGCCTCAGTGCTCTCCGGTTCAACGATGTCCACGCCAGCAGGGGCAGGAAGCTCGGCGCCGCCTCTGGCCCAAGTCTTGTCTGATTTGTTCGACGCTCTAGCGGCACTGATGTCCGCGGAGGTAGACGCAGCAACCAGGGATCAACACGATGCGGATTCTAAAGGTGAAAGATCAGATACCCCAGGCTAATGCGGACCTGGAAGCAGAGAACGCCTGGATGGCTATAGAGCGGGCCGAGTTGGAAGCACAGGCTTATCGGATTAGACTGGATCAGAATGCTTCGGAAGAGGTCATGAGAAGAAGGTACCGATCACGTCTCCCGTCGGTTTATGAGCCGCAGAATCTTTTCAACACGCCAGGTGTAGGAGCTGATAACCAACCCGCGCCAAACCGGGCGGGGGTTCCGGGAGCAGGAGCGCCGGTTCAGCCACGCGCAACAGACCTGCCTCGCCAGAACAATGTTGTACCATCAACGCCGCCCGGGCATTATTCCAACCCGTTGGATAATATTGTGGCCGCCGCTTCGCGTCTGGCGTCCCTCCCAACCGACGGCGAGTCACCAGTTGCAGTGGAAGCGCGTCGGGCCAGGGATCTCCTTCAGACAGCACTAAATCAACAGCAAGCGTATTCACACAGCCGTGAGAGGATTCATTCCACTCCCCGTCCAAGCCGGAGTTATAGCGGACACGTGGAAGACGAACCGGCCGTGTCCAGTAGCGCACGCCACCGAAATTCGCCACGGGCGAACAACCCGGCTTGGGGAGGTGCTAATGCGCAAGATGTTGTGGACCACGGCCGTGCACGACGAGAGGCCGAGTTGACAGCTCGACACGAAGCACGACAACATACTCTGGTTCACCCCACTGCCTCCGTGGAGCCAGGGGTAATGTTCAGTTCCCTAGGGGTACCATGTTTAACTCCCGCATTGCATAATGTGAGATTGCCCAAGGATTTCAAGGGACCTCGTAAGGTACCAAATTACACCGCCGATTTGCAGCCAGAGGCGTGGTTGGCGAGCTATGAGATGGCAATGGAGATGTTAGATGTGGATGAGGCGGTATGTGCTAAATATTTCACCATTATGTTGGAAGGAACAGCTCGCACTTGGTTGAAGAGCTTGCCGACCAACTCTATCGGATCATGGGCCCAATTAAAGCGCCGGTTTATCCAGAACTTCAAGGATACGTGCAAGCAGCCGATGTCAATTGTAGATCTGGCCGCTTGTGTCCAAGAGGAAGGGGAGTCCATGATCCATTGGGTCAAATGGGTCTCGGCGATTTTGCATTCATCAGATCGTATCAATGCAGACACCGCAGTGTTAATGTTAGAGGGCAATTGCCATTTCAAGCCGTTGAAACAGAAGTTGGGAAGGCTCAAACGTCACTGCAACGACATGTCAACACTCATGGCCGCTTTGGTTAAGTATGCCGATTCAGATAATACCAAGGATCCGGATTCAGAGGAGGACAAACCGGAGAAGGGAAAGAAGAACGGTGGTGCAAAAGGGCACCACCACAACCAAGGAGGCCATGGGAATAATGGTAAGCGTAAAGCAGATAGTTCAGATTTGGTGGCTAACACAAATATGCAGCGTCGCAAAGGTAAACCGCCCCAGCGCGGTGGAGGGATGAATCTGGAGCGTTTGTTAAACCAACCCTGCCTGAAGCATGGAACCAAGGAGGCCCCTTCCACACATCTTTGGAAGGATTGTCATATAATGAGGGAGTTTAAAAATTCTGATCTATACTGGTATGATCAGGATCCACCGGACAGTTCAGGCCTAGGTTTCCATGGGGGCGGCGGTTCAAGCTCTGGATTTCAGAACAACTAGGGCCATCATAACAACCATGGTAATAACTAGCAGAATAACCAAGGGAATCAGCAACAGTCAGGTTACCAGAGTCACCCCAAGCAGTTGAACAGCGGATAGTATCATATGTTCACTACTAGCCTGTGCAAGCAGGATCAGAAACTTCACAAGAGGGCAGTCAATACTGTTGAACCGGCCGTACCATGTTATCTACGATGGTCGGAGCAGCCCAATGTGTGGAGCAGAGAGAATCACCCACCCCGGGTTGACAATCCGGGTCAACTAGCCTTGGTGGTAGCACCTCAGGTGGGGGGCTATAAGTTTACCAAGGTTCTGATGGATGGAGGGAGCAGTATCAACATCCTGTACTATGAGACTTTCCGTCGCATGGGGTTGACAGATAAGAATCTTAAACCGTCAAACACTATTTTTCATCGTGTAGTACCAGGTAAATCAGCATACCCTCTGGGAAAGATTGCTTTGGAAGTCGTGTTTGGAGATGAGCTTGATTCTAGGTCTGAGACTTTGACCTTTGAGGTGGTGAAAATCCAGAGTCCATATCACGCGCTATTTGGACGGCCGGCTTACGCGAAATTCATGGCGAGACCCTGTTATGTCTATCTACAGCTCAAAATGCCGGGTTATAAGGGGATGATCACAGTACATGGGAGTCGAAAGATTGCCTTGGATTGCGAGGAAGGTGAAGCGGCCTATGCTGAATCGGTTTGTGCTACAGAGGAGCTGAAATTCTATAAGGACAATGTTGATCCGACGGACATGACCCCTCTGAAGAAACCTACGACTGAGCATGACCTGGCCCTGACGTTCAAACCGGCTAATGAGACTAAACTCGTTGACTTCGTCCCTGGTGATTCATCCAAGCAGTTTAGTATCAGTGCCAATCTGGATCCGAAATAGGAAAGCGCGCTCATCGAGTTCATCCGTGAGAACTGGGACATCTTTGCATGGAAACCTTCTGACATGCTAGGTGTACCGAGGGAACTCGCTGAGCACACTCTAAATATTGATCCTAAGTTTAAACCGGTCAAGCAGTACCTTCGCCATTTTAACGAAGAAAGACGCAAGGCCATCGGCGAAGAGGTAGCCCGGCTACTGGCAACTAGGTTTATTGTCGAAGTGTTTCATCCCGAATGGTTGGCTAATCCGGTGCTTGTTCTTAAGAAAAATGGCACTTGGCGTATGTGTGTGGACTACACTGATTTGAATAAAGCTTGCCCGGCAGATCCTTTCGCTCTCCCGCGTATTGATCAGATCATTGATGCAACGGCGGGTTGTGAGCGCCTGAGTTTCCTGGATGCTTATTCAGGTTATCATCAGATTAAAATGGCAGTTAAGGACCAGGAGAATACAGCCTTCATCACTCCCTTTGGAGCCTTCTGCTATGTTTCTATGCCCTTTGGGCTCAAGAGTGCCCAAGCAACCTACCAGCGTTGTGTGCAAAATTGTCTTCACAAGCAGATCGGGAGTAATGTTCATGCCTATGTGGATGATATTGTGGTGAAGTCCAGGAAGCAGGAAACCTTGATAAATGATCTCAAGGAGACATTCACAATCTATGGGTTTACAAAATGATGCTCAACTCAGACAAATGCGTTTTTGGTGTTCCGGCACGCAAACTCTTGGGTTTTCTTGTGTCTAACAGAGGTATTGAGGCAAATCCGGAAAAGATCAAAGCAATCACATCCTTGGCTAAACCGGCGTGTATCAATGATGTTCAGCGTCTGGCGGGCCGGATTGCAGCCCTCAGCCGATTTATCAGCCGTTTGGGAGAGAAGGCGATTCCCCTGTATCAGATGTTGAAGAAAACAGATAAATTCATCTGGAGTGACGCTGCCAATGTGGCATTCGAGGAATTGAAGCGGCAGCTAACTGAACCGCCAGTCCTTGCTGCTCCAGTTGATAACGAGCCTCTATTGTTGTACGTGGCTGCCAATGCCCGAGCGGTAGTGTGGCGATTGTGGTTGAGCGTAAGGAGGCTGGAAAAGAATATCCGGTTCAACGACCAGTTTATTATATCAGTGAGGTACTGATCGAATCAAAGCAAAGATATCCGCATTGGCAGAAGCTAGTGTATGGAGTTTTTATGGCAAGTAGGAAACTCAAGCAATATTTTCAAGGCCATCCTATCACAGTGGTTAGTTCTGCTCCCTTGGGAGATATAATCCAGAATAGAGAAGCAACTGGCCGGGTTGCGAAGTGGGCGATTGAGCTTGGTCCCCATGGTTTGAAGTATACGCCCCGAACAGACATCAAAACTCAGGCGCTTGTGGACTTCATCAATGATTGGACCGAGTTACAGGCACCAGAGGACAAACCGGATAATACATACTGGACCATTCACTTTGATGGATCCTGGCAGTTGGAAGGCTCGGGGGCTGGGGTTTTCCGCACTTCCCATCGAGGAGATAAGATTTGTTATGTTCTCCGCTTAATGTTTCCTTGTACTAACAATGCAGCGGAGTATGAGGCCTTGCTCCACAGCCTTCGTGTAGCTAAGGAAATGAACTTAAGTCGGGTTCGATGCTTTGGAGATTCTGATCTGGTGGCTCAGCAAGTTTCTGGTACTTGGGATTCTAAGGACCCACTCATGGAGGCTTATAGGCGCGAGGTGGATATTGTAGCAGGTCACTTTAAGGGTTATCAGGTGGAACACATCGACCGGCGCAAGAATGAGGCAGCAGATGCTCTAAGCCGGCTGGGATCTCAGCGTAAGCCGGTACCACCCAATACCTTTCTAGATATCTTGCATTAACCCATCTGTAAAGTTGCCTACAGAGGAGGATTTAGCTGTTCCTGATCCGGAGGCCCAGTTGGTAGCCGTTTTACATGCCACTCCGGATTGGACGATTCCATATTTGGCGTATCTGAACCGGGGCGAATTACCAGAAGATGAACTTTTCGCCAGACAGATAGTCCGGCGGTCCAAGTCTATGGTTGTTCACAATGGCGAGTTGCGTCGTTCTAGCGTTTCAGGCGTATTCCAACATTGTGTTTCTCCTGAAGAAGGACAAGAGATTCTACGGGAAATCCATGAAGGGGATTGCGGTCACCATGCCGGTTCAAAGTCCTTGGTTGCTAAAGCTTTCCGACACGGGTTCTACTGGTTGACAGCTCATTCTGATGCGAAAGACTTGGTAAAGCGGTGTGACGCTTGTCAGAAATTTTCACGTCGAGCTCATGTTCTGGCTCAAGAGTTACGCATGATCCCCATCACTTGGCCGTTTGCTACTTGGGGGCTTGATATGGTTGGACCCTTTAAGCGCTCCAAGGACAAGAAGACCCACCTGTTGGTGGCGGTTGACAAGTTCACCAAATGGGTTGAAGTGGAGCCCGTCAAGAAATGTGATGCAGCCACGGCGGTTCAATTTCTCAAAAAGATTATTTTCTGTTTCGGCTTTCCACATAGCATCATCATATATAATGGTACGAACCTTTCTAAAGGTGAGATGGAGGAGTTCTGCTAACGAGAGCACATCCGGCTTGATGTAGCGTCCATGGCTCACCCCCAGTCTAATGGTCAAGCTGAGAGGGCGAATCAAGAAATCCTGAAGGGTATCAAGCCTCGGCTTATGGTCCCTTTGAAGCGGATGCCGGGTTGTTGGGTGGAAGAATTACCATCTGTGTTATGGAGCATAAATACCACCCCAAACCGATCTACGGGATATACACCTTTTTTCCTGGTCTATGGGGCTGAGACTGTCCTCCCAAGTGATATTCGTCACGACTCGCCCCGGGTCACGAATTATGTTGAAGCGGACAACGAGCAAGCACGCCAAGAGGCGCTGGACCTGTTAGATGAGAAACGAGACATGGCTTTGGCTCGGTCGACGGTTTATCAACAAGATCTGCGGCGTTATCACAGCCGCCGGGTTAAGACAAGAACCTTTCAAGAAGGCGATTTGGTACTTCGGCTCATTCAAGACTAGACTGATATGCACAAGCTATCCCCACCTTGGGAACGACCCTTTGTGGTCAGCAAAAATCTGCACAATGGATCATACTACCTCATTGACGTTCGAGAAGACTCACGTAGCTCTGAGGAGGAGACCCGGCGGCCATGGAACATAGCTCTCCTATGGCCTTATTACACTTGAAGCCACAGGCTTTTCGTATGTACATATTTCAACAATGTATATATTATGATCAATATAATAAACCGGCATCCTTGCTATCAAGCAGGGTCTCCGCCGTTTTTTCTTCAAATATCTGTTAACTTGGGGGGCTTTGGCTAATAACACAAAGTACTACCTGTTAGCCCGGCTACCATGCCACCATCTAGCTGGGGAGCTTCACACCCAAGGGGCCAAAGAGGGATTGATTGCGTAAAGCATGACTCAAACATAGGCACCCATTGAGCACAACTCACAAATTTACTTGGGGGATCTTTGTGTCAAATACCAAAGAGTTTGAAAGGACCCTTGTAGCTGGGTATCGACCCACGGCTTGGAAGCCTGGTGTATTCACCTAAAACCCCGGGTTAACCTTCCTTCATCAAGTAAGCCACTCCTATCCAGGTAATCCTGGCACGACCCGTCGAACGTAAGATAGTTACTCTCATTGAGACCCTGAACTTGTCAAAGTTAAAACGATGATTGGTTAGTTGGAGGGCCATCTTAAAAGGCTTTGTCAAAATGGTTTAACTCAGTGCCCTGGTAGCCCATGAAAAGCCTCGATTTGGGTCTGGCAACCCTTGAAAAGCCTCGACCATGGTTTTTGTTTGCTTTTTTGCCAAGTTTTTGTTTTTCATAAGGTCTATGTTAAACCGGAGTTTTTTAACCCGGTATGGCTTACCGATCTTCTATTAAAGTATACACTTAATGGTAACCCAGCATCCTTCAAAACCGGTCTGGCTTTGACACTTTGTCTCCAGCAATCGGCCGGTGTTCATCACAACCCGGTTCTATATCATATATATATCAGCATGGCATGGTGGAAGTTGGGCTTTCACCCTTCTTCAAATCACAATTGGTAAACCAACAGCAATGTTTTGTATCACAGGTATGATTTATTATTGCTGCAACCATAGTTGCTTACCAAGTTGTGTTGGGTATTTTGACCCGTCCGGTGGTAAACCGCCTAGACAGATTTTCCTTATGCAGACACAGGGATTGCATAATATTGTAAAAGTACATAAGCCAGTACTGAAATTCTCATGATGAATCAACGCAAAGTGTCTCCCAGTGCACGATGGCAACAGATCAAAGTATTTTCACTAGCCTATTACAAGGCGCTTGAAGGCCCAAAATATGGTGTTTCCAGCGGAACAAGGTTTATGGAGCATCACTCTGATTGTCGGATCAAGTCTCATTACCATGTTGATGCGAAGTTGATGGGTCATCTGGCGTCGGCTCAGCCTCCTCCTCCCCACCTAGCGGCTGGAAGTTTGTGGTGGTCCAGTCAATCTGGGTTAAGGCCTGAAAGATAGCTTCTTCACTGATAAGTTCTGACGGATCAATGTCACGGGCATAAGTGTGCTTACGGAATACCGGAATAAGATTTTGCGCCTCCGGGGTGACAGGGTTAACCCGTTTGTTGTTGGCATCATAATAAGACCGGTGAACAGTCAAGTTAGCATCTTCTGCCAACTGATTCGCTAGAGGACGCATTTCCCTTGTCACTCTTTTAAGGGCTTCATCATCAAAATCTGCCCCGTTTTCTTGTTTGCTTGGAAAGCCTTTGGCAAGGTCAACCGGATCCAAGTCAGCTATCCACGCTTTGGCTCGGGTAGGTGCCAACAAAGCGCCGTCCCTGGCAGCAGATCGCTTCACCTCTTCTATCTGTGCTGGTACCATGGATAGCCTTGCCAGAGTGTCCTTGATCAGTGTTGGGGCCGGATTGTCATAGGATGCTGCGCAGATAACCCGTTGAGCATCGGTGTATAGTTGTTCAAGCAGAGTATATGCTGCTTTCAACTTCATCCGTACATCTGAGCCCAGATGAGTAATGCGGCTACCTGCAACGGTTTAAGAATTTCATATTTCAACCGGCACCTTACAAGATGGATATTTCAGATACCTTGCTGTAGGATCTAGAAGTAGATGTGTCTAGAAGGGGGGGGGATTAGACACTTAGTGCTAAAGTTGCAATTTTTAAGCTTTTTCGGTTTAAGTGGAGTTTAGGCACAATTTCAACACACACAATACATATCAAGCAAGCATGCAAAGAGTATATGAGCAGCGGAATGTAAAGCATGCAACTTGCAAGAATGTAAAGAGAAGGGTTTGGAGAATTCAAACGCAATTGAAGACACGGATGTTTTTCCCGTGGTTCGGATAGGTGGTGCTATCCTACATCCACGTTGATGGAGACTTCAACCCACGAAGGGTAACGGTTGCGCGAGTCCACACAGGGCTCCACCCAAGGGTAACGATTGCGTGAGTCCACACAGGGCTCCACCCACGAAGGGTCCACGAAGAAGCAACCACCCACAAAGGGTCCACGAAGAAGCAACCTTGTCTATCCCACCATGGCCATCGCCCACACAGGACTTGCCTCACTAGCGGTAGATCTTCACGAAGTAGGCGATCTCCTTGCCCTTACAAACTCCTTGGTTCAACTCCACAATCTTGTCGGAGGCTCCCAAGTGACACCTAGACAATCTAGGAGACACCACTCTCCAAGAAGTAACAAATGGTGTGTATGTAATGAACTCCTTGCTCTTGTGCTTCAAATGATAGTCTCCCCAACACTCAACTCTCTCTCATAGGATTTGGATTTGGTGGAAAGAAGGTTTGAGTGGAAAGCAACTTGGGAAGGCTAGAGATCAAGATTCATATGGTAGGAATGGAATGTCTTGGTCTCAACACATGAGTAGGTGGTTCTCTATCAGAACATATGAGTTGGAATGGTGTGTGTGTTCTGATGGCTCTCTCATCGAATGAGAAGGAGGTGGAGGGGTATATATAGCCTCCACACAAAATCCAACCGTTACACAGTTTTCCAATCTCGGTGGGACCGAATCAATAAACTCGGTCGGACCGAAAATGTAAACCTAGTGACCGTTAGTGATTTCGGTGGGACCGACTGGATCAACTCGGTGGGACCGATGTGCTAGGGTTAGGGTAAATCCAAAACTCGGTTTGACCGATTACTCAAACTCGGTGGGACCGATTTGGGTAATAAGTGAAACTGAGATTTGGTCAAGCAAACTCGGTGGGACCGATTGCATATCTCGGTGGGACCGAGAATATTGCAATGGGTAACAGAGAGTTTGCAAGCCCATCTCGGTGAGACCGAGATCCCATCGGTGAGACCGAACTGATTAGGGTTTGGCAGTGGCTAATGACAAGTGAAACTCGGTGGCGCCGGATAGGAAGAATTGGTAGGACCGAGTTTGGCTTAGGGTTTAGGTCATTGTGGATATGGGAAAGTAGTTGAGGATTTTGGAGCATATCATTAAGCACATGAAGCAAGAGGCTCATTAAGCAACACCTCATCCCTCCTTGATAGTATTGGCTTTTCCTAAAGACTCAATGTGATCTTGGATCACTAAAATATAAAATGAAGAGTCTTGAGCTTGAAGCTTTAGCCAATCCTTTGTCCTTAGCATCTTGAAGGAGTTCCCACAACCTTTAGTCCATGCCACTCCATTGTTGAACTTATCTGAAACATGCTAGATCGAAATGTTAGTCCAACAAGAGATATGTTGTCATCAATTATCAAAAACACCTAGGGAGCACGTGTGCTTTCAATCTCCCCCTTTTTGGTAATTGATGGCAACATACATCAAAGCTTTGGATAAAGATATAAAGAACAGCAAGTAAAGCTTTGGAAGGACATGTAACAAGCATAGGCTCCCCCTTCATGTATGCACTCATGTAATTATGAAATAGAGAGGCATGTGAGAGCATAACCATGACAGAGTAGGCAAAGTGTTACATGCATCTTGGCCATATGCATCAGAGCAAAAGATTATCAAGGAAAATACCTTCATGCTCATGAGTCCTTCTTGCAAATAGTATGTACATAAGCAAGAACTCCTCATACTCATGATTTTGATGCATATACTTACCTTGTGGTCTTGAGTTGGCTTAGGATGGAATGAACCTGCACAAACAAGGTTAGATAACACAGGTATATCCACTAGCCAGAGCAAACAAAAGAAACCACAAGAATACCAAGACTGGGATGACATGTAGAGAGTGAGTACAAGGTACCACATAGAATTCAACATGTCCCCAAGAATAAAGATATGCAATGAATTTGACTGATTTCTTTTCCTTAGGTGTCTTGCTCCCCCTGAATCTGACATGGGATATTTGGAGAAGATAGGAAACAGAAAATCAGAGCTGAAGGATATGAATAGAACTAAATTCAAATAAGTTCATATGAACATGTCTTTCCCCCAAAAAGACATGTGGCATCTCTCCTCTTGAACATCAATCATCTGGGATCCTTGAGTATTCTCTCCCCCTTAGTACTGAGTATTCTCTCCCCCTTAGTACTTTCTCCTTTGTAGGTGATAAGCTTTTGATGTGATCTCTCTCTCTGATGATAAGCTTTGATGTGATGTGATCTCTCTCTCCCCCTCTGACATCAATTTCGAAGAAGGTTTTTCCTGGAATCCGTCGAATAGGTTTGGTCCTTGAGATTCAATACAAAGCAGTGAATAAAACTGTGATGCTTGTAGAGGATAAGATTCATTGAGTGGAGCTGGGTCAGAAGAAATATAGAATATGTGGCAAACTATTTTTCCTGTTGCGAAATCGGTGGCACCGAGTGGCATGTTTCGGTAGTACCGAAGGGATTCGGTTGGACCGAGAATAGATATTCGGTGAAACCGAGTTCATCACAGAGAGAAACACTTGTCACCGTAGCTCACTAGTCAAGTAAGATCTCACAAAGATTTGCAATGAATTAGCTGAAAGATTTGCAAGGAATTTGATGCAGAAATATGCAGAACAAAAACAAAGAGAAAAGAGTGAAAGTTAACTCAGAAAGGAACACAAGAGAACTTCATCTAGAATTGGGCGGTGACATAGTCACCTATGTTAGAGTGTATTGACTTAGGAGTCAAGTGAGAACACTTGACCTTAGGTCATACTCATCGTTTAGGCTCAAAATGGGGTTACCATTTTTCGTTTAAGCATCTTGATGTATTCACATCTTATTGAGTTGCTTTGACTCATGTCTTGGAGTAAAGCTTCTCTAAGATGGAATAACATACCTTGGGTAGTGATGTGGTTCTTGCTCATGTAGTTGAACTTGTGTGGGTGCTCAAGGTTGATGTAGCTCATTGAGAGTTGGGAGCACCATTTGGAGTTTGAGTTCATCTACCTACATGGGTTAGTTCTTGCAAGGAAAAACACTTGTGCATCCAAAAATGACAATCATGAAGCTTCATATAGAGTTTGTCAAAGGATATGTTTGAATGGTTTTGTGCTTCCTTGTCCTCAACCACTGTTGTGTAGAGTCTTGGTGATGTAGAGATTGCTCAGGATATGAGTGAGTCGCAATCTCATGGAATTAGATTCAACCAAGCACCTACATGGGTTAGACAACATGCAAGGTGCAAATATATCCAAGACATAGGATAGTTATCATAAGAGATATATCATGGATTAGTCATAAGCTCATGTCTTGCATGTATCCAGTGGAGTTTCTACTCCAAGTTCGAAGCATCAATGATGTTCAATTCTCCTCTCAACCTGCAAAACGCTTTCTCATCAAGTGGTTTAGTGAATATATCCGCTAATTGCTTATTAGTGCGAACATGCTTAAGATTGATGTCACCCTTAGCAACATGATCTCGAATGAAATGATGACGAACTTCAATATGCTTAGTTCGAGAATGTTGTACAGGATTATGACCAATTTTGATAGCACTTTCATTGTCACAAAGCAGTGGAACATGTTTCACATAAATCCCGTAATCTTTAAGAGTTTGGGTCATCCAAAGTAATTGAGCACAACATGAACCAGCGGCAATGTATTCCGCTTCGGCGGTGGATAAGGATACTGAGTTTTGTTTCTTGGAAGACCAAGACACAAGAGATCTACCAAGAAATTGACAAGTACCCGAAGTGGACTTTCTATCAACCTTGTCTCCGGCATAATCCGAGTCAGAATAGCCAACAAGATCAAAAGAAGACCTCTTAGGATACCAAATGCCAAAATTTGGTGTATGGATTAAATATCTCACTATCCTTTTCACAGCCTTAAGATGACAATCTTTAGGAGCAGCTTGATATCGTGCACACATGCACACACTTAGCATAATATCGGGACGTGAAGCACATAGGTATAACAATGAACCAATCATAGAGCGATAAACCTTTTGATCAACCGGTTCACCATCTTTGGTCAAATCATTATGTCCACTAGTAGGCATGGGTGTAGACATACCTTTGCATTCTTGCATATTGAAATTCTTGAATAAGTCCTTGGTGTACTTTGTTTGAGAGACAAATGTACCTTCCTTAGTTTGCTTGATTTGCAACCCGAGAAAGAATTTGAGTTCACTCATCATAGACATCTCAAACTTCTCTGACATTAGCTTTCCAAACTTTTCACTAAAGAGAGGGTTAGTTGAACCAAATATGATATCATCAACATAAATTTGGCATACAAATAGTTCTCCATTAACCCTTTTAGTAAAAAGAGTAGAATCAATTTTACCAATTTCAAAACCACTTGTAGTAAGGAACTTGGTCAAGCATTTATATCATGCTCTAGGAGCTTGTTTAAGACCATAAAGAGCTTTGTGAAGTTTGTAAACATGATTTGGTTTCTTAGGATTGATAAAGCCGGGAGGTTGTTTGACATAAACTTCCTCCTCTATTTCACCATTTAGAAAAGCACTCTTAATGTCCATTTGGTACAAGGTGATATTATGGTGATTAGCATAGGCAAGTAAGATGCGAATGGACTCAAGTCTAGCAACGGGAGCATATGTCTCACCATAGTCCATACCTTCGACTTGTGTGTAACCTTGGGCGACGAGACGTGCTTTGTTGCGAACCACTTGTCCATCTTCATCTTGCTTGTTACGAAACACCCATTTGGTACCAATGATGTTGTGGTTGTTGTCGGGCTTCTCGACCAATGTCCAAACTTGGTTTCTCTCAAAATTATGTAGCTCTTCATGCATAGCGTTTATCCAATCTGGATCTTCCAATGCTTCTTCAACCTTCATAGGTTCAATGCTAGAGATGAATGAATAGTTTTCACAAAAGTTAGCTAAACGAGTTTTTGAGCGAGTGATTCTCCCGGTTTGTATATCATTGAGGATTTGCTCGACGGGATGATCTTTGGCAATTCTTGCTCGAACTCGTGAGAGCTTTTGCTTGGGTCTTCGTTGAGCATCTTCTTCATCTTGTTCTTCTTCTTGGCCTTCTTCATTGTTGACATCGTCGTTCTCTTGTCGTGGTGGAGAAGGAGGTTGTTGATGTTCGTCTTGACATATTTCCTCGTTTTCTTCATCTTGATGTGTCCCACTTGTGGATGCTTCCGTGTCGATTCTTGGTTCACCTTGTCGTGAAGTAGAAGCTTCCACTTGGACGGATGAAGTACTCTCCTTCACCTCCGTTGGACGAATTTTGCCAATGGACAAGTCTTGAATTGCTTCTGAAGGATCTTTGTCTCCTACATCAATTGGCAATTGCTCTACTTGTGAGCCATTAGATTCATCAAACTTCACATCTACCGTCTCTTCAACCTTTCGGGTGAAATTGTTGTAGACACGGTAAGTGTGAGAGTTTGATCCATAACCAAGTAGAAAACCTTCATGAGATTTAGGAGCAAACTTTGAACGACGATGCTTATCAAGAATGTAGCACTTTGAGCCGAATACTCGAAAGTATCCAACTTGAGGCTTGTTACCGGTGAGGAGCTCGTATGCCGTCTTGCCGAGTAGCTTGTGAAGATATAAGCGATTTGTTGCGTGACAAGCTGTCTCAACTGCTTCTGCCCAAAAGTGCTTTGGCGTCTTGTATTCATCAAGCATCATTCTAGCCATTTCGATGAGCGTCCGGTTCTTCCTTTCAACAACTCCATTTTGTTGAGGTGTGTACGTAGCCGAGAACTCGTGTGAAATCCCTTCTTCGTCAAGAAAGGTGTCCACATTTGCGTTCTTGAACTCCGTTCCGTTGTCACTCCGAACCTTCTTGATCTTCACATCAAACTGATTTTGGGCTTTCCTAGCGAAGTTTCTAAAGATCTTCTGGACCTGCGACTTGTCATTAAGAAAGAATACCCATGTAAACCTTGAAAAGTCATCAACTATAACTAGACCAAACGAATTTCCACCGAGACTCTTGTAGGCGTTGGGACCAAAAAGATCCATGTGAAGTAGCTCGAGTGGCCTCCTTGTGGTCATGATGTTCTTCACGGGATGTCTTCCTCCAACCTGTTTACCTGCTTTACAAGCACTGCAAAGTCTATCCTTATCAAATATGACATCGTTGACTCCAAGGATATGATTTCCTTTAATAAGCTTGTCAAGGTTTCTCATGCCAACGTGACCTAGTCGTCTATGCCACAACCAACCTTTTGAGGATTTAGCAACAAAGCAAGTTTTAGGTTGTGCCTTTTTAGAGAAATCGACAATGTAAAGATCACCTCTACGCATACCCGTAAAGACCATTTTATGATTGTCTCGACGAAATACTTGGCAATCTACCTCAGTAATTAGGACATTCAAACCGAAATCAGCAAGTCTAGATACTGAAAGTAAGTTGTAGCCAAGAGATTCAACGAGCATGACATTTTGGATGGAACTATCATGTGAGATGGCCACCTTACCAAGGCCAACCACTTTACCCTTTGAATTATCACCAAAGGTGACATATTTTCGAGGGCCGTCATTTTCAGCAAGCTCACGAAACATCTCTTCATCTCCGGTCATATGATCAGTACATCCACTATCAAGAACCCATTCCTTTCCTCCTAATTCATATCCCCGAAGATTTGCCATAAGACCAAAATGTCTCATTGCATCATCAAGATCGAATTCACTATCATCATCATCATAATATTCATGTTCATCATGATCTTGTGACTCATCATTTCCTAGAGAGGGTAATTCATTAGATAAATGATCAAAGTGGTTACTTTTATGAATTCTTATAGCTTTGAATATGATATCATTAATGATTCCAACATCTCCTTTAGCATGCTTAAGATTGGCAAGTTCAAAAAGACATTTACCAAAACTAGGATCACTAGAGTTCATCTTACTCAAGGCAATAGATTTATGGAGAATTTCATCCAAAGTTTTCAAGGAATAATCGGGAAATTGTTCCTCAAGAAATTTCCATATGGTATAGGCACAATTGTGAGTAGGCAAATATTTTTGGGCAATCCTCTAATGATGAGCTCAATAGTTCTAAGATTGCGAATCATGTCAATATCTTCATCTAGGGTAGGATGCAAGGGATCAATATGGGGTGCACAAGGGCTAGCAATATACTTGTTCAAATGATATTGATTGAAGATTACAAGCATCTCATTTTTCCACTCATGAAAATACTCTCCCTCAAGAATAGGCACTCTATGTCTAAGACTCCCTAATGTAGACACGTCCATCTTCCTCCAATGGTGATTAAACCAAGGCAATGGAGACCAAAGCTCTGATAGCACTTGTAGGATCTAGAAGTAGATGTGTCTAGAAGGGGGGGGGAATTAGACACTTAGTTCTAAAGTTGCAATTTTTAAGCTTTTTCGGTTTAAGTGGAGTTTAGGCACAATTTCAACACACACAATACATATCAAGCAAGCATGCAAAGAGTATATGAGCAGCGGAATGTAAAGCATGCAACTTGCAAGAATGTAAAGAGAAGGGTTTGGAGAATTCAAACGCAATTGAAGACACGGATGTTTTTCCCGTGGTTCGGATAGGTGGTGCTATCCTACATCCACGTTGATGGAGACTTCAACCCACGAAGGGTAACGGTTGCACGAGTCCACACAGGGCTCCACCCAAGGGTAACGGTTGCGCGAGTCCACACAGGGCTCCACCCACGAAGGGTCCATGAAGAAGCAACCACCCACAAAGGGTCCACGAAGAAGCAACCTTGTCTATCCCACCATGGCCATCGCCCACACAGGACTTGCCTCACTAGCGGTAGATCTTCACGAAGTAGGCGATCTCCTTGCCCTTACAAACTCCTTGGTTCAACTCCACAATCTTGTCGGAGCCTCCCAAGTGACACCTAGCCAATCTAGGAGACACCACTCTCCAAGAAGTAACAAATGGTGTGTATGTAATGAACTCCTTGCTCTTGTGCTTCAAATGATAGTCTCCCCAACACTCAACTCTCTCTCATAGGATTTGGATTTGGTGGAAAGAAGGTTTGAGTGGAAAGCAACTTGGGAAGGCTAGAGATCAAGATTCATATGGTAGGAATGGAATGTCTTGGTCTCAACACATGAGTAGGTGGTTCTCTATCAGAACATATGAGTTGGAATGGTGTGTGTGTGTTCTGATGGCTCTCTCATCGAATGAGAAGGAGGTGGAGGGGTATATATAGCCTCCACACAAAATCCAACCGTTACACAGTTTTCCAATCTCGGTGGGACCGAATCAATAAACTCGGTCGGACCGAAAATGTAAACCTAGTGACCGTTAGTGATTTCGGTGGGACCGACTGGATCAACTCGGTGGGACCGATGTGCTAGGGTTAGGGTAAATCCAAAACTCGGTTTGACCGATTACTCAAACTCGGTGGGACCGATTTGGGTAATAAGTGAAACTGAGATTTGGTCAAGCAAACTCGGTGGGACCGATTGCATATCTCGGTGGGACCGAGAATATTGCAATGGGTAACAGAGAGTTTGCAAGCCCATCTCGGTGAGACCGAGATCCCATCGGTGAGACCGAACTGATTAGGGTTTGGCAGTGGCTAATGACAAGTGAAACTCGGTGGCGCCGGATAGGAAGAATCGGTAGGACCGAGTTTGGCTTAGGGTTTAGGTCATATGTGGATATGGGAAAGTAGTTGAGGATTTTGGAGCATATCATTAAGCACATGAAGCAAGAGGCTCATTAAGCAACACCTCATCCCTCCTTTATAGTATTGGCTTTTCCTAAAGACTCAATGTGATCTTGGATCACTAAAATATAAAATGAAGAGTCTTGAGCTTGAAGCTTTAGCCAATCCTTTGTCCTTAGCATCTTGAAGGAGTTCCCACAACCTTTAGTCCATGCCACTCCATTGTTGAACTTATCTGAAACATGCTAGATCGAAATGTTAGTCCAACAAGAGATATGTTGTCATCAATTATCAAAAACACCTAGGGAGCACTTGTGCTTTCACTTTCTAGGAGTACTTACCAAATACTGCGGAGGTCATGGCGTTCACTTGACGCTTCAACCCAGAAAGCTCTTCTGCCACCGGTTTAAGAGCAGATTCGGCATCTTCAGCCCGTTTCAGCAATGTACCCTTCTCAGTGTCCCAATTGGCACGTCCGTCTTGAATTCTTCCTTCAGTCATTCTATGGAAGTTAAAGCGGCTCGAAGTTCATCTTTGGCTTTAGAAGATTCTTCTTGATGAGATTTGATACTCTCTTGAAGATCAGCAATCTGCATCCGTTGATGGTTTATGTCAGCCTGCCAAAATCAGAGGAGCATTTCAATATTTTATCAAAAGTCCCAAGCATACAACTGGTTCTACACTTGGCACTTGGGGGCTAATGTGGATTGCTTCTTTCTTACTGCTTATTCAAAGTCCCGAGGATTCATACAAGTTTCAATCCTGGCACTTGGGGGCAAATGCGGATTGCTTCTTTCTTACTGCTTATTCAAAGTCCCGAGGATTCATACAAGTTTCAATCCTGGCACTTGGGGGCTAATGTGTATTTGTTCAAAAAACTTAAAAGTCAACAATGTGCAGTTTGGAAATTCAAAAGTCCCGGTTTGTCTTTACAAGCTAAACCGGCCCTTGGGGGCTACAGGATACAAGGCAGTGAAAATACAAAGATAAGGAGGAAAATGTTTACCTCATAACGTTCCTTCATCAGATTTACCAAGTCAGCCTCATTATCTCGGCTTGTATAAAGCCGGTTCAAGAATCCGGAATGAAGATCCTGGGCAGAAAGATTAGCATATTTTGACAAATCATCTTCCATCTTCCGCTTTCCCATAGAAATAAACTCATCCTTGGCGGTATGTTTTGCCAAGATAACTGGATCGCCCGGAGCGGTATAAGTAGTGCCAGTAACAATAACGTCATCATCTTTGGTTGGGCTTGGCAGATTAGCACTTGACCTCAGTGGATCAGCAACCGGACTTGCAGGTATAGCATGTGGACTTGAGGTATCCTCATGTATGGCCGGATCAGCTTCTGGCAGATCAGCGTTGATAGTTGGCTCTGGCGGGACAGAATCATCCATGAGATTATCAAGATTTTTATCAGGATTCTTAGGAGCTTTCTCCGGTTGAACTTCACCGGGAGGGGCACTGGTCTTGGCCTTCTTACTCAGACAAGCTTTAGCACTAATATTAAAACAAGGATTAGCATGATTAACTGAGTTATGAAAGAGAAGGGAGGACTGCACGCTTACCCAGGGACGGTTTTTAGTGGAGGCAGCTGAGTGGTTGATGAACCGCTAGACGAATTAGAAGATGCCTGATAATTTGAATCAGATGAATTGAGAGGGCATCGGAAGAAACCTTTCAAAAGATAACGTTTTTCAGGAGAACAAGCAACCTCTGGACGACGTTTCCGGTTTGGTGTATGAGGTAAACCGGAAGAAGTGACCTATTGACCACTGTGTCGGGTTGTGCAACACCCTTCGGTTTGATGTGTCTTCAAAGAAAGTTTTTGATCCAAATGAGCAACAGGGTGAGAGCATTTCACTTTCCGAACTGCACGGCGAAATCGTTGAACCGGCACAAGTTCTGAGTCAGAAAGACAAATTACCTCAACATGATCTGCATGGCTGGCCTCCGCATCATCCTGGGAGTAATCATTATCAGTAAAATATATGAATAGAAGTCAAGGGAGTCAAACTTTACCTCTTCAGCCGAGTCACCGACATCTTCTGGCGGTTCCGAAGACTCAGCAGTTTTCTTTTTGGCAGCTCTCTTGATGACCTTGGTCTTACCACGAGGAGCCTTAGCCGCTTTGTCTTGAGATTTCCTTTTCCAAAAGGAGCTACTGGCCTATGAGATTGTAAAAAAGGGTTATTATAGCAGTGTCAAAGCGGAGAAGGATCAGGAAAAGTACAAGGTTAAAATATTTACCTTGGAGGCATAAAAAGGACGCAGACCAATTTGAGTACATGCTGTGAGCGGTTCGTCAAGTATTTTCTTTACACCTTCACTGACTTCATCGTCAGTCAGTTCTATTTCATTAAACCGTTGTGGATCATTGGTGTTGCCGGTATATTCAAACATCAATCCGGGCCGGCGGCTTAAAGGAAGAATGCACCATGAAATCCAACAACGGACGAGATCAACACCAGTTAAACCGTTGGCAAGGAGAGCCCAGAGTTTGGCGAGTTGAGGTGCATAGGCTTGTCGGTCGTTGGCAGACAATCTCTGAGGTAAAGGGTGATTATTGCTGAGCCAGTGCGGACGGTAGCCCGGTAAAGGATTCTCTTCAGCAGGGGCAGTATTCTGACAGTAGAACCAGGTTTGGTTCCAGTCTTTTGGATGGCTGTGAAGTTTGGCGTGAGGAAATTCAACCTCTTTCCTCTTTTGGATCAACACACCGCCAAGTTCAGTATTGGGTCCATCAGAAAATTCAGTCCGGCGGTTTAAGTGAAAGAGATCTTGAAAGAGGTCGACAGTTGGTTCTTCTTGCAGATAAACCTCGCAGAATACTTGGAAATTGCATATGTTGGACACAGAATTTGGTCCAATATCTTGAGGATGAAGTTGGAACCTGGCAAGAACATCCCGGAAATTTTTTGATCCGGGAGGACTGAAACCTCGAGCTAAATGTTGCAAGAACACAATCACTTCTCCGTCTTGAGGCTCAGGGGGGCACTCGGGGCCAGGAACTCGCCAATGGAGGACATTCTTTGAAGCTAAAGAGCCGGTGGTGACATATTCATTGATTTGCGTTTCTGTGATCTGAGACAGAACCCAGTTGCAAGCAGCAAATTGCTTCGTCATCTTACAAAGTCTGTAAAAGGAAAATGGACGGTTTACGATTGGCGGTTCATATGTGTTTGTCAAATGTTAAACCAGAAATTCAAGGTATACGTATGAAGTGAACCAGGCATGGTTGTTCAAAGACTAGATGGCGGTTTAAGAGAGGGCTAATGACATACGACGTATTATCAACACTAAAGGATAAACCGCCCTTTGGAGGCAGAACCCAAACTGAAAATTTGTTAAGTGTTGCGGAAACAAGTTTCATAAGATGGTGATATAATTTTGGATCTACCGTTGTTCAAAAGACAAATTTTTCTGAGCTTTACAATGGTG
The DNA here is from genome assembly GCF_056163025.1 of Triticum urartu. NCBI lineage: Eukaryota > Viridiplantae > Streptophyta > Magnoliopsida > Poales > Poaceae > Triticum > Triticum urartu. The sequence goes on along the minus strand of NC_141873.1, from coordinate 474,214,932 downwards.
TTAAACAGAACAGAGAAGATTCAGATAAGGATTTATACAGGAACAGTAAGATGTTGTAGTACGGCAGATTAAAGCTACAGATCCGGCCGCAAGGGGAAACTATCAGGCTTAGCTAGATTCAGTACGATGCTAAAGGAAAAGCAGAGGAAGGACTGATGAACACTGACAAACACCGAAGAAGCTTCGAAACCCTAATGCAGATTTAACAAATAACAGGAAGGAGTATGTACCAGGGACACGCAGTGGCGGAGTATCTTCAGAGATCTGGTACGAACAAGGTGATGCAGCGGCTTGGTTGGTGCGGACTGGAAGATCGACGACGACGGCAGCGGCGATGCTTGAGGTCTTTGGGTCGCGAGGAGGAAGACGATGCGGATTGGAAAGGGGGGAAATGGCAGGCGCCTCGGTCTTATTTATAAGGGAAGTGGGATAAAACAGCAGGCGCGAAAATCGAGGAGTCGGAAGCGGCAAATGAGGATGCAACTGTCGCCTCGATCTTCGGGAATTAATTAAAGAGAAGGGAATCTTTATAAATCTTTTTATACAGGGATGACGTCACAATGATTTACTGCGGTAACAGAAGATGACGTCATGGCGATTCACCAAAGTTCACAGGGAGAAGACAATATGGCGGTTTACGGGAATTGTCAGAAATTCAAGGATTGAAGATTGACATGAACAGGTTCAAATCAATCTGGGGCCTAATGTTGAGGATATAACCACTAAGGGTAAACCGCCCAGGAGGGGCCGGTTCACCTTCACCTATACTGAAGCCCAAGGAAACCTGGAAGATGGCGCTTTACGGATGAGGCTTAGAGGCCCAGAGCCCGCAGGCGATTTAGGGCCCATGATAGTAAACTTCCATGATTGTATAAACTTGCATTGTAAGATAAGAAAGAGGAGACCGAGGCGGACACTTGTATGAGCCAGCCTCGGGACTCTGTAGACCGGCCGGAGTCCTCCTGAGTATATAAAGGGGTGACCCGACGGCGGTTCAGGGACAGAGAACAACAACTCGAGAGCCAGACAAAGCAGGTTCGCTCCCTGGCCTTCGAAACCCTAGCAATACCAATCAAAACTATACGTAGGCTTTTACCTTCATCGAAGGGGCCGAACTAGTATAAAACTCCAGTGTCCCCTTGTCCGGTTTAACCCCTTCAAGCTAACCCGTAGCGATGGCACCGCGACTAAGTCCTTTCACGAGGACATCTGCCGTGACAATTCCACGACAGTACCTCCCTACTAAACTGATAGCAAGGCACACATCAGGTCTGGTACACAACATTGCATACATGATAGAACCTATGGCTGAAGCATAGGGAATGACTTTCATTTTCTCTCTATCTTCTGAAGTGGTCGGGCATTGAGTCTGACTCAACTTCACACCTTGTAACATAGGCAAGAACCCTTTCTTTGCTTGATCCATTTTGAACTTCTTCAAAACTTTATCAAGGTATGTGCTTTGTGAAAGTCCAATTAAACGTCTTGATCTATCTCTATAGATCTTGATGCCTAATATATAAGCAGCTTCACCGAGGTCTTTCATTGAAAAATTCTTATTCAAGTATCCTTTTATGCTATTCAGAAATTCAGTATCATTTCCGATCAGCAATATGTCATCCACATATAATATCAGAAATGTTATAGAGCTCCCACTCACTTTCTTGTAAATACAGGCTTCTCCAAAAGTCTATATAAAACCATATGCTTTGATCACACTATCAAAGCATATCTTCTAACTCCGAGAGGCTTGCACCAGTCCATAAATGGATCGTTGGAGCTTGCACACTTTGTTAGCACCTTTTGGATCGACAAAACCTTCTGGTTGCATCATATACAACTCTTCTTTAAGATATACATTAAGGAATGCAGTTTTGACATCCATTTGCCAAATTTCATAATCATAAAATGCGGAAATTGCTAACATGATTCGGACGGACTTAAGCATCGCTATGGGTGAGAAGGTCTCATCGTAGTCAACTCCTTGAACTTGTCGAAAACCTTTTGCAACAAGTCGAGCTTTGTAGACAGTAACATTATCGTCAGTGTTAGTCTTCTTCTTGAAGAACCATTTATTCTCTATGGCTTTCCGATCATCGGGCAAGTCAACCAAAGTCCACACTTTGTTCTCATACATGGATCCCATCTCAGATTTCATGGCCTCAAGCCATTATGCGAAATCTGGGCTCATCATCGCTTCCTCATAGTTCGTAGGCTCGTCGTGGTCAAGTAACATGACCTCCAGAACAGGATTACCGTACCACTCTGGTGCGGATCTTAATCTGGTAGACCTACGAGGTTCAGTAGAAACTTGATCAGAAGTTTCATGATCATCATCATTAGCTTCCTCACTTACTGGTGTAGGAATCACTGGAACTGATTTCTGTGATGAACTACTTTCCAATAAGGGAGTAGGTACGGTTACCTCATCAAGTTCTACTTTCCTCCCACTCACTTCTTTTGAGAGAAACTCCTTCTCTAGAAAGGATCCATTCTTAGCAAGGAATATCTTGCCTTCGGATCTGTGATAGAAGGTGTACCCAACAGTCTCCTTTGGGTATCCTATGAAGACACATTTCTCCGATTTGGGTTCGAGCTTATCAGGTTGAAGTTTTTTCACATAAGCATCGCAGCCCCAAACTTTAAGAAACGACAACTTGGGTTTCTTGCCAAACCACAATTCATAGGGTGTCGTCTCAACGGATTTTGATAGTGCCCTATTTAACGTGAATGCAGCCATCTCTAAAGCATAACCCCAAAACGGTAGCGGTAAATCAGTAAGAGACATCATAGATCGCATCATATCTAATAAAGTGCGGTTACGACGTTCGGACACACCATTACGCTGTGGTGTTCCAGGTGGCATGAGTTGCGAAACTATTCCGCATTGTTTCAAATGAAGACCAAACTCGTAACTCAAATATTCTCCTCCACGATTAGATCATAGAAACTTTATTTTCTTGTTACGATGATTTTCCACTTCACTCTGAAATTCTTTGAACTTTTCAAATGTTTCGGACTTATGTTTCATCAAGTAGATATACCCATACCTACTCAAATCATCTGTGAAAGTAAGAAAATAACGATACCCGCCGCGAGCATCAACACTCATCGGACCGCATACATCATTATGTATTATTTCCAACAAATCTGTTGCTCGCTCCATTGTTCCGGAGAACGGAGTCTTAGTCATCTTTCCCATGAGGCATGGTTCGCAAGCATCAATTGATTCTTAATAAAGTGATTCCAAAAGCACATCGGCATGGAGTTTCATCATGCGCTTTACACCAATATGACCTAACCGGTAGTGCCACAAATAAGTTGCACTATCATTATTAAACTTATATCTTTTGGCTTCAATACTATGAACATGTGTATCACTACTATCAAGATTTAGTATAAATAGACCACTCATCAAGGGTGCATGACCATAAAAGATATTACTCATATAAATAGAACAACCATTATTCTCTAATTTAAATGAATAACCGTCTCGCATCAAACAAGATCCAGATATAATGTTCATGCTCAACGCTGGCACCAAATAACAATTATTTAGGTCTAAAACTAATCCCGAAGGTAGATGTAGAGGTAGCGTGCCGACGATGATCACATCGACTTTGGAACCATTTCCCACACGCATCGTCACCTCGTCCTTAGCCAATCTTCGCTTAATCCGTAGCCCCTGTTTCGAGTTGCAAATATTAGCAACAGAACCAGTATCAAATACTCAGGCGCTACTATGAGCATTATTAAGGTACACATCAATAACATGTATATCAAATTTACCTTTAATTTTGCCATCCTTCTTCTCTACCAAACACTTGGGGAAGTTCCGCTTCCAGTGACCAGTCCCTTTGTAGTAGAAGCACTCAGTCTCAGGCTTAGGTCCAGACTTGGGCTTCTTCACTTGAGAAGCAACTTGCTTGCCGTTCTTCTTGAAGTTCCCCTTCTTCCCTTTACCCTTTTTCTTGAAACTGGTGGTCTTGTTGACCATCAACACTTGATGCTCCTTCTTGATTTCTACCTCCGCAGCCTTTAGCATTACGAAGAGCTCGGGAATTGTCTTATCCATCCCTTGCATATTATAGTTCATCGCGAAGCTCTTGTAGCTTGGTGGCAATTATTGAAGAACTCTGTCAATGACACTATCATCAGGAAGATTAACTCCCAGCTGAGTCAAGTGGTTGTGGTACCCAGACATTCTGAGTATATGTTTACCGACAGAACTATTATCCTCCATTTTGCAGTTGTAGAACTTATTGGAGACTTCATATTTCTCAATCCGGGAATTTGCTTCAAATATTCACTTCAACTCCTGGAATATATCATATGCTCCATGACGTTCAAAACATCGTTGAAGTCCCGGTTCTAAGCCGTAAAGCATGGCTCACTGAACTATCGAGTACTCATCAGCTTTGCTATGCCAGACGTTCATAACATCTTGTGTTGCTCCTACAGCGGGTTTGTCACCTAGCGGTGCTTCCAGAATGTAATTCTTCTGTGCAGCAATGAGGATAATCCTCAAGTTACGGACCCAGTCCGTGTAGTTGCTACCATCATCTTTCAACTTAGCTTTCTCTAGGAACGCATTAAAATTCAACGGAACAACAACACGGGCCGTCTATCTACAACAACATAGACATGCAAAATACTATCAGGTACTAAGTTCATGATAAATTAAAGTTCAATTAATCATATTACTTAAGAACTCCCACTTAGATAGACATCCCTCTAATCATCTAAGTGATCACGTGATCCATATCAACTAAACCATGTTCGATCATCACGTGAGATGGAGTAGTTTTCAATGGTGAACATCACTATGTTGATCATATCTACTATATGATTCACGCTCGACCTTTCAGTCTCAGTGTTCCGAGGCCATATCTGCATATGCTAGGCTCGTCAAGTTTAACCCGAGTATTCCGCATGTGCAAAACTGGCTTGCACCCATTGTATGTGAACGTAGAGCTTATCACACCCGGTCATCACGTGGTGTCTCGGCACGACGAACTGTAGCAACGGTGCATACTTAGGGAGAACACTTATACCTTGAAATTTAGTGAGAGATCATCTTATAATGCTACCTCCGAACTAGCAAAATAGGATGCATAAAGGATAAACATCACATGCAATCAATATAAGTGATATGATATGGCCATCATCATATTGTGCCTTTGATATCCATCTCCAAAGCACCGTCATGATCACCATCGTCACCGGCTTGACACCTTGATCTCCATCGAAGCATCGTTGTCGTCTCGCCAACTATTGCTTCTACGACTATCGCTACCGCTTAGTGATAAAGTAAAGCAATTATATGGCGATTGCATTTCATACAATAAAGCGACAACCATATGGCTCCTGCCAGTTGCCGATAACTATGTTACAAAACATGATCATCTCATACAATAAAATTTAGCATCATGTCTTGACCATATCACATCACAACAAGCCCTGCAAAAAGAAGTTAGACGTCTTCTACTTTGTTGTTGCAAGTTTTACGTGCCTGCTACGGGCTAAGCAAGAACCATTCTTACCTACGCATCAAAAACCACAACGCGGTATAGTGATTGCTTTTTTATCTTTAGAAAGAACCATGTTCATTGAATCTGATTCAACTAAAGTTGGAGAAACTGGCACCCACTAGCCACCTATGTGCGAAGCACGTCGGTAGAACCAGTCTCGCATAAGCGTACGCGTAATGTCGGTCTGAGCCGCTTCATCCGGCAATGCCGCTGAATCAAGAATCAACTAGTGAAGGCAAGCAATATGTATATTCCCACGCCCACAACTCCTTTGTGTTCTACTCATGCATATAACATCTACGCATAGACCTGGCTCGGATGCCACTGTTGGGGAAGGCAGTAATTTCAAAAAAAAATCCTACGCACACGCAAGATCCATCTAGGCTATGCATTGCAACGAGAAGGGAAGAGTGTTGTCCACGTACCCTTGTAGACCTTAAGCGGAAGCGTTATGACAACACGGTTGATGTAGTCGTACGCCTTCACGATCCGACCGATCCTAGCACCGAAGGTATGGCACCTCTGCGATCTGCACACGTTCAGCTCGGTGACGTTCCACGAACTCTAGATCCAGCTGAGTATCAAGGGAGAGCTTCGTCAGCACGACAACGTGATGACGGTGATGATGAAGTTACCGATGTAGGGCTTCGCCTAAGCACTACAACGATATGACCGAGGTGGAAATCTGTGGAGGGGCACCGCACATGGCTAAACAATCAACTTGTGTGTCTATGGGGTGCCCCCCTCCCCCGTATAGGAGTGGAGGAGGGGGAGGGCCGGCCCTCTATGGCGCGCCCAAGGGGGAGTCCTACTCCCGGTGGGAGTAGGATTTCCCCTTTCCCTTGTTGGAGTAGGAGAGAAGGAAGGGGGAGAGAGAGGGAAGGAAGGGGGCCGCCCCCACCCAATTCGGATTGGGCTTGGGGGGCGCCCTCCACCTTGGCCGCCTCCTCCTCTCTCCCACTAAGGCCCATTAAGGCCCATACACTCCCCGGGGGGTTCCGGTAACCCCCCCGTACTCCGGTAAATGCCCGAACTCACCCGGAACCATTTCGGTGTCCAAACATAGCCTTTCAATATATCGATCCTTATGTCTCGACCATTTCAAGACTCCTTGCCATGTCCGTGATTATATATGGGACTCCGAACTACCTTCAGTACATCAAAACGCATAAACTCATAATACCGATCGTCACCGAACGTTAAGCGTGCGGACCCTACGGGTTCGAGAACTATGTAGACATGACCGAGACTCGCCTCCGGTCAGTAACCAATAGCGGAACCTAGATGCTCATATTGGTTCCTACATATTCTACGAATATATTTATCGGTCAAACCGCATAACAACATACGTTGTTCCCTTTGTCATCGGTATGTTACTTACCCGAGATTCGATCGTCGGTATCTCAATACCTAGTTCAATCTCGTTACCGGCAAGTCTCTTTACTCGTTCTGTAATGCAACATCCCGTAACTAACTCATTAGTCACATTGCTTGCAAAGCTTATAGTGATGTGCATTACCGAGAGGGCCTAGAGATACCTCTCCGATACACGGAGTGACAAATCATATCTCGATCTGTGCCAACTCAACAAACACCATCGGAGACACCTGTAGAGCATCTTTATAGTCACCCAGTTATGTTGTGATGTTTGATAGCACACTAAGTGTTCCTCCGGTATTCGGGAGTTGCATAATCTCATAGTCATAGGGACGTGTATAAGTTATGGAGAAAGCAATGGCAACAAACTAAACGATCAAAGTGCTGAGCTAACAGATGGGTCAAGTCAATCACATCATTCTCTAATGATGTGATCTCGTTCATCAAATGACAACTCTTTATCCATGGCTACGAAACTTAACCATCTTTGATTAACGAGCTAGTCAAGTAGAGGCATACTAGTGACACTCTGTTTGTCTATGTATTCACACATGTACTAAGTTTTCGGTTAATACAATTCTAGCATGAATAATAAACATTTATCATGATATAAGGAAATATAAATAACAACTTTATTATTGCCTCTAGGACATATTTCCTTCACTGGGCTGGGGTCAATTGACTACGATGATCTTGGCCCAAAACCTTGCACATGTTGCCCAGAAAAAACATGGCCTAAGTGATTAAAGCAATTTGACCCTAGCGGCCCAACCCATACAGCCAGACCACCATTTTTCATAGGCACAGAAAAGTAGAAAACGGGAATAGCCCATTATCGAACAAGGATTGCCTCATCGCTAGCCTGGATGATCGCTTGGTGAGTTTATTAAAAAAAACATTGTAGACATGTTAGTTAATACGATTTGCACATTTTTAGCCATAGCTTCTTTGTTTTTGAGGGGATACATTAGTGCTAGTTGTATGTTGACCTCGTGGGCCTTTTTTCCTCGCTTCGCCCCGATGGGCACCACCACAGGCACACACACGCACATGGAGACCACCAACGACGACGAGCTCATGCACCATCTCGTCATCCCTCGCTCGCAAACGACAACTCCGACGACAGGTGCGAGGGGCGGGGGGCGGTGGGGTCGGGTGACGCTGCAGTTGTGGGAGGAGGGCAAAGAAGTGCGGCGGCGTGACAGACATAGCTGGCTGGCCATATCCCCTCAGCTCGCCCTCCCATTGTGCGACCCCAGACAGGTTCGAGTTGGTCGGCCTTTCTTCGTCGTGGGCATGATGTGAGAGATTTAGGGGCAATTTTTTATGGCGAACGCTAGGCGCCGGCGCACCGGCCGAAAGTTTCGGCCGGTCCCGCCCCAGTCGTTTGATGTGAGCCGCTTGGCCAATGGATCTGGGCAAAAAAACTATTCGCCCATGTCTTCTTCCTTGGGCTGGATCTGCAACTCCCGCTCAGGATCCTCGTCGGCGCGCCTGCAATCCCCACCGATGGCCGTCCTCGTCGCTGGCCGTCCTTGTGGTCGGTCCCCACCCTCACCGGTCGTCCTCATGGTCGGACCCCACCCTCGCCGGCCGTTCTCGCCATTGAATGGATGTAGTCAGAAACTACCTCAATCCATCCAACAGCTGCGCCTGCGGTTGCAGCTCCACCGGCGACGGCTATAGCTCCCCTCTGGTTGTAGCTCCATCGCCCCCCCTCGCCGCTCGTTGCACGGAATTGCGTCGGCGACAACCACCAGTCAGTCAACGTCGTTGAATGGATGTAGCAAAAAACTTCACCGGTAGTAGCAAAAAAAACTACGGATGCAACAAAAATCAAACACCGTCGCCGTCTTCGCGAGGTCGCAACTCCGCCTTACATGGATGTAACAAAAAACTTCAGCGGTGGTAGCAAAAATCTACTACGGTTGCAGCAAAAATCGTCGTTGTCATCGTTGCGAGGTCGCAGCTCCGCCTGATGGATGTAGCAAAAAACTTCGCTAGTAGTAACAAAATCCAACTACGATTGCAGCTTCTCTTTGTTGCGCAGTTCCTTTGAAACTTTTCTTTCTATGGTTGAAGCTTTTTTCAACAGCCGTTGACGCTGTTCTAGATGACGGTTGCAACACTAGTATACGCGAGTGCATCCAGCCATAGCGGCCGGCGAGGGAGTGCCTGGACGCCGGCGATGGAGGTCGTGGTCGGCCAGTCGCAGCCCAGGAGGGAGGAGGGGGGAGGGGGAGAGGAGAGGGAATGTGCCCGCATGAAGGCTGGAGGTAAGGGATGGATCTGGCCATGGCGGCAGGCAGCCATGCCGGCCGACGAGGGGTGCCTGGCCGCCGGCGATGGAGGTCGTGGTGGCTCAGTCGCAGCCCGGGAGGAGAGGGGGGAGGGGATCCGCGTCCATGAAGGCTGGAGGTAGACATGAGAGAGCGAGCGTGATGGAGAGACCGGTGGAATTTTCAGCCGGTGCACCGGCTTTAAACGTTTCCCCTTTTTTATAGAATCTGATAGGCGGGTTCCACATGTCAAAACAGCCAGTGTAACGGTCAAAGCTAACAAGGTCGACTGTTGTGCCACATCGGTGCATACGAGTGGGCCATCCCTGTCATAATAATTGGGTTAAACCGGTCAAAACGGTCACTACCAACAAGTGGTTGTCTTTAGCACAAAAGTGGTAGATGGGGGGAGCTTGTAGTTTTCCGGGACACATACACGCACTGTGCTAGTTTTTGGTTAAATACCCATTTAAAGAAACTTTGATTTTAAGTATAATGGCTCATGGTTTGACGACCTTAACAAAACGGAATAGAAACACATGTTTGAGAGAGAAAGCGTAACCAGCTAATAGACCGCATGATGGCGCGGTACAGAACGCACGCTCGCCAAACCATGATTACATCAGGCTATGATCACGTCCCACGGGCAAGCCAAAGAGAGAGACGCTGCCACTTAAACCACTACCATTCCGATCTAATCATGTGCCGCCGACCGGTCGCTGGAGTGGCCACCCCAACCCAACCTCCCTCTCCATTCGGCTAATCCGGTCAGACGGCACCCCAGTTTGAAAGTTCTTCTTTTGCACGGGCCCGATCGAGGCCTCCGAATTGACAAGAATTTGATGCATTGGAGTGTTTAGGGCATCTCCAACCATTCGGCCCCACAGGGCGCCTAAATAGAGCGGCCTGGTACGTGCCGGCACTAGTTCGGTCCCTGGGGGCGACCTAGCTCCCAGTCACGCCCCCAAACGCCGGTTTCAGAATGCGGGAAATTTAAACTTGTCGTTTCCGCTTTCAAAAGACGCCACAAATCCGGCGATCGGACGTAGTCTGGCGTTACAAAAGACAAGCACGCCGCAAGTTCGCGTGCGCAATGATTCACTCGGCGGGGTCGGCTCCAGGCGTTGGCGGAGTCGGCGTGCGCGGGCTCGGCGGTGTCGGAGCTGCTTCGGTGCTGGGCTGTGTGGGCACGGCTTCGGCACTGCTGGGCGGCGATGTAGAAGCGTCGTTCGGGCTTGGCGTCCGTGTGGTCGTGGGCGCGGGAGCTTGCGTCGTCGGCGTTGACGTCTGCATCTGGTTCAGGATGAGGCTGCGCTCCGCCATGTACCACGCCCTGAGCTGCTCGTCGTCGCTCTGGAGCATGTCCGCCCCACCCATCAGAAAAGCCATGTCGGTGTTCCTCTTCTTCGCGGCGACGTTCGTCCGGAGCAGGTCGAGCTTGATGGCGTTGTTCTTCATCAGCGACGACCACCGTGCCTCGGTCTTCTCTTCATGTAGGACGGTCCGGGCCTGGGCGTCGGTGAGGCAATGCTCGATGGACTCCTGCACTCATGCGGTTGCCGCGTCGGCGTTTTTCCCCTTCTTTGCCAATTTGTGGCCGTTCGGCCGCCCCTCTGACGCGCCCGGAGTCGTCGCGTCCGGCTTGTATGTCTCCTTGGCCTTGTCGAGGGCACGTGGACTTCCGCCCACTTCTCGCACTTGTCAATGCGCTTGTAGACGTGGAGGTGTTTGAAGTCGGCGTCTTGGTTGTCGCGCCGATACATGATGAACATACGCAGCAGCTGCGCGGAGGAACAAACAATTGGCGGGCGGCGGGCGTAGACGACGAAGAGATGCGGGCGAACGGCGTGCGTACCTGATTCTCAACGCTGGCGCCGCTCTCCGGGCGAGCCGCGACCTCCTCGACGATTCCATGCCATTTGTTGCACGCCAACTGGATATGGCCCCAATGGTTCGCCATCGCCTTGGAGCGGCGCTGCATGTAGACGCCTATGAAGTACGGATCGACGAGTTTCCGCTCGTCGAACTCGGCCTTGATGCGGTCCCAGTACGTCTCCAAGCTCTGGTTCGCGCTGGTGGTCGGGTCGAGGCAGACGACTTTCCATGCTTCGGCGAGGCATTCCTCCTCCTTGGACGTCGACTTGATGCGCGGTTCGCCTGACCTAGCCGCCCGCCCCTTCGTCGGAACAGGAGCCGGCTCCTCCTCCTCCTCCTCCTCGTCCTCCTCCTCGGGTTCCTGCGCTTCGTGCGCGTCCTCGCCGTAGACGTAGCCGAGCTCGGCCTCCATGTCGCCGCTGAGATCCACTACCTCGTCCTGGGTGGCGAACCCGGAAGACGCGGCGGCCGCGGTCGATCCTGTCGCGATGATGTCGTCCATGTCGGCTCCTATGTCATCGGTGTCGCCGAGGTGCGAGAAGGGCAGCGGTCCACGGCGGAGATGGGGCGTCGGTGTGGACGCGTAGTCGGCGGGCGGCGAGTAGTTGTATGGAGGGTATTGCATGCCGACGAAGGCGGGCGAGGGTGTGCGCGTCGCGGGGTGGCCATGGGGGAAGGTCACGTTTGGGTTGAACCCACCGTGCGCGTCGCCGTCGGCGTAGCCGGGCGACGACGAACCCCATGGAAATTCGACGCCTTGCTGTCCTCAGGGCGCATACTGGGCGTGGCTGACGACAGGTGGATTCATCATCCCCGCCTGGTCGACAGAGGAAGACGCCGCCGCGCGCGCCGCGTTGTCGCGGGCCTTTTTGGCAATGGCCCTGTTTCGCCGGTCGGCGATGACTGCGTCGCGCCGCTGAACTTCCACCCTCCACTCAGCGTTCGACAGGCCTGGTGGCTTCGATGGCGGCGCCCTCGGCTTCCTCTGCTTCGGCTAGGTCACGGTGCCAGTCGCGGTTGCCGCCGCGCGCGGCATGGCGTACTTCTTCGGCGGCATGGCGGCGACTGGAAGGCGAGCGGGAGGGGGTTTGGCGGGAGAAAGGGAGGAAATGGCGGGAGGAAGACGAGCGAGTGGGAGAGATGCGAGGGAAAAGCGTCAAGAAACGGCGGGAAAAGACCCTCGGGTCGCCGCCAGGGCGGACCCACACGCCTTTTTCGCTTGTGCCGGCTCCCCAAGCGCCTCCCAGAGCGCCGAGTTCGGCCTGGGTGCGCCGGCACTAGTTTTGGTCCGAGCCGGCGAAAAACGGGCTTCTGAGGACGTGACTGGGCCGTTTTTTTAACGCCGGCACGACAAAATCATTTAAGAAGGGCCTGTTGGAGACGCGACTGGAGATACCCTTACCCTGTCAACGTTGCAACACTCCATGGCGACAGTACTTTTGCCCTGGAGACCGACGGCTTCCGGCTTCTGTCGGCCCGGTCGATCCCCCGGCCCGCACGGCGCCACGACCGCCAACGACCAAAGCGGCGCGTGAGGAGGCCCGGGCCAGGCCACACTGATGGCACCGCGCGTCGTTTCCCGGCCGCGCCTCGTGCCCGCGGCGCCGCTATTGGCCGCTTTCCGCCGCGCGCGCGTGCGCCCAACGAGCTACGTTACGCGCCCACATGGGCTACGCAGTGCACGACGACGCACGCATGCGACGGCCCGCCGGAGAGCCCCACCACCACCGCCGCTGCAACTGCAACTGCAACACGAGGTGGGCGCCGCCGCTACGTGGCCACTGGATATCACGCCCGTGAGCAGTGAGCTCGCCTGTCTACTCCTGCCTGCCGACCTGCCGGCCCAGATTCTGGTGTGGACGCGACGGGCCGACCCGACGCGCCGAGCCGTCGTGTCTCGCACGGAGGTCGCGTCTCCGGCTCACGTCGCGCGCCACCGGCCCGGCGCGCCCCGAAAAGGATTTTTCGGGCATGTGGCAAATCACACCAGCACCACCATGGTCCATGGCACCGTTGCTTCGCTGTACTGCCGCTCTGTTTTGTTTATCCCGGGCGTGTGTTTGCCTTAGCTTGCATCGGAAACGGAAATGGTTTAAGAAACCCAGCGCGAGCGAATCTTGTGAAGGGGAGCATGCGCCGTGTGCTTGGCCATTGTTAATCACCTTCTATATTGCTCGTGGAAGATGGCATCTCGCGGTCGTGCGTACAACCTGTATGTAGCCTTGTCCGTTTTCGTTATCATTAGTCCAACAGCGCCGCCAGAGTAAACAAATGAAGCAATCTGACCCTGGAGGGAATACTAAAGAAAACCGCCGGATCTATGAAAGATTCCCTCTTTCCCTCAGAGAAAGCAAATTAAAAGAGAGAATGTTTTTTATACTTATCAGACTGAGCTCATTACTCTGTATATATAGCACTTACGTGTCGAGCAACCGGCCACTTTATCTCTGACGGACTTGTAATCATAGTTTAAAAAACCGAACCGGCGAAGCTGGCGGTTCAGGTTTTTATTGGTCGGACCGCCGGTTTGATTCGATTTTCTAAGCAATAAAAAAATACATATTTTTTATCAATATATACACCAACTAATAGATAAAAAAATGTGTAATCAGAGGTGACCGTCGAGTGTCTTGGTCATCCTGCTCGGCTGCTCCTGGTCTGGAGTCTAGAATGAAGGGAGGCAACCGGAGGGAAGCCTGGTCGATTTAACTGGAGCGGAGGGAGATCAAAATTGTACGGACCAGTCTAACCAGGTGGCGACAGCCCCTCTCCCCAACCGGAATAGGGGTGGTGCGGATGGCGGGACGTGGAAGTGGCAGCGTGGGCTGGTGGCCTGGTGCTGCCTCGCGGAGCGGCAAGGGGGAAGTGGCGTCGCCACGCCATGGTGCCAAGCAAGGGTTGCGTCGGAGGGGGCGTCGACGCCCAATAGGGTTTGTCCATAGATAAAATCGAGAGAAAATGTTCGTAAAATGGCTGGGCCCCTACTAAAAGAGGGGGTTTCTTCCTTTTCTGATTCTATCCCCAGCCTGTTGGATGAAAACGAGTTGATTGAGGGGATTTTTTGGAAACTACATCGAACCGACCGGTTTTCTATGAACCGCCCGGTTCATTGGTTTTCCAAAAAACGGCCGGTTCGACCGGTTCGATTGCTCGAGTGGTCCGCTGCACTTTAAAACCCACAAGGATAACTTGTTCTGGTTATTTCGTCCGCTTTTTTAAACTATACTTGTAATTAGCCATAAGTTATGCATAGGTCTTCTCTTTGTTAGTGCATGGGTGAGTTTCTTCACCAATCACCACACCGCAGCAACCCTTAAAATGCGGGCGCACACAAACTTCTTTCGCAATGACGTCACCGTTGATAAAGCCAAAGGAGGGGGGGTGAAATTATATATTAAAAATCAACTTTGAACCAAAACATAAGCAACTTTCAAGCTAGAAAAAAAATTAACTTTGAACCAAAACATAAGCTACTTTCAAGCTAGAAAAAAAATCAACTACAAACATAGCATTTGCTAGTTTCATCTCATGTGAAATGGAATTCCAACCTCCAACCTAATATAAATTGACATTCTACCCATAAAAGAAGTCAACTTAACCCGCCTAGATTAAACTTCAACACAATATAATCATATTTTTACTCATAACATCCAATATTCTACCTACAGAACCGATTTCTCAACCAATATCAACTCGATATTCATATTGAATAGTATGTACACCAATTTTCAACTTGGAACTAAAGATAAACAATGAGCAACTACCCTATATCATCTCGCAGCCATGAGAAGGTGCGACAATGTCTTTGGCGAACTTGATCGCGCCTTTTTGACATGTAAGCCATAGGTGGCATGTGCGGAAACCACGACGATGCTCGTGCCGCAACTAGATGGCAAAACCCTAGCCCCATGACGGAAAGGTGCTACACAACATACGCATGAAGGTGGTCATGCATCTGCTCCTGAAGGTTGTTGGACGCCACACTAGATGTGGGAAGAGAAGCTTTGTTAGTCCCGACAGTCGGTGGGGAGGAAAAAGGGAAAGAAAGTGTGTCGGGTAGATGGTGGCACTTCGTAGCAAGAAAGCAGCGTTGACATGGTCGAAGACATAACATTTTTTTTATTCTTGCCCGAGTTTACCCTACCAAAAATTTGAGTATAGGCAAAATTATTAGGTCGGCGTTTTGCTTGACCGTGAGTCAACCAAATTTGGCTAGAGAAAATAAACTAGAGTTGCTAAAGGAGCATTGTCATAAAAGAATTGGAAATCGGCCAAACAAGGACCAATGTTTTGGCCATTTCGAGAAATTTGGTAGGGCAGACAATGATGGCAATCAAAAAATATTTTGATTTTGTATCTCGCGTACTTCGAATTTGCGATGTGGAAACTAGCGAGATCTAGAGGCTTGTGAACGGTTGCAAGGATGGATTGTGGCGGATCACATGTGATCGGAGCTACATAAACTTTGTAGTGTATATTCCCTTATGTCTTTTCTTAAAAAAATATTCCCTTCTGTCTTAATACAGGAGGCACGGAATGCTCTTGCGTGTTTTTTCTATAAAAAAAAGTGGTAAAAATGAGACAAGTAAAAGGTTAAGGGAGGGAATAACCATTCTTTTACATAAAAAACACCCATTTCCATCTAATTTTGAGCATTGATTGGCAGGGACAACCGCAGCTGGACGGTCGTACGTACGCGAATGTGATACCGAACACATGTGACGAATATGAACTACAGTAGTACTCCCACGACTGTATACCCTCCCCTTCCCTACCAAACAAAACGTGCTCCCCACCTCGCCCGTGTCTGTCTGCATGAGAAGCGAAACGTTGGGGGGCCGGGGGATGATAAATGAATGGATTGGCAGACGACTGCAGCACATGCGTGGCCATCGCACAGCAGCGATTCGTTGGCAAGGCGTCCGGAAGAACGGTCTCGTGCATGGCACTTGGAAAGGTAGGATCCGATCCAACAGTTGCAGTCGCACGAGGCCCCCGGCACATGTGCATTGCCCCCCCTTCCACTCGAGTCTCATCGTAGTAGCACGTACTTATCCTTGTGCTGAAATGAGTTTCTCAATTTTCTTTTCCTGGATTTGCTAATTCTCATCTTTCATTTAAAAAGATCAACATCTACTATCATATATCATAGGTACAAAGCATCTTAACTATAATAAAACTACATCGATATTCCGAGACCACCGAAGAACCATTAATGCTGCCAGAACGAGCCGCCGATGCGTCGCTGTCGCCGTTCCTCTATCGAAGCCGGGTTGACCTTGTCGATGACAGATGGAAAGTGTTTGTGGACATGCCCCTAGGACCAGCGTACTGGAGCCGCAGTCATCGTCGTTGAACCCTCGAATAAATCTGAACCACCTGACACTAAACGTCGTCACACGACGAGAAACTCTAACCTCACTGCTCCAGAAAGATGACATGAATCTATACCGGAGCTCCGTCAACTACATCCAGATGGACGAACTCAAGGAGGATCGAAAACCGAACTCAAGAAGGGGAGAGTTTACCCTAACCCTAAAATAGATTGAATTACCGAGGCATGTCTTTTTTATTTAATAAGATTAATCCAATAATGTAAGAGTTAAATGAGACTTTGTTAGTTCTCATCTAGATGAGGATTAGCAAATCCCAAAAGTTTATCATCTCAATCACACACATTGTTTATCCTCTGGCAACGCACAATTCTCTTCCTCTGCATAATCGAACAACAATAGTACACTGCAATTCATTCAATCAATGGCCGACCACCTCTCAATAATTGAATCGATGCTGTCCATAACTAGAAAATCCACGCTGAAGAACATCTGTTCTCTAACTTTGCATCGGATGGGAAATCTGTCATCAATAATGGCATCGGAGGTTGGGGCACGAACTTGTGCGTTGAACTTGGAAAGATCTCCGGCGGCTGCACCGTTGGCCCAAGTCGCACCCGAGGAAAGGTCACTTAGCTTTAGCCTAATCCGCTCTTACGATGGTACTCATTCCTTCCAGCGCACTCACCAAGCTGGGTGCTGCCATTGACTCTCGAGCAGGAGTGGATTACAACAAGTTTGCGTGCGCCCGATCACATCCGATGTGCGGTCGCAAAGCAAAGATGAAACGAATAGATCCATCCATCCCGTGCGGCTGACGGCGACGTTTTGACTAAGTAAAAAAAAAAGTTACTGTATAAACCTAGCCGCGCGCACGTGCTCGCCGGCGCACTTTGACCGGCACCCCCCCGGCGAACGTGGCGGTGAGCCCCGGCGCGAACTTGGGCCGCCGCGAGCTCCGCCCCACCGTCTCGATGTCGAAGCCCTGGACCACGGCCACGATGGCGGCCTTCATCTCCATGATGGCCAGCTCCTTGCCAATGCAGACGCGCACGCCGCCCTGGAACACCGGGTACCGGTACGGGCTCTCCGGCACGAACTGGCTGTCCCGGAGCCACCTCTCCGGCCGGAACTCGGCGCAGTCGGGCCCCCACACGGACTCCATCCGCCCCATGGCGTACGCGTGGTAGGTCACCCGGGTGCCCTTGGCCACGGGCGTGCCGTCCGGGAGCGTGTCCTCCCCGGCCGCGAACTTGGAGTCGAACTGCACCGGCGGGAACAGCCGCATGCACTCGTACAGGGCCGCGTGCACGTAGTGCATGTCCTTGAGATTCTCGGAGGAGGCGATCGCGGGGTGGTCGTCGACGTCTCTCCCTCCGGCGGTGACGCGGGAGACCTCGTCCCGGATCGCGTCGGCGACGTGGGGGTGGTCGGAGAGGAGCAGGAAGAAGGCGGTGAGAGCAGAGGCGACGGTGTCGCGCCCGGCCAGCAGGAAGCTCACGACGATGTCGCGGAGGTACTTGTCGTCGTTGATGGAGCCCATGAAGCGCGACAGGAGGTCGTCGCCCGAGGCAGTAGCGGAGCCGAGCTTGCGGCGCTGCCGGATGACCTCGGCGGCAAGATCGTCGACGAGGCCGATCGCGTCGCGGAGCTCCCGCTCATCCCCTATGTTGAGCAACCGCTTAAGCTTCCAGACCACGTGCATGGGCGCCGTCGCTCGCCGCGCCGAGAGCATCGACGCCGTGTCGAAAGCGTCGGCGAACGCCGACATAGGCAGGGACAGCTCGAGGCAGCCGGGGTCGAGGCCGAAGGAGATCTTGCATATGCAGTCGAAAGCGAAGCGGCGGAACACGTCCTGCAGGTCGAGCAGCTTCTCCTGGCCACCCTGTTCAGCGGAAGCAGAGTGGAGCAGAGGAATGAGGCGGCACCTCAGCTCGGAGGCAACGACGCTGGCCGTGAAGGCGCGGATCGCCGGGGACGCGAGCTCGGCGGCGGCGAGCTTGCGCTGGAAGAGCCAGGAGTCGCCGTCGACGTTGAATATGCCGCGGCCGAGGAAGTCGGCGAGGATGGCGGAGAAGGGCGCGCCCTTGGGGTAGTTGTCGAACCGGCCGCGGAGCATGTGCTCGACGGTGGCCGGGTTGGCGGTGAGCACGTTGCCGAGGACGTGCACGTGCACGGTCCGCCCGGGCTCGCGGCGCAGCAGGTGGGCGAACCAGTCGCAGAGGTTGTCGAACTCGCCCGTCCACGACGCCGTCAGGTAGGCCTCGCACACCGCGCACGCGCACCACCACGGCGGCCGCAGCCGCATGGAGCCCAGGAGCACGGCGAGGGCCAGCGTGCACACGGCCGAGGCGAAGAAGACGGCGGCCACCGGGCTCGCCAGGGCGTGCGCCGCGACGTGACACGTGGTCGAACCCGCGCCCGCGCCCGCGACCATGAGGAAGAACATCGATCGGGGCTTTCCCGAGCTCCTTTCGCGCGCGTGCGCTCGGCTCTGCTTTTATGGTAGTGTGTGCGTGTGCGTGCGCGTTTGGCGTTGTGGCTGCGCCCGCGGCGTTTTATATACCGGACCGACTGTACGTCACGTACCTGAAATGTTTTCATCCATCCATCAGTCACTTATACAGGAACTGCTAGATCATAATCCAACGGTTCAAAACAGATTCACTTCATCTTCAACCTCCATTCCTTCTTTCCCCTCCCGACCCCCAAGCCTACCCCGCCCTAACCGCCGGCCTCCACCACCCGCGGCCGGTTGGCGCTACCGCGCACCGCTTCACCGCCCCGTCCTCCCCTCGACCTCCTCCCACCGTCGTTGCTGGTCGCAGCCCCGACCATCCCTCTGAGCCCGGCACCACCCATGAAAACCTCCGACAACCCCCTAGCTCCCACCCCTAAGATAGATAATGGGGCCATTACTTCAAACTAAGATAGATGGTGGGACTAGTTCTTCTCCGACAAGATCTGGTCAAGAGGGAAGGAAGAAGGAGAAGGAAGGAAGAAGAGAAAAGGTGACTGACGGGAGAAGAAATTTCAGGCACAGAGAAATAGCAAATCCGTTTTGGAGGTCAAGGCCTTCATTTTAGAGGAAGAAAAACAAAATTGAATATGGTTTAGGTGATGTGGTGCTTACTTGTCTTCCACACAACCTCATCATCATCCAACCAATGCAGAAAAATAACCCAAAATGGATATTCTAAAATTGAAGTCTTCCAAGACAATATGAATTTCAAAATATCAGAACTTTGGTTAAATAAATTCGATTTCATATACACTAAGGGATATAATAATTGTTCTTCCATTGAAATTTTTGTTAGATGTACTCCTATAAACAATCCAGAGTACTTTCACATCATACGTGTTTCTAAAAGTTCATGTGGTTTTATGAAGAAAAAACTGGTCTACGGATTTTGCTAATAGTGTGTGACAGATAAAATATACAGGCGTGCCAATATACTTTTGTATAGAGAATAATAAAGAACCAAAACATAAATCAAATAACTCTATATTTGTTATTTTTTCGAGAACTATAGTGAACTATATTTGTCTAGGTGAATGCATCACATTGCACCATTATGTCCAAATCTGCGACTGTGTGGTTTCAAGTTCCTGGAGTCTCATAAGACAATCTCCTTACTTAAATATATACAATAATGAGTTCCATGGAAACCTAAGTGGTTATCTTGAAGTCTATGTACCCTATTCTATAAATGTGCATAATACAAAATATGAATGTCTCAAAGCCTAGGTTGCCCCAAAATATTGTATTTATCCGAGCTCACGTGATTCCAGTAAACAGATAGAATACCCTCCTCAGATCATTCGAAAGTGATTTTGATAATTCCAAAAATGGTTAAGGCGATGTGGTGCTTATGTGCCTTCCACGCCACCTCAACATCATCCAAACAATGTAGGAAAGTGATTTTGCTAATAGTGTGTGACAGATAAAATATACAGGCGTGCCAATATACTTTTGTATAGAGAATAATAAAGAACCAAAACATAAATCAAATAACTCTATATTTGTTATTTTTTTCGAGAACTATAGTGAACTATATTTGTCTAGGTGAATGCATCACATTGCACCATTATGTCCAAATCTGCGACTGTGTGGTTTCAAGTTCCTGGAGTCTCATAAGACAATCTCCTTACTTAAATATAGGGGTGGAAAGTGGTAGCGGATAATCCGAAATATCCGATATTCGTATTCGAGAAAATGCCTATTCGTATCCGAAACATCCGCATCCGAACCAAAATGGAAATGGAAATTATCCGTATCCGAATTTATTACACAAATAAAAAATAAAATATGGTAGGAGATTTTGACACAAATATGGATATGGAAGTGGATATATCCGTATTCGAATAAGATTATGGGGGGTAATTTTTAAAATTCTAGGCCCAATATTCCAATTATCCAACATAAAAGCCAAATAAGTGGTCAAATTTTACTCTTTATATGATTAAACTTATAAATTATTATGCATTACAATAGTATTTATTCATAAACCTATTTATCATTGACTTATTGTATGTCACAAGTTGATTATTTTAGGTCACATAGCTATCGACTAATTTACTTAAGCAATATGTTGATATTATTCGTATCCGTTCTGAATCAAGAAAATATCCAATACGTATCCGTATTCGAATAATATCCGAGCCGCATCCGTATCCGATAACATCCGTATTCGGATTCGTATTCGTTTTGAAAATATGAAAATGGAAGTGGTAAGAGCACTATCCGATCCGCATCCGATCCGTTTCCACCCCTACTTAAATATATACAATAATGAGTTTCATGGAAACCTAAGTGGTTATCTTGAAGTCTATGTACCCTATTCTATAAATGTGCATAATACAAAATATGAATGTCTCAAAGCCTAGGTTGCCCCAAAACATTGTATTTATCCGAGCTCGCGTGATTCCAGTAAACAGATAGAATACCCTCCTCCGATCATTCGAAAGTGATTTTGATAATTCCAAAAATGGTTAAGGCGATGTGGTGCTTATGTGCCTTCCACGCCACCTCAACATCATCCAAACAATGTAGGAAAAAGCAAAAAAAAAGATTTTCCAAAATTCAAGTTTTTTAAGAAGAAAGAATTTTTTAAAAAATCATAATTTTAGTTAACTAAATTTTATTATTAGAATTATTGAGGTATCTCCCCTTGAGGTTTTCTTTAAACGTAATTGTCCACAATTCAGAGTACTATAAAAAATACGTGTTTTCCAGATTTTATGTGGTCTTATGAAAACATGCGCGTGCACACACACACACACAACGGTCTAGGGACTTTGCTATTAGTGTGATACATAAAATATATCGATGTGTTAGTATATGCTTGTATACAACATAAGTAAATGAAAACACAAAATAGAAAAAACTATATTAACCCATTCTTTCCGAGAATAATAGTGAATATGTTCCGCATCAATGCATCACATTGGCATTGAGTCTGACTGAAATTTGCAATTTTGCGGTACGAGTTTCTAGAGTCCATAATACAATCTCGTTAATTACATATAGAATGAGCCTCGCTGAAAACATCATATTAAATTTTGTTGATGGTCAATCTTGAAGTCTATATACTATGTTCTCCAAATGCACATAGATAATGCAAACAGCAATGTGTCAAAATGCAGGCCGGCCAACAATATGTATTTTTCTGGCCTTATATGTCGTGAGCTGAAAATGTAGGATGAAATAAGAAGTGTTCGGCCTCGCCGGCCAAAAAATAAGTTCAGCTTCATCGGCCATGGAAGTGTGATCATGACTCCATACCGGCTGGATCTCCTACACCATAGTTAGTGGCGGACAGATGAACAATTCAAAATTGTGGGAATCAAGTTGTTGTACATAAATAAGAAATTGTACGCACATGTGGACTGACACCGTCTCCAGGCATGGGGGGAATGAAAAAAATAATGACAAAGGTGAGTGTCTTTCCTAAATCAGAATTCAATGTAAATCTAGCACATGGCAAAAACATGTGTGAAATAAATTTTCTTTCTCCTAAATAGTGGAAAACTCCACATATGGCGTCGGTGCTCTGAACTTGCATGCGGCTTCTCCCTAAAAAAAATCTTGTGTAGTGCCCATAATAAATCATTGAAGCATGCATGTGGTTTTTTGGTTTGGAAACCTGACATGTTAAAAACACAAATTTATCAATGCACAAATAAGTGTCTATATAATATGAGAAAAATATACGAGTTCTCTCGTAAACAAATACACTTGTCATAAAAATGGAGCTTTTTTTTTGTTTTTTACAGAAGAAATTCCACAATTTAAATATATGGATTGATGAAACTATTACCGGTAGTTTCATATATATTATATATCAAAGCATGATATGAAAGATAAAATTATTCAGAAATGTTATACACATTCTAAAAAGAACAAAACACTCGATCGTTCACTTGGTAGACCATCTTTTATTAGTAAATAACAATTGTTGTGCACATAATCATACACAAATAGATTGTACTGGTTAGATATATCATTGTCTATAAACAAACCAAATACACTAGATCTTCATAATTATACATAAACAGATAATAATCATTGGGTCTATATAACCGTACCTAAACACTGCATAACTACAACTAAAACAAATCATAACCGGGAGATCTGCGCATCTAATCATTATAATTGCACTTAAGAAATATGGCTAGAAAATTATTTATAAGTCCATATGTCAATATTAGTTAAACTATACTAATCTAATGTAAGACATGTTATATTAGATGGACAGATACACGATTGGAACCTTGTAAAAAAAGTTATAGCCAATAAAAGTATTTATCTTACTATCCATGCTCCATAGAAAATTAGTTTATTATAAATATCCTAGGGGAGATATTCAAAAGAAAATGACTGAGAAGAGATTAAGCACCAACGTGGGTATCGATGTGAGGAGTACTTTAGTGAAATTGAAACCGAATCTAGAGATCGTGTGGTCATTTATTTGTTTAAATTTTTAAAAATAAAATAAGAACACTCGAGAGCCATGTGCTTATATATTAAGATAGAAAGCAAGGTTCATTTACAAAGATTGTCTCTAAGCGCCATGGAAAGGCTCCATCTCAAACAGGTCCACGGGAAGAACTATGGTGCTACTCGTTTTAGACTAGTGTTACCCTTCCGCCACTCATGACAATGGTTCTTGATTTTCTCGAACACCACTCCAAAGGAGGAGGGGGCGTTCTTGAACACCTTTCTGTTTCTCTCAAGCCATATGAAGCGTGGAGTGCATAGGATCACCGAGTTCATGCCCTTCTGTAACTTCAGGGGACAATGTGTTGTAGAGAGGTCCACCACTGCATGGTTGAGTCATCGATGGAACCGTGGAGGGGACAATCTGGTGAATTCCGATCCACCTTAGCACCTCAGGCGACACCTCTCGGGCGAAAACACATCTAAGCAAGAGGTGCTCGAGCGTTTCATCGCGCTGGCAGTAGAGAGGGCGAAGCAAAATTTCCCTTTTTTACATGACAGACTACCCCAATTGTATATGCAAGTGAGAATCACACAAGAAGCGCATATAAACGGAACCCGAATAATTTGTATGTGTTTTTTTACGCCCGATTATCTGTGTATGTATGTAGGTTCACAGATGATCACATTTCTTATAACTTCTTCAGAAGCTCAACCTATATGATTTATTGCATGTCTTGACGAAAATATTCCCATGTGAGAAAAGCACACGACGGAATGCACCTACAACTAGCTGCGCGGTTTCTCATCTCCGGATGGGAAGGAGGCGCTGACAAGTCTCAAGTGGTACGAGACACAGGTTATGACATGATATTTTGATGCACTCCTCTTGGCGGGAAGCTTCCTGCCGCGTAGTTTCCTCCTGCTCGCACGGTGTGATTCTCGTGCGCGAAGGACGATCGAATCAAAGCCGACCGCGCTGCTGCAAGTAAAGTAAGTTCCATCCGTCCATCCATCCAGCATGTACCCGGGACGGACGTAACGCCACCTGCATGAAAAGGCCCCGATCAATCAGCTCGCCCGCACATCCATCACCGTCACCGTCTCGCCGAGCGTAGCGGATCGCGGCGAGACAGCCCGAGGCCAAAGCCTGCCACCCTGGCTCCTCTATCCCCGTTCCATCCCCTCGCCACCGCCGGGCGCGGCCCACACGCCCTCCCGCACACCCGCACACGCGCACGTTGCCCGCACGACGGGCCGGCCGACCGAGGAGCCCTCCATGCCGCGCCTACGCACGTAAGGCCAACTCCACCACGCGACCCTATCTTATCCGTCCCCATCTATTTGGAGTAAAAAAGACAAACGAGACGGCCCAGCGCGCGGGCGTAAACGGATTTTTGTCCGTTTTGTGTCCGCTTTCGACCCATCCCCGGTCCAAGTTTGCGCCGGTTTTGGGGTGAAACAGACAGCGCGCGAACGGGCGGGACGCGCGCGCTTGTCCTTCCGTAGCCCGCCTGTCGGTGGGAGAAACCAAAACCCTCCCACACCCATTTGGCGCCATTTTCCCCAAACCCTCACACGGCCCTTCCGCCGCCTCCTCTCTCCCCCGTCCATGGCCGACGCCCCGCCGAGTTCCGGCGGCCTGGCCGTCGACCCGACCGCAAAGGTGAAGAAGAATGCGCCAAGGAAGCCGTGGTCGGAGTGCACGCCGGAGGAGATCGCCAAGTTGGACGCGGATTCGACGAAGAGGAGGGAACGGAGAGCAGCCGTCAAGGTCAATGTCGCCGCGACCAAGTTCGCCGCCCAGCGCGAGGAGCTGGAGGCCACGCGGCGAAAGGCCGCTGCCGACGAGAAGGAGGACCTCGTCAACAAAGCGCACGCCATCCTCATGTTTGGCATGGGCCGTCCGGCGGGGTTGCATGCAGCGGCTGTCGGCCCGGTGAGCACAGGCTCGTCGGTCGCCCGGCCTACGCACTGCCAGTCGCCGACATCGCGCGTCGCGCCCATGTCGCCCGGCTTTCCTCCGCCAAGGCACGACGGCCAGACCCGTTTCTCGGCGTCGCCGGACGTGGGCTTGTTCGCGCCATCCACACCACGCCCCGCGACCGTCATCGACCTCCAGTGGCGAATGCAGAAATAATTTTCAGGTGTGGCCAAGCTTATGAAGGAGAAAAGCATGTAAAATGCAACTGACCAAAAACTGCCTAGAATATTAGATGTATAAATACTTTGTGTTTCGCAAATACAACTAAAATCCAAATTTAAGTACCATATTCTATTATCCTGCGTGTAGTCGTGCTCTGTTCGGCGGAGTTTTACATCATCCCCACCAGCTACGTACTTGTAGTACCAGGTCCATATCCAGCACGTAGGTGTACCAGTACCTTTGGTTGAAATTTAGGTGTGGCAGCTGCCAGGCCTTGCCAGATAGCTGGCTCCGCCACTGTCGACCTCAACGTCACGCCTGAGTCCAGCAACGGCGGGCGGCCGTCCGTCGAGATGCAAAGAAAGCAGGCGCGGGCACCGTTCACGGGTACCATGCCCCCCCTCCCCCCCCCCCCCCCCCCCCCGCGTGTTGTTTGACGGAATGCCAACCTCAACGGCAACGGTCGACGACCCCTTCTACAACCAGTATATGGAGGACGTGATCTTCCAGGGTGGGCATGGCCATGCCTACGACCCCGAGGAGACCCAAAGTCAGGATGGTCGCGCCCAGTATGTGCCCGATGAAGAGGCCGACGACCGTGCTGACTACGACCATGGTGATTCGTGGCATGAAGACGATGACATCTATGTCGAAGGTGAAGACGAAGATGAAGACAATGATGTTGATATTAGTGGCGAGCCATTGTTCATCGACGAGCTCACCCAAAGAGCGGAAGCACAAAAGAAGCGGAAGAGCATTCGCACGGGTTCATATACACAAGATGAGGACAAGTTAATTTGCCAAGCTTGGATGGAGATTAGCCAAGATCCAAGGACCGGCGCGCAACAAAAGGGCATTGTTTTTTGGACGAGAGTCCACAAAACATTTCATAAAAGGAAGATGTTTGAGCCCTATCAAATTACAAGCAACCGTGGCATCGGCTCGATTCAAAAAAGATGGTTGTTCATCCAACAAGAGTGCAACAAGTATTGCGCCGCATTTGAGAGCGTTGAAGCACGGCCCGTGAGTGGACTCGGCGTTGGGGACATGGTATGCTCTCCTCTTTCTTGCCCTTTCCGTTGCTACGGCCATGAGACTTCGGCCGTGTATATGTTTGCATGTTCACTTGTTGTTGATCATGTGGTGTAGGCATTTCAATCTTTGGAGGCATTCAAGGCCCGGCACAATGACAAGCCATTCACTCTTACGCATTGTTGGGCGCTCATCAACAATTGCCCTAAGTTTAAGGACCAATACCGTGAACTATAAAGAAAGAGAGGACTGAAGACGGCCAAATTCGCCGGAGGTGGAGATGGCGAGGCGTTGAAGAGGCCGAGGGGCAAGACCAACTCCAAGGTTGATGACATATGTGATGCCTCATCTATGGCATTGCATGACACTTTGCATGGCATGATGTCTCAAAAGGATGTGAGGGACGAGAAGAAGCGGCAAAGTAAGGACGAGCAAATGAAGCAATACCTAGACCTTCAAAGAAAGAAGCTTGAGATGGAGGAGGCGGCCAAGAAAAGGAAGATAGACATGGAGGAACCGGCCCGGCAAAGGCAGTTCGACATGGAAGAGGCCGCCCGGCAAAGGCAGCTCGACATCGAGGCCGACAACGTTAAAGCCAGGCAGAGGCAGCTCGACATCGAGGCCACCAATGCCGCCACCAAAGCGAAGGAGGTGGCTCTTGTGATCATGAGCGTGGACTTGTCGAAGATGAGCGACAAGACGAGTGCCTGGTTCGAGGCCAAGCAGAAGGAGATGCTCGACGCCGAAGGCCTGAATTAGGTCGTCCGATCGGTGTGGCCGTTCTTTTTGAAGGCTGGCATGGGTGCCGCCCGCCCGCTGGGCCGCTGGCAGTGTGCCGGCGAAAAAACATTCATTTTGAAGGCCGCTGTGTTGCCGGCCGCTGGCTGTGTTGCCGGCGAGTACAACTATTCATTTTGGAGGCTGGCTGTGTTGCCAGCCGCTGGCGGATGCTGGCGATGGTCGTGTAGGCCGCTGGCTTTGTTGCCGACGTGATAAACTGGGGTAGTGAACTGGGGCTTGGCATTTGAAACGTCGCTTTTTTAAAAAAAATAGACGCGGCAAAGATGGGGCAAAAGGGTGCGGTCGCGTGCTGGACGTACGGCCACCGCATCCCAGGACAGACTCGGACACGGCCCCAAATCCCTATCCAAACGGACAGAATCCGGACAAAACGGACGTTCGTTTGGGATCGCGCGGTGGAGTTGGCCTAACCACCGACGACCGCGTCCGCGACACCGCGGTGGTCCGTGCATCCGTCCGTCCGTGTCCACGGCCGGCGATGGCACCGGCACAGCGCACCCGATCGACGTGCGCCCGGCGGCCAGGGCCCCCGGCGGGGATGGACCAGCGCGCGACGTGAGCGCGCCATGATTGTGTCCATCGATCGCCCGCAGCCCCGCAGCGCCGGCCGGCGCAACGTGCCGAATTGCCGAACCAATGCCCGGCCGGGCTGACGGGTCAACGTCGGCATCGACCGGCTGGCATGGCATGGCATGATTCGGTGCGCTGTGCGGGCATCGGAGTACCGGGTTCATCAACTTTTACCAGCACCGGCCGGATCAGTCCGACAGTTGTGGGGGGGGAGCACTGTGCGGAAAAGTCCGCGGCACGTGTGGGAAAAACGTGGCGCCGGCACACGTGTCGAGCGAGCAATGGAGCATGGCCTCCGTTAATAACTGTAGTAGTACAAGCGTGGAAAGATCGCGCAACCACCCATGTGCGTGCGTGCGGATCCTAGTCAGAAACTGTAGGGTGCTCCACGCTTCTTTAATTTTTCTTGCCTCCAGTTCGTAGAAAGATTCTTTATTGTAAGAACACGTTTGAAAAATTGGAATATTTTCATCATTTTTCTTACAAATTCATCGAAGTTTCAGGTCCTAAACTATTTGAAAAGCAAGACTTGGATGAGATACTTTTGATTTGGGTCGTCTAGAATCATTAATCTCATTTTGTAAGTGTCCACCTAAGGGTTGCTGATACCTTTCTACCATCCTTTAATTACTTCTACTTATAGAATTTTAATTTTAATTGTTGTTTTCGAATTTACTCTAAATATTTCATGCGTCCATGCGATTTTTTCCCGTCCTTGCTGATATTTTTGATACATGATATGTAGTAGTCCTACTTAACAGAAAAACACGTGGATGTATTTGCCTTTGATCTAGGCATGATATCGAGAAGTAATATTCTTGAGCAATTTTTGTACACCGATTGGTGCATTCATACTAATAATTTCTTGTGATTGTCATATATTCAATCTAATACCCTTGGTTTGTAAATAGATTGTGTTTTAGGCCTTGACATGGTCACTGATATGTACAGGTGGCAGTCACTTTTTGTATGTACACATCACTAAAACTTTATGGGAATTCATATTATGAAATATTTTAAATGGTAAATGTAATAATTTCCTTTTTAAAAACACCAGCGTTCTCTTAAAGTGTGCACAATTACATCTATTTTAAGTTTTTTCCGATGCCAGCTATAGTCAAAATATTAAGACATATAAGAATATAACAAAAATGCATGCACTTGAAATTGTCAATAAAATGTATTATTTGCATGTTTTAGTTATCTTGGTCCGACTATCCACATGTCATGTATAGTGTTTTCTTTACTAGTTTATGGAAGAACATAAGTTTTAAATTTGCAAAAAAAACATAATTATTATTATTATTTTGGCCACAACCTTTACCTTTTTTTCTAGGGCCTTCTTTATTTCACGGGATTCTGAAGATGCAGGAATACGAAAAACACATAATTAAAAATGGCGTGTCCAATTAAATTTACTTGTCCCTCATAAAATAAATCTTACTCGACATATAATTTGTTCCACCACGTCACAAGATAACATCCTTTTCAAGAGACCTGAATCAAGATTCCTATAATAATCCTTTGAATGAAAGAGGCTCTCATGATACGGGAAAAAAAATATCTCTCCCTAGCCCCACATGCAAGGCCCTACAGACACCTTGTTATGTACCGCCTCCGTCCGGAAATACTTGTCGCTCCGAAAGATCTAGAAGACGCCGTTGATAAGTATGCAAGCTCGGCGAATGTCCTATCAGTTCCCCCCTTCTCTCGAGTAGTCAAATCTGTTGCGAGAGAACGAGATTCCGGAGTCTTTTGGCAGACAGGTGGGTATGCACCCTCATCATTGGTCCACTGGCCACTACCGTCTCAATATGAGTGAAACAACACTGCTCCTCTTTTCAGTCCCCTTTTCCCTGTATTGATTGATTTGGTTCACATGTACTCCCTCCCTTCCAAACTAAATGACTTAAGATTATTACAAAGTTGAGTCATCTATTTTGAAACGAAGGGAGTATTGTTTTTGTTTCCGTAAATAATAGCGCCTCGAATTTCATTTCCCCTGTATTGATTGGTTTGGGTCGGATACCAAAATTCGGCCAAAACCCAGCTAGCCGCTTCTTCTTTCTTTTATGTGCACGACGGGACGGTGCTCCTAACTTAGCAATCATGGAGTAGTGTGACTGGGATTTCATTTCCCCTGCATCTTTTCCGGAACGGGGCCAAATGTTTTGCTCCATTCTAGTATGAATTCCACTTGTCATCAATAGAGAAATATGAGGTGTTCTGCGTGCTGGCGGTGTTGGTCGGCACCCATCGATTCAGCACCCCGTGGGCATGACACAAGCGACACGCACCATAGCAGGCAAATAAAGGGAAGAAAGACCGTGTCCGTGTCGGACGGGACGGGGAGGCATCACATTTCCCTCTCCCAGGAGGAAAAACGGATCCAACAAAACATTTCCCTCATCCTCATTCACCATGGAGATCCAGCAATCAGCTTGCTCCACCACCGGACGGCGACACGATCGACATCGTCTTGCTGGCTGCTGCTATCGAACGTTGCTGTCCCGAGTCTGGGTCCTGACACGACCGTCCCACTCGACGGCGGATCCACTGGATTGCGGGCGGGATGCGCTGGCCACTCCATCCAGACCATATCCGCTGGCTGCCCGGCACGACATGCGTTCGTTTTCCCTTTCTTGTGGTGACCCCTGCGTAATGACCCATCGGTCCGTTATTGCCACACAGGGGACGCCAAT
Source organism: Triticum urartu (assembly GCF_056163025.1). Classification (NCBI taxonomy): domain Eukaryota; kingdom Viridiplantae; phylum Streptophyta; class Magnoliopsida; order Poales; family Poaceae; genus Triticum; species Triticum urartu. Next base: position 474,184,346 of record NC_141873.1, on the reverse strand, counting down.
CAGAGATTAGCAATAGATCACTCTGGATATGTACCGCCTGACTGCGAAAGGTTGCATGGACGGTTCTGCCCTTTCCGATCACAAGCTGAATATTACTACCTCCGTCTTGTTTTATTAGTTTCTTCGCATTCTGTGCTAAGTTTTGACTAGAGATTTAACTAAAAAAATATTAATGCATGTCATTAAAAATAATATAAGTATTAGCATTTTTTTAGCTAAATTTAAGGTGTTCTAAAAAAAGTAGTGGGACTAAAGCTTGGTAGCCTCGTCCATGCTTGGATCCAAATACTAAAGAGAATAAAATCAAGTTAATGAGCATTTATTATCCTCTAAACCCTCCAATCCAGAACTCACTTGTGTTAAAGGAGAGAAGTTAAATGAGGAGAGAGAGGACTAATCCACAATTTAGTAGAGGTACCCTGACTAAAATTTTTTAGCCTCAAGACTAGTTTTAGCTCCTTTTTAGTCAGAGGTGCTTGGAACTTTAGCCTCTTAAAAAGATTATTTTTAGTCAGACTAAAATAAGTTTTTTGGATCCAAGCACCTTTTAAATTTGAAATCAAAGTTTGACACATAATATAAAGCGAACCAATAAATCAGGACGGAGGTTGTATTGAGCAACGAACGAACGGTTGAAACGCATAGGGCGGGCAACAACAAAACAAATTGCCGTGCTATCTATCTGCCCTTCTTTCCGAGAAGGGAATAACGGACGTGAGACATGAAGGATGATCCAGATCCACGGGTTGATTATTTGATTTGAGCATTCGAGGAGGGTGTTGTCCTAAGCAACATATTTTTGTTTGGCCCGTGATTCCTGTCAGACATTCAACTGTGGTTATAGAAAACCAGATCTCCTAAAACATAGTTTCGGTTGTAACCACCTAAAAACCTGTTTGGATTATCTAACAAAATCATGCATATAGAAAACTGAGTTCTACAAAAGCCGAAAAGGTGAGTTTATAGAAAAACGACTAATATACGTTTTTCTATAAACCGATTATCTATATACGCGCTCCATGGTCTATTCGGGGCAAGCCGCATGGGCGGGTTCAGCAGCGTCTTGATGAGCGTCCTGCTCATCGTCTTCACCACGTTCACCGTCAGTTGTATGCCCGCACGCCCTCCATGCTGGTGGCCGCGGCGTTCGCCGCCGATGCAGTTCGGCGTTGCCGGCACCGTCGGCGGCGACAACTACTACGTTGAGGTCGGCGTCAACGTCAAGGCGACGCTAGAGGATGTACCGGACGGCAAGGGACTGAAGAAATGACCGGAGTTGACGTCCACGTCATGGTGAGCTCCGCTAGCAGATAGTGCCGCCATGGCCGGCGGCGTCTCGTTCGGCTTGGCTGAGGCTTGACTCGCCATGCCCTTCGGCCTCTGCTTGGCTCGCCATGTCCAACTATGCCATGACCATGCTCGACATCACTATGCGTGCATGCCTAGCTTGGCGGTGCTCGGCAATGACTTTGCCAGCGTACTGCCACATACCAGCGTGTTCCTGAGTCGTGCACCCGCGTTGCTGCCTCTGCCGCTTCCTCCTGCTACGTGCACACCTGCCGAGCCCCGCAAGGCTCCCATCACCATGGCATATGCTTGGTGCTCAGACTCTTGCCCAGCGTTCTCACTGTTGTCATTCTCAGTTCTCATTGCGGACGTTGAAGCCATCGTTCTGCTCCATTTAGGCCTCCTTATGCTCGTGTACGCATAGGCCAATCCTATCACATCACAGCATTATGAATTCGTTGTCAAGCGGCAGCACCCCTAGCCAGCTTAACAGCAGAGCATGTGCGCCATGCATCATGCAAAAGAGCGGGACGCGACGAGCGAAGCCATGCGTCGTGGTCTCACCGGAGGAGCGTGAGGCAAAGACGACCGAAACAAAGAACTGTGTAATCCTGTTTTCTGTTTTGCCCATCCAAACAAGAAATTGTGTAGGCTTATCTTAACAAAAAAGGTAGGGAAAACCGGTTTTCCTAAAAAATCTCTAAAAACTCGTTTTCCAAAATCTCTAGTCTAATTCTCGTCATCCAAACAACCACAAAGAGACAACCTTAAACGGAGAAGCAGGTAATCGTGGTATGTACGACCACTCAACTGTCACGGGTCGGGTAGTAAACTCGGGCTGCCCAGTTACAGTCCACTTCTCTTGTACTCAATCCGTCCTAAAATTCTTATTTTAAATTAGTCTAGATACGAACGTATCTTATACTAAAATATAACTTAATACATTTGTATTTAGATAAATGTAAGACAAAAATTTTGAAACGGAGGAAGTATCAACAGTCTCGAGATTGAGGGGTACGTAGTACTTAGTACTTATCGCAGTGCTCTCGAGAAACTGAGGGACTACTCCTACATCGAATCTGTCGAGACAACTTGTAGTCGTACGTACGTATAAAAGACAGGCCGGAGCTGCAGCCAGTGGATAATAAAATCAGACATTCAACATGTCGTCCAACCCAGTGCATCAAAACCACGGGCTGCTCTGAAAATCACAGGCAACGGTTGGCGCCACGTTCAGGTACGTGCAAGCGCTTCCCTCGGTGCAGCTCGCTGTTCGCGAGCGAGGCTCTGGATCCAATATTGCGTCGCGAATCACGCGGTATGGTCCCTGATATCACCGAAACCCGGTCAAGTCGCAGCAACCAACCTTGTGCCCTAAACATATTGGGGACCTGACACGAGCCGCAACGACGACGAGACGCCGGGTGCGCGCGGTCGCCCATAGGCCCGGACGTACGTGATACGTGTGGTGCCAAGCATAGACCGGCTGGACTATCTTGGATCGGTGGCGCCAAGCCCCAAGGCGGTACGGCGACGCAATCCATGCGGGTTGACCCCGGAACAGTGGACTCCGGGGTCCGGACATATGTGGTACGGCGCCGCGATGATCGATCGGTGGTCCGACCACCAGGCTACTGCATGCGTCGTGATCCCGGTTGGTCGTAGCCGGCGAGAACGAGCTGATCGTCACAAGAGGCCGCATGGAGGGGCTGTTTGGATTGTGATTATGTTTGTCTTATGTTGTCACATTATTTTTGTCACATTTGTTACATTTGCCTAACTTGAGTTGTTTAAATTGTTAGCCACAATTTGGCTTGCCTAAGAGAATCTTGTCATATTTTTTGTGTCTATAACATGTGGGGTTCACTGTTAATAAAAAAAATCTTGTCGTAGGTATGGCTAGAACCAAACAATCACCTAATTTGATCAAACTTGCCTAAGATGAGGTATGACAAAGTGTGACAATATGTGGCTAGAAACCAAACAGCCACGGAGATTTGTCGCCAAGGAGGACACTGGACACCGAGGCACTGCTAGTACGAAAGCTTTTTTTTTGTTATAGAAATGCTAGTACAAAAGTATACTGCCACCAAAAATAAAAATGATGTCGTTTCTTCTCTGAGATGAACAGAGGATCTGTGTTACTGTATATCTTTCGAACAAAAAAATGTATCAATTTGATTATTGTCTCTAAGACAAAAGGAGACATTGTGTTACTTGAAGATAAATCTATTTTTCTAGATCAACGCTCTGATTGATGGTGTGCGGGGCTAAGGGGTACTAAATTATATGGCCTGCCATCTATGGGCAAGGCTTATGGCCCGCCGGTCACTAAAGAAAGGACTACCGACGCTATGAAACCGAGGCGTACTCAAGATGGAAACCTCCGAAGGCTTGGCATGCACTTCAAGGATTGCTCTGTAGCCGGCGCATAGACAACCCACCATGTGTGTAACCTAGGTACCCCGGTGCATATATAAGCCGAGGGGTTTAGTCTTAGAGTCATGATTACCAGCCTCAGGGTTTAGAACACAATCATACGATCTTGAGATAGATCATCTTGTACTATGTACTCTATCACATCAATAAAGTCAAAGCAGGACGTAGGGTTTTATCTCTTTAAGAGGGCCTGAACCTGGGTAAACATCGTCTGCCTTCGCCCCCCGTTACCATTATTCCTAGACCTATAGCTGAAGTTTGACAATCTCGAATCTATAGCCAAGCCTCACGCTCTATCTCCAAACTCGACCGAGGACCACCACATGTAGATGAACCAGAAATCAGCACGCCAACCAAGGAAGGATGACAAGCCTGGCCAATCAGAAGATTGCATGGATGGCTCTAACCTTTTCGATCACAAGCTGAAATGCTTAGGGTGGGCAACAACAAATATATTCTTTTGAGCAAAAAACTGTAGGACAATTGTTCCACGGTAAAATTTCATTAAAGTAAAATAAAAGTAAGTTACAAGGGAATCAAAAGATCCCTATATACAAGGGAAACTTAACCAAGTCCTGCTCTTGGAAACATTAAGACCGATTTAAAACATTTATCTAGTGACTGTTTGAAGTTTTGGAAGTGCTTCACCTTTAGCTTGAGGTGAAAATGCCAAGAATGGATTGAATGTGGCAGCCCTCTGAAGACCTTCCCATTTCTCTAACTAGATGATACCCCGCACGTTGTTGCGGGAATATTTTCTAACATATTTCAATGTGATTTGTCGTATGAACATGGATATTTGGAGTAATAATATAAAAGACTAAAACTAAAAATGCATATAATTTATTATGTTTAAGTGCTATATAGTTGTAAAATGTTTATTAAATATAAATAACATAATAGAATAAAAATTATCATGTATGTTTGCATGTTGAGATGAGTCCTTTTTTTCATCCATGTTTCACGATGAAGTGGCATGCTTGCATGTTGAGGGATATATGATAGTGGGGGTGGGTATTTTCTCATGCATGTTGTGTAATGACGTGGCATGCTTGCATGTTGAGAGAAATAGCTAGCGGGGCTTAGCTATTTAGATATAGAAGATTCTAAATATTCTAACATCCAAGAATAACTATTTCTGTGGCAAATTGTCGTGGAAGTTGTTTTGTTGCTAGTAGTGTTTCCTGGTATACTGAAGTGACTTTTGCCTTTCGGGGAATTAGAGTATTCCAACAATCCTATATAAAATTACAGTCCCAAAACAGGCGAAGAGCCGTCTCTTCAGCATTTTGATTGCAGTTTGGGCACTCAAATATTTTTTTTGAGGGAACAACAAAAGAAATTGCCGTGCTATCTGCCGAGAGCCCAAGACTCGCGAGTCGTGAGACATGAAAGATGATCGAGATCCATGGGCTTATTTGAGAATTCGGGGAGGGTGTTGTCTGTTCTCGCATCTCCAGCCGTTCGGCCCCCAAGGCGCATAAATAGAGCGGCCTGGGAACGTGCCGGCGCTAGTTCGGCCTCTGGGGACGACCTAGCTCCCAGTCACGCCCCAAGCGCCGGTCCCAGGATGCGGGAAATTTGAACTAGGTCGTTTCCGCTCACAAAAGACGCCACAAATACGGCGATCGGACGTAGTCTGGCGTTATAAAAAACAGAGCGCCGCACGCCGCAAGTTCGCGTGCGCAACGGATCACTCGGCGGGGTCGGTGAAGGAAATATGCCCTAGAGGCAATAATAAAGTTATTATTTATTTCCTTATATCATGATAAATGTTTATTATTCATGCTAGAATTGTATTAACCGGAAACATAATACATGTGTGAATACATAGACAAACAGAGTGTCACTAGTATGCCTCTACTTGACTAGCTCGTTAATCAAAGATGGTTATGTTTCCTAACCATGAACAAAGAGTTGTTATTTGATTAACGGGATCACATCATTAGGTGAATGATCTGATTGACATGACCCATTCCATTAGCTTAGCACCCGATCGTTTAGTATGTTGCTATTGCTTTCTTCATGACTTATACATATTCCTATGACTATGAGATTATGCAACTCCCGTTTGCCGGAGGAACACTTTGTGTGCTACCAAACGTCACAACGTAAATGGGTGATTATAAAGGTGCTCTACAGGTGTCTCCAAAGGTACATGTTGGGTTGGCGTATTTCGAGATTAGGATTTGTCACTCCGATTGTCGGAGATGTATCTCTGGGCCCTCTTGGTAATGCACATCACATAAGCCTTGCAAGCATTGCAACTAATGAGTTAGTTGCGAGATGATGTATTATGGAACGAGTAAAGATACTTGCCGGTAACGAGATTGAACTAGGTATTGAGATACCGACGATCAAATCTCGGGCAAGTAACATACCGATGACAAAGGGAACAACGTATGTTGTTATGCGGTCTGACCGATAAAGATCTTCGCAGAATATGTAGGAGACAATATGAGCATCCAGGTTCCGCTATTGGTTATTGACCGGAGACGTGTCTCGGTCATGTCTACATTGTTCTCGAACCCGTAGGGTCCGCACGCTTAAGGTTTCGATGACAGTTATATTATGAGTTTATGAGTTTTGATGTACCGAAGTTAGTTCGGAGTCTCGGATGTGATCGCGAACATGACGAGGAGTCTCGAAATGGTCGAGACATAAAGATTGATATATTGGACGGCTATATTCGGACACCGGAAGTGTTCCGAGTGATTTCGAAGAAAACTGGAGAGCCGGAGGGTTACCGGAACCCCCCGGGAGGAGTAATGGGCCATATGGGCCTTAGTGGAGAGAGAGAGGGGCTGCCAGAGGTGGGCCGCGCGCCTCCTCCCCCCTGGTCCGAATTGGACTAGGAGAGGGGGGGCGGCGCCCCCCTTTCCCTCTCCCTCCCCACTTCTTTCCCCCTCCTAGTAGGAGTCCTACTCCTACTAGGAGGAGGACTCCTCCTAGCGCGCCTATAGGGGCCGGCCGGCCTCCTACCCTTGCTCCTTTATATACAGGGGCAAGGGGGCACCCCTAGACACACAAGTTGATCCAGGTGATCTTATTCTTAGCCGTGTGCGGTGCCCCCTTCCACCATAATCCTCGATAATACTGTAACGGTGCTTAGGCGAAGCCCTGCGACGGTAGAACATCAAGATTGTCACCACGCCGTCGTGCTAACGGAACTCTTCCCCGACACTTTGCTGGATCGAAGTCTGGGGATCGTCATCGAGCTGAACGTGTGCTAAAACTCGGAGGTGCCGTAGTTTCGGTGCTTGATCGGTCGGGCCGTGAAGACGTACGACTACATCAACCGCGTTGTGCTAACGCTTCCACTGTCGGTCTACAAGGGTACATAGATCACACTCTCCCCTCTCGTTGCTATGCATCACCATGATCTTGCGTGTGCGTAGGAAAATTTTGAAATTACTACGTTTCCCAACAGTGGCATCAGAGCCTAGGTTTTATATGTTGATGTTATATGCACGAGTAGAACACAAGTGAGTTGTGGCCGATATAAGTCATACTGCTTACCAGCATGTCATACTTTGGTTCGGCGGTATTGTTGGACGAAGCGGCCCGGACCAACATTACGCGTACGCTTACGCGAGACCGGTTCTCCCGACGTGCTTTGCACAGAGGTGGCTTGCGGGTGACAGTTTCTTCAATTTTAGTTGAACCGAGTGTGGCTACGCCCGGTCCTTGCAAAGGTTAAAACAACACCAACTTGACAAACTATCGTTGTGGTTTTGATGCGTAGGTAAGATTGGTTCTTGTTTAAGCCCGTAGCAGCCACGTAAAACTTGCAACAACAAAGTAGAGGACGTCTAACTTGTTTTTGCAGGGCATGTTGTGATGTGATATGGTCAAGACATGATGGTAAATTTTATTGTATGAGATGATCATGTTTTGTAACCGAGTTATCGGCAACCGGCAGGAGCCATATGGTTGTCGCTTTATTGTATGCAATGCAATCGCGCTGTAATGCTTTACTTTATCACTAAGCGGTAGCGATAGTCGTGGAAGCATAAAATTGGCGAGACGACAACGATGCTACGATGTAGATCAAGGTGTCGCGCCGGTGACGATGGTGATCACGACGGTGCTTCGAAGATGGAGATCACAAGCACAAGATGATGATGGCCATATCATATCACTTATATTGATTGCATGTGATGTTTATCTTTTATGCATCTTATCTTGCTTTGATTGACGGTAGCATTTTAAGATGAGCTCTCACTAATTATTAAGAAGTGTTCTCCCTGAGTATGCACCGTTGCGAAAGTTCTTCGTCCTGAGACACCACGTGATGATCAGGTGTGATAGGCTCTAGTTCAAATACAACGGGTGCAAAACAGTTGCACACGCGGAATACTCAGGTTATACTTGACGAGCCAAGCATATACAGATATGGCCTCGGAACACGGAGACCGAAAGGTCGAGCGTGAATCATATAGTAGATATGATCAACATAGTGATGTTCACCAATGAAACTACTCCATCTCACGTGATGATCGGACATGGTTTAGTTGATTTGGATCACGTAATCACTTAGAGGATTAGAGGGATGTCTATCTAAGTGGGAGTTCTTTAAGTAAATTAATTGAACCTAAATTTATCATGAAACCTAGTACCTGATAGTATCTTTCTTATTCATGTTTGATTGTAGATAGATGGCCCGTGCTATTGTTCCGTTGAATTTTAATGCGTTCCTTGAGAAAGCAAAGTTGAAAGATGATGGTAGCAATTACACAGACTGGGTCCGTAACTTGAAGATTATCCTCATTGCTGCACAGAAGAATTACGTCCTGGAAGCACTGCTGGGTGCCAGGCCTGCTGCTGGAGCAACACCAGATGTTATGAACGTCTGGCAGAGCAAAGCTGATGACTACTCGATAGTTCAGTGTGCCATGCTTTACGGCTTAGAATCGGGACTTCAACGACGTTTTGAACGTCATGGAGCATATGAGATGTTCCAGGAGTTGAAGTTAATATTTCAAGCAAATGCCCGGATTGAGAGATATGAAGTCTCCAATAAGTTCTATAGCTGCAAGATGGAGGAGAACAGTTCTGTCAGTGAGCATATACTCAAAATGTCTGGGTATAATAATCACTTGATTCAATTGGGAGTTAATCTTCCAGATGATTGCGTCATTGACAGAATTCTCCAATCACTGCCATCAAGCTACAAGAGCTTCGTGATGAACTATAATATGCAAGGGATGAATAAGACTATTCCCGAGCTCTTCGCAATGCTGAAAGCTGCGGAGGTAGAAATCAAGAAGGAGCATCAAGTGTTGATGGTCAACGAGACCACTAGTTTTAAGAAAAAGGGCAAAGGGAAGAAGAAGGGGAACTTCAAAAAGAACAGCAAGCAAGTTGCTGCTCAAGAGAAGAAACCCAAACCTGGACCTAAGCTTGAAACTGAGTGCTTCTACTGCAAGCAGACTGGTCACTGGAAGCGGAACTGCCCCAAGTATTTGGCGGATAAGAAGGATGGCAAGGTGAACAAAGGTATATGTGATATACATGTTATTGATGTGTACCTTACTAATGCTCGCAGTAGCACCTGGGTATTTGATACTGGTTCTGTTGCTAATATTTGCAACTCGAAACAGGGACTACGGATTAAGCAAAGATTAGCTAAAGGACGAGGTGACGATGCGCGTGGGAAACGGTTCCAAAGTCGATGTGATTGCAGTCGGCACGCTACCTCCACATCTACCTTCAGGATTAATATTAGACCTGAATAATTGTTATTTGGTGCCAGCGTTAAGCATGAACATTATATCTGGATCTTGTTTGATGCGAGACGGTTATTCATTTAAATCTGAGAATAATGGTTGTTCTATTTATATGAGTAATATCTTTTATGGTCATGCACCCTTAAAGAGTGGTCTATTTTTGATGAATCTCGATAGTAGTGACACACATATTCATAGTGTTGAAGCCAAAAGATGCAGAGTTAATAATGATAGTGCAACTTATTTGTGGCACTGCCGTTTAGGTCATATCGGTGTAAAGCGCATGAAGAAACTCCATACTGATGGACTTTTGGAACCACTTGATTATGAGTCACTTGGTACTTGCGAACCGTGCCTCATGGGCAAGATGACTAAAACACCGTTCTCCGGTACTATGAAGAGAGCAACAGATTTGTTGGAAATCATACATACAGATGTATGTGGTCCGATGAATATTGAGGCTCGTGGCGGATATCGTTATTTTCTCACCTTCACAAATGACTTAAGCAGATATGGGTATATCTACTTAATGAAACACAAGTCTGAAACATTTGAAAAGTTCAAAGAATTTCAGAGTGAAGTAGAAAATCATCGTAACAAGAAAATAAAATTCCTACGATCTGATCGTGGAGGAGAATATTTGAGTTACGAGTTTGGTGTACATTTGAAAAATTGTGGAATAGTTTCGCAACTCACGCCACCCGGAACACCACAGCGTAATGGTGTGTCTGAACGTCGTAATCATACTTTACTAGATATGGTGCGATCTATGATGTCTCTTACTGATTTACCGCTATCGTTTTGGGGATATGCTCTAGAGACGGCCGCATTCACGTTAAATAGGGCACCATCAAAATCCGTTGAGACGACACCTTATGAACTGTGGTTTGGCAAGAAACCAAAGTTGTCGTTTCTGAAAGTTTGGGGCTGCGATGCTTATGTGAAAAAGCTTCAACCTGATAAGCTCGAACCCAAATCGGAGAAATGTGTCTTCATAGGATATCCAAAGGAAACTATTGGATACACCTTCTATCACAGATCCGAAGGCAAGACTTTTGTTGCTAAATTCGGAAACTTTCTGGAGAAGGAGTTTCTCTCGAAAGAAGTGAGTGGGAGGAAAGTAGAACTTGACGAGGTAACTGTACCTGCTCCCTTATTGGAAAGTAGTGCATCACAGAAAACTGTTTCAGTGACACCTACACCAGTTAGTGAGGAAGCTAATGATGATGATCATGAAACTTCAGAACAAGATACTACTGAGCCTCGTAGATCAACCAGAGTGAGATCCGCGCCAGAATGGTACGGTAATCCTGTTCTGGAAGTCATGCTACTAGATCATGATGAACCTACGAACTATGAAGAAGCGATGGTGAGCCCAGATTCCGCAAAGTGGCTTGAAGCCATGAAATCTGAGATGGGATCCATGTATGAGAACAAAGTATGGACTTTGGTTGACTTGCCCGATGATCGGCAAGCAATTGAGAATAAATGGATCTTCAAGAAGAAGACTGACGCTGACGGTAATATTACTGTCTACAAAGCTCGACTTGTCGCAAAAGGTTTTCGGCAAATTCAAGGGATTGAATACGATGAGACCTTCTCACCCGTAACGATGCTTAAGTCTGTCCGAATCATGTTAGCAATTGCCGCATTTTATGATTATGAAATTTGGCAGATGGATGTCAAAACTGCATTCCTGAATGGATTTCTGGAAGAAGAGTTGTATATGATGCAACCAGAAGGTTTTGTCGATCCAAAGGGAGCTAACAAAGTGTGCAAGCTCCAGTGATCCATTTATGGACTGGTGCAAGCCTCTCGGAGTTGGAATAAACGCTTTGATAGTGTGATCAAAGCATTTGGTTTTATACAGACTTTTGAAGAAGCCTGTATTTACAAGAAAGTGAGTGGGAGCTCTGTAGCATTTCTGATATTATATGTGGATGACATATTACTAATTGGAAATGATATAGAATTTCTGGATAGCATAAAGAGATACTTGAATAAGAGTTTTTCAATGAAAGACCTCGGTGAAGCTGCTTACATATTAGGCATTAAGATCTATAGAGATAGATCAAGACGCTTAATTGGACTTTCACAAAGCACATACCTTGACAAAGTTTTGAAGAAGTTCAAAATGGATCAAGCAAAGAAAGGGTTCTTGCCTGTGTTACAAGGTGTGAAATTGAGTAAGACTCAATGCCCGACCACTGTAGAAGATAGAGAGAAAATGAAAGATGTTCCCTATGCTTCAGCCATAGGCTCTACCATGTATGCAATGCTGTGTACCAGACCTGATGTGTGCCTTGCCATAAGTCTAACAGGGAGGTACCAAAGTGATCCAGGAGTGGATCACTGGACAGCGGTCAAGAACATCCTGAAATACCTGAAAAGGACTAAGGATATGTTTCTCATATATGGAGGTGACAAAGGGCTCATCGTAAAAGGTTACGTTGATGCAAGCTTTGACACTGATGCGGACGATTCTAAATCGCAAACCGGATACGTGTTTACATTAAACGGTGGAGCTGTCAGTTGGTGCAGTTCTAAATAAAGCGTCGTAGTGGGATCTACATGTGAAGCGGAGTACATAGCTGCTTCGGAAGCAGCAAATGAAGGAGTCTGGATGAAGGAGTTCATATCCGATCTAGGTGTCATACCTAGTGCATCGGGTCCAATGAAAATCTTTTGTGACAATACTGGTGCAATTGCCTTGGCAAAGGAATCCAGATTTCACAAGAGAACCAAGCACATCAAGAGACGCTTCAATTCCATTCGGGATCTAGTCCGGGTGGGAGACATAGAGATTTGCAAGATACATACGGATCTGAATGTTGCAAACCCGTTGACTAAGCCTCTTCCATGAGTAAAACATGATCAGCACCAAAGCTCCATGGGTGTTAGAATCATTACTGTGTAATCTAGATTATTGACTCTAGTGCAAGTGGGAGACTGAAGGAAATATGCCCTAGAGGCAATAATAAAGTTATTATTTATTTCCTTATATCATGATAAATGTTTATTATTCATGCTAGAATTGTATTAACCGGAAACATAATACATGTGTGAATACATAGACAAACAGAGTGTCACTAGTATGCCTCTACTTGACTAGCTCGTTAATCAAAGATGGTTATGTTTCCTAACCATGAAAAAAGAGTTGTTATTTGATTAACGGGATCACATCATTAGGTGAATGATCTGATTGACATAACCCATTCCATTAGCTTAGCACCCGATCGTTTAGTATGTTGCTATTGCTTTCTTCATGACTTATACATGTTCCTATGACTATGAGATTATGCAACTCCCGTTTGCCGGAGGAACACTTTGTGTGCTACCAAACGTCACAACATAAATGGGTGATTATAAAGGTGCTCTATAGGTGTCTCCAAAGGTACATGTTGGGTTGGCGTATTTCGAGATTAGGATTTGTCACTCCGATTGTCGGAGAGGTATCTCTGGGCCCTCTCGGTAATGCACATCACATAAGCCTTGCAAGCATTGCAACTAATGAGTTAGTTGCGAGATGATGTATTACGGAACGAGTAAAGAGACTTGCCGGTAACGAGATTGAACTAGGTATTGAGATACCGACGATCGAATCTCGGGCAAGTAACATACCGATGACAAAGGGAACAACGTATGTTGTTATGCGGTCTGACCGATAAAGATCTTCGCAGAATATGTAGGAGCCAATATGAGCATCCAGGTTCCGCTATTGGTTATTGACCGGAGACGTGTCTCGGTCATGTCTACATTGTTCTCGAACCCGTAGGGTCCGCACGCTTAAGGTTTCGATGACAGTTATATTATGAGTTTATGAGTTTTGATGTACCGAAGTTAGTTCGGAGTCCCGGATGTGATCACGGACATGACGAGGAGTCTCGAAATGGTCGAGACATAAAGATTGATATATTGGACGGCTATATTCGGACACCGGAAGTGTTCCGGGTGATTTCGGAGAAAACCGGAGAGCCGGAGGGTTACCGGAACCCCCCCGGGAGAAGTAATGGGCCATATGGGCCTTAGTGGAGAGAGAGAGGGGCTGCCAGAGGTGGGTCGTGCGCCTCCTCCCCCCTGGTCCGAATTGGACTAGTAGAGGGGGGGGGGGCGGCGCCCCCCTTTCCCTCTCCCTCCCCACTTCTTTCCCCCTCCTAGTAGGAGTCCTACTCCTACTAGGAGGAGGACTCCTCCTGGCGCGCCTATAGGGGCCGGCCTGCCTCCTCCCCTTGCTCCTTTATATACAGGGGCAAGGGGGCACCCCTAGACACACAAGTTGATCCAGGTGATCTTATTCTTAGCCGTGTGCGGTGCCCCCTTCCACCATAATCCTCGATAATACTGTAGCGGTGCTTAGGCGAAGCCCTGCGATGGTAGAACATCAAGATCGTCACCACGCCGTCGTGCTGACGGAACTCTTCCCCGACACTTTGCTGGATCGGAGTCCGGGGATCGTCATCGAGCTGAACGTGTGCTAAAACTCGGAGGTGCCGTAGTTTCGGTGCTTGATCGGTCGGGCCGTGAAGACGTACGACTACATCAACCGCGTTGTGCTAACGCCTCCGCTGTCGGTCTACAAGGGTACGTAGATCACACTCTCCCCTCTCGTTGCTATGCATCACCATGATCTTGCGTGTGCATAGGAAAATTTTGAAATTACTACGTTTCCCAACAGTCGGCTCCAGGCGTTGGCGGAGTCGGCGTGCGCGGGCTCGGCGGTGTCGGAGCTGCTTCGGTGCTGGGCTATGTCGGCGCGGCTTCGGTACTGCAGGGCGGCGATGTAGAGGCGTCGTTCGGGCTTGGCGTCCGTGCGGCCGTGGGCGCGGGAGCTGGTGTCGTCGGCGTCGTCGGCGTTGCCGTCTACATCTGGTTCAGGATGAGGCCGCGCTCCACCATGTACCACGCCCTGAGCTGCTCGTCGTTGCCCTGGAGCATGTCCGCCCCGCCCATCAGAAAAGCCATGTCGGTGTTTCTCTTCTTCGCGGCGACGTTCGTCCGGAGCAGGTCGACGTTGGTCCGGAGCAGGTCGAGCTTGATGGCGCTGTTCGTCATCAGCGACGACCACCGCGCCTCGGTCTTCTCTTCACGTAGGACGGCCCGGGCCTGGGCGTCGGCGAGGCAATGCTCGATGGACTCCTGCACTCGCGCGGTTGCCGCGTCGGCGTTTTTCCCCTTCTTTGCCAATTTGTGGCCGTCTGGCCGCCCCTCTGACACGCCCGGAGTCGTCGTGTCCGGCTTGTATGTCTCCTTGGCCTTGTCGAGGGTACGTCGGACTTCGGCCCACTTCTCGCACTTGTCAATGCGCTTGTAGACGTGGAGGAACTTGAAGTCGGCGTCGAGGTTGTCGCGCCGATACATGGTGAACATGCGCAGCAACTGCGCGGAGGAACAAATAGTTGGCGGGCGGCGGGCGTAGACGACGAAGAGATGCGGGCGAACGGCGTGCGTACCTGATCCTCAACGCTGGCGCCGCTCTCCGGGCGAGCCGCGACCTCCTCGACGATTCCATGCCATTTGTTGCACGCCCCCTGGATACGCCGGCAATGGTTCGCCATCGCCTTGGAGCCGCGCTGCATGTAGACGCCTTTGAAGTAGGGGTCGATGAGCTTCCGCTCGTCGAACTCGGCCTTGATGCGGTCCCAGTACGTCTCGAAGCTCTGGTTCGTGCCGGTGGTCGGGTCGAGGCAGACGACTTTCCATGCTTCGGCGAGGCATTCCTCCTCCTTGGACGTCCACTTGATGCGCGGTTCGCCTGGCCTAGCCGCCCGCTTCTTCTTCTGGCGCCCCTTCGTCGGATCAGGAGCCAGCTCCTCGTCCTCCTCCTCCTCGGGTTCCTGTGCTTCGTGCGCGTCCTCGCCATAGACGTAGCCGAGCTCGGCCTCCATGTCGCCGCTGAGATCCACTACCTCGTCCTGGGTGGCGAACCCGGGAGACGCGGCGGCCGCGGTCGATCCTGTGGCGATGATGTCGTCCATGTCGGCTCCTGTGTCGTCGGTGTCGCCGAGGTGCGAGAAGGGCAGCGGTCCACGGCGGAGATGGGGCGTCGGCTGGATGCGTAGGCGGGCGGCGAGTAGTTGTATGGAGGGTGCTGCACGCCGACGAAGGCGGGTGAGGGTGTGCGCGTCGCGGGTGGCCATGGGGGAAGGTCACGTTTGGGTTGAACCCACCGTGCGCGTCGCCGTCGGCGTAGCCAGGCGACGACGATCCCCATGGAGATCTGACGCCTTGCTGTCCCCAGGGCGCGTACTGGGCGTGGCTGACGACGGGTGGGTTCATCATCCCCGCGTGGTCGACCGATGAGGAGGACGCCGCCGCGAGCGCTGCTTTGTCGCGAGCCTTCTTGACGATGGCCCTGTTCCGCCGGTCGGCAGTGACTGCGTCGCGTCGCTGAACTTCCACCCTCCACTCGGCGTTCGACATGCCCGGTGGCTTCAATGGCGACGCCCTCGGCTTCCTCTGCTTCGGCTGGGCCACAGTGCCAGTTGTGGTTGCCGCCGCGCGCGGCATGGAGTACTTCTTCGGCAGCATGGCGGCGACTGGAAGGCGAGCGGGAGGGGGTTTGGCGGGAGAAAGGGAGGGAATGGCGGGAGGAAGGCGAGCGAGCGGGAGGGATGCGAGGGAAAAGCGTCAAGAAACGGCGGGAAAAGGCCCTCGGGTCACCGTCAGGGCGGACCCACACGCCTTTTTCGCTTGTGCCGGCTCCCCAAGCGCCCCCAGGGCACCGGGTTCGGCCTGGGTCCGCCGGTACCAGTTTTGGCCCAAGCCGGCAAAAAACGGGCTTCTGGGGGCGCGACTGGGCCGTTTTTTGGCGCCGGCGCGGCAAAAACACCTGGGGAGGGTCTGTTGGGGGCGCGGCTGGAGATGCTCTAACTAACATACTCCCTCTACTCCCTCTACTCGGAGGGCTGATTTGTATTCCCTTATATACAAGGCCATAGTGAAAAATATGTTTTGTATCTATACAAGGCCACTAACAATAATCGAGGCAAAACTATAATAATGTTTTATTATACTATCGATTTGTTTAATATTTACATGTATGTAGTCATAATGACATCATGCTACTTCGTTCTTATTTTTTTGCATCCATGCGAGTGTATTAATGATCCCGATTAACGAACAGAAAAATTGGCTTGCAAAGCTGTTATCAAATTTTATCTCGGTATATGTGATTTGAGATTGAAGGGAGTACGTGTCAGGCAAAGAGACAACCTTAAACAGAAGAGTAGGTAAGAGCAACTCCAACGGGGCGACCCAAACGGACGGTGTTTTTATCCGTTTTTTATCCATTTGGGTCGGTCGCTCGCCCGCCCGCCGTCCGCCCTCTTTTAATTTTGGGTCGGCAGTGCGCCCAACGGGCCGACTCATTTCATGACCGTGCGCGCTTTAGATCATGCCAGCGGCCATGCCGTCGCCCTGGTTTTGGCGCTCCAGCGCGTGGGAAAGCGGCCTAGCGCGCGCTGGTTTTGGCGCTCCAGCGTGCGGGAAAGGTTCACGTGTGCGCCACGGCCGGCGCTCGTTATAAGAAGACGCTCCCTCGACACTCTGTCCGCTGCCCACTCGTCTCGCCCCTCTCACTAGCCTCGCCGTCTCTGCGCCACCATGTCAATCCGCCGCCTGGGCGCTTCGGATTTTCGCGGAGTCCGTGAGCGCCGCTCCGGCGCCTTCTCCTCCGAGATCTGGTTTCGCGAGAAACGCCTCATCCTCAGCACCTTCGACACCGCAAAGGAGGCGTTCCGCGCGCACGACGCGGCGGCGTGGCGCCTCCTGAGGCCTCGCCGGGATATGAACTTTCTCGACGTGTCGAGCCAGCGGGCGCATGATCTGGCGCCTCTCCTGCGGCTTTTCACCGACGAGGATCGCCGTGTCCACCGGAGACGTGGAAGCCATGGTGGTGTGGCGCGAACGCTTCCCGCAGGACAACATCGACGAGCGCCAGTTCTACAAGTAAAGGAAGTTGGAGAGGGACGCGAGGAGGACGGAGCGAGCCGCCTATCGGGAGGACAAGCGTTCGCGGAAGCAGGTCGCTCAATTAAAACTGAAGCTACGAGAAACGTCGGGTTCGGACTTCGAAGACGAGCAGCAAGCTGACGCCTACATTCAGACGTCGAAGGAGGACATTACCGAGTCGGAGTCAGAAAGCGACGAGTAGTTGATCTTTTTTTTATCTGTGTACGCTAGAACTATCTATCTATCCATTTTATCAGAAAAAATGGCCGGCGGTGTCGGCGACGAAACAAGCGGGCGAGGGTGTGCTGTTTGATGTGGATAGGCCAATTCAATGTGCCACCGACCAACGGGCCCGATGAGGAAAGAGGACGAGCGTGCGCGCGTTCGTCTTGTGTCTGCGTCGACGCAAATCCGACTTAAAATGAGCGAGGAATGGATCGGCAGGCGGACAAAAACGGACGCGCGTCCGTTTGGGTTGGGGCGTTGGACCGACTTTTTTATCCATACTAATTCAAACGGACGGATACGGACGAAATGAATCGCCCCATTAAAATTGCTCTAATGTCACGTTGCCGTTGCACGTACGGCACTCAACTGTCACGGGTCGGGTCGCGGTAAATTATCTTCGTAGTACGTACGTCCTTCTACTCCGGCTGCCCATGTCATATCCCACTTCTCTTGTACAGTATCAACAACAGTCTCGAGGAGTACGTACTTATCTCAGTGCTGTCCAGAAACTAGTAATTAATTGGGAACTACTCCTACTCACATCGAATCTGTGGATACAACTTGTAGTCGCACGTCTCGTACAAGAGAGTTGGCAAAAGACAGGCCGGAGCTGCAACCAGTAGATAATAAAACCAGACATTCAGACATGTTGTCCAACCCAGTGCATCAAAACCATGGGCTGCTCTGAAAATTACTACGTACAAGCAACGCTTCCCCAAGAACGTAAACACACAGTTCGCACCACGTTCAGGTACGGGCAAGCACTTTCCTTCGGTGCATCTCGCTGTTCTGCTCATGGATCGCGAATCACGCGATATGTTTCCTGAGATCGTCGAAACCGGTAATGCCTCAGCAACTTTGTGCCCTAAACCGTCACTCTGTGCATTTAAAAATCAAACCAAAAAACCATACCAAAAATAAACCGAACCAAACTAATTTTATGGTTTTTATGATATATACCGAAAAACCGAACGGTTAACAGAATAAACCGAAGTAAAAAATAAATTTATATTTCTTGAGATGAACAACCATACAAGTTGTCATTTTTCTTGTACATGAGTCAAATGCACTACTAAGCACGTAATTTTTTCTTGTAACATAGTCATTTTTCTATTTTTAAAATGCTAAGCACGTCCATAACCATCAACAGATGAATCAATGCATGCATATATACTTATATATATAGTCATATACTATTTGTGTAGAATAGTATGTGTTTTTTGAGTCATAAATTTGCTAATTATTATTATGTCATTTCCAAATTCGCGTCAACTTTAGTTTTTATGATATATACCGAAACCATATCGAAATAATTTGGTATATACCGAAACCGAACTGTATTTTAATTTCATACCATATTTACCGAAGTATTAATACCGTACAAATTGAAAAGCCGTATAAATTGAACCATGTAAACCGAATAAACCGAACGCACAGGGTGACTAAACCGACGCTAGACATAACGGGGGTCTGACATGAGCCGCAACGACGACGACGCTGGGTGCTACGTGTGGTGTGGCCCCCGGCCGCGGACATGAACCACTATAGTTTCACAGGGAAAGCATATTTTTCTTGAAACAAGGCAAAAGACTTGCCATATCATTGATTAAGACGAAGGTTTAGACATAAGCCGTAAAACGGCAGGAACAAAGGAGAGACTACTCTCGCGACATAAGCTTACTCAGGTGGCTCGCTCCAGCCAACGACCAAAGGCGGGCCTCCTCTTTGATCTTCGCGACAATGACAATGGTCGGCGTGGCCGTGTTGCGGAAGACTCTCGCATTTCGCTCCTTCCAAATTTCCACGAGACAAGCATCATAATGGAGGCAATGGCTTTCTTGATGTGACCTCCAGAGTTGATCGTCTTGAGCCACCAATCCTGGACAGAGATCTCTTGACGCCAAGCCGTCGTCGATTGGCCATGAATGCCAAGCCAAGCGATGATTTAGTTCCAAACTCGGGCACTATATCTGCACTGGAAGAGGATGTGAGGAGCTGACTCCTGAACCTGCTTGCAAAGGGGGCAGAAGCCGCAATTCGGCCATCCCCGCCGTTGCAACCGATCAGCCGTCCACACACGATTTTGGATGATCAACCAAGAAAAAAATTTGCATTTCGGCGAAGCCCAAGTCTTCCATATCGTGGTAGAGGTCGGGCTGAGAACTTGTCCTGCAAACTGCGCCATGTAAGCAGTGGCCGCCGAATATTCATTGGTGGAGGTGAATTTCCAATGTATGGTGTCCTCTCTATCCAGGTTGAGGGTAACATCCTGACGCATTCCCCAAAGGTTGGCGAACTCCTGGATATGGGCCAAAGAGAGGCCCTGAGAAGCGTCGTTCTGACTGACCCAGAAGTGGTTATCCAGCGCTTTGTTGACCGAACACGCCTTCCTCTTAGATATCTCAAAGATCTTGGGCGTGGCGTCTTTTCGTCTGAGGCCATTAAGCCATGACGATTCCCAGAATTTTGCCTTTTTTACCATCACCAATGGTCACACTCGTGAATGTCGCAAAGAGATCTCTGTCAGCATTGCTACAGGGTGTCTCCATTCCAGCCCAAGTTTTTTTTGGGGGGGGGGGGTCAGTCCACTCGAACCAAAGCCAGCGGAGTCGAAGGGCGGTGGCAAAATTTTGGAGGTTTAGCACACCCAGGCCGCCGAAAATCTTGGGTTTGCAGACAAGGTTCCAGTTAACCTTACATTTGCCTCCAGACACCTTGTCGCAGCCTGCCCAAAGATAGGCACGTCTTAGGCTATCGATTTTCTTCCGCACCTCAACCGGGATATCAAGGGGGGGGGGGGGTTAGATGATAGATTGGTATGGCCGTGAGAACCGCTTTTACCAAAATGATGCATCCAGGGGCCGCCACGTGCATGGCCGACCAAGGTGGGAGCTTGCCCGCAATCTTGTCCTCGAGGTATTGGAAATGGATGTGTTTTAGCCTCGTGACCGACAAAGGAAGACCAAGGTACCGCATAGGAAAAGAGGTCCAGACGGCAGGGAAAGCCTGGAGGATGCCAGCGAGGTCGAGATTGGCACACCGAATGGTGAAAGTGCTAGTGATCGACTAGAGGGGGGGTGAATAGGAGATTTTTATGAAAGTCTTCAAAACATGGAAGTTTCAAAGACAAACGATAGAAATAAACCTATTGCCATGCAGCGGAAGGTAGACTACACTAGGCAAACCATAGTCAAGTATTCAATGAAGTGAAAGCACAATGACTAATAGCAGCTAGGCAGTAAAGATCAGGTAGGAAGATATTGTGAAGCCAATCAGAACAAGCAGTCACTCAATGAAGACAAAAGATAATGCAATCATACAATGACTTCACAAGGACCAACAGTAAGTAAAGGGAAGGGAAGGATGAAACCAGTGACTCGTTGAAGACAATAATTTGTTGGACCAGTTCCAGTTACTGTGACAACTGTACGTCTGGTTAGGGAGGCTGAGATTCAACTCAGAAGACCTCGTCTTCACCTTATTCCCCTTGAGCTAAGGACACCCAGTCCTCGCCCAATCACTCTGGTAAGTCTTCAAGGTATACTTCCAAACCTTCACAGACTTCGTTCACCGGCGATCCACAATGACTCTTGGATGCTCAGGACGCGATGCCTAACCGGCTGGAGGATTCACAGTCCACAAGTGTAATAAGTCTTCAGATCACACAGACAAGAAGACTTAAGTGATGCCTAACACTCTTTGACTCTGAGTGTTTAGGGCTTTATCCTCGCAAGGAATTCTCTCTCAAAGGCTTCGAGGTGGGTTGCTCTCAAACGACAAAAGCCGTACTCTAACTCTGAGCAGCCAACCGTTTATGGTTGTAGGGGGTGGGCTATTTATAGCCCCTTGGCAACCCGACCTGATTTGTCCGAAATGACCCTTGGTCACTAAGGAACTGACACGTGTTCCAATGGTCAGATTTCAAACACACACAACAACTTTACTTGGAATACAAGCAAAGCTGACTTATCCAACTCTGGACAAGATTTTCTCTCATAGTCTTCACTCGAAGACATAGGATTTTGGTTAAGCATCACTTCATGCATTCTGACTGGTTCTCTTGGACCCCACTTAACAGTACGGTGATTCCTATGACTCAACAAAGAAAAACACAGAACGACGAAACTGCTAAGTCTTCGCGCTCCATAGTCTTCACGCCATGTCTTCTCTTATCATAGTCTTCAATGTGAATGTCTTCACATACCACCTCTGACTTCAATGTCTTCATACATTTTTAGGGGTCATCTCTAGTAGGAAAATCGAATCAATGAGGGACTTCTACCTGTGTTATCCTGCAATTCTCACAAACACATTAGTCCCTCAACTAGGTTTGTCGTCAATACTCCAAAACCAACTAGGGGTGGCACTAGATGCACTTACAATCTCCCCCTTTTTGGTGATTGATGACAAACTAGTTGAAGTTTTCAACGGGGAATATAATATGTGAAATTGTAAAGGATAGGGGATTGTCTTCATAAGTTGCAAGGGCTCCCCCTGAAGATGTGCATATAAGTAATTTGCTTTTGAAATGCAAATGCACATGGCAGGTTGTACTTGTGGAGATCCTCTTCAACTTATGATGACAATTCATCATGCATGAAAAGTATGTGAAGATAATGACATGCATAATGAAAAATGGACGTCTGCAAAATGATCTAAGTGTGGAATTTATCGTCGCACATGCGGAATTTATCATCGCATCACAGAATAGCAAATAAGTAGCAGACGACCATCGAGTTTGAGTGTTACAACTCAAAGAACCAAATGTATCAAGACGCGAGAGTTGTAAACACTAGGCAAAATATAAAACTACCGCCCATATGAACCCGCTTGAAGACTATCAAACTCATATGCTTCTCCCCCTTTTGTCAGTAAGGACCAAAAAGGTTTGAAGACATAGAGCACCTGAAGGTGGTGAAGTAGCATCGTCTTCATCATCGATGACACGTGCATTCACTGTTGCAGCAGAGGAGGAGAACTCAGAGTCTTCAAGAGATGGAGTTCGTCGCAGCACAGTGAGTCAAACTTGAAGCGTTCAGAGAAGCCATCCTCTTGAAGATCATCTTCAAAACACATAAGCGTCAGCCCTTTCCATGTAGGCTGATAGGTTTAATGGGCAACAAAGGAATTCTTGGTGGCAAGGTTGCGAATCCTGTTTACGTCCACCAAGAGGCTTTGCATTTGGCGCTTCAGCCAGTCATGATGCTTATCCTGTTTCTGATGAAGGGCAACCAGAAGCTCTCGGTCATTGAGAACACAGGATCGCTTCTTGGGCCGTTATGCAATGGTGCTTTCAGTGGCTTCAGTGAGGGCACGATGAGGTGCACGGGTAGTACCAGCCAGAGGATAAACACGAGTGACTACTGGATCGCCTTCAATGTGTTGAGAGAAACTTTGCTTATCAGCATTCTGAAGACTAAGGGGCTCCTTGGCAGGCTCTGGATAGATGGCTTCATCTGACATATCGACGTCAGGCAGAAAGACCCGATGATTGCGAGCAGAGGGCTGATAGGTGATAGCTGAGTGTAGTTTGATCAGCCGCATAATCCATGGAGCGTAAAACTTCAAGCCAAAGAGATCAGATCCTGATGCAGCAAGTTGGCGGATGAAGAAGTCTTGTGCATTGAAGCATTTGCCGTGAAGAATATGGAAGACCAAAGTCTTCATTGCACCTTCCAGCTTTGCATGTGGAGAATGTCCTTTGATGGGCCAGAGAGTTCGCCTTATAATGTGATAGATAGTGCGTGGCAGATACTCAGGGTCTTCAACAAAGAACTCCTTAGGATATGCAGCATCTGGAGGCAAAGACTTCATCATGCTAAGCATCTGACTCATGTTTGGTTCAGGCTTGTGAAAAATGCTCTCCATAGCTGCACTGTGAAGCTGACAACCAGGTTCATAAAGATCTCCTGGAGTGGGCAGACCAGTAAGCTCAATGATATCAAAGGCTTTGGCTTCGTGATGAACATTGCCTGTCATCCACTCAAGGACCCAAGTCTTCGGATCTCTGTTGTAGACACGAATATGAAGAGTGGCATAGAATTGGAGCAGCAATTCTTTGTTCCAGTGCTCCTTGTCAGTGACGAACGACAACAATCTAGACTCCCTGAAGCAATCCAGAGCTTCTTCCAAACAAGGCAGACCAGTTATGGCTTCAGTGTCAAGACGCATATGTGGGAAAATGCGACCTTGATTGTACAGAATGCATGAATAATAACTGCGCTGGGAACCTGGGCAACCTTGGCATTGGCTTCTGAACCTGAGGCTTATGCTCAACGTGATAGTCAAACTGAGGACCAACAGCAGGCGAAGGAGTCAGAAAAGGCCATTTGACAGTGATAAGTTGGCCATAGTTGAATGCTTGCTCGATAGTTTGTGGCCTTGGTGGCGGAACAGGAGCAGTGGCATCAACAGAGGCGTCAGGCTGCACATCTGTTGTAGGTGCATCATTGGCTTCATTGGCCTCTGGCACAGTGTTAGGTGCAGGCTCCACAGTGTCTTCAGCCATGACCACGTCATTGGCTTCAGTGGTGTTAGTGGTGGCAGCCTCACGATTCTCAACCTCCACTTCAGAAGCTGGAGGGTCGGTCACGTTCTCCTCGAGAACAACATCTTGGTGAGACGAGGGTGTAGCAACTCTTGGGGCTTCTTCTTCTTCATCGGCTGATGCAGCCGGAACATCTTCAGCCATTTTGGCTTCGGATTCAGACACGTGCATTGTGGGAGTGACTTGGGGCCTTGATCCTTTGCGAAGCCTGCGTAATACGGGCGATGCTTGTGGAGATGGAGTGTGCTGGGCCTCATAGTCATCATCATCTTGCACTGTTGGGGCAGCTTGCGGTTGGGGAGAGCTTGGAGTGTCTTGTCTCTGTGGGTGATCAGCCCACGATGCATCTTGAGCAGTTGGCGTCAGAGGATGACCAATGCTGATGAGTTCGCTGTGCGTGAGCACAGGCGATGATACCAGTTGGTGCTCGATCTAAGGAAGGACTTCATCATCTTCAACATTGTCATGGTGACCAATGTCTTCAACAGCGGTGAGGTCAACTGCTGGAATGTCTTCAGCTTCAGGAGCCTCTGTGGAAGCAGGTTCATGAACTACTATCCGTCGTTCTTGATGCGAGGAATCAGGGCGAGCAACAGAGATGGGTTCTACAACAAGGGGCTCTGTGGGAGCAGTCCGATCTTTCTTGGTTTTGCGCTTCTTCTTGGAGGGAGCGACATCAGAAGCGTCAGGATTTTTCCTCTTTCTGGCTTCAGCCTCGGCAGCCCTTGTCTTCTTCAGGTCTGAAGCAGTGGAAGTGACCTTTGGCTTCGAGCCGGACATGCTTCTTGGGAAGACAATGCGGGGTTCTTCCTGCCTTGAAGGTGCAGATTGGTCTGTTGATGGCTTCTTCTTCTTTGCAGCCATTTTTGGGTCGATGCCAGGACGACCAAGAGCCTTGCGCTTCTCAACCTCATTGTAGGCTTGCACACACTTGTCAGCCAGGCTCTTCATGCGCTCACGAGAACCTTTAGCTTCTTCACGCTTCTTGAGAAAGACTTCCTTGAGCTCGTGCAGCATAATCTTGAAGTTTTTCACATCTTGCACGCTGAGCTTGGCCATGTGCTTCTTGAACTGAGCTTTCTCATAGTCGATCTTTTGCTTCAGTTCAACGATGCGTTGAGCTAGAGCTAGCTCAGAAGCAATGGCGCCAGTGAAGGCGATACTGAGGCCAATTGGAAGCTGCAGATCTTCAAAGCTGAGGTTGGGCGTGTCAAACCACTCATCAATAAAGTTGTGGATGATTTTCACGTCAAAGAGAGGCAAATCATTGAAGATTTCTGCTTCTTCCTTGCTCTTAATCAGTTGCTCAAGAGCGTCATCTGCAAGATCTTCATCGCTGGACAGATCAATGGCGTCATTGCGCAGAATAGCAGCAGCAGTCAGTGCCTGATCAGTATTCTTTCTCATCTCAGTCTTCTTGGAGATACGTGATAGATTTTCAGACTGCACACTGTCTTCAGGAGGTGTAGTAGCCAGTGGCTTCGCCCGTAAGATTTTTGGTGCTGAGGCAGACTTTGAAGCTTTAGGCTTCTTTAGCTTCGTTGGCTTCGGTGGTGCAGGTGCTTCGTCAGATTCAGCATCATCTGCAGGTTGATCCACGACTGCCCCTTGAACCATAATATGAGTGATGAGACCTTCTAGGTTGTAGAAGGGCCCAACCAGATTGGGTTCAGCTTCTCGTGTGCCATCAGCACGTGGCGCAGAGGGGCCTGGGTTGAAGTCTAATCCCAATGGCTTCTTGTTTTCCTTGGCAGAGTTCTGTGCAAACTGATAGTTGCGCTTGAAGAGATTGTCTTCGCGACACCATAACAGAGAGGATGGGTCGGCATTAGCAGGCTGAGGTCCACGAAGCATGCAGGGGTAAAAGCCTTGAGCAATAGCTTCGGACTGTGATTTGGGCTGAAGACCTTTGTATATGATATCTCCCCATGGGCCCTTGATGGCACTCTTCTCAGCATATTCGTCGGTGACGAATCTGTACTTGAACCATTTCTCTGCCCAGTGTCTTCGAATCCATTGGATTCGTTTCTTGCGTTCTCCATAGGTTTCTTCTGGATCTGACTTGTATAGCTCATAGAGATCTGGTGGCAGGTCCTTAGCAGTGTTTCCACGGCGCTGTCTGCCTCCCTTCCTTGTAGATTTCTCTGTAGCCATGAACTTCAAACTGAATGGCTTCAACACATTCAAAGGTTTCAAAGGCTTCCGCCTGCGGGTCAAACAGGAATTGGCTTCGGGAGAATTTATATGATGTTGTAAGAATTCTGCAAATGAATGCAGACTATGAGAACCAAGGGATTCTCCCACGGACATGTACCTGTGACAGCATTAAGGTGCGAGGGAAGGGGAAGAGGTCATATGCATTCTCAGAAGATTTTAAAGATAAATCAGTTTAGAAGACATTGACCTCATAGTGCGAAGACATTCACTCATAGATAGAGAGTTAGTTCCAGATTTGTACGAATCCACGGATCAGTACAAGTGAGGAATCTAACTACTTTGTGAAGCATAAGTGAACATACTAGGCATATTATGAGATGCAGTATGAAATAGATCCAACTTGTGTGAATAGAAACTTCTTGTGGTAGAAAGTGATGAATCTATAGGATCAAAGTGGCCATAAAAAAGGAAGTTTCATTTACCACATGAAGAACTGCTAGACGGAGTGGGAGAGGAGGCCGAGTAGTTCGATCGTCCGTGCCCTAACTTGGCGACGGAGGACACCTACGGCGACGGCGGAGAAGACGATGTCCGCGGCCGGCGTGAAGACAGCGTCGGTGAGGTCGCGGCAGCTAAGCGCTTCATTGCCGGTGTCGTCGAGGGCTAGCGGTGGCGCTAGGGTTTGTGCGAGAGTGGAAGAAAGGATAATGACTGTGGTGAGGCGTGTATTTATAGGGACAGAGACGACACAATGTTATTACACAGGTGCCTCTGGCGATTCACATCTAAAGGACACGTGGCCATCATGCAACATATCGGAGGTTGTTCCACGTTCCCACGCACGCCTGGATTGTCGGGTGGTCGTTCCCAGTTCTCCGGGTTTCAGGTGAAAGGATTTAGCATTGAAAACAGACTTAATGTTTGTCTCTGTATCTTCTGTTGACAAGGACGCAGAGAAGATATTCGGCAGTTTCAATAGAATGCATATGATTTGGAGAGATAGAGTTTGAGATAGAAAGCATAGAGAGGTTAGGGTCCGATCACATTCACTTAGTTCAAAAGATTCAACAAGAAGACATAGCTATAAGTGAATACTGTAGAGGACAGAACACTAGTATATATATATATATATATATGAGAAAGACAATCAAATCAACATAGTGAAGATAATCATGAAGACAAGTTGAGATTGAAGCCAAACCAAATATGAAGACATACCAAACGTAACGCCATGAGTGAAACACTTCAAACAGAAAAATTTGGTGGTGGCGTTACCCACCGTATAGGAAGTATTAGACCCAGACATGGCGCACAATTATCGTGGCGCTTCGAAGTCAAATTCCACATTAATGTATTCACACTTAGAATGTAAGTCTTCATTGATTGAAGATATACTTTACTTCGTGTGTTGCACATCTAAGTCATCAATATGCATAAGTGTTAGGATGTGTGCCTGATCACAGGACATTTGAGGATTCTAAGATATTTAGCTCACACCGTAACTTGCAAAACCTTTTCTCATCCAAGGGCTTGGTGAAGATATCTGCCAATTGCTCTTCAGTGTTGACGTGTATGATATCAATATCTTCCTTCACAACATGATCTCTGAGAAAGTGATGACGAATTTCAATGTGCTTTGTCTTCGAGTGCTGAACTGGGTTGTTGGCAATCTTGATGGCGCTTTTGTTGTCGCAGTAGAGTGGTACTTGCTTCAGGTGAATGCCATAGTCTTTGAGTGTTTGCTTCATCCATAGAAGCTGAGCGCAGCAAGATCCAGCAGCAATGTATTCAGATTCAGCAGTGGAGAGAGATACACAGTTCTGCTTCTTTGAAGACCAACATACAAGTGATCGTCCCAGAAAATGACATGTGCCTGATGTAGACTTGCGATCCACCTTGTCACCAGCATAATAAGCATCCGAGAATCCAATCAGATCAAACTCCGAGCCCTTTCGATACCATAATCCTAATGTTGGGGTGTAAGCCAAATATCGAAGAATTCGCTTCACAGCTAAGTGATGCGATTCCTTTGGTGCCGCTTGGAATCGAGCACACATGCAGACACTAAGCATAATATCTGTCCTAGATGCACATAGATAAAGTAAAGAACCAATCATGGAGTGGTATACCTTTTGATCGAACTCTTTACCATTGTCGTCGGGACCCAGATGATGTTTGGCTGGCATTGGCGTCGTGAAGCCTTTGCAGTCTTGCATCCCAAATTTCTGCAGTCAATCTTTGAGATACTTCTCTTGAGATATAAAGATGCCGTTGCGTTGCTGACGTATTTGAAGACCAAGGAAGAACTTCAGCTCACCCATCATGGACATCTGATATTGCTCTTGCATCATATATCCAAACTCTTCACTGTATTTCTGATTGGTGCAGCCGAAGATAATGTCATCCACATATATTTGGCACACAAACAGTTCACCATCATATGTCTTCGTGAAGAGAGCGGGGTTGAGGGAACCAGATTTGAAGCCTTTACTGTTCAGGAAGTATTTGAGTGTGTCATACCAAGCCCGAGGGGCTTGTTTGAGGCCATACAGTGCCTTGTTGAGCTTGTACACCATGTCAGGATGTTTTGGATCTTCAAAGCCAGGCGGTTGTGCAACATACACTTCTTTTTCAATCTTGCCATTGAGAAAAGCGCTCTTCACATCCATTTGATACAGAAGAATGTTATGATGATTTGCATAGGCCAGCAGTATGCGTATGGCTTCAAGTCTAGCCACAGGAGCAAATGTTTCATCGAAGTCAATCCCTTCAACTTGAGTGTACCCTTGAGCAACGAGACGAGCTTTGTTTCTGAAAACTTGACCATGCTCATCTTGCTTGTTGCGATATATCCATTTGGTGCCTATTATATTGTGCTTGCAAGGATCAGGACGCTTAACCAGTTCCCATACATTATTCAACTCAAACTGTTAAAGCTCTTCTTGCATAGCTTGAATCCATTCAGGTTCCATGAAGGCTTCTTCAACTTTCTTGGGTTCAGATATTGAGACGAATGCGAAGTGCCCATAGAAATTTGCTAGTTGTGTTGCCCTTGAACGAGTGAGTGGACCTGGTGCATTGATGCTATCAATTATTCTCTCAATCTGTACTTCATTTGCAACACGAGGATGTACAGGACGAAGATTTTGCTCTTGCTGATCATTGTCATCGTTAGAAGGATTGTCTTCAGGTTGATCATTGTCTTCAGGTTGATCAGGTGCGGAGATGATAAGTTCCTCTTCAGGATGAGCTTCGGAAGGTATGATTTCTCCAGTTCCCATAAGTTTGATTGATTCACTGGATGGAACTTCATCTAGCACATTTGGCAGGTGCTCTCTTTGCGAGCCGTTAGTCTCATCGAACCGCACATCCACAGTTTCAACCACTTTATAGTGAAAGAGGTTGAAGACTCTGTAGGAGTGCGAATCCTTTCCATATCCAAGCATAAAACCTTCATGTGCTTTTGGTGCAAATTTTGAAGTATGATGTGGATCCTTGATCCAGCACCTGGCACCAAATACTTTGAAGTAACTGACATTTGGCTTCTTGCCAGTAAGGAGCTCATAGGATGTCTTGTTCAGAAGCTTGTGAAGATAAACACGGTTGATGATATGGCATGCAGTATCAATGGCTTCAGGCTAGAATTTTCTTGGAGTCTTGTATTCATCAAGCATCGTCCGAGCCATCTCAATAAGTGTTCTGTTCTTGCGTTCGACGACGCCATTCTGCTGCGGTGTGTACGGAGCTGAGAATTCATGTGTAATGCCCAAAGTATCAAGATAAGTGTCTAGACCAGTGTTCTTGAATTCAGTGCCATTGTCACTTCTGATGTGCTTGATCTTGACGCCATAGTTGTTCATGGCTCGATTGGTGAAGCGTCTGAAGACATCCTGCACTTCAGTCTTGTAGAGGATTATATGCACCCAGGTATATCTTGAATAATCATCAACAATGACAAAGCCATAGAGACAAGCAGTAGTAGTAAGAGTTGAGTAATGAGTGGGACCGAAAAGGTCCATGTGGAGCAGTTCGAAGGGTTGAGTCGTTGTCATGATTGTCTTCGAGGGATGCTTGGCCCTCGTCATCTTTCCTGCTTCACAGGCACCGCATAAGTGATCTTTCTTGAACTTGACGCCCTCGATGCCTATGACATGCTTCTTCCTTGCAAGGGTTTGCAGGTTCCTCATGCCAGCATGCCCTAGCCTCCGATGCCAGAGCCAGCATTCAGAAGCTTTTGCTAGAAGACATACGGCAAGTTGTGGTCCTGCTGAGAAATCTACCACGTACAAATCATCTTTTCGATACCCTTCAAACACTAGAGACTTGTCAAATTCCATTAGAACAAGGCAACGATATTTTCCAAACATTACAATCATGTTTAAATCGCAAAGCATGGAGACAGACATTAAGTTGAAACCAAGGGATTCAACAAGCATGACTTTGTCCATGTGTTGATCCTTTGAGATTGCAACTCTACCTAGACCCAATACCTTGCTTTTACTAGTGTCAGCAAATGTGATGTGACTTTTGTCAGATGGACGTAAGGTTGAGTCCATAAGAAGGCTTCGCTTGCCAGTCATGTGATTAGTACACCCACTATCAATAATCCATTCTGAAGCAGCTGGTGTCGTACCCTACAGTGCAGTTAGGGGGATAGGCTTCACGAAGAGAATTGTGAAGCATAAACATTTGACGCGAAAGTGGATTATGAAAGCTTAGATCGAGGTTAGGACTGATAGGGCAAGTGGCAAGCGACTCAGGAACAAAATACATAATAAGACCATTTGGGCATTTGATCTTGCGCCCTACAAGATGTTTAAGGTCCCCAGCAATGGCTTCAGACGATTTTGGTTTTCGGCTGGAGACCTTTCCCTGCAAAAAAAGAGTTAAGCTTTCTTAGCCACCCACATCTTTAAGGGTGGCTTCGAAGCAATGAGTCTAAGTGCAGCATTTGAGAACTTTGGCTTTGGAGCCCTAGCAAAAAGTCTTGCAGGTGGACAATAGTACTCATAAGGATAAGCAGAATAGTTTTTGGTCTTATGAACATGGCGGTTTTATGAAACGCGCTCATATTCATAGGCCTGAGTAAGGTTTCCCTGCAAAACATTTGTGTTAGTGCATCTTAGGTGAGTCCTCTATCTGTATGAAGCCTTTGGACCATATGAAGCCTGTGGTCTGGGGTTTGTCTTCTTCACTTGTGGTGTCATGATGACATTCACAGGAAGATTCTCCAAACACCTTTTCGGCACCCATACTTTCTTCATAGGCGGCCCATTCCTGCAGTTACTACCAATATACCTGGCAAGCACTTCACCATTCTGATTCTTAAACAGTTTATAGTTTGCATCAAAGGATTCATCAATAACAATGGGATTAGCACAAGTGAAGCCAGATAGGGTGGATGGATCCGCTGAAGGTTCCTTTGCAGCAACCCATGTGGTTTTGGGGTACTGCTCAGGTTTCCAGTAAGAGCCATCAGCATTCATTTTCCTTTCGAACCCAACACCCTCTTTCCTAGGGTTTCGGTTCAGGATCTACCTTTTGAGGACATCACATAGTGTCTGATGCCCTTTGAGACTTTTGTACATCCCTGTTTCAAGCAATGTCTTCAACCTAGCATTCTCATCAGCAATAGCAGTGGTATCCTCAGCAGAGGGGTTAGTTACCACATCAACAGTTGAAGATATTGCAATAGTAGCAGCAGTAGAACACCCGGCAACAGAAGTAGCGTTGTCACGCTCGATGCATTTAAGACATGGTGGTTCAAATCCTTCCTGAGCTGAACCGATCTGTTCGGCACGAAGTGACTTGTTTTCCTTTTGAAGATCTTCATGAGCCGCTCTCAATTTCTCAAGATCTTGCTTCCTTTGAAGATAATCATAGGAAAGCTTTTCATGAGTTGTTGAGAGCGTTTCATGACGACTTTCAAGTTCCTCATATTATTGTGAAGATTTTTTATGTCTTCAATTAAGGACTGAGATCGAGTCATTTAAGCGTCTAACAGATCATCGCTTTTGTCTAACAGTTTTTGAATATGTTCCATAGCTTTCTGTTGTTCAGTTGCAATTTTAGCAAGTGTTTTGTAGCTGGGTTTGGAACCACAATCAGAGTCATCTTCACTAGATGTTTGATAGTGAGTAGTGCGTGTGTTTACCTTGGCACCGCGTGCCATGAAGCAGTAGGTAGGAGCGGAGTAGTTCTTGTCATTTGCATCGGTGTCGGTGATGAAGTCATTGTCTTCAGTGTTGAAGATGGACTTGGCAACATATGTTGTAGCCAGACTCGCAACGCCAGAATCAGACTCCTCCTCAGACTCCACCTCCGCCTCCTTAGAAGCGGACTCCTCCTCTGAATCCATTTCCTTGCCAACAAACGCACGTGCCTTGCCAGATGAGCTCTTCTTGTGTGATGAAGACTTTGAGGAAGACTTGGAAGAAGACTTTGAGTATTTCTTCTTCTTCTTGTCGTCAGAGTCATACTCCTTGCACTTCTTCTTCTTCTTCTTGTTCTCATTGTCCCACTGCGGACACTCAGAGATGTAGTGGCCAGGTTTCTTGCACTTGTGGCATGTTCTCTTCTTGTAGTCATGAGCAGAAGCTTCATCATTCCTTGAGCTTGATCGTGAAGACTTTCTGAAGCCTTTCTTCTTGGTGAATTTTTGGAACTTCTTCACAAGCATAGCAAGCTCCTTTCCAATGTATTCAGGATCATCAGAACTGTTGTCAGATTCTTCTTCAGATGAGGAGACAACTTTTGCCTTCAAGGCACGAGTTCGCCCATAGTTGGGACCATAGATGTCTCTTTTCTCAGAAAGCTGAAACTCGTGTGTGTTGAGCCTCTCAAGTATGTCAGATGGATCGAGTGTCTTGAAGTCAGGACGTTCTTGAATCATCAGGGCTAGGGTGTCAAATGAGCTATCAAGTGATCTCAGGAGTGTCTTGACGACTTCATGCTTGGTGATCTCAGTGGCGCCGAGAGCTTGAAGCTCATTTGTGATGTCAGTGAGTCGATCAAACGTGAGCTGGACATTCTCATTCTCATTTCTCTTGAAGCGGTTGAAGAGGTTGCGAAGGACACTGATTCTCTGATCTCTCTGGGTTGAGACGCCTTCATTGACCTTGGAGAGCCAGTCCCAGACTAGCTTAGATGTTTCCAAAGCACTCACGCGGCCATACTGTCCTTTGGTCAGATGACCACAGATGATGTTCTTGGCAGTGGAGTCCAGTTGAACGAACTTCTTGACATCAGCAGCGGTGACACCTTCACCAGCCTTGGGAACGCCATTCTTGATGACATACCATAGGTCGACATCAATGGCTTCAAGATGCATGCACATCTTATTCTCCAGTAGGGATATTCAGTTCCATCGAAGACGGGGCATGTAGCAGAGACTTTAATTATCCCTGCAGTCGACATAGCTAAAACTCCAGGTGGTTAAACTGAATCACACAGTGAAGGAAATATGCCCTAGAGGAAATAATAAATTTATTATTTATTTCCTTATATCATGATAAATGTTTATTATTCATGCTAGAATTGTATTAACCGGAAACACAATACATGTGTGAATACATAGACAAACAGAGTGTCACTAGTATGCCTCTACTTGACTAGCTCGTTAATCGAAGATGGTTATGTTTCCTAACCATGAACAAAAGAGTTGTTATTTGATCAATGGGATCACATCATTAGAGGAATGATGTGATTGACATGACCCATTCCATTAGCTTAGCACCCGATCATTTAGTATGTTGCTATTGCTTTCTTCATGACTTATACATGTTCCTATGACTATGAGATTATGCAACTCCCGTTTGCCGGAGGAACACTTTGTGTGCTACCAAACGTCAAAACGTAACTGGGTGATTATAAAGGAGCTCTACAGGTGTCTCCAAAGGTAAATGTTGGGTCGGCGTATTTCGAGATTAGGATTTGTCACTCCGATTGTCAGAGAGGTATCTCTGGGCCCTCTCGGTAATGCACATCACATAAGCCTTGCAATCATTGCAACTAATGAGTTAGTTGCGAGATGATGTATTACGGAACGAGTAAAGAGACTTGCCGGTAACGAGATTGAACTAGGTATTGAGATACCGACGATCGAATCTTGGGCAAGTAACATACCGATGACAAAGGGAACAACGTATATTGTTATGCGGTCTGACCGATAAAGATATTCGTAGAATATGTGGGAGCCAATATGAGCATCCAGGTGCCGCTATTGGTTATTGACCGGAGACGTGTCTCGGTCATGTCTACATTGTTCTCGAACCCGTAGGGTCCGCACGCTTAAGGTTTCGATGACAGTTATATTATGAGTTTATGAGTTTTGATGTACCGAAGTTAGTTTGGAGTCCCGGATGTGATCACGGACATGACGAGGAGTCTCGAAATGGTCGAGACATAAAGATTGATATATTAGAAGCATATGTTTGGACATCGGAAGTGTTCCGGGTGAAATCGACATTTTACCGGAGTACCGGGAGGTTACCGGAACCCCCCGGTAACCTAATGGGCCTTAATGGGCCTAGTGGAGGAAGAGGAGAGGAGGCCTAGGGGCTGCCGCGCGCCCCTCCCCTCCCCAAGTCCGAATTGGACAAGGAGGGGGGGGGGCGGCGCCCCCCCTTTCCTTTCTTCCCTCTCCTCCTTCCCCCCAAGTCCTAATCCAACTAGGGAAAGGGAGGGGAGTCCTACTCCCGGTAGGAGTAGGACTCCTCCTGCGCGCCTCCTCCTAGGGCCGGCCGCACCCCCTTGGCTCGTTTATATACGGGGGCAGGGGGCACCCCTAGACACACAAGTTGATCTCTAAGATTGTTCTCTTAACCGTGTGCGGTGCCCCCTTCCACCATAGTCCTCGATAATATTGTAGTGGTGCTTAGGCGAAGCCCTGCGACAGTTGAACATCAAGATCGTCACCACGCCGTCGTGCTGACGGAACTCTTCCCCGACACTTTGTTGGATCGGAGTCCGGGGATCGTCATCAAGCTGAACGTGTGCTAAAACTCGGAGGTGCCGTAGTTTCGGTGCTTGATCGGTCGGGCCTTCAAGACGTACGACTACATCAACCGCGTTGTCATAACGCTTCCGCTATCGGTCTACGAGGGTACATAGACAACACTCTCCCCTCTCGTTGCTATGCATCACCATGATCTTGCGTGTGCGTAGGAAATTTTTGAAATTACTACGTTCCCCAACAGTGGCATCCGAGCCTAGGTTTTATGCGTTGATGTTGTGCACGAGTAGAACACAAGTGAGTTGTGGGCGATATAAGTCATACTGCTTACCAGCATGTCATACTTTGGTTCGGCGGTATTGTTGGATGAAGCGGCCCGGACCGACATTACGCGTACGCTTACGCGAGACTGGTTCTACCGACGTGCTTTGCACACAGGTGGCTGGCGGGTGTCAGTTTCTCCAACTTTAGTTGAACCGAGTGTGGCTACGCCCGGTCCTTGCGAAGGTTAAAACAACACCAACTTGACAAACTATCGTTGTGGTTTTGATGCGTAGGTAAGATTGGTTCTTGCTTAAGCCCGTAGCAGCCACGTAAAACTTGCAACAACAAAGTAGAGGACGTCTAACTTGTTTTTGCAGGGCATGTTGTGATGTGATATGGTCAAGACATGATGCTAAATTTTATTGTATAAGATGATCATGTTTTGTAACCGAGTTATCGGCAACTGGCAGGAGCCATATGGTTGTCGCTTTATTATATGCAATGCAATTGCGCTGTAATGCTTTACTTTATCACTAAGCGGTAGCGATAGTCATGGAAGAATAAGATTGGCGAGACGACAACGATGCTACGATGGTGATCAAGGTGTCGCGCCGGTGACGATGGTGATCATGACGGTGCTTCGAAGATGGAGATCACAAGCACAAGATGATGATGGCCATATCATATCACTTATATTGATTGCATGTGATGTTTATCTTTTATGTATCTTATCTTGCTTTGATTGACGGTAGCATTTTAAGATGATCTCTCACTAATTATCAAGAAGTGTTCTCCCTGAGTATGCACCGTTGCGAAAGTTCTTCGTGCTGAGACACCACGTGATGATCAGGTGTGATAGGCTCTACGTTCAAATACAATGGGTGCAAAACAGTTGCACACGCAGAATACTCAGGTTATACTTGACGAGCCAAGCATATACAGATATGGCCTCGGAACACGGAGACCGAAAGGTCGAGCGTGAATCATATAGTAGATATGATCAACATAGTGATGTTCACCATTGAAACTACTCCATCTCACATGATGATCAGACATGGTTTAGTTGATTTGGATCACGTGATCACTTAGAGGATTAAAGGGATGTCTATCTAAGTGGGAGTTCTTAAGTAATATGATTAATTGAACTTTAATTTATCATGAACTTAGTCCTGGTAGTATTAGCATATCTATGTTGTAGATCAATAGCTCGCGTTGTTGCTTTCATATGTTTATTTTGATATGTTCCTAGAGAAAATTATGTTGAAAGATGTTAGTAGCAATGATGCGGATTGGATCCGTGATCTGAGGTTTATCCTCATTGCTGCACAGAAGAATTATGTCCTTGATGCACCGCTAGGT
This sequence comes from Triticum urartu, assembly GCF_056163025.1. Classification (NCBI taxonomy): domain Eukaryota; kingdom Viridiplantae; phylum Streptophyta; class Magnoliopsida; order Poales; family Poaceae; genus Triticum; species Triticum urartu. The sequence continues at coordinate 474,147,433 of NC_141873.1, read as the reverse complement.
GACAGACCTATTGCAGGAGCAGATGTAGACGTTATGAACGTTTCGCTAGCTCAATATGATGACTACTTGATAGTTTAGTGCACCATGCTTAACGGCTTAGAATCGAGACTTCAAAGTCGTTTTGAACGTCATGGACCATATGAGATGTTCCAGGAGTTGAAGTTAATATTTCAAGCAAATACCCGAGTAGAGATATATGAAGTCTCCAACAAGTTCTATAGCTAAAAGATGGAGGAGAATCGCTCAACTAGTGAGCATGTGCTCAGATTGTCTGGGTACTACAATCGCTTGAATCAAGTGGGAGTTAATCTTCCAGATAAGATAGTGATTGACAGAATTCTCTAGTCACCATCACCAAGTTAGTAGAACTTCGTGATGAACTATAATATGAAAGGGATAACGGTAACAACTCCCAAGCTCTTCGTGATGCTGAAATCAACGAAGGTAGAAATCAAGAAAAACATCAAGTGTTGATGGTTGACAAGACCACTAGTTTCAAGAAAAGGGTAGAGGGAAGAAGGGAACTTCAAGAAGAACAGCAAGCAAGTTGCTGCTCAAGTGAAGAAGCCCGAGTCTGGTCCTAAGCCTGAGACTAAGTGCTTCTACTGCAAAGGGACTGGTCACTGGAAGTGGAACTGCCCCAAGTATTTGGCGGATAAGAAGGATGGCAAAGTGAACAAAGGTATATTTGATATACAGATTATTGATGTGTATTTTACTAGTGTTCGTAGCAACCCCTCGGTATTTGATACTAGTTCAGTTGCTAAGAATAGTAACTCAAAACGGGAGTTGCAGAATGAACAGAGACTAGTTAAGGGTGAAGTGACGATGTGTATTGGAAATGGTTCCAAGATTGATATGACCATCATCGCACACTCCCTATAGTTTCGGGATTAGTGTTAAACCTAAAATAAATGTTATTTAGTGTTTGCGTTGAGCATGAATATGATTTGATCTTGTTTATTGCAATACGGTATTTCATTTAAGTAAGAGAATAAATTGTTGTTCTGTTTACATGAATAAAACCTTATATGGTTACACACCCAATGAAAATGGTTCGTTGGATCTCGATCGTAGTGATACACATATTCATAATATTGAAACCAAAAGATGCAAAGTTAATAATGATAGTGCAACTTACTTGTGGCACTGCCGTTTAGGTCATATTGGTGTAAAGCGCATGAAGAAACTCCATCCTGATGGGCTTTTGGAATCACTTGATTATGAATCAGTTGATGCTTGTGAACCATGCCTCATGGGCAAGATGACTAAGACTCCGTTCTCCGGAACAATGGAGCGAGCAACATATTTGTTGGAAATCATATATACTGATGTATGTGCTCCAATGAATATTGAGGCTCGCGGCAGGTATCATTATTTTCTGATCTTCACAGATGATTTGAGCAGATATGAGTATATCTACTTGATGAAACACAAGTCTGAAACATTTGAAAAGTTCAAAGAATTTCAGAGTGAAGTGGAGAATCATCGTAACAAAAATAAAAGTTTCTACGATATGATCGCAGAAGTAAAATATTTGAGTTACGAGTTTGGCCTTTAGTTAAAACAATGTGAAATAGTTTCACTACTCACGCCACCTGGAACACCACAGTGTAATGGTGTGTCCGAATGTCATAACCGTCCTATTATTGGATATAGTGCAGTCTATGATGTTTCTTACCGATTAATCACTATAGTTTTGGGGTTATGCATTAGAGACAGCTGCATTCACGTTAAAAAGGGCACCATCAAAATCCGTTGAGATGACGCCTTATGAACTGTGGTTTGGCAAGAAAGCATAGTTGTCGTTTCTGAAAGTTTGGGGCTGCGATGCTTATGTGAAAAAGCTTCAACCTGATAAGCTCGAACCCAAATCGGAGAAATGTGTCTTCATAGGATATCCAAAGGAAACTATTGGATACACCTTCTATCACAGATCCGAAGGCAAGACTTTTGTTGCTAAATTCGGAAACTTTCTAGAGAAGGAGTTTCTCTCGAAAGAAGTGAGTGGGAGGAAAGTAGAACTTGATGAGGTAACTGTACCTGCTCCCTTATTGGAAAGTAGTTCATCACAGAAATTTGTTCCTGTGACTCCTACACCAATTAGTGAGGAAGCTAATGATGATGATCATGTAACTTCAGATCAAGTTACTACCGAACCTCGTAGGTAAATCAGAGTGAGATCCGCAGCAGAGTGGTACGGTAATCCTGTTCTGGAAGTCATGCTACTAGATCATGATGAACCTACGAACTATGAGGAAGCGATGATGAGCCCAGATTCCGCGAAATGGCTTGAGGCCATGAAATCTGAGATGAGATCCATGTATGAGAACAAAGTATGGACTTTGATTGACTTGCCCAATGATCGGCGAGCCATTGAAATTAAATGGATCTTCAAGAGGAAGACGGACGCTGATAGTAGCGTTACTATCTACAAAGCTAGAATTGTCGCAAAAAGGTTTTTGACAAGTTCAAGGTGTTGACTACGATGAGAGTTTCTCACTCGTATCTATGCTTAATTCTGTCCAAATCATGTTAGCAATTGCCGCATTTTATGAAATCCGGCAAATGGATGTCAAAACTGCATTCCTGAATGGATTTCTGGAAGAAGAGTTGTATATGATGCAGCCGGAAGGTTTTGTCGATCCAAAAGGAGCTAACAAAGTGTGCAAGCTCCAGCGATCCATTTATGGACTGGTGCAAGCCTCTCGGAGTTGGAATAAACGCTTTGATAATATGATCAAAGCATATAGTTTTATACAGACTTGCGGTGAAGTCTGTATTTACAAGAAAGTGAGTGGGAGCACTACATCATTTCTGATAAGTATATGTGAATGACATATTGTTGATCGGAAATAATGTAGAATTATTCTGCAAAGCATAAAGGAGTGTTTTGAAAGAAGTTTTTCAAAGAAAGACCTTGGTGAAGCTGCTTACATATTAAGCATCAAGATCTATAGAGATATATCAAGACGCTTGATAAGTTTTTTCAATGAGTACATACCTTGACAATATTTTGAAGTAGTTCAAAAATGGAACAGTCAAAGAAAGAGTTCTTGGCTATGTTACAAGGTGTGAAATTGAGTAAGACTCAAAGCCCGACCACGACAGAAGATAGAAAGAGAATGAAAGTCATTCCCTATGCCTCAGCCATAGGTTCTATAAAGTATGCCATGCTGTGTACCAGATCTATTGTATACCCTACACTGTGTTAAGCAAGGGAGTACAATAGTGATCTAAGAGTAGATCACTGGACATCGGTCAAAATTATCCTTAGTGGAATAACGAAATATTTCTCAATTATGGAGGTGACAAAAGGTTCGTCGTAAAAAGTTACGTCGATGCAAGTTTTGACACAGATCTGGATGACTCTAAGTCTCGATCTAGATACATATTGAAAGTGGGAGCAATTAGCTAGAGTAGCTCCGTGCAGAGCATTGTAGACATAGAATTCGCAAAATACTTACGGATCTGTATGTGACAGACCCGTTGACTAAAATTATCTCACAAGGAAAATATGATCACACCTTAGTAATCTTTGGGTGTTAATCACATAAACGATGTGAACTAGATTACTGGCTCTAGTAAACCCTTTGGGTATAGGTCACATGACGATGTGAACTATGGGTGTTAATCACATGGTGATGTGAACTATTAGTGTTGAATCACATGGCGATGCGAACTAGATTATTGACTCTAGTGCAAGTGGGAGACTGAAGGAAATATGCCCTAGAGGCAATAATAAAGTTATTATTTATTTCCTTATATCATGATAAATGTTTATTATTCATGCTAGAATTGTATTAACCGGAAACATAATACATGTGTGAATACATAGACAAACAGAGTGTCACTAGTATGCCTCTACTTGACTAGCTCGTTAATCGAAGATGGTTATGTTTCCTAACCATGAACAAAAGAGTTGTTATTTGATTAACGGGATCACATCATTAGAAGAATGATGTGATTGACATGACCCATTCCATTAGCTTAGCACCCGATCGTTTAGTATGTTGCTATTGCTTTCTTCATGACTTATACATGTTCCTATGACTATGAGATTATGCAACTCCCGTTTGCCGGAGGAACACTTTGTGTGCTACCAAACGTCACAACATAACTGGGTGATTATAAAGGAGCTCTACAGGTGTCTCCAAAGGTAAATGTTGGGTTGGCGTATTTCGAGATTAGGATTTGTCACTCCGATTGTCGGAGAGGTATCTCTGGGCCCTCTCGGTAATGCACATCACATAAGCCTTGCAAGCATTGCAACTAATGAGTTAGTTGCGAGATGATGTATTACGAAACGAGTAAAGAGACTTGCCGGTAACGAGATTGAACTAGCTATTGAGATACCGACGATCGAATCTCGGGCAAGTAACATACCGATGACAAAGGGAACAACGTATGTTGTTATGCGGTCTGACCGATAAAGATCTTCGTAGAATATGTGGGAGCCAATATGAGCATCCAGGTTCCGCTATTTGTTATTGACCGGAGACGTGTCTCGGTCATGTCTACATTGTTCTTGAACCCGTAGGGTCCGCACGCTTAAGGTTTCGATGACAGTTATATTATGAGTTTATGAGTTTTGATGTACCGAAGTTAGTTCGGAGTCCCGGATGTGATCACGGACATGATAAGGAGTCTCTTAATGGCCGAGACATAAAGATTGATATATTAGAAGCCTATGTTTGGACATCGGAAGTGTTCCGGGTGAAATCGGCATTTTACCGGAGTACCGGGAGGTTACCGGAACCCCCCGGTAACCTAATGGGCCTTAATGGGCCTAGTGGAGGAAGAGGAGAGGAGGCCTAGGGGCTGCCGCGCGCCCCTCCCCCAAGTCCGAATTGGACAAGGAGGGGGGGTGGCGCCCCCCTTTCCTTTCTTCCCTCTCCTCCTTCCCCCCAAGTCCTAATCCAACTAGGGAAAGGGAGGGGAGTCATACTCCCGGTAGGAGTAGGACTCCTCCTGCGCGCCTCCTCCTAGGGCCGGCCGCACCCCCCTTGGCTCGTTTATATACGGGGGCAGGGGGCACCCCTAGACACACAAGTTGATCTCTAAGATCGTTCTCTTAACCATGTGCGGTGCCCCCTTCCACCATAGTCCTCGATAATATTGTAGTGGTGCTTAGGCGAAGCCCTGCGACAGTTGAACATCAAGATCATCACCACGCCATCGTGCTGACGAAACTCTTCCCCGACACTTTGCTGGATCGGAGTCCGGGGATAGTCATCGAGCTGAACGTGTGCTAAAACTCGGAGGTGCCGTAGTTTCGGTGCTTGATTGGTCGGGCCGTGAAGACGTACGACTACATCAACCGCGTTGTCATAACGCTTCCGCTATCGGTCTACGAGGGTACGTAGACAACACTCTCCCCTCTCGTTGCTATGCATCACCATGATCTTGCGTGTGCGTAGGAAATTTTTGAAATTACTACGTTCCCCAACACACAGAACAAGGGAGTACCTGGCTTTGATACCAATTGAAAGTGCTAGTGATCGACTAGAGGGGAGGTGAATAGGCGATTTTTATGAAAGTCTTCAAAACATGGAAGTTTCGAAGACAAACGATAGAAATAAACCTATTACCATGCAGCGGAAGGTAGACTACACTAGGCAAACCATAGTCAAGTATTCAATGATGTAAAAGCACAATGACTAATAGCAGCTAGGCAGTAAAGATCAGGTAGGAAGATATTGTGAAGCCAATCAGAACAAGCAGTCACTCAGTGAAGACAAAAGATAATGCAATCATACAATGACTTCACAAGGACCAACAGTAAGTAAAGGGAAGGGAAGGATGAAATCAGTGACGCGTTGAAGACAATGATTTGTTGGACCAGTTCCAGTTGCTGTGACAACTGTACGTCTGGTTAGGGAGGCTGAGATTCAACTCAGAAGAACTCGTCTTCACCTTATTCCCCTTGAGCTAAGGACACCCAGTCCTCGCCCAATCACTCTGGTAAGTCTTCAAGGTAGACTTACAAACCTTCACAGACTTCGTTCACCGGCGATCCACAATGACTCCTGGATGCTCAGAACGCGACGCCTAACCGGCTGGAGGATTCACAGTCCTCAAGTGTAATAAGTCTTCAGATCACATAGACAAGAAGGCTTAAGTGATGCCTAACACTCTTTGGCTCTGGGTGTTTAGGGCTTTATCCTCGTAAGGAATTCTCTCTCAAAGGCTTCGAGGTGGGTTGGTCTCAAACGACAAAAGCCATACTCTAACTCTGAGCAGCCAACCGTTTATGGTTGTAGGGGGTGGGCTATTTATAGCCCCTTGGCAACCCGACCTGATTTGTCCGAAATGACCCTTGGTCACTAAGGAACTGACACATGTTCCAACGGTCAGATTTCAAACACACACAACAACTTTACTTGGACTACAAGCAAAGCTGACTTATCCAACTCTGGACAAGATTTGCTCTCATAGTCTTCACTCGAAGACATAGGATTTTGGTTAAGCATCACTTCAGGCATTCTGACTGGTTCTCTTGGACTCCACTTAACAGTACGGTGGTTCCTATGACTCAACAAAGAAAAACACAGAACGATGAAACTGCTAAGTCTTCGCGCTCCATAGTCTTCACGCGATGTCTTCTCTTATCATAGTCTTCAATGTGAATGTCTTCACATACCACCTCTGACTTCCATGTCTTCATACATTTTTAGGGGTCATCTCTGGTAGGAAAACCGAATCAATGAGGGACTTCTACCTGTGTTATCCTACAATTCTCACAAACACATTAGTCCCTCAACTAGATTTGTCGTCAATATTCCAAAACCAACTAGGGGTGGCACTAGATGCACTTACAAATGGGCGCAACCAAACTTTTGTTGCAATTGGTAACAAGTCCGGTGACCTCACCAAATGAGTTCAGCGTCGAGGCTAGAAACTAGATGTCCTCTTTGATAGGTGCAACGAAGATGGCAGCATCATCGGCATACAGGGATGGCCGAATCGGATTTCCACACAGTGGGTGGAGGTTGCCTTGCTCGGTGGCCTTTGCGAGAATGCGGTGGAGAGGGTCGATGGCGAGGACAAAGGGCAAGGGGGATAAAGGATCTCCCTGCCGAAGCCCACGACCATGCTTGATAGGATCACCCGCAATACCATTAAGGAGCACCCTGGAAGAGGGCGTGGAAAGAAGCGCTTAAATCCAGCCACAGAAACGACTTGGGAAATGATGGTGCCGCAATAAGTCCATGAGGTAGTCCCATCGGACCGAGTAGAAGGCTTTTTTGATGTCAAGCTTGAATAACAGGGTTGGAGATTTGGTACGGTGAAATCAACGGGCCAAGCTGCGGACATACATGAAGTTATCATGAATACTTCTTTTCTTAATAAAAGCACTCTGCGTGTTGGAAACCAACTCGGGCATGTGAGGGGCCAGTCAAGTGGCCATCATTTTCGCGATAATCTTAGCAACTGCATGAATCAAACTTATTGGTCAGAAGTCAAAGATGTCCTCCGCTCCATCCTTTTTAGGGATGAGAGCAATGTTGGCTGAGTTGATGCAGTGAAGATTGTTGACATGGAGATTGGAGAAACTGTTGACAACAAGCATGATGTCAGGTTTAATGATGTCCCAACACTCCTTGAAGAAGACTCCCGTGACTGTCAGGGCCCGGAGCTTTGTCCCCTGGAAGTTCGTTGATCGCAGCCCGGACCTCCTCCTCGGTGAAAAGGGCACCCATGTCGGATAGGTCACAAGTCGATGACGGGATGCAGCCCCAATTGAAGTCCTTGGAGCGCGGGAGGCCCTTCCCAATGGCTTTTGAAAAGTGGCTCTAGATGATGTCCTTTTTGTGATCATGACTGGTGACCCAACCGTTGTTGTGCTTAAGGCGGTGGATGAAGTTTTTCCTCCGTCGGTGGTTGATGCGGATGTGAAAAAAATGGGTATTCGCATCCCCCTCTTTGAGCAGCTTAACTCTCGAACATTGTTTTTTCCTGGCTCGCTCAAGAACCGCCAAGGACACCACCTTCTTTTTGAGGTCCTTCCTCAGATTCCATTCAGCCAAGCTGAGTGTCCTGATCTCTTGAGCCACGTCGAGGCGGAGGATGATCTTGAGGGCCATGTGGAGCTGCACTTTGTGATTCGAGAAGATGGATTTTTGCTCCAACGCCTGAGGCACTGGCCTGTTCTTTTCAGCTTGTGAAAGAGCACTTGATAGGGCTCGGAGTGACTTGTTCCCTTGCTCCAAGCATCTTGGACTGCAGATACGTACGGTTCGCGTTAGCTCGAACCGTGGAGGATCTATCCATGAATCTATCTATATCTATCTATCTATTGCCTAGGCGTGCAACGCGTGGCCGATTCATCGGCGCCCCGAACGTACTACGAACAAGGTGGCGCCTCGCTGTTGCTTGGCTCGGTCCATTGCACTGCAATTGCATGCACGGACCGTCTTCGATCGATGCGGTTGACCGCGGAACAGTGGACTCCGGGGTCCGGGCATATGTGGTACCGCGCCGCGATGATCGGTGCTGCAACCACGAGGCAATCGTGTGCGTCGTGATCCCGGTTCGTCATCGTAGCCGGCGAGAACGAGCTGATCGTGAGAAGAGGCCGCAAGCAGCCGAGACGTCAGTTGTTTGGGGCCGGCCCTTGCTGGAGCTTTCAGGACGTCGCGCATAGAGATTTGTCGCCAGGGAGGACACTGGACACCGGGGTCCGGGGCACTGTTAGTACAAAAATTTTTTTCGTTAAAAATGCTAGTACAAAAGTATATACTTGCCACCAAAAACTAAAAATGACGTCGTTTCTTCTCTGAGAGCAACAGAGAATCTGTGTTACTATATATCTTTCGAACAAAAAAAATATATCAATTTGATTATTGTCTCTAAGAGAAACGGAGACGTTCTATTACTTGGAGATAAATCTATTTTTGTGGATCAATGTTATGATTGACGGTGTCTGGGACTAAGAGATACTAGCCTATAAGGCCTGTTGTCCATGGATATGGCCTGCCAATCACTAAAGGAAGGAATATCGACGCTATAAACCAAAGCGTACTTAAGATGGAATCCTCAGAAGGTTTGGCATGTACTTCTAGGATTGCTCTGTAGCCAGTATAGATAACCGGCCACGTGTGTAACCTAGTTACCCTGATGCATATATAAGCTGAGGAGTTTAGTCTTTATAGTCACGATTACCAGACTCAGGGTTTAGAACACAATCATACGATCTTGAGGTAGATCATCTCATACTTTGTACTTTATCACATTAATAAAATCAAAGCAAGACGTAGATTTTTACCTCTTCAAATAGGGTAAACATCGTTTCCCTTCGTTTCTCGATACCGTTGTTCCTAGACCTAACAACTGAAGGTTGACGATCCTGAATCTATAGCCGAGCCTCATGCTCTATCTCCAAACTCGACAGAGGACCTCCACATGCAGATTGTTGAGTATATTGTGTACGTGTATATTTATGTGTACGGCCCACCTCCTGTTTCCTTGTATAGTTGAGGTTGTGGCCCACCTCTGTACTTATATATACGTGTCTGATGCACCGATCAATATATTGAGATTGCACAACCCATAACTTATCCTTCTATATGGTATCTATCGCAGCACGATCTTAAACCCTAAAGCCGCCGCCGCCGCCGCCGCGCCCCTACGCGCCGCCGCTACTCCCCGCCGCCGCCACCAGCCGCCGCCGCCGCCACCTCCCTCCCGGTCGCCGTCGCCGCCGCCTCTTCCCACCACCTCCCACGCCGCCGCCGCCGCCTCTTCCCGAGGCTGCCGCCGCCGCTTCTCCCGCTTCCGCCCGCGCCCTCCCTCTCCCTTCCCTCCCACCCACGCCGGCCCCTACCCTCCCACCCGCGCCGCACCCGCCCCACCCCACCTGCCACGTGTGCCGCCGCACCTCCCAGCCCGCGCCGCAACCCGCCCCGCGGATCCCAAACCCTAACCCTTGCCATGAGCTCCTCCTCGTCCATCGTCTCCAACCCGTTCGCCGGTCCCGATGTCACTCTCATCCGCGACCTCAACATCCATGAGCGTGTTCCGGTCAAGCTTGATCACACCACCGCGTCCTACTCTGCCTGGAAGCGGTATTTTTTGCTTGTGTTCCGTGAGTACCTCCTGCACGGTCACGTGGACGGCACCGTGGACTCGACGCTCATGATCAACGACGAGGAGTGGATGATCCTCGACGCCACCATCTTCCGCTGGTTCTACCTCACCATCTCCAGCAACCTCTTCCACACCGTGGTGGACGACGAGGATGACGCCCATGCGGTCTGGACCAAGCTCAACGGCCTCTTCACCGACAACCGGCTGCAGCGCAAGGTCCTGCTCTACGGTGAGTTTTACGGGTGCCAGCAACTTGACTCATCCATTGATGATTTTTGCATGCGCCTCAAGAAGCTCGCCGATGAGCTCCGTGATCTCGGGGAAAAGATCGGCGACGAGCTCCTCATCAGCACCCTTTCCGGCGGCCTCAACGAGGACTTCGGGAACGCCGCCTCCAACCTCACCCTCATCTCGGAGCCCACCTTCGCTAAGGTGGTCGCGTACCTCAAGTTGGAGGAGCGCCGGATGCGGGTGGCGCGGACTCGCGCGACCCACACCGCCCTCGTCGCGGGCACCCGCAGGGGTTCTGCCCCGCCACCGCCGCGTCCGACGCCGCCACAGCCGGCGGCGCCTGCCTTCCCGCCAGGTTTCCCGCCCGCCCCCTTCCCGCCGCCCCAGCCGGCGGCCAATGGGGGGGTCGTCACGGCGGCCGTCGTTGTGGCCGCAAGCAGGGGGCGCAGGCGCTCAGGGAGGAGCACCCCGTCCACCGCAGCAGGCTTATCAGCCGGCCCCGTGGTACGCCGGCCAGAACCCATGGACTGGCGTTGTGCACGCCTACTCCATGACGGTTCCTCGGGCCCCCGCCCCGGGACTTCTCGGCACCCGGCCACAGCCACATCAGGCGTTCTACGCTGCGTCGCCGCCCCTACGCGGCGCCCTACGGCCAGCAGACGCAGCCAGGTGGGCCGCAGCCGCTGCTGTCCCTGACGGCCGCGCCACCTCTCCCGCCGGCGCCGTGGGACCCGGCACTTCTGGCGGCGCTTCACACCGCTCCCTCCCCGTCCAGCTACACCGGCGGTGGCGACTGGTACATGGACACCGGAGCCACCGCCCACATGGCGGCCTATCCCGGTACTCTCCACACCTTCTATCCTGTCCATACTTCCAACCGCATCACCGTCGGTGACGGCTCCTCTCTCCCTATCACCTATATAGGTCACGCATATTTTCTGTCTAACTCCACTCTAATATCCATGTCTAATGTCCTAGTTTCCCCTGAACTTATCAAAAATCTCGTTTCTGTTCGTTCTCTTACACGTGAAAATCCGGTTACCGTTGAATTTGACGCATGTGGTTTTTCTGTTAAGGACGCTCGCACGCGGATGGTGCTCCACCGATATGACAGCCCCGACGAGCTCTACCCGGTTCACTCCGCCACCTCCACCACTTCCGCCGCCCCTGTCGCCCTCGCCACCAGAGTGGATCTTTGGCATGCTCGCTTGGGTCATCCTAATCCTGCCACCCTTCGCCACATACTTCGGAGTTTTTCTTTCACGTGTAATAAGAACGAGGATCACTCGTGTCATACATGTCGCCTTGGCAAACATGCTCGTCTTCCGTTCAGGGCTTCTTCTTTTGTCGCATCGTACCCGTTTGAGTTAATTCATAGTGATGTTTGGACCTCTCCTGTTGCTAGTAATACGGGCTTTCTTTATTATCTTGTCATACTTGATGATTTTTCGCATTATGTGTGGACCTTCCCGTTGCGCCGCAAGTCGGATGTTATATCCACTCTCGCCGCGTTCTACTCCTACGTCCTCACGCAGTTTGGTCGTCCCATTCTCGCGTTGCAGATAGACAACGGGAAGGAGTTTGACAACCTCGCTGTTCGTAATCTTCTTACCACACATGGCACGATTTTCCGTCTCACTTGCCCGTACACCTCGCAGCAGAACGGTCGCGCTGAGCGCATCCTTCGCACTCTCAATGACTGCGTTAGGACTCTTCTCTTTCATGCCAATGTGCCTCCGCGCTTTTGGCCTGACGCTCTCGCCACCGCTTCCCTTCTCATCAACATCCGTCCATGTCGTACTCGCGGGAACTTTACACCTCATCATCTTCTCTTCGGTGCACCCCCCTCTTATGATGGGCTTCGCATCTTCGGCTGCCTCTGCTACCCTAGCATCGCCGCTACTGCGCCTCATAAGCTTGCACCCAGCTCCGTCGCCCGCATCTTTCTCGGCTACCCACCTAACACTAAGGGCTACCGCTGCTATGATCCCGTCTCCCATCGTGTTTTCACCTCCCGACATATTTACTTTGATGAGATGGTGTTTCCGTTTCAGCAGCAGGTACCTCTTGTCGCCTCGTCACCGCCGGCCACCGGCGGCTCTTCGACGACTTCGTTAGGTGGACGGTCTCGTTCGGCTCGTGGACCGCCTCCGGGCTTTGGCGGTCCTCGCGCCCTCATGCGGGCGCCCGCTCCCTCGGCCGACTCGGCCGACCCTGCCGGCGCAGCTGGCGCCTCTTCTTCACCCGCCGCCCCCGACTCGGGTGCCGCGGGGTCGGGCGCCGCTGGCTCGACCGCTTCTTCGCCGGTCCTGACGCCGGCCCCCTCGCCGGTTCCGACGCCGGCCACCACGCCGGCTTCCTCGCCGGCCCCAACGCCGGCCACCTCGCCGGCTCCCACACCGGCCTCCTCGCCGGCTCCGACGCCGGCCGCATCGTCGGCTGTCTCGCCGGCCACCTCGCCGGTGGCTCTGACGGCGCCGCCTGGCCCAGTTACCCGAGCTCGTGCCGGCGTTCATCGTCCGAGCCTCCGGTACTCGAGCGACGAGTATGTCCTCGCAGCCTCCACCGCGACGCCGTCACCTCTTCCCGCGTCCGCTCGCGCCGCCCTCCGTGATCCTCACTGGCTTGCAGCGATGTAGGAAGAGTTCGATGCTCTTCAACGGAACCGCACCTGAACACTGGTTCCCCGGCCTCCTCGCGCCAACATCATCACCGGCAAGTGGGTCTTTTGCCATAAGACTCGCTCGGATGTTACTCTCGAGCGCTACAAGGCTCGCTGGGTGGTCCGTGGTTTCCGCCAGCGCGCTGGAGTGGACTTCACCAAGACGTTTGCCCCGGTTGTCAAGCCGGGCACGATCCGCACCGTCCTCCAGCTCGCCGTCTCCTGCGGCTGGCCCGTTCACCAGATGGATGTCTCCAACGCCTTTCTCCACGGCCATCTTGAGGAGCAGGTGCATTGTGAGCAACCCACCGGTTTCGTCGACGCCTCACTTCCTGGCCATGTGTGTTTGTTGTCCCGCTCTCTTTACGGGCTAAAGCAAGCACCCCGCGCCTGGTACCAGCGGATCGCCGGGTTTCTTCAGACACTGGGTTTCAGCGTTACTCGCTCGGACGCCTCACTGTTTGTCTATCGCCACGGTGACACGACTGCATACTTGCTTCTCTACGTCGATGACATCATCCTGACGGCCTCCTCCGCAGCTCTTCTTCAGCAGATTACTCTCCGGCTGCGTGACGAGTTGGCCATTAAGGACTTGGGTGCTCTACATTATTTCCTTGGCATTGAGGCCGTTCGGCGTCCGGATGGTTTCTTTCTTCATCAGCAGAAGTATGCACATGAGCTTCTTGAGCGTGCTGGCATGCTCAACTGTCACCCTGTTGCTACTCCCGTTGACACGAAGGCCAAGGTTTCTGCTCTTGAGGGCTCGCCTACGTCGGATGCTCCTTTCTACTGGTCTATCGTCGGCGCTCTTCAGTACTTGACTCTCACCAGACCGGATCTTCAGTATGCTGTTCAGCAGGTGTGTCTCCACATGCACGCTCCCCGTGACTCCCATTGGACACTCGTGAAGCGGATCCTTCGTTACATCCGCGGCACGACGACCCTCGGGTTGACACTCACGGCGTCTACTTCTCTGGAGATGGTGGCCTACTCCGATGCAGACTGGGCTGGCTGCCCTGATACTCGTCGGTCCACCTTTGGTTACTGCGTCTACCTCGGTCCTTCACTCATCTCATGGTCGTCCAAGCGACAACACACGGTTTCTCGCTCCAGCGCGGAGCCTGAGTACCGAGCTGTGGCCAACGCTGTTGCCGAGTGCACCTGGCTACGACAGTTACTTCAGGAGCTGCATCACGACGTCTCCCAGGCTACGGTTGTCTACTGCGACAACGTTTCTGCGGTGTACCTCTCCGCCAACCCCGTTCATCATCGCCGGACTAAACACATCGAGATGGACATCCACTTTGTGCGCGAGCAGGTGGCTCTTGGCCGTATACGGGTTCTCCATGTGCCGACTGCACAACAGTTCGCCGATGTGATGACGAAGGGACTGCCGACTTCTACCTTCGAGGAATTCCGTTCCAGTCTTTGCGTCACCGGCGCCGCTTCGACTGCGGGGGGGGGGGGGGGGGGTGTGTTGAGTATATTGTGTACGTGTATATTTGTGTGTAGGGCCCACCTCCTGTTTCCTTGTATAGTTGAGGTTGTGGCCCACCTCTGTGTACTTATATATACGTGCCTGGTGCATCGATCAATACATTGAGATTGCACAGCCCATAACTTGTCCTTCTACACAGATGCAGAAATCAGCATGTCAACCGAGGAACGATGACAAGCCTGGCCAATCAGAAGGTTTCATGGATGGCTCTACCCTTTTCGATCACAAGCTGAAATGCGTAGGGTGGGCAACAACATTTTTTTTAAACCAAAAACCGTATAATTGTTCTACGGTAAATTTTCATTAAAAGAAAATAAAAGTAAGTTACAAGGGGATCAAAAGATCCCTATATACAAGGGAAACTTGGCGAATTCCTGCTCTTGGAAACATTAAGACTGATTTAAAACATGTTATCTAGCCACTGTTTGAAGCTTTGGAAGTGCTTCACCTTTAGCTTGTGTTGTAGGAGCTTGGGATCTTGCTTGAGGTGAAAACGCCAAGAATGGATTGAACGTGGCAGCCCTATGAAGACCTTCCATTTCTCTGATTCCAAATATTTCGACCTCCAAGAATAACTATTTCTCTGGCAAATTATCGTGGAAGTTGTTCTGTCGCTAGTAGTGTTTCCTCGTATACTGAAGTTCCTCTTGCCTTATGAAGAATTAGAGTGTTTCCGCCAATCCTGTGCAAAATTACAGTCCCAAAGCAGGTGAAGAGCTATCTCTTCAGCATTCTGATTGCAGTTTGGGCAGTCAAATAAATTTTTTGAGGGAGCAACAAAACAAATTGCCGTGCTATCTGCCATTCTTTCCGAGACTCGTGAGTCAGTCGTGAGACATGAAAGATGGTCGAGATCCACGGGCTGATTTGAGCATTCGGGGAGGGTGTTGTCCTAATTAAACATAGCTGTTTGGCCCGTGATTCGTGTCAGGCTAAGAGACAACCTTAAACGGAAGAGCATGTAAAATGTCACGTTGCCGTAGTACCTACGGACACTCAACTGTCACGGGTCGGGTAGCGGTAAATTATGCTTCGTAGTACGTCCTTGTACTCCGGCTGCCCATGTCATATCCCACTTCTCTTGTAGTATCAACGGTTTGGAGGGTACGTACTTATCGCAGTGCTCTCAAGAAACGTCCTACATTATGTGACTAAGGGAGTAGTAATTAATACTAAATCAGCGACGAGTAATATGAAACGGAAGGAGTACATCGAATCTGTGGAGACAACTTGTAGTAGTACTGTACGTATCATTACAAGAGAGTTGGTAAAAGACAGGCCGGAGCTGCAGTCCGTAGATAACAAAATCAGACATTCAGACATGTCGTCCAACCCACTGCATCGAAACCATGGGCTGCTCTGAAACTTACAAGCGCTTTCCTCGGTGCAGCTCGCTGTACACAAGCGAACGAGCGAGGCTCTGGGTCCAACATCGCGTCGCGAATCACGCGATATGGCTCCTGAGAGCCGAGATAACGAAACCGGTAAAGTCGCAGCAACCAACCTTGTGCCCTAGACCGGATGCCGGACAAGACATAATGGGGATCTGACTTGAGCCGCAACGACGACGAGACGCGGTCGGCCAAAAGCCCCGAACGTACGTGGCCATGAACTACTGTAGTTTCACAGCGAAAGAAGCATCACATGTTTTGGCACAGAGTTTTCTCAACCTACGGAACACATGCGACACCGCCGGCCGGCCTTCAAGAGCGGACAGACGGACAGACCTCGTGCGTGCGGGCCGCGGATACGTACGGTTCGAGAAAGTTAGCTCGATCCATTGAGGATGTGAAGTCGAGGTTGGCCGGGCGTGCAGCGCGTTGCTCATTCCTCGGTGCCCCGGCCGAACGTACAGACAAGGTGGCGCCTCGCTCGATTTGGTGGAGATGAGATCAGTGGCGCCAAAGCACGAGGCGGTACGGCGAGCTGTGGGCGCGTCGCATACGTTTTAGCTATAAGAGTATCTACAACCAGACTTTGCAAATTTAGCCCTCTCAAATGTCCGCGAACGCGATCGCGCCCGGTCTACGGACAGTCAGAGGCAGAACCAGAATTTCTTAAAGCCTAGGGCTAAAATTGAATGATTGCAAAAACTTTTTGTGAGGACTACAAATAATGTTAAATATCACACACAAACGCACGTTAGAGGTACACCACAAATTCACATTACATTGAAATATAAGTTCATTTTTACCGTGGGAGGAAATCTGATATAAGAAATAGGTAACAAAGTGCATTATTTCAAACCCCTGTACCATATTAGTGAAGACTTGCTTTATTTGAGACCATCGTTTCTTCACCAGCAATATTAGAAGGACCATGAACTGTAAACATTAAATCGAGTATTTAAAATCAAGACATTGGACATGTACTAAATCAATTGTTCATATGAATTGCAAAAAAAAAAAGAAATATCACCAAGTGCACAAGGTAGTAGACCATTTCATTTCCTCGTTTTTTTTGAATCCTACTCTTTCTGTAGGCGATTCATTCATGTGTATTGTCTGATGCAGGCCGTTTCGATGTTGCTTGAATTTTTTTTTGCGAAAGGCTTGAAAAAACGGTATTAATTGTCCGGGTCTTCTTCATCTTGGATTTGCATGTTTTTTCCTGTTAACAAATAACAATGAAATAAAATTTACTAAAATATTAAGATTTAGCATGACCAATTCCTTGAATTTCGGTTGATCGAAAACAAAATATGGAAAAAAGAGTAGAGGGAACAAGAGATCACAAGCCTAATCGATCAGACATGCAGTCAGTTGTGTCGATGGAGCAGAACAAAGGACTGAAGGGGGCATCTCCGATGAGACGAGAGATGATCCGATCCGAGGCTCCAAGCGCGAGCCGACTGGGCGTAGGTATGGACTGTAAAAGTGCATGCTCTAACCAATGCAATCAAAAAACCAATCTGATGAAAGAGACTAAGCAGCATATTATACGTCAACACAGACGTTCTTCTGTCTAATAGAGCAATCGAGGCCTCGAAGGGAATTGGTGGCACATGTGAGCGAGATCTTTTTCCTGGATCAGATTTATCTGGACAAATTGGAGCGATCATGGCATCTGGGGCTAATTGTGAACTTTTTTTGAGGCAAGGCTAATTGTGAGCTGGCTATGGAAAGCTACGTATAGCTAGTTGGGCTATTATATGGGCTGAGGCCTGGGCTGCGTTCACATGCCTAGGGCTGGGCCTTTTAGGCGTACAAAAATCGGAAAAAAATTAACTAGATGTATAGGTACTAGTTGGGTAGCCCCAGTTGCCTCAGGCCCAATTCCGCCCTTGAGGACAGTGATCGGTTATACATCAAATTAGTCACTCTGTATTCGCCTTTCTCATGTTTCAACACCTAAATTTATATAAAGCATGCAAAAAAATTCTACGTATTACCCTAACTACTCTTCGTTGTCGGAGATGTCCACGACGACGATGCCGGGCACCGGCTGGACAGACGGGTAGGAGGGCTCCGACTCATTCTCCTCCTGCTCGACCTCATCCATGTAGGCTAGCATCTCTGCCTCCTCCGCGGCCTGCTGCGCCTCCATCTCCAGCCGGCGACGGCGTCTGACCTCCGCAGGCGACTCCCACCAGAGGGAATCGAGGTCGACCTGCTGCTCCGCTTGCAGACTCGCGTCGCCAGCGTCGCCCACATCCTAGTCCTCCGGCTCATCCTCCTCCTCCTCAACCAGCTCCTCCTCCAACTCCTCCTCCGAATTCACTGCATCTGGAAGCAGCCCCGCGGAGATCCGGGCTTCGCGCCTAGCCCAGATCTGATAAAGGAGCTCGATCCTGCGCTCTGGCATCAGAAATGGCTCGCTCCTCACCCGACGGCGTGGGGGCATGGATACTAGATGGATGGGTGGAGTGAAAAGTGGCGGCGACGACAGATAGGCGGAGGAAAATGTGGATGTATGGTAGGTTTTTGGTGCCGCCGGTCCGGGCTAGGCACTACGCGACCCGCCAGAGTTGCGCCACGCGACGTCACCGGTCCGACGGAGGAGAAGAGCTTTGGATCGACGGTTTTCCGGGCGTTTTTGGCTGGGACACCGTGACGGGCGTGCTCGGGCGCCCCCATATCCGCCCCATATTTGGGCTGGATATGAGGGGTGTCAGTCAGCACGGGTGTTTGAGGCCCGTTTGAGGCATCCGTATGGGTCGAAAAATTATGATCGATGAGTGACCTGATAACCCACAAGTATAGGGGGTCGCAACAGTTTTCGAGGATAGAGTATTCAGCCCAAATTTATTGATTCGACACAAGGGGAGGCAAAGAATTAGCAGTTGAATTGTCAATTCAACCACACCAGAAAGACTTAATATCTGCAACAAAATATTTAGTAGCAAAGTAGTATGAAAGTAACAGTAATAGTGGCAAAAGTAACAATAACAGTTTTGTAGCAATCGTAACATTGGTAACGGAAAAGTAACGGCGCAAAGATCAATATGAAACGAGCTCGTAGGCAATGAATCAATGACGGATAGTTATGTTGGATGGCATTCATCATGCAATGGTTATAACATAGGGTGACACAGAACTAGCTCCAATTCATCAATATAATGTAGGCATGTATTCCGAATATAATCATACGTGCTTATGGAAAAGAACTTGCATGCCATCTTTTGTCCTATCTTCCCATGGCAGCGGGGTCCTAATGGAAACTAAGGGATATTAGGGCCTCCTTTTAATAGAGTACCGGAATAAAGCATTAGCACTTAGTGAATACATGACCTCCTCAAACTACGGTCATCACCGGGAGTGGTCCCGACTATTGTCACTTCGGGGTTGCCGGATCACAACACGTAGTAGGTGAGTATTGACTTACAAGATAAGATCAACAACGCAAATATATTCATGAAAACATAATAGGTTCAGATCTGAAATCATGGCACTCGAGCCCTAGTGACAAACATTAAGCATAGCAAAGTCATAGCAATATCAATCTTAGAACATAGTGGATACTAGGGATGAAACCCTAACAAACTAACTCGATTACATGGTAAATCTCATCCAACCCATCATGGTCCAACAACCCTACAATGGGATTACTCATGCACGGCAGTGAGCATCATGAAATTGGTGATGGAGGATGGTTTATGATGACGATGGCGACGGATTCCCCTCTCCGGAGCCCCTAACGGACTCCAGATCTGCCCTACCGAGGAAGAACAGGGCTTGGCGGCGGCTCCATATCATAAAACACGATAAATCATTTTCTCTGATTTTTCTCTCCCCGAACGTGAATATATGGAGTTGGAGTTGAGGTCGGTGGAGGTCCAGGAGGCCCACAAGGTCGGAGGGCACGCCCCCACCCTTGTGGCTAGGGTGTGGGCCCCATTACTTGATTCTTTCGCCAATATCTTTTATTAATTCCAAAACTTATCTCCGTGAAGTTTCAGGCCATTCTAACAACTTTTTATTTGACACAAAAATAACACCATGGCAATTCTGCTGAAAACAACGTCAGTCCAGTCAAATCATGCAAGTTAGAGTCCAAAATAAGGGCAAAAGAGTTTGGAAAAGTAGATACGATGGAGACGTATGGTGACCGGGCGGGCCGCTCGGGCGTTTGAGGAGGGTTTGGGGTGCCCGGCTGTAGATGCTCTAAGAGCAACTACAACCTGACGCCCTAAGCCCGCCTCAAACATCCGGATAGAGCAACTACAACTGGGTGTTCCAAACCTGCCTCAAACGATCGGATAGACCGCCCGGTCAGTGACGGGTCATGGGCTCCTCAAACGGGTCTCAAACACCAGTGCTGATCGGCACCCCTCATATCCAGCCCAAATCCAGGGCTAATATGGGCGCGCCCGGGCGTGTCTGTCACGTCAAATTGATGATGGGGTCCCGCACGGAATCGCCCAAAAACCCAGCGGCCCGATGGACGCCTCCTCCGATGGGGGTGTGAACGCTGTGTGGCGCTGCTCCGGCTCGCAAATCAAGGTCAAATCTGGTTATTTAAACCGACCGGCGTCCCCCAACCGTAGGCACATCTAACTCATCCCTCTCCGCGCAGCTAGCAGAGCCCATCCATCTCTCCCTCTCGCTCCACCGCTCTTACCACGCCCTCCGACTACGCCATGGATCAGCAAAAGGAGACCATGTATGTTATGCTCACGCCGGAGCGCCGGTTCCAGATTGAGTAGAAGACTCGGGCGAGGCGCGCTGCCTACATTGCTGCCGGACTGCCTCTGGACTTGGCGGAGCTGGAGGAGGAGGAACAGGCGAACAAAGAGGAGGAAGAGGAGCAGCAGCCGTCTCAGATGGAGATGGCGGATCCGGAAGGGGACGAGGCAGCGCAGCTGGAGGAGGAGCTGGTGCTGGCTCCGGGCTTCAACATGGAGGATGCGAAGGCAGAGTTTGCGGTAACCCAAGTGGCCGAGATGGCGGAATAACAGGCTATCTTGGAGTCCATCCAGGCCTATGTGGATTCCAACAGGCAGTTCATCCAGCAAGAACGGGCAGCGACCGATGCGATTTTTGTCAAACTCGATGTGGAGATGGAGGTGGTGGCCTGATACGTCTCCAACATATCTATACTTTTTTATTGTTCCATGCTATTATATTATCAATCTTAGATGTTTTATATACACTTTCAAGCAATTATATATCACTTTTTGGGACTAACTTATTAACTTAGTGCCCAGTGCTAGTTGTTTTTGTTCTTGATTTTGGTTTTGCGGAATATCAGTACCAAACAAAGTCCAAATGCCACGAAACTTTTTGGAGATTTTTTCTGGACAAAAGAGACACTAGAAGCTTCAGGAGAAGATCAGACGATGGACTGTGGGCTCACAAGGCACCAGGGCGCGCCCTGGTGTGTTGTGGGGCCTCATGGCTCCATTTGACCTAACTCCACCTCTAAAAATTCTCTAAAATCATGAAACCAACAAAGGATTCCACGAAATACTTTTTCCGCTGCCGCAAGTTCCAGAACCACGAGATCCCATTTGGAGGCCTTTTCCGGCACTCTGCCGGAGGGGGATTCGATCACGGAGGGGCTGTTTATCATCCTTGGTGCCCCCTGATGATGCGTGAGTAGTTTACCATGGACCTATGGGTCCATAGTTAGTAGCTAGATGGCTTCTTCTCTCTATTTCGTCTTCAATACAATGTTCTCCTCGGTGTTCTTGGAGATCTATTCGATGTACGATGTGTTTGTTGGGATCCGATGAATTGTGAGTTTACGATCATCTCTATCCATGAATATTATTTGAGTTTTCTCCGAACTCTTTTATGCATGATTGTTATAGCCTCGTACTTCTTCTCTGATTTATTGGTTTGGTTTGGCCAACTAGATTGATTTATCTTGCCATGGGAAGAGGTGCTTTGTAATGGGTTCGATCTTGCGATGCTCAATCCCAGTGAAAGAAAGGGACATGACACGCATGTGTCGTTGCTATTAAGGGTAAAAAGATGGGATTTCATTCATACGTGAGTTCATCTTGTCTACATCATGTCATCTTGCTTAAGGCGTTACTTCGTTCTTCCATGAACTTAATACACTAGATGCATGCTGGATAGCGGTCAATGTGTGGAGTAATAGTAGTAGATGTAGAATCGTTTCGATCTACTTGTCTCGGACATGATGCCTATATACATGATCATGCCTTGGATATCGTCATAATTATTTGTTTTTCTATCAATTGCCTAATAGTAATTTGATTACCTATCGTATACTATTTTTATGAGAAGCATCTAGTGAAAACTATGGGCCCGAAGTCTATCTTTTATCATCTATTAAAAATAAAAATACTTAGCTGCAATTTTCTTTTATTTATTCTATTTTGTATTTTTGTCCGATCTATCTATCAAAAACTATACAATTTAATCTTGCTCGCAACCGTAAAGGTATTGGCAACCCCTTGTTCGCGTTGGGTTGCAAGTATTTGTTGTTTATGTGCATGTGTTGTTCACTAGTTGTTGCTTGGTTCTCCTACTGGATTAATAAACTTGGTTTCATTACTAAGGGAAATACTTATCTTTCCTGTACTGCATCGTTGTCTCTTCTTCGAGGAAATTGCATAGCAACTCACAAGTAGTAGGAAGAATTACTGGGGCTGTTGCCGGGGAGATATCATCAACAACTATCAAGTACCTACGCATAAACTTTCACCAGCTAACTGGAACCCTCTGTCAGCCTCTAAGGCCCACTGCTGTACACTTTTTGTGTACACTTAGCATTTAAATATTAGTTTATTTTCGAATTAAATTAAATCCAGAAAATTAGGAAAGTCGTTAAAAACTTCAAAAAATCATATAAATTAATTCGTAAGTCAGATGCAAATAATTTATATATGAAAAATGATCAGAAAAATTAGATGAATCTGAATGCCTTCCATTCATCAGTCACCTGCCTGTAGCGTGATGAACATGGAACCGTCCCCTTTGGTTCATTTGTACAAAAAATGCCAAACATCGGGAAAACATTCGCAGATGTTTTCCCGCTCCGTCAATAACACCCAGCCCAACGTTAGGTCACCCCTAGCATAGCTTATTGTTATGTCATGATTTCTGTTGCATTTGTATGCCTGTTATTTATTATTTCTTCCCCTCCTTCTCCGGTAGACCCTGAGACCGCTGCCGATACCCCTGTGATTGATGATACGTCTATTTTGCGTCATGCTTTTATACCAATATTTATTGCATTATGGGCTGCCATTAAACATTATGTCACAATACTTATGCCCATTCTCTCTTATTTTACAAGGTTTACACGAATAGGGAGAATGCCGACAGCTGGAATTCTGGGCTGGAAAAGGAGCAAATATTAGACCTATTCCGCACAACTCCAAAAATCCTGAAACTTCACGGGAGCACGTTTTGGAATATATAAAAAATACTGGCGAAAGAATTAACCAGAGGGGGCCCACACCCTGGCCACGAGGGCGGGGGGCGTGCCCTACCCCCTGGGCACGCCCCCTGTCTCATGGGCCCCATGGCAGGCCTCCGGAGCCCATCTTCTGCTATATGGAGTCTTTCATCTGAGAAAAAAATCATAAGCGAGCTCACGAGACGAAACTCCGCCGCCACGAGGCGGAACCTTGGCGGAACCAATCTAGGGCTCCGGCAGAGCTGTTCTGCCGGGGAAACATCCCTCCGGGAGGGGGAAATCATCACCATCGTCATCACAATCGATCCTCTCATCAGGAGGGCGTCAATCTCCATCAACATCTTCACCAGCACCATATCATCTCAAACCCTAGTTCATCTCTTGTATCCAATCTTTGTCTCAAAACCTCATATTGGTACATGTGGGTTACTAGTAGTGTTGATTACTCCTTGTAGTTGATGCTAGTTGGTTTATTCGGTGGAAGATCATATGTTCAGATCCTTTATGCATATTAATACCCCTCTGATTATGAACATGAATATGATGTGCAAGTAGTTACGTTTGTTCCCGAGGACATGGGAGAAGTCTTGCTATAAGTAGTCATGTGAATTTGGTATTCGTTCGATATTTTGATGAGATGTATGTTGTCTCTCCTCTAGTGGTGTCATGTGAACGTCGACTACATGACACTTCACCATTGTTTGGGCCTAGGGGAAGGCATTGGGAAGTAATAAGTAGATGATGGGTTGCTAGATGATACGTCCATTTTGCATCATGCTTTTATATCGATATTTATTGCATTATGGGCTGTTATTACACATTATGTTACAATACTTATGCCTGTTCTCTCTTATTGTACAAGGTTACATAAAGAGGGAGAATGCCGGCAGCTGGGATTCTGGGCTGGAAAAGGAGCAAATATTAGAGACCTCTTCTGCACAGCTCCAAAAGTCCTGAAACTTCACGGAAGATGTTTTCCAAATATATAAAAAATACTGAGAGCAAGAACTTCACCAAGGGGGGCACACCCTACCCACGAGGGTGGGGGGCGCGCCCTACCCCACTGGGCGCGCCCCCTACCTCGTGGGCCCCCTGGTGGCCCTCCGGTGGCCATCTTCTGCTATATGGAGTCCTTCGATGAAAAAAAAACCATAAGCCATCTTCTCGGACGAAACTCCGCCGCCACGAGGCGGAACCTTGGCAGAACCAATCTAGGGCTCTGGCGGAGCTGTTCTGCCGGGGAAACTTCCCTCCCGGAGGGGGAAAATATCGCCATCGTCATCACCAACGCTCCTCTCATCGGGAGAGGGCAATCTCCATCAACATCTTCATCAACACCATCTCATCTCAAAACCCTAGTTCATCTCTTGTATCCAATTCTTGTCTCCAAGTCCGGGATTGGTGCTAGTAGGTTGCTAGTAGTGTTAATTACTCCTTGTAGTTGATACTAGTTGGTTTAATTGGTGGAAGATCATATGTTCAGATCCTATATGCATATTAATACCCCTCTGATTATGAACATGTTTATGCTTTGTGAGTAGTTACGTTTGTTCCTGAGGACATGGGAGAAGTCTTGCTATTAGTAGTCATGTGAATTTGGTATTCGTTCGATATTTTGATGAGATGTATGTTGTCTCTCCTCTAGTGGTGTTATGTGAACGTCGACTACATGACACTTCACCATTATTTGGGCCTAGAGGAAGGCATTGGGAAGTAATAAGTAGATGATGGGTTGCTAGAGTGACAGAAGCTTAAACCCTAGTTTATGCGTTGCTTCGTAAGGGGCTGATTTGGATCCATATGTTTCATGCTATGGTTAGGTTTACCTTAATACTTTTGTTGTAGTTGCGGATGCTTGCAATAGAGGTTAATCATAAGTGGGATGCTTGTCCAAGTAAGGGCAGTACCCAAGCACCGGTCCACCCACATACCAAATTATCAATGTACCGAACGCGAATCATATGAACGTGATGAAAACTAGCTTGACGATATTACCATGTGTCCTCGGGAGCGCTTTACATCTTATAAGAGTTTGTCTAGGCTTGTCCTTTGCTACAAAAAGGATTGGGCCACCTTGCTGCACCTTATTTACTTTTGTTACTTGTTGCACGTTACAAATTATCTTATCACAAAACTATCTGTTATCACTTATTTCAGTACTTGCAGAGAATACCTTGCTGGAAACTGCTTATCATTTCCTTCTGCTCCTCGTTGGGTTCGACACTCTTACTTATTGAAAGGACTACGATAGATCCCCTATACTTGTGGGTCATCAAGACTCTTTTCTGGCGCCGTTGCCGGGGGTGAAGCTCCTTTGGTAGGTGGAATTTGGTAAGGAAAATATAGTGTGCTAAAGTTTACTGTCACTTGTTACCATGCCAAGTAATCCTCTGAGGGGCTTGTTCGGGGTATCTTCACCCCGACCACTAGAGCAAAGAGTTGCTCCTCAACCTACTGAACCTACTGAAAATGAAAATGAAAATGATAATTCTTGCTTTGAAGTTCCTTCGGGTATGATAGAAAAATTGCTAGCTAATCCCTTTTTAGGAGATGGAACAAAACATCCTGATGAACATCTGATATATGTGATTGAAGTTTGTGGATTATTTAAGCTTGCAGGTGTATCCGGAGATGTTGTTAAGAAGAAGGTCTTTCCCTTATCTTTGAGGGGAGATGCATTGACATGGTATAGGCTATGTGATGATATGAGGTCTTGGAATTACAAACGATTGAAATTGGAATTTCATCAGAAGTTTTATTCTATGCATCTTGTTCATCGTGATCGCAATTATATATATAAGTTTTGGCCTCGCGAAGGAGAAAGCATCGCTCAAGCTTGGGGGAGGCTTAAGTCAATGTTATATTCATGCCCCAATCATGAGCTCTCAAGAGAAATGATTATTCAAAATTTTTATGCTCGGCTTTCTGGTAACAATCGCACCATGCTTGATACTTCTTGTGCTGGCTCTTTTAGGATGAAGACTATTGAATTCAAATGGGATTTATTGGAAAGAATTAAACGCAACTCTGAAGATTGGGACCTCGACAATGGTAAGGAGTCAGGTATGACACCTAGTTTTGATTGTGTTAAATCTTTTATGGATACCGATATTTTTTGTAAATTTAGCACTAAATATGGACTTGACTCTGAGATAGTAGCTTCTTTCTATGAATCTTTTGCTGCTTATGTTGATCTCCCCAAGGAGAAGTGGTTTAAATATCATCCTCCCATAGAAGTAAAAGTAGCTGCACCTATTAAAGTTGAAGAAAAGACTATCACTTATAATGATCCTATTGTTCCTACTTCTTATGTTGATAAACCACCTTTCCCTGTTAGGATAAAGGATCATGCTAAAGCTTCAACTGTGGTACGTAAAAGCAATATTAAATCATATACACCTCCTAAGAAAGTTAAAGTTGAACCTAATATTGCTATTGTTAAAGATCTCTTGTCTGATAATATAGATGGGCATGTTATTTATTTCTGTAATGAAACTGCTAGAATTGCTAAACCCCGTGATAAAGATAAACCTAGACCTGTGGTAGGCATGCATGTTATTTCTGTTAAAATAGGAGATCATTGTTATCATGGCTTATGTGATATGGGTGCTAGTGCTAGTGCAATACCTTATTCTTTATACCAAGAAGTTATGCATGATATTGCACCCGCTGAGATGGAAGGTATTGATGTCACAATTAAACTTGCCAATAGAGATACTATTTCACCAATGGGAATTGTTAGAGATGTTGAAGTCTTGTGTGGGAAAACTAAATATCCTGCTGATTTTCTTGTTCTTGGTTCCCCACAAGATAGCTTTTGTCCCATTATATTTGGTAGACCCTTCTTGAACACTGTTAATGCTACCATAGATTGCAAAATAGATGTTGTTACTATCGGTTTAGATGATATGACTCATGAATTTAATTTTTCTAAATTTAGTAGACAACACGGAGAAGAAGAATTACCTAGTAAGGATGAAATTATTGGTCTTGCTTCTATTGCCTCACCTCCTAGTGATCCTTTAGAGCAATATTTGCTAGACCATGAAAATGACATGTTCATGAATGAAAGAAGGGAATTAGATGAAGTATTCTTTAAACAGGAACCTATTCTGAAAAACAATTTACCTGTTGAAATCCTAGGGGATCCTCCTCCGCCCAAGGGTGATCCCGTGTTTGAGCTTAAACCATTACCTGATACTCTTAAATATGCTTATCTTGATGAGAAGAATATATATCCTGTTATTATTAGTGCTAACCTTTTAGAACATGAAGAAGAGAGATTATTGAAAACTCTGAAGAAGCACCGTGCTGCTATTGGGTATACTCTTGATGATCTTAAGGGCATTAGTCCCACTCTATGTCAACATAAAATTAATTTGGAAGAAGATGCTAAACCAGTTCGTGATCATCAACGCCGGCTGAATCCTAAAATGAAAGAAGTGGTAAGAAAGGAGATACTAAAGCTCCTTGAGGCAGGTATAATTTATCCCGTTGCTGATAGTCAATGGGTAAGCCCTGTCCATTGTGTCCCTAAAAAGGGAGGTATTACTGTTGTTCCTAATGATAATGATGAATTGATTCCTCAAAGAATTATTATAGGTTATCGGATGGTAATTGATTTCCGCAAATTAAATAAGGCTACTAAAAAGGAGCATTACCCCTTACCTTTTATCGATCAAATGCTAGAAAGACTGTCCGAACATACACATTTTTGCTTTCTAGATGGTTATTCTGGTTTCTCTCCAATACCCGTGTCAGCCAAAGATCAATCAAAGACTACTTTTACATGCCCTTTTGGTACTTTTGCTTATAGACGTATGCCTTTTGGTTTATGTAATGCACCTGCTACCTTTCAAAGATGCATGATGGCTATATTCTCTGACTTTTGTGAAAAGATTTGTGAGGTTTTCATGGACGACTTTTCGTCTATGAATCTTCTTTTGATGATTGCTTAAGCAACCTTGATCGAGTTTTGCAGAGATGTGAAGAAACTAATCTTGTCTTGAATTGGGAAAAGTGCCACTTTATGGTTAATGAAGGTATTGTCTTGGGGCATAAAGTTTCTGAAAGAGGTATCGAAGTTGATAAAGCCAAGGATGATGCTATTGAAAAGATGCCATGTCCCAAGGACATCAAAGGTAAAAGAAGTTTCCTTGGTCATGCAGGTTTTTATAGGAGGTTCATTAAGGACTTCTCTAAAATTTCTCGGCCTCTGACTAATTTATTACAAAAAGATATACAATTTGTCTTTGATGATGATTGTGTAGAAGCATTTCAAATACTTAAGAAAGCATTGATCTCTGCACCTATTGTTCAACCACCTGATTGGAATGTCAGCACCCTGATCCTAAGTCACACCGATCTAGCATGTAACACATCATATCACCTTGCGGCCTCACGCACGGTATTCCCACGGGTGCCACCTTACCTGGCCCGGGACCGTTTGCGCGTTTTAGCTCACGTATATGATAGTGTCGCTAACATCCATATGACAAAGAACCCGGGCCGACATGGCTAGTCGTGAACCCAAAGCGGCGCTAACCCATGAGGACAGGCATACATGAATCACATCAAGCATGTCGGTCATCAACGTGTGAATCCGGGCTGTAGCACTGGGCTAACAGGACTCCGGTAACCCGGGCTGTAGCAGGCTAGGCAGGACTCCAGAAGTCACCGCGTGACATTTCCCCGAAGGGACAGACACAGGAACGAAGTGAAACACATGCCGGCCAGTCAAGTGTTCCGAGCAGTAGTGCTGGGCTAGCAGGACTCCAGTGAACCGGGCTGTAGCGGACTACTATCGCTCAAAAAGCACTAGACTACATTTCCCATATGATAGGCTGCCAAGGATAAACAACTAGATTGTCGGATCCCACTCATACCAAGCATTTCAATCATACACACAATATGCCCGATATGAGTACATACAACATGGCATCACAACAAGACTCTACGACTCAAGTATTTATTCAATAGGCTCCCAGGAGCGAGATATTACAAACATGGGTCTCATGACCCAACATACAGAGCATACAAGCAACAAGCACATGCGGAAGCTTAACTTGTCTGAGTACAGACAACTACAAATGAAGAAGGCTGAGAAGCCTGACTATCTACCAGATCCTGCCAAGGGCACAAGATCGTAGCTGAGGTAACAAGCTAAACGTCGAAGTCCACGCGGAACTACCTACATATGCATCGGTATCAATAAAGGGGTAGTGGAGTTTAACTGCAGCAAGCCAGCTTTGACTCAGTGGCTAACCTGAACTACGACTGCAAGTAACTCTTTTGAGGTGGCGCACACGAGTCCACAAATTCACCATATCAATACACAACTATGGATCCGCTCCCGTCTTCCTACGAGAACGCCATCCATAGCACTCACGCTTATCTTGCGCATCTTAGAGTATCCACTTTCACTTGTCTATGAACTATGCAAGGGGTCCAAGTTTCCATATCCGAGGAATCCGGCTATTCGAATAGATAATGATAACCCCGCAGGGGTGTACTTCTTCACACACGCTCTCGCCACTTATAGCCCTGTACACGTCATGTACCTCGGCAACCTTCAAGCGGAAGCCGGGCGAGGGAGTCGGCCACGACTTGACTAACCAACAAGTCTCTCGTCCAGGTTTATCACCTATTCGGGTTCCATCCGCAAGGAGATCCGGCCGGGGTGTCGCTCACGGCCCCAAACGATGTGAGCAGGGTTCCCAAGCCCACCATCCGGGTGCCACTTGGTACACCGTGCCACGATGCCTAGTCTGTCCCAAGCCCACCTGTACCAGGTGCCACTTGGTAGACTACTAACACTACCTACAAACACCAGAAACTAGTTGCAACTCCTGGACAGAGATCAAGTTGATTAATAAGCCGAGAGGGGCCGAGTTACCGGAACCCAATGTGTGGTAGTAACTGTTCATGGATCACAAACACAGGACTCAGTTCCTGAGGACGGCTGCAATGAGACAACCCACCATGTACTCCTACATGGCCTCTCACCGCTACCTTTACCAAATCGTGTTCACACACTTAGCTCTCAACGGTAGGACATGTTCACCACGTTCCAATTCATTCCCGATGAATCAGACCGGACACAACTCTAAGCAGTAGCAGGCATGACAACAAGCATGAATGAGTAGGCACATCAGGGCTCAAACAATTCCTACTCATGCTAGTGGGTTTCATCTATTTACCGTGGCAATGACAGGTCATGCAGAGGAAAGGGGTTCAGCTACCGCAGCATGTAACAGTTGAAACGGTGTTGTTCCAATGCAGTAAAAGAGAGCAGGAGCGAGAGAGTGGGATTGTATCTGAATGAACAAGGGGTTTTTTCTTGCCTGGCACTTCTGAAGATAGTATAGTTCTTCATCGGTGTCATCGAACTCGTCGTCGGAACCACGTCTATCGAGAGGGGACAAATACCGGCAAACAAGGAGGAACACAATCAATGCAATGCAACAATTATGATGCATGATAATGTCATGGCAATATGCTGTTGATTGAGCTAATGCAACTAGCAACCATATTAAATGAAGTTGGTTTGAACCAAGGGTTCAAATTCAAACTCCATATGTGCTTATTTAAATGTCATTTATGCAAATTGCCCTATACAGCAACCCTAGGTTGTTCAAACATGCATGCAAATGCCATAAACTGATTCCTTGAATTTTTATGATAATTTTTCATATATAATTTATTTCATTTGGAGTTACGGTTGAATTTCTATGATTTTTAGGAGTTTTGGGCATTTTCTGAAAATAATAAATCATTTAGGATTTATTTAAATTCCAGAAAAGGCTTTACTGCGTCAGCATGACGTAAGAATGACGTCATCAGGTCAACTGTGGCTGGACAGGTCAAACCTGACCAGTGGGTCCCACTGGTCAGTCTCACAGTGCTGGCTTGAGTCACAGACAGGTGGGGCCAGTCAACGATGACGTCAGCAAGTCAACTGACGTGTGGGTCCACGTTGGTTAAGTTAAAATTTAACAGGGGTTTACCCCGCGGTTAACTAGGGGGGTGGGGCCGGTCTGTCAGTGGCACAGGGTGAGATTATCGCGCTAATTAGCCTCAAGCTAATGACGGCCACGTCAGCCGCCGGCGTTTAGCCGTCGGCGACCAAATCCGCGGCGGAGGGAGTCGGAATCGCGCTACAGAGCACCATTTAGGGCGTGGTTTGCGGCTATGGGTCGCTGGCAGTGCGGCGCATCCGGTGGTGGCCACGGGAGGGAGCGAGGTGGACGGCAGCAGCGGTGGCGTCAAGCCAGGCGGCGGCCGGAGCTCGGACGCACGCGGGGATGCGGCTGCGTTGCTCAGGCAAGGAAACAGAGTGGCTAGGCGGCACCTACGGGGCAGCAGAAGCACGCCGGAGCGACTGGTCTGAGCGGAGGGGCCCGAGAGCACGGGGTTCGTCGGCCATGGCGGACGGCGGCCTCGGGTGATCTCCGGGCGGCGGCTAGAGGACGGGAGCAAGCAGGGGGGGGGGCAGAGGGGAAAGAGGGGCGAGCTCACTGGGAGGTCGTTGAGCAGCTCAGTGGCCTCGAGGAGACGGCGGAGACGGTGAATCGGGCGGCGGCATCCGGCGGCCATGGACGGGGAAGAAGACCACCACGTCGTCTTGGGGTCGTCCGAGCTTGCGTGGGTCGACGGAGAGGTACTTGGAGCCTGGGCGGAGCTCGGGGCACGACCACGGGGCAAGGGGACGGCGGTGGTCGCGGTGTTTTGCGGCGGCGCACTCCGGTGCATTGAGTTTGCGAGAGAGAGAGAGAGAGAGCAGAGGAGGGAGATGAGATCGAGGGAGTGAGCGAGAGGGTCCAGGGGGGTGCGTGGTGCTCGTAGGCACGTCGGGGCAGCGTCGGGAAGCAGGAGGTGGCGCGGCGCGTGGTCGCGCGCATCGGGCATGCGCCCTCTGTCCTTCTGTCGAAGGAGGAAGAAGACCAGGGAGCCCCTGGTGGGCTGGGCCAGAACAGGAGCTGGGCCGGCTCTGCTGCAGGTAAGAAGCCCAGGTAAACTCTTTCTCTCTCTTTCCTCTATTTTCTGGTTTTCTATTATTTCTGTAACTTCTTTGACTTAAATAAAATGCTAAGGCATTTTCAGAAACCCTGAAAATAATTGTGGGCACTTTTGAGAATATATCCAATAGCCCTCAACCACTTTCAGAATTATTTGGGCATTTTAATTATTTATAGCAATTAAATGCCCAAATTCAAATACTTTATGAATTCATTCAAAAATCCAAAGTGACCTAGGAAAATGTGCACCATTTTTTGGCAGAGGTTCTAGACCAATTCAAAAATGATGAACTTTTCCAAAGGAATTTTGGGATCATTGAAAATGATATTTTTTATTTGAACCTAGTTGGATTCATCTGTGCTAGGGTTTCAATAGTCCCCAATTCAAATTCATAAGAATTTAAACATGATGCAACACAAGACTAGCTAGCTCAGAGCATACTAGCACTAGGGGTGTGACAACTCACCCCCACTAAAACAAGAATCTCGTCCCGAGATTCAAGAAGTGAAGTAAGAAGACAGATGGGTCACAAAACTATCACAGTCTTCTTGATCGAACTGCCCTTCTCGAAGGTACCGATATATTGCATCACATTGATCTTGACATCTTGCTTTGAGAACTACATCCAACATGACAACAATAAGAAAGGGAAAATTTAGAAGAATCGATCTTCTTGAGGTTCGAGCAACTTAGGATCATCTTGATGATCACAAGATCAACTCATGGGATGATACATAGAAACATCTCTGGAGCTGAGAGGCAAAACTTCCATCAGGAGCGACAGAAGAAACAATTTGACGAGGGTTTCAAAGTAGCGAGGGAAATTTCCATGATTCCGAAACGGGGCACCTCGGGGAAGGTGACTCGAAGAACTATTCCCTTAAGTGGCAAAAAGAATTACTTTTGATACAAAGATCATTGAAACTCTCTATACCAGCCCAAGGCAATCACAACGATCGTTTGAAGAAGTTTGAAGAATGGCATACTCCGACTAGAATGGATGATGTGGACTATCTTGTTGATGACAACGCAATGGATGAGTTTTTTGCTTATCATCGAAAATGGATGAGACCCATGGTAAGTCCACTTTTGAAGATGATCCTGAACAACAACTACTGAGGTGCAAGCTGGGAACAAAATGCAAATGTTGGGAATGATTCTAGTAACTGGGGAAGAACTCAACAGTCAAGAGTGAGTCCACTGTTTGAAAAGGTTATAACATAATCGAGGAAACTGGAAGCAAATCCCAGTTAGCGCCAACGGTAAAACCTGGTGCTTGCGCGTGCTCTCAAGAACTTGAGCATCTCCATATTCATCAAGGTTTTACCAATATCCGTGTCAAGGATCCTGGCAACACAACATACCACCATGGTGAATGGTGATGGGTGATGCAGATGCAAAGGAAGATAACACTTTCTCAGATTTCACCTTAGCGAAGCCAAGGAAACAAAATCTGGATGATCGACCGAGAGACATATAGAACTCCGCTTCTAATGTTCTCCTTGATGTGCTAGTGTATCCCATTCATAGATATGGTTTTATATATAGAACATCAAGTAAAAGATCGGACTTCGGGAGCATAAGAATCCGTAAGGATTAACTACGGAGGTAAATCCTACGAATTCCTCATGGGGAGGTGGCCAACTTTCTTCAATCGAGATACTACAATTATAGGTCTTCCGGCTGGATGTGTTGGCCACGACATTCACTTACCGGTTATCGAGGGACCAATATTATAGTTCTTGGAAAATGCTCCAACCATCATATCTGCCTGAGATTCAGATCTGGTTGGTGTCAGGATATTCCAGACTCATCGAGTCTAGAAAGGAAAATGAAGGTTTGCAACACAAATCGACGAGACGACGTTGCGAGATTCTCGGGGAAATGAACTACGGTAGTAAGCTCCAAAACATGAGCTGGTTCTGCTAAACACATGTGAACATGTTGTCCCAGACAAGCATGATCACATAGTAGTCTTACAATGAAACACTGCCGAGTCCTAGTTGGGAACCATCATCAAGGATATCGAAGTCCTTGCATAAGTCATATGATTAGCTCTTATGGAGAACTTCTTCTCCCTGAACAAGTCAATCAGTGGCTTGGTGTGCTATGGATACGTATGGAATGAAGATGATCAGTCTATCAGACCATAGAGTACTTCACACGTGCATGACTGACTTGGGATGATTCCATAGGAAGCAAAACAAACTTTCCGAATTCACGGCGGCAACTTACATCAAATGCACGTGAATCAAAGGAAGTCACTTCTTTCATCCAAACATATACTTCATGAACGGGGCGTGAAGAAAATGCTTACACAAGTTTCCAACACTAGATGGATGTTCAACACAATCATGGAGGAGACAAAATGCCGCTGATGGGCTCAACAGCAATTCATCAGAATTTCCATATCACTGGACTTCCACCACTATGTGAACAATGTGATAGTATTGGTCAGACCAAAGATATAATGGTGTATGCTCGAGGGACAACCGTAAGTAAGACAACATTACGAACATCGTTGGTTCTGATTTGATTTGACGATAGCCCACACTCAAATCAAGGTTTGGACAAGATAATAGATTCAACAGCTGATCACGGGGATCAGTCGATGAAGATATCATCTTTCTTCAACACACACACACACAAGGATATCCCTTAGTGATGAACTAAGTCGGACAAGTTTTCATCTTCCAACTCTCCAAGTTGTTGTTCAGCTTAACCAACTAGCTCAGGGTATCCAACACAGATTCTTGGAGAAGGGGTGGTTTACGAGAAACCAACTTGATCACGAGCTCAACATAACAGTCAGGGGCAACCTGGTGATACTTCTGAGGAAATATTCAGAAAATCACGAACCACCGATATGTTTCTAAGCTCGGGAACAATCTTGCTTTTCAGAGCAAGACGATATGATCAAAAGAGCGAGGGACTGACACAATCCTAACTCATTGATCGAAGAGTGCACCAGGAAAAATGGACTAGGTAGCACGATCAATCTTAGGATGATGATTCAATAACCAACACGCTAATAAAGAAATTATTGTCCATTATCTACCTAGCAACTAGTTGCTAGGAGTATTGATTTCACACATCATGGTTCACTTGTCGGCATTCCGGTTGCGACAACACGAGACCGAGGAATGAAGAATGATGGTAAGAAGTATCACTGCGTCAAGAATTCATGAGAGAGGGTGCAATTCTCATGACAATCCTGACATAAAGGGGGTAATACTCCAGGGTAGAACAGAGCAAAAGCTGGATTGGCATTTGTTCTGCAGAACACAACTACTTTGACCCAATCCTGGCTATGGATGAGGTAATGGAGTTTGTTTCTCCTAGTCATTCCGGAATAGAATGGCTTGACGGACCACGAGAATAAAAGGCATTGGTGAACACAAATGCACACATACTCTTGGCTATCAACTGATAGACAAAGGTCAGGAAACAACTAAAGAGGAACGACTCAAAGGAACATATATCTTTCTGAGTTGTAGATGCATAGATTAGTATGCCGAGCAAGCTCAACATTTCTTCCGGATAACCCATGCAGAAAGGTAGGACTGGCAGATTCACAATGCAGAATGGAGAACTCATCAAGAGCACTCTGATTGTGATCTTTTGATCCAACAAACTTCTGCCATAAGTGGTTCATAGTATTTGAAAGGAGGAAATACCACGGACCTCGAGGACTATCGCAAAGGTTACTAATATCCCTAAGATACGAGCAACACTATCAACATGAGGTAAGTAGAGTGAATCTTGGGTCAAGAACCCAGGAGTAGAATACCTACTACTAAATGGCATCACAGGATGCTTTCAAGAATGATGGCCAGAATCATCACCACGGGGAACACAAAACATAGCTAGATTACTAGGTAATCTTCTGAGACACCTAGGGCCATAATACTAACTCCAACATACATATCAAGGCAACGAAGTACCTCAACAGACCGATTAGTGTGCTTAATCTAGCCCAAAGGAACATCAAGAACGGAAAGAAGGGATTTGCAAATGCATCGGACTATTTAGAAACCTGGGATGACTCGGACAGCATAACGGCTGTAAATGCTCAAAAGATTTGAGACATCCTGCAAAATGGTGGCATAACCACCCAACAACACAATATCAAGGTTCTGAGATCAACTGTCAACATACGGAAGTAATAGGAACGGAACTGAGGCTTGAAACTATCAATTCTATAAGTCTATGGATTAGTAGCACGTCATCCTGATAGATAGATGAGAAGGCCTAATTCTTAATCCCCGTAGAAAAGAAGAGGTTGACTCAGATCAGAAGGGCATAGGGTAAAGGAGTAAAAGAGCCTTACGTTCCCTTCCACAATCAATTCCCTTATATAACTAATGCAGTTCTAGACTCAACTTCGACCAGTTTGGCTTGGTAATCCTACAGGCAGTCAGGCTCTGATACCAACGCTGTCAGCACCCTGATCCTAAGTCACACCGATCTAGCATGTAACACATCATATCACCTTGCGGCCTCACGCACGGTATTCCCATGGGTGCCACCTTACCTGGCCCGGGACCGTTTGCGCGTTTTAGCTCACGTATATGATAGTGTCGCTAACATCCATATGACAAAGAACCCGGGCCGACATGGCTAGTCGTGAACCCAAAGCGGCGCTAACCCATGAGGACAGGCATACATGAATCACATCAAGCATGTCGGTCATCAACGTGTGAATCCGGGCTGTAGCACTGGGCTAACAGGACTCCGGTAACCCGGGCTGTAGCAGGCTAGGCAGGACTCCAGAAGTCACCGCGTGACATTTCCCCGAAGGGACAGACACAGGAACGAAGTGAAACACATGCCGGCCAGTCAAGTGTTCCGAGCAGTAGTGCTGGGCTAGCAGGACTCTAGTGAACCGGGCTGTAGCGGACTACTATCGCTCAAAAAGCACTAGACTACATTTCCCCATATGATAGGCTGCCAAGGATAAACAACTAGATTGTCGGATCCCACTCATACCAAGCATTTCAATCATACACACAATATGCCCGATATGAGTACATACAACATGGCATCACAACAAGACTCTACGACTCAAGTATTTATTCAATAGGCTCCCAGGAGCGAGATATTACAAACATGGGTCTCATGACCCAACATACAGAGCATACAAGCAACAAGCACATGCGGAAGCTTAACTTGTCTGAGTACAGACAACTACAAATGAAGAAGGCTGAGAAGCCTGACTATCTACCAGATCCTGCCAAGGGCACAAGATCGTAGCTGAGGTAACAAGCTAAACGTCGAAGTCCATGCGGAACTACTAGCGAGACTGACGTCTCTCTGCAAAACATAAAATAGGCAAACGTGAGTACAAATGTACCCAGCAAGACTTACATCAGAACTACCTAGATATGCATCGGTATCAATAAAGGGGTAGTGGAGTTTAACTGCAGCAAGCCAGCTTTGACTCAGTGGCTAACCTGAACTACGACTGCAAGTAACTCTTTTGAGGTGGCGCACACGAGTCCACAAATTCACCATATCAATACACAACTATGGATCCGCTCCCGTCTTCCTACGAGAACGCCATCCATAGCACTCACGCTTATCTTGCGCATCTTAGAGTATCCACTTTCACTTGTCTATGAACTATGCAAGGGGTCCAAGTTTCCATATCCGAGGAATCCGGCTATTCGATAGATAATGATAACCCTGCAGGGGTGTACTTCTTCACACACGCTCTCGCCACTTATAGCCCTGTACACGTCATGTACCTCGGCAACCTTCAAGCGGAAGCCGGGCGAGGGAGTCGGCCACGACTTGACTAACCAACAAGTCTCTCGTCCAGGTTTATCACCTATTCGGGTTCCATCCGCAAGGAGATCCGGCCGGGGTGTCGCTCACGGCCCCAAACGATGTGAGCAGGGTTCCCAAGCCCACCATCCGGGTGCCACTTGGTACACCGTGCCACGGTGCCTAGTCTGTCCCAAGCCCACCTGTACCAGGTGCCACTTGGTAGACTACTAACACTACCTACAAACACCAGAAACTAGTTGCAACTCCTGGACAGAGATCAAGTTGATTAATAAGCCGAGAGGGGCCGAGTTACCGGAACCCAATGTGTGGTAGTAACTGTTCATGGATCACAAACACAGGACTCAGTTCCTGAGGACGGCTGCAATGAGACAACCCACCATGTACTCCTACATGGCCTCTCACCGCTACCTTTACCAAATCGTGTTCACACACTTAGCTCTCAACGGTAGGACATGTTCACCACGTTCCAATTCATTCCCGATGAATCAGACCGGACACAACTCTAAGCAGTAGCAGGCATGACAACAAGCATGAATGAGTAGGCACATCAGGGCTCAAACAATTCCTACTCATGCTAGTGGGTTTCATCTATTTACCGTGGCAATGACAGGTCATGCAGAGGAAAGGGGTTCAGCTACCGCATCATGTAACAGTTGAAACGGTGTTGTACTAATGCAGTAAAAGAGAGCAGGAGCGAGAGAGTGGGATTGTATCGGAATGAACAAGGGGTTTTTGCTTGCCTGGCACTTCTGAAGATAGTATAGTTCTTCATCGGTGTCATCGAACTCGTCCTCGGAACCACGTCTATCGAGAGGGGACAAATACCGGCAAACAAGGAGGAACACAATCAATGCAATGCAACAATTATGATGCATGATAATGTCATGGCAATATGCTGTTGATTGAGCTAATGCAACTAGCAACCATATTAAATGAAGTTGGTTTGAACCAAGGGTTCAAATTCAAACTCCATATGTGCTTATTTAAATGTCATTTATGCAAATTGCCCTGTACAGCAACCCTAGGTTGTTCAAACATGCATGCAAATGCCATAAACAGATTCCTTAAATTTTTCTGATAATTTTTCATATATAATTTATTTCATTTGGAGTTACGGTTGAATTTCTATGATTTTTAGGAGTTTTGGGCATTTTCTGAAAATAATAAATCATTTAGGATTTATTTAAATTCCAGAAAAGGCTTAACTTCGTCAGCATGACGTAAGAATGACGTCATCAGGTCAACTGTGGCTGGCCAGGTCAAACCTGACCAGTGGGTCCCACTGGTCAGTCTCACAGTGCTGGCTCGAGTCACAGACAGGTGGGGCCAATCAACGATGATGTCAGCAGGTCAACTGACGTGTGGGTCCATGTTGATTAAGTCAAAATTTAACAGGGGTTTACCCCGCGGTTAACTAGGGGGGTGGGGCCGGTCTGTCAGTGGCATAGGGTGAGATTATCGCGCTAATTAGCCTCAAGCTAATGACGGCCACGTCAGCCGCCGGCGTTTAGCCGTCGGCGACCAAATCCGCGACGGAGGGAGTTGGAATCGCGCTACAGAGCACCATTTAGGGTGCGGTTTGTGGCTATGTGTTGCTGGCAGTGCGGCGCATCCGGTGGTGGCCACGGGAGGGAGCGAGGTGGACGGCAGCAGCGGTGGCGTCAAGCCAGGCGGCAGCCGGAGCTTGGTCGCACGCGAGGATGCGGCTGTGTTGCTCAGGCAAGGAAACAGAGTGGCTAGGCGGCACCTACGGGGCAGCAGAAGCACGCCGGAGCGACTGGTCTGAGCGGAGGGGCCCGAGAGCACGGGGTTCGTCGGCCATGGCAGACGGCGGCCTCGGGTGATCTCTGGGCGGCGGCTAGAGGACGGGAGAAAGCAGGGGGGCAGAGGGGAAAGAGGGGCGAGCTCACTGGGAGGTCGTTGAGCAGCTCAGTGGCCTCGTGGAGACGGCGGAGACGGTGAATCGGGCGGCGGCATCCGGCGGCCGTGGACGGGGAAGAAGACCACCACATCGTCTTGGGGTCGTCCGAGCTTGCGTGGGTCGACGGAGAGGTACTTGGAGCCTGGGCGGAGCTCGGGGCACGGCCACGGGGCAAGGGGACGGCGGTGGT
This sequence comes from Triticum urartu, assembly GCF_056163025.1. NCBI lineage: Eukaryota > Viridiplantae > Streptophyta > Magnoliopsida > Poales > Poaceae > Triticum > Triticum urartu. The sequence goes on along the minus strand of NC_141873.1, from coordinate 474,107,202 downwards.
CGCGGTGTTTTGCGGCGGCGCACTCCGGTGCGTTGAGTTGGCGAGAGAGAGAGAGAGAGAGAGCAGAGGAGGGAGATGAGATCAAGGGAGTGAGCGAGAGGGTCCAGGGGGTGCGTGGCGCTCGTAGGCACGTCGGGGCAGCGTCGGGAAGCAGGAGGTGGCGCGGCGCGTGGTCGCGCGCATCGGGCACGCGCCCTATGTCCTTCTGTCGAAGGAGGAAGAAGACCAGGGAGCCCCTGGTGGGCTGGGCCAGAACAGGAGCTGGGCCGGCTCTGCTGCAGGTAAGAAGCCCAGGTAAACTCTTTCTCTCTCTTTCCTCTATTTTCTGGTTTTCTATTATTTCTGTAACTGCTTTGACTTAAATAAAATGCTAAGGCATTTTCAGAAACCCTGAAAATAATTGTGGGCACTTTTGAGAATATATCCAATAGCCCTCAACCACTTTCAGAATTATTTGGGCATTTTAATTATTTATAGCAATTAAATGCCCAAATTCAAATACTTTATGAATTCATTCAAAAATCCAAAGTGACCTAGGAAAATGTGCACCATTTTTTGGCAGAGGTTCTAACCAATTCAAAAATGATGAACTTTTCCAAAGGAATTTTGGGATCATTGAAAATGATATTTTTTATTTGAACCTAGTTGGATTCATATGTGCTAGGGTTTCAACAGTCCCCAATTCAAATTCATAAGAATTTAAACATGATGCAACACAAGACTAGCTAGCTCAGAGCATACTAGCACTAGGGGTGTGACATGGAATTTACCCTTTGAAATTATGTGTGATGCTAGTGATTATGTTGTAGGTGCTGTTCTAGGACAAAGAGTTGATAAGAAACTAAATGTTATTCAATATGCTAGTAAAACTCTAGACAATGCTCAAAGAAATTATGCTACTACTGAAAAAGAATTCTTAGCAGTTGTATTTGCTTGTGATAAGTTTAGACCTTATATTGTTGATTCTAAAGTAACTATTCACACTGATCATGCTGCTATTAAATATCTTATGGAAAAGAAAGATGCTAAACCTAGACTTATTAGATGGGTTCTCTTGCTGCAAGAATTTGACTTACATATTGTTGATAGAAAGGGAGCTGAGAACCCCGTTGCAGACAACTTGTCTAGGTTAGAAAATGTGCTTGATGACCCACTACCTATTGATGATAGCTTTCCTGATGAGCAATTAAATGTCATAAATGCACCTCATACTGCTCCATGGTATGCTGATTATGCTAATTACATTGTTGCTAAGTTTATACCACCTAGTTTCACATACCAACAAAAGAAAAAAGTTCTTCTATGATTTGAGGCATTACCTTTGGGATGACCCACATCTTTATAAAGGAGTAGATGGTGTTATTAGACGTTGTGTACCTGAGCATGAACATGAACAGATCCTACGCAAGTGTCACTCCGAAGCTTATGGAGGACACCATGCTGGAGATAGAACTGCACATAAGGTATTGCAATCTGGTTTTTATTGGCCTACTCTCTTCAAGGATGCCCGTAAGTTTGTCTTATCTTGTGATGAATGTCAAAGAATTGGTAATATTAGTAGACGTCAAGAAATGCCTATGAATTATTCACTTGTTATTGAACCATTTGATGTTTAGGGCTTTGACTATATGGGACCTTTTCCTTCCTCTAATGGTTATACACATATTTTAGTTGCTGTTGATTATGTTACTAAGTGGGTAGAAGCTATTCCAACTAGTAGTGCTGATCATAACACTTCTATTAAAATGCTTAAAGAAGTTATTTTTCCAAGATTTGGAGTCCCTAGATATTTAATGACTGATGGTGGTTTACATTTTATTCATGGTGCTTTCCGTAAAATGCTTGCTAAATATGATGTTAATCATAGAATTGCATCTCCTTATCACCCTCAGTCTAGTGGTCAAGTAGAATTGAGTAATAGAGAACTCAAATTAATTTTGCAAAAGACTGTTAATAGGTCTAGAAAGAATTGGTCCAAGAAACTTAATGATGCATTATGGGCCTATAGAACTGCATATAAAAATCCTATGGGTATGTCTCCGTATAAAATGGTCTATGGAAAAGCATGTCACTTACCTCTTGAACTAGAACACAAGGCTTATTGGGCTATTAAAGAACTTAATTATGATTTTAAACTTGCCGGTGAGAAGAGGTTATTTGATATTAGCTCACTTGATGAATGGAGAACCCAAGCCTACGAAAATGCCAAGTTGTTTAAAGAAAAGGTTAAAAGATGGCATGACAAAAGGATACAAAAGCGTGAGTTTAATGTAGGTGATTATGTATTGCTATACAACTCTCGTTTAAGATTTTTTGCAGGAAAACTTCTCTCTAAATGGGAAGGTCCTTGCGTTATCGAGGAGGTCTACCGTTCCGGTGCCATAAAAATCAACAACTTCGAAGGCACAAATCTGACAATGGTGAATGGTCAAAGAATCAAACATTATATCTCAGGTAATCCCATAAATGTTGAAACCAATGCTATTGAAACCGTAACCCCGGAGTAATACATAAGGGACACTTTCCAGAATGTTTCAGACTCAGAAAAGAAATAGGTATGTGGTACGGTAAGTAAACCGACTCCACAACAATTTTTAAGGCAATATTTCTCCGCTTTGGAATATTTAGAAAAATAGAAAAATAAGCAGCAGCCCGGGAAGGACACGAGGGCTCCATGAGGGTGGAGGGCGCGCCCCCCTACCTCGTGGGCACCTCGTGTGCTCTCCGGACTCCGTTTTCATACACGACATGTATTTTGGTTGGTAAAAATTCATTATATAATCTCTCGGGGGTTTTGACTCCCGCATCACGCAAAAACCTCCTGTCTTTGTTTCGACTGTTTTCTGTCAGGGTTGTCAAGGCCAGGCACTATGTCGTCTCCCTCCTCCTCCAACCATGAGGGCAACGATGCTTGGCTAATGAAGATAGAGCTGAAGAGAGAAGAACCTATGGAGATCAACAAGGATGAAGGGATCAAGAAGGCCATGGAGGACCAAGTTCCAGCAACAGAAGACACCCTTCAACTGTATCACAATCTTCTTACCCCAACTGAAATTGAAGCTTTCAAGATGATTGAGTTGCCTCATATACAAAATAAGTATCTCACACATGAAAATATTTTGTTGAAGGAACATATCATCGCACTCAAGGGCATTATCCGCAAGTTAGAAGACCTCCTACGCTCGATGTGCGACTATCCATCATCAACAACTCCACCTTCTTCACCAACAAAGGAGACATAATCACCTCGGTTTGGGCACTCCACTTGGCAACTGCGAAGCATGGGGGAGTGCCCCGGTATCGTATCACTATCACTTTTATCTTTACCGTTTTTCTTAGTTCGATCCTTTTGATAATATCTTGATCTAGTAGAATAAAAGTTCTTAGTGTGATCTAGTTGTGAGTTTTGCTTTATTATCCTTCTATGTAATCGAGTCCGCGAGCTATATAATAAAGATTAGTGTTGATTCAAGGGCTTGATTATTTTGCCATGATCTTAGATGAATAAAAGAAAAGAGAAAGAAATAAAAAGAAACAAAGAGATCATATGAGTCTTATGGAGAGTAATGAGATCACATAGAAAGAGTATGATGAATAAAGGTTGTTGAGAGTTGACAAACACAGTTTTGGTCATCGTTGCAATTAATAGGAAGTAATTAAGAAAGAGAGGTCTTCACATATAAACATACTATCTTGGACATCTTTTATGATTGTGAGCACTCATTAAAATATGACATGCTAAAGAGTTGACATTGGACAAGGAAGACAACGTAATGGGTTATGTTTTCTTACATTTGAGATAAATTATATTGTCTTGGATCTTCCAACATGATGAGCTTGCCTTTCCCCCTCATGCTAGCCAAATTCATTGCACCAAGTAGAGATACTACTTGTGCTTCCAAACACCCTCAAACCAGTCTTGCCATAAGAGTCCACCATATCTACCTATGGATTGAGTAAGATCCATCAAGTAAGTTGTCATCGGTGCAAGCAATAAAAATTGCTCTCTAAATATGTGTGATTGATTGGTGTGGAGGAAATAAGCTTTATACGAGCGTGTGATATGGAAGTAATAGAAGCGAAAGACTGCATAATAAAGGTCCATATCACAAGTGGCAATATAAAGTGATGTTCTTTCGCATTAAGATTTTGTGCATCCAACCATTGAAGCGCATGACAACCTCTGCTTCCCTCTGCGAAGGGCCTATCTTTTACTTTTATCTCCTACATTGCATAAGAGTCATGGTGATCTTCACCCTTCCTTTTTACATTTTATCCTTTGGCAAGCACAATATGTTGGAAAGATCCTGGTATATATGGCTAATTGGATGTGAGTTTTCATTAACTATTACTGTTGACATTACCCTTGAGGTAAAACGGTGGGAGGCAAAACTATAAGCCCCCATCTTTCTTTGTGTACGATTAAAACTCCATACCCATAAGTATTGCGTGAGTGTTAGCAATTGTGAAAGATTATATGATATTTGATGTAACATCCCAAATTTTCAATTTAGAATGTTATACACTAGATCATCAATGCATATCATATTTTCTTGCTTTTGGTTTGATTCTAGATATTCTACACAACTCAAGGACCCTCGGAGAGAGTTTGGGATTTCGTTATTTTCATATTTGAGTTTTCTCTAATTTTGAAAATAGGATCATTGATTTTATTTATTTTATCTTCAATTATTTCTATAATAAAAATAAGTGAGAGGGAATAAAATGACTTTCCCAAAATAAAGAAATATTGAGGATTTAATAAAAAAAACCAAATAAGATTTATTTTGGAGTTTTTGCTATTTTATTTGAATTTAGGAAAAATTGCACGTTTTTCAAAACTGCATTTTAGGGCCAAGAAAATGTTCATCTTGTTCTAAATATTTTATTTAGATGGTGAGAATTTGTTTTGGAATTTTTAGATTTTTATTTATTTTTCTAGGATTTTTCTTAGTTCGGCGTGATTATTAAAAAAAATCTCCACGCCCGACTGGGCCGAAGGCCCAGCCGAGCCAGGCCGGCCCTCGCCGCCGCCGCCTTCCCCGTGCCGCGCCGCTGCCGACCCGGACTCCAAGTCCGAGCCGGACTCCTCCGCGCCGCCGCCGCCTTGCCCCCTCCCCCAAGCCGCCACCCCCCTCTTAAATACCGCCGCCGCCCTCCTCACCCCGCCACCCGACCCACCCCGCCGCCGATAGCAGCAGCAGCCGCCGCCGCAGCGCCGCCACCACCGCCGCAGCCCCGCCACCCCACCGGAGCCGAGCCAAGGTAGCTGCCCCGCCGCCCAGTTTTCTAAAGAAACCGATCCAGTTTTTTTTGAAAACCCTAGATTCGTTTTTTTGAATTAGATCGGTTTTATTTTTGTTTTCCGGTTTATTTATTTAGCGAGCGTTCGCCCATTCGTTCGTTTTAACGGACGAATTCGCCATTTAGTTTCAGTTAATGAACGCTCATTCGTTAATCTGTTCGTCAGTTTTTCTTTTTCTCGGATTTTTCCACGGTTATTTCTGATCACGATTTCTGATCCGATTTTCGTTCTAGTATAACTTTCCGCCCGTTTATCGGAATCAGGCGATTCAAGCGACTGGAGTTTCGTCTTGAAACCCTCTTTCTGTTTAACATACTCAAACAAGATTTTGCTTCTGTAAAATTTGACTTAGATCCAGATTAGTAAAAGAAGTTTGTTTCTTTCGCCGTTTGACTTTTGTTGCTTCGTTCGATTTGATTCTTTTTGCAAACCGGAGTTCTTAAGTTTGAAATTTCAGGTTACATCTCTTATTTGAGTTTTACCCATGCATTAGATGAGTACTTATTGTATGCTTGTTTGTTTGCGACAGAGTACCCGGAGTGCGCCGCTTGCTACTTTGAATCTCTCGGTTTCGCTGATCATCAGCAAGGCAAGTAACACTTTGATCATACCTTTTTACTACCCAGTTTTTATTGGATTAGTTCAATCCTCAAATAATTGCATGATTAGGATCTGATTAATATGTGGGTTTTGGGAAGTAGATGAGGTAGTACCTACACTACTAGGGAAAAGCCTATACACAGAATTTTACCAGTAGCGCTGTACAAAATCAAGCGTTGCTGCTACTTAGTAGCAGCGCGCGTAAATAAGCCGCGCGACTGCTATGACTTTAGCAGTAGCGCGTACTAGCGAAAAGCGCTGCTGCTACGTTTGAACTGTGCGCACATGGCTAGCCCAACCTAGCAGTAGCGCGTATAATGGCCCAACGCTACTACTAATCTCCTTAGCTGCAGCGCGCTTACGTGTAAAGCGCTGCTGCTAACGGAAATAAAATAAAGTGAAAAACAAGTAGAAAAGTAAATGAAAATGAAAGAAATAGAAAAAGGAGAAAGGTAAAAAATAAAATGTATAGAAAAATAAAAGAAAAAAGGGAAAAAAGGAGAAAGGAATAGCAGTAGCTATAGCTGCAGCGTGTATTCCAGAACGCGCTGTAGCTAACGTAGCAGTAGCGCCCTTTCTGGAACGCGCTACTGGTACTTCTGACTTAACCACGCGGTTCGTCCTTCCCCACGGCCACTTCATCCCCCAAAATCAACTCCACTCTCACCGCCGCCGTCGCCCCTCGGCCGCCGCGCGCTCTCCCCACGCCGCCCCCGACCCCAGATTCAACGCCGGCCCTGCCCCCGACCTTAACGCCGCCCGGGACGCCGCCCCAACCCCGACCTCAACGCCGCCCCGGACGCCGCCCCCGCCCCCCTGACCTCAACGCCGCCCCGGAGCCCCGACCACGACCTCGACGCCGCCTGCCCCTCCCTCGTCGCAGGCACCCGAGGTGAGCACGCCTGCTCCTCCCTCTCCCCTACCTCTGCCTAGGGTTTCTACCTCCATCAAATTAGTTAGGGTGGAAATGAATCAGATGCGGATGCGGCTCAAATGAGTTAGGGTTCATGTAAGGGCGGAAACGTATCAAATTTCTAAGATGAATCATAAAACGAGTAAAATTTGACCACTTATTTCACTTTATAGTTGGATAATTGGAATATCCGCTACCACTTTCCACCCCTATAGGTTCATCAAATTAGATGGTAATTAGGGTAGTAGTTCTTAGGTACTAATTAGTTAGGAAGAACTAGGTACTAATTAGGTACTAGAATATTTTTATTTATAGTAAGTTTATTTTTAGTAAGAACTAGTTGAATTAATAGAACTAGTTAGTAAGAACTTGTTGCTATTTTTTTAGTTAAAGCAATTTTCCCGCATCGACGTGGACGATGCCTATCCCGCATCCTCGTCGTCGAGTCGGCGGAGGACGACACCTGCTTGACGAGATGGGCCATGTCCGGGACTGGGCTCCGCTGGGGTGGTACTGGGAGGCGCTACCTACCGGGGGGCGCAGGTTGGTGAGGAGCTAGCCTGTCGTTGACCCGAACCTTCTTTGGTGGCGGTCGCGTGGGCCAGTGACGGTCCAGAGGCTCGAGGACTCCGCGGAGGTGGTGCGTCACCGTGTTAGTGAGGAGGACGCGCACGTCCGTCGCTACTTGTTTGCGTTGGAGCACAGGTTCTCCAACACCTGGCAGGTTCTCCAGGGATCTCACTGGAGCTATGATCCCGTGATGGTTCCTTCTCTGTGGGTGTCCACCGCCCGCACCGATACCCGTCGTGTGCTAGGGTTTTAGTTGTACTAGTGATGTTATATGTATGACACTACTCGGGATGTATTAGTGATAATATTCGACGATGTACGGACGCATGAGATGATTTACTTTTGCTTATTAAATGCATGCTAATTTGAGTCTTATAAGATATTTTGAAATGTATATCTTGTGTTGTTCAATATCCAAGTGGCCGGTCATGTTTGCAGGTTACACCTCCGAGTGGCCTATGTTTTGCCGGAGTGTTGATTCATTTCCGTTCTGACAAATTCCAGGCGCTCGATATATCCTATTTTAGCAAAGGTCATGCCGGATTTTTTCGTGAACTTTGGCATGACTTTTGCCAGAATATGTAGGAAATATCGAGTGCCCCAGATTTGTGTGTTGAGTATCCTGGTAGTTGTCTTCTATCGATTTTCAATTAATGTTTTAACTATGAACATAGGAAATGTCTCACGACAAAAAGGATTTCGGTATTTGCAAATACTGCGAAGACGAGCGCGGCTGTGCGACGGAATCTTCCTAGATAATGATAGGCGCTTCAGCATCAAGCTGGACGAGAACTTCGAAGTGGATACAGTAAGTCACAACGATAAGTCTTTTTTCGTAATTAAGCATGACATCTGCTTCATTTGCTTCAACTTATATTTTTTTTACTATTCAACTAGCGTATCCCCTGCCATGCAAGAGTTTTTGTATTGGATAAGATAGGTTTCAACCATACTATGGAGGTAAAGAAAGTTTATTTGACGACCGAGCATGGTTATATTTTCCACGCAAAATTATACAATTCAGACGACTACACCTATTTTGGATGCAAAACATGGCGAGCACTATGCAAGACTTATGCATTTCAGCCTGATATGGTTATCACCTTTGATATTCGTCCGGAAGATGATATTGAAGGTAATACCGACATCTGGGTCGATGTGCAGACGCCTCCAGTTACACCAGAATGTAAGTTTCTCAACCATATTTATGTCTTTGATATTGTTTATTCAAAAATAGTTGACAACTAATTTGCATTGTCAGCTTATTTCGGTGCAAGCAAACATGTCCAGCGCTTGGTAGACAGGACCTACTACTTTCCCGGGGCTGAACTAAACTGCGAGGAGCTAAGTCATTATGTTTCATGGCTTGAGGATCTTGATACCGTCAAGACAAATTTTCTTCCAGGACTTAGAAATCTTAGTACTGAAAACGTGCGACCAATAGTGTTCGTCATGAACTACGGTCACATCTATTTAGGAAGGATGGTAAGATTTTTACTATTTGTCCTTAGTGCATCTTTTCCATACATTATTTGTGAAGCTAAACTTCATTGCTAAGTATGTGACCATACGATGTTCTTCAACAGGGACTCCCGATGAATGTTGTGCCTTATGGGATCGAGACTAAAGGTACCATGAGTATTATTAGCTTACGGCCAAGATATCCTACATGTTACTTTAGTGCATTCAAGATCAGCGATGAATGCTTAATAGTGCAAGGCTGGACCAGATATGTGATGGGGGAGCGCAGACAAGTACTAGGGGGCAGCAAACAGATGTGCTACCCAAAATTAGGAGACAGGTTCATCTGCATGCTCCAACTTGATCAAGGAGGAGAGCTACACATGTTTTATGTTGTTTTACCTAAGAGAGAGCAGCAGGAGTGATTAGCTAGAAATGAGTTTGAGGATGATGATGTGCTACACTATTACTATGATGATAAAATAGCTGGTGTTGGTGGTAATGACTGATGATGATTATTAGCTAGTGTTAGTGGTGATTAAATAAATATTGTTGGTGCTAATGATTATGATGATGATTAAATAGCTTGTGCTGGCGGATTAGATTCAAGTGGAGGCAACATGTGGTGCACATCGAAAGTACTACTAGTCCAAACTAGATCAAGTTTGGATTAGTAGTATACTTTTGACATGCACCACATATTGCCTCCACTTGAACCTAATCCACCTTCATTTGACACACTGTTATGGACATAATGATGTAAACCTCATAACTGGTATTGTACCAATATTTGTACGATGGCGCATAAATACACTAAAAATAAAAAAAAATAAAAAAACAATACTAGTAGCGATGGAAAGATAACACGCTGCCAGTAGTTACATTAGCAGCAGCGTGGGAGTGAACAAGCGCTGCAGCTATTTGTCCTAGCAGTAGCGCGTGCGGCACGCGTTACTGCTAAGCAATAGCTGTAGCGCCTTATTAGTAGCGCGCCTACCCGCGCTACTAGTGAGCACAAAACCAGCGCTACCGCTAGGGGTTTTCCCTAGTAGTGCTATTACCTGTTTTATTACCAAACCCTTGGGAGTTACTTCTACGTTTGCTTGTTATGCCATGCTATGATAGTAAACGTTGATTGAGTGAGTGTATCCATGACTGAAAGTGCGTTATATCGACTAGAGGGGGGTGAATAGGCGATTTTTATGAAATTCTTCACTGAGGAATTTGCCGGTGAGGAAATTCCTTAGCGAAGAACTACTAGCAGTGGAATAAGTACTCAAAAGTAAACATGACAGAATACAAGCATGGTCCTCATGATGAAATGAAGACAGACACAGAGTACAGGTAGCGTGAGCATAGGATAACACATGATGAAGACAAACAGACTGACGAAATTGAACTGAGGAAATTGAGAAAGTCTTCAATCAAAGTCTTCAAGCACAGATATGAACAAGCACACAACACAGTTATGAGGAAATGAAAGAGTTGAGGAAATAGAACCAGTAAGCTTGGTGAAGGCAATGATTTGGTAGACCAGTTCCAACTGCTGTCTTAGTTGTACGTCTGGTTGGAGCGGCTGAGTATTTAAACTCGAGGACACACAGTCCCGGACACCCAGTCCTGAACACGCAGCTCAGGACACCCAGTCCTCACCGTATTCTCCTTGAACTAAGGTCACACAGACCTCGTCCAATCACTCATGGTAAGTCTTCAGGCGACTTCCAAACCTTCACACACTTGGTCACTCAGCGATCCACAATTCCTCTTGGATGCTCTAGACCATGACGCCTAACCGTCTGGAAGAAGCACAGTCTTCAAAGGTAACAAGCGTTGGATCCATGCAGGATCAATCTCTTTAGTGATGCTCAATCACTTGGGGTTTGTAGGTGTTTGGGTTTTGGGTTTTTCCTCACTCAATGATTTTTGCTCAAAGTCTTCAGAGGATGGGTTGCTCTCAAATGACAAGTGTCAGTTTCTTTTGGAGCAGCCCGACATGATAAGACATAAATGCCCTTCAATGATATGACCGTTAGGTGGATAGATATTTTGGGACAGCTGGCGCATAGCACAGCAACGGTCGGAATTTTGAGTAGCAAAATCCTCAAGGCTATCATGTTCCTCACTGTGTAGGAAATCCGCACTGGCGAATTCCTAACTCCTCAGTCAGGACAAATTCCTCAAAGACCAGAAGAACTTCGTCTCTGTCACTAAAGAAATTGACTGAACTGTATGAGATTTCCAATGGCTTCACTCGAAGGGATTGGTAGGTGTAGGATTTTGAGTTGAGCATCACGTGGAAATTTTCCTTAGTATTTCCTCGACCCCCTTTAACAGTACGGTGTTTCCTATGACTCAAGAAAGAGAAAATGAAACTACGAAAACAAAAGTCTTCACGCTTCATGTTCCTCGAATGAATACCAAGTCTTCACGGTCACACCAATTTCTTCACTTTCAAAGTCTTCAGAAAGTCTTCAGTCGAAGAACTTCATTTTTAGGGGTCGACTTTCTCTGTAAATATCAAACTCCTCATAGACTTATAGACCTGTGTAGACTCACAAACGCATTAGTCCTTTAACCTATAAGTCTTCAATACACCAAAATCACTAAGGGGCACTAGATGCACTTACAATCTCCCCCTTTTTGGTGATTGATGACAATATAGGTTAAGTTTTCAAAGGGGATAAACATATGAAGTGTTAGAACTGTTATTGAGGAATTTGATTCCGAGGAGCTCCCCCTGAAGATGTGCATAGTGAGGAATTTGCTTTTGAAGCAATGCACACTTGAAGAATTGAATCCTGGAGATCTCCCCCTATATCTTGTAATTCATACACGCATTTGACATATCACAATGAAGAATTTGAAATGCATGATGAAATATGGTGACTGATGTAATTCAGCATGCGTGCATTAGCATATATGAGGAATAAGCATGCAGCAAAACATATCAAAAGTATCAGAGCACCATCAGGTTTAAGTTTACAACTCGATCCAATAAAGTCTCAGAAGAACGAGAGTTGTAACTTAACAAAAAAACGCCCATATAAAAAGACCCGCTTGAAGACTAACTCAAAATTCTCCCCCATTGTCATCAAATGACCAAAAGGATCGAATATGAGGACTAACGCCCCTGAAGAATATCAAGTTGATGAAGGAGCGCCAGCATTGTTGGGGTCGTTTGTTGTAGTAGGGCCTGCCGCAGTGTCGTCCAAGTCTTCATGTTCATTAGTGTCGCGCGATGAAGAATATGAGCTGGCCACCAGAGAAGGAACCTTGACCTTCTTGAATTTCTTCGGTGGAGGTGCAGACTAGTCAAAATCTTCTTTGAGACCCATTTTCTTCAGATCTTCTTCACCATACAGATGTGACAGGATTGCCTAGGTGCGACCGAAGACTTGATGGAGGTAGTAGTGGTTTTTCTTCACTGCTTGTGTGTGGCAGTCATGTTGTGAAGAAGTGAACCAAAATGACGCTTAACCCATTTGTGATTCCGATCCACCTTATGGTGAAGACTAAGTAGAAGTGCACGGCCAGTCATCACGCATGGAGCAGTGGCTTGAGGAGTGGACTTGGGTGCATTGGCAGAGTCATGTGTGGCAGAGTCATCATTGGTGGAATAAGAAGCAGCTTTGCGAAATTGACCATCCAATGGACGAATGCCTTCATCTATTACGGCTGGTGCCTTGCCCTTTCCATCAACTGAGGAATAGGTCTGCTTGAGGACTTCAATTGGGGGTGAGGGAGTCCTGGATTAGGGGGTGTCCGGACGGCCGGACTATACCTTCAGCCGGACTCCTGGACTATGAAGATACAAGATTGAAGACTTTGTCCTGTGTCCGGGAGGGACTTTCCTTGGCGTGGAAGGCAAGCTTGGCGATACGGATATGTAGATCTCCTACCATTGTAACCGACTTTGTGTAACCCTAACCCTCTCCGGTGTCTATATAAACCGGAGGGTTTTTGTCCGTAGGACAACATACAGAACAGCAATCATACCATAGGCTAGCTTCTAGGGTTTAGCCTCTCCGATCTCGTGGTAGATCTACTCTTGTACTACCCATATCATCAATATTAATCAAGCAGGACGTAGGGTTTTACCTCCATCAAGAGGCCCCGAACCTGGGTAAAACTTCGTGTCCCTTGCCTCCTGTTACCATCCGGCCTAGACGCACAGTTCGGGACCCCCTTCCCGAGATCCGCCGGTTTTGACACCGACATTGGTGATTTCATTGAGAGTTCCTCTGTGTCATCGCCGTTAGGCTTGATGGCTCTTACGATCATCAATAGCGATGCAGTCCAGGGTGAGACCTTCCTCCCCGGACAGATCTTCGTCTTCGGCGACTTCGCACTGCGGGCCAATTCACTTGGCCATCTGGAGCAGATCGAAAGCTATGCCCCTGGCCGTCAGGTCAGATTTGGAAGTTTAAACTACACGGCTGACATCCAGGGGACCTGATCTTCGACGGATTCGAGCCACTGCCGAGCGCGCCGCACTGTCATGACGAGCATGATCTAGCTCTGCCGCCGAACAGTGCCCTGGAGGCCGCACCCACATCAGCTTCGACCCTTAATTCGGAGCCAACTGCGCCGATCGAGGATGGTTGGTTGGACGCCGCCTCGGGGGCTGCGATCCCAAGGACGATCGAGCCGAACACCAGCCCCGCACTCCGTGAGACTCGTGACTCCAAGGAGCCGGACTCCTCTCCGGACTCCGAACCCTCCGCGCCCCTGCCGATCGAATCCGATTGGGCGCCGATCATGGAGTTTACTGCCGCGGACATCTTTCAGCACTCGCCTTTCGGCGATATTCTGAAGACACTAAAGTCTCTCTCTTTATCAGGAGAGCCCTGGCCGGACTACGGTCAGCAAGGTTGGGATACGGACGATGAAGAAATTCAAAGCCCACCCACCACCCACTTTGTAGCCACTATCGACGATTTAACCGACATGCTCGACTTCGACTCCGAAGACATCGACGGTATGGACGCCGATGCAGGAGACGATGAAGAACCAGTGCCTATTGGGCCCTGGAAAGCCACCTCGTCATATGACATATACATGGTGGACACCCCAAAAGAAGGAGATGGTGATGGAACAGCGGAAGATGACCCCTCCAAGAAACAGCCTGAGCGTCGGCGTCAGCGGCGCCGCTCAAAATCCCGCCAAAGCAAATACAGTGATTCCAGCACGGGAGATAATAATACTCCGGAGAGTGCCAAAGAAAACCCCCTCTAGCAAGATTCATCACAGGAGGACGGAGAAGCCAGCCCTCATGAGAGAGCGGCAGACAGAGAGGTCGAGGACGATAATTATATGCCTCCCTCCGAAGACGAGGCAAGCCTCGACGACGACGAATTCGTCGTGCTAGAGGATCCCGTCGAGCAAGAGAGTTTTCAACGCAGGCTTATGGCCACGGCAAGAAGCCTCAAAAAAACAGCAACAACTTAGAGCTGATCAAGATTTGCTAGTCGACAGATGGACTGAAGTCCTTGCGGCCGAAGAGCATAAACTCGAGCGCCCCTCCAAGAGCTACCCAAAGCACAGGTTGCTACCCCGATTAGAGGAGGAAGCACTTAAACCTACATCACCGGCACTTGATACGGCCGACCGGCCACCTCGTGGCCGCGACAGAGAGGCCTCTCGGCCCTCCACTCAAGCCGCACCCCGTACCAAGGCACGGGAAAATGCGCCAGACCTGCAAGATATGTTGGAGGACAAGGCAAGGCAAACAAGATCGATCTATGGATCGCGTGGGCGCCCCACGACTCGAGATGATAACCGTCACGCCGGACACAAATCCGGTAGGGCCGAACACAATAGACAAAGCTCATTGGAGCTACGTCGTGATATAGCCCAGTACAGAGGCGCCGCACACCCACTATGCTTCACAAACGAAGTAATGGATCATCAAATCCCCGAGGGTTTCAAACCCGTAAACATCGAATCATATGATGGCACAGCAGATCCTGCGGTATGGATCGAGGATTATCTCCTCCATATCCACATGGCCCGCGGCGATGATCTCCACGCCATCAAATACCTCCCACTCAAGCTTAAAGGACCAGCTCGACATTGGCTTAACAGCTTGCCAGCAGGATCAATCAGTTGTTGGGAGGACCTGGAAGCCGCATTCCTCGACAATTTCCAGGGCACTTATGTGCGACCACCAGATGCCAATGACCTAAGCCACGTAATTCAGCAGCCAGAGGAATCGGCCAGGCAATTCTGGACACGGCCTAACAAAGAAAAATCAAATAGTTGACTGTCCGAACGCAGAGGCCCTAGCAGCCTTCAAGCACAATATCCGTGACGAGTGGCTTGCCTGACACCTTGGACAGGAAAAGCCGAAATCTATGGCAGCACTCACGACACTCATGACCCGCTTTTGCGTGAGAGAAGACAACTGGCTTGCTCGTAGCAACAATATGACCAAGAACCCTGGTAATTCGGATACCAGGGATAGTAGTAGCAGGTCGTGTCGCAACAAGCAGAAGCGCCGCATTAACAGCGACAATGCTGAGGATACGGCAGTTAATGCCGGATTCAGAGGCTATAAATCCGGTCAGCGGAAAAAGCCATTCAAAATAAATCCGAGGGGCCCGTCCAGTTTGGACCGAATACTCGACCGCTTGTGCCAGATACATGGCACCCCCAAAAAGCCGGCCAATCACACCAACAGGGATTGTTGGGTGTTCAAGCAGGCAGGCAAGTTAAATGCCGAAAACAAAGACAAGGGGCTGCATAGCGATGACGACGAAGATCCTCGGCTGCCGAACAATAGTGGACAGAAGGGTTTTCCCCCACAAGTGCGGATGGTGAACATGATATACGCAACCCACATCCCCAAGAGGGAGCGGAAGCACGCGTTAAGGGACGTATACGCGGTAGAGCCAGTCGCCCCAAAGTTCAACCCATGGTCCTCCTGCCCGATCACCTTTGATCGAAGGGACCATCCCACTAGCACCCGTCATGGCGGATTCGCTGCATTGGTTCTAGACCCAATTATTGACGGATTTCATCTCACTAGAGTCCTTATGGACGGCGGCAGCAGCCTGAACCTGCTTTACCAGGATACAGTGCGGATAATGGGCATAGATCCCTCGAGGATTCAGCCCACCAAAACGACCTTTAAAGGCATAATACCCGGTGTAGAGGCCAACTGTACAGGCTCAGTCACACTTGAAGTGGTCTTCGGATCTCCGGATAATTTCCGAAGTGAGGAGTTAATCTTCGACATAGTCCCATTCCGCAGTGGCTATCACGCACTGCTCGGACGAACCGAATTCACCAAGTTCAATGTGGTACCGCACTACGCATACCTTAAGCTCAAGATGCCAGGCCCTTGAGGAGTAATTACGGTCAATGGAAACACCGAACGCTCCCTCCAAACGGAGGAGCACACGGCGGCCCTTGCAACAGAAGTACAAAGCAGCCTCTCCAGGCAGTTCTCCAGTCCGGCCATTAAACGTCCGGACACTGTCAAGCGCGCCCGGAGTAACCTACAACAAGACCGCCTGGCACGTTCCGAGCAGGCGTAGCAATGCGGCCCCAACCCCAGCCCTCGCAAAAATGCGACACCAGTGCTTCGCGTACATAACTATGCTCTAGAAATACCATGGGTACAGGGGGAGGGGCACCATCACGGCACGCCCGAAACACAGCTTCAACCGCACCAGGGGCTGCCGATTTTTTAAGTTTCTCTTACTTTCAGGACTCCATTCTTCGGAAGGCCTGTTCGGCAGTTCAATTGCCGCACAAACGATGCAAGAACCAGGGAAGCAGACAAGACATGCCACATTACGGAACTCCCAGGTGGTCTCTATCACGAGCAGTATACCTGTTTCGCATACCATTCCGCAGCATGCCCCTGGAACGGACATGTTAAATAGTCCAACCTTTTGCTTATCGCATTATTTGTATCGTTCTGCTTTGATCGCAACCCTTTTTAATAAATAATGCATAGCTTTTGTCTATTTTTGCATTACTCTTTTTTTTACAAATATATGTTCCTTAACGACATGTTGCACTCGTACACTTTGGTACGGCCAAAATACGCCAGGGATTTTAGTACCCCTCAATATGGTGTGAGAAGTCCGAACACTTTAACAAGTGCGGCACCCCGAACTTAAAGCATTATATGCATCGGCTCCGAATCATGTCTTGGGTCAATAGTTGGGTTTGCCCGGCTCCTATGTTTTGGTGCCTTATGTTCCGCTATGTCGGCTAAGGTAGCACTAGGAGAACTACTGCAATTGTGCCCCAGTTGAGCTGGGTCGAGCACCTCAGTAGAGAAAGCTAAAACTGACTGTCATGATGAAGCGAGAGCTGGTCGCTGTTCGAGAGGTTTTTCGAGTCCCTAAAGACTTATGCCGCTTAGAGAGAGGAGTCGGCTCTGTCCGGCCAAGGCGTGGATAGCACCCTGAACTCGGTCTTCCGAATACCAGGGGCTTCGCCGAAATTTAAAATTATAGAATTCTATGGCTAAGTGAGAGTGTTCACGCATTATAGTCCAATTGCCTTGTTCGTTGTGCTGAGCGCCTCCCTCGAAGGACCCAAACATGGGAAAAAGAGCGCTCAGGTTTATCCCCGAACACCCCAGCACTAGCGGCACGGGGGCAGAAGCCGACGAATCGCCATCTCTCAGAATTGATAAACAGCCACACAGAAGGTAATATTTTAAATTCCAACAGTATTGCTTAGCTCATATGAACAAGTTTTCAGTGCACAGGACAAAACGAGCGAGTTTTACTCAAAAATTACATCCCTGGAACATTCATCCGCCATATGGCGGGCACCCTTCAGAACATCCTTATAATAATTCTCGGGCTTGCGATGCTCTTTCCCCGGCGGTGGCCCGTCCTTCACAAGCTTCTCAGCATCCAGCTTGCCCCAGTGCACCTTAGCACGGGCAAGGGCCCTACGGGCACCTTCAATGCAGACAGAGCACTTGATGACTTCGAGCCTTGGACAGGCCCCCACCATCCGCCGCACCAGCCCGAAATAGCTCCCAGGCAGAGTCTCTCCAGGCCACAGCCGAACTATGAGGCCCTTCATGGCCTGTTCGGCCGCCTTGTGGAGCTCGACCAGTTGCTTCAGCTGGTCGCTCAGGGGCACGGGGTGTCCGGCCTCAGTATACTGAGACCAGAACACCTTCTCTGTCGAGCTGCCCTCCTCGGCTCGATAGAATGCGGCGGCATCGGACACACTACGGGGAAGATCTGCGAATGCTCCTGGAGAGCTCCGGATTCGGGTAAGTAACAAGTAACTCACGTTTATGTGTTTGCTTTGCATAAATAATGGCTTACCCGCCGCTATATTTTTCACCGCATCCAACTCCTGGAGGGTCTTCTGGGATTCGGCCTTGGTAGACTTGGCATTTTCAATAGCCACCGCGAGCTCGGACGCTCGCATCTTTGAGTCAAGCTCCAAACTCTCATGTTTTTTCATGAGAGCCTGGAGCTCTTGCCACACCTTGCCAACCTGGGCCTCAAACTTCTCCCGCTCGGTGTGCTCCGTGGCCGCCCTCTTCTCGGCCTCGGACAGAAGCTTGGTTAAGGGTCGCCACCTCAGACGTGGCCCCTACAATAGCCACGATAATCCTGTCATTTTTTGCAATTGCACCTTTATATATATATATTTAAACAAGGTATTTCTTACCTTCCTTGTCCTCGAGCTGCTTCTTGGCACGCCCGAGCTCTTGCTCGGATTGCTCGAGGTTCTGCTTTAGCGTCTCCACTTCTGCAGTCAGTGCGGCGGACGCCAGCAGAGAAGCCAGCATACGCATATTGACTCCTTTTTGTTAGACTCCTGCGAATTTTATTTGATCCTCTATTCGGCTTTTCTTCTCGAACGCCAAACAGAGCATCAGGGGCTACTGGCTATGCGGTAATATTATTTACACATTCTTTACTTACCTCAAAGCCTGTTAAAAGGCTAGCACAAGCTTCAGTCAGCCCGCTCTTGGCGGACTGAACCTTCTGGACCACCGCACTCATAATGGTGCGGTGCTCCTCGTCGATGGAGGCGCCTTTGAGCACCTCCAACAGATTGTCCGGCGCCTCCGGTTGGACGGGGGTCACCGGCACGGTGGGCTTGCTCCTCTTGGAAGGAGGTCGCCTGCTAGACTCTGGAACCTTTGAAGGTTCCGGAGCGGTGTCCGGCCTAGAGCCGGACTTGGAGCCCTCGGGGTTTTATCCCCTTTACTCCTGGAGTCCGGGAGGTCGCCTTGCGGCACCTCCAGGACCACCTCCTCCTGGCTTGGAACCTGTTGGGACAACACTTCAGCGTCGTCCGTAGGGCGGGGGGAGGTAGCCGTCGGAAGCGAATTCACATCCGACGAGTCCAGTGAACCGCTCGACGATGCGTCGAGCCGGTCTTTGGGTGGGCTGCATAATCATATTCGACATAAGGGAAAGCTGTGCAATAAAGGAATACTATTAATTACTCTGGTATCCGGATACTTACGATTTTGCTAGGGGCTTGGCCCTGAGCGGCCACTCCTCTCCGTCGTCATCGGCGTTGGTGGCATAGTCCGGAGGAAGGGTTTTCCCCTTCTTGGACCCTTCGGCCTCCCCAGTAAGGGCGGCCTTCCTTTTCTTCTCTCCCCCCGCTGGAGGGGAAGAGGTCCCTTCTTCCTCCTCCTCGTCTTCACGGGAGGAATGCGCCTTGGAGTCGTCGGATGATGAACCCGACACCTCCTGGCGCCGGGCACTTGTTCGAGTCCCCGTGGCCTTCTTCGTGGCCTTCTTCTCCGGCACCACATAGGGTGCCGGAACCAGCAGCTTCGCCAAGCGGGCATCGGCTGGGTCTTCAGGCAAAGGAGCCGGACAGTCGATCTGTCCGGACTTCGCCTGCCAATCCTGTCAAAGGTAAGGGAGCTTAGATCCCGCGTAGAGTTAAACTATGAAAAACTAATACCCTGTAAAAGGTACAAACAACTTACCGCGCTAGCATGACGCTGTGCGCTGAATCCGCGATCCTCGGTAGCGGATGCGGGAGCCTCGGCGCCCTTGAAAAGCACCTTCCAGGCATCTTTGTACGTCGTGTCGAAGAGCCTGCTCAGAGTTTGGTGCTGCGCCGGGTTGAACACCCACAGATTGAAGGCCCGTTGTTGACACGGGAGGATCCGACGGATGAGCATAACCTGGACTACATTGACAAGCTTGAGCTGCTTGTTCACCAGGGTTTGGATACATGTTTGCAGTCCAGTCACCTCTTCTTTGCTGCCCCACGATAGGCCCGTCTCTTTCCAGGACGTGAGCCGCGTTGGGGGTCCGGACCGGAACTCGGGGGTTGCGACCCACTCAGGGTCGCGCGGTTCGGTGATGTAAAACCACCCCGATTGCCACCCCTTCAGGGTCTCCAGAAAGGATCCCTCGAGTCATAAGACGTTGGGCATCTTGCCCACCATGGCGCCTCCGCACTCCACCTAGTTGCCGCGCACCACCTTCGGCTTGACATTGAAATTCTTGAGCCATAGGCCGAAATGGGGGCGGATGTGGAGGAAAGCCTCGCACACGACGATAAATGCTGAGATGTTGAGGATGAAGTTCGGGGCCAGATCATGGAAATCCAGGCCGTAGTAGAACATGAGTCCCCAGACGAATGGGTGGATAGGAAAGCCCAGTCCGCGGAAGAAGTGGGGAAGGAACACTACCCTCTCATGGGTCCTTGGGGTGGGGATGAGCTGCCCCTCTTCGGGAAGCCGGTACGCGATGTCGTTAGACAAGTATCCGACGTTCCTCAGTTTTTTGATGTGCCCCTCCGTGACGGAGGAGACCATCCACTTGCCTCCCGCTCCGGACATGGCTGGAGAAGGTTGAGGTGGGGAGTGCGGACTTGGGCGCTGGAGCTCGAGTGCACGTAAATGGATAGGCAAAGGAGGAAGAAGGCGTAGGTGAAAAGGTGGATCCTTATCCCCTTATATGGGTGGACGCAACTACGTGTCCCCACCAGCCTGGTAAAACTCGCTTATCTCCAAGCGCCGTAATCAATGGCGCAGTTGGGTTACCCACGCCCGTATTGATGAGAATCCCGGAATAAGGGGACACGATCTCTGCTTTAACAAGTCGTGCCAAGGAAACCGCCTCGCATGACACGCTGAGGTGGGATAATAAAACGATTCGAATAAAGGCTTGGCCGTGGTGTTGTCATGCTATGGAATACGGCAGCAGATTAGATTTGTGTAAATATTATTCTCTTTATGGCAATATGTGGAAACTTATTTTGCAGAGACGGACACTATCTTTGTGTTCAAAATCTTCTATGAAGTACTTGGAGGAGGAACCCGCCTTGCAATGCCGAAGACAATCTGCGCGCCGGACTCGTCATCACTGAATCCTGGTTCAGGGCCTACTAAGGGAGTCCTGGATTAGGGGGTGTCCGGACGGCCGGACTATACCTTCAGCCGGACTCCTGGACTATTAAGATACAAGATTGAAGACTTCGTCCCGTGTCCGGGAGGGACTTTCCTTGGCGTGGAAGGCAAGCTTGGCGATACGGATATGTGGATCTGCTACCATTGTAACCGACTTTGTGTAACCCTAACCCTCTCCGGTGTCTATATAAACTGGAGGGTTTTAGTCCGTAGGACAACATACAAAACAACAATCATACCATAGGCTAGTTTCTAGGGTTTAGCCTCTCCAATCTCGTGGTAGATCTACTCTTGTACTACCCATATCATCAATATTAATCAAGCAGGACGTAGGGTTTTACCTCCATCAAGAGGGCCCGAACCTGGGTAAAACTTCGTGTCCCTTGCCTCCTGTTACCATCCAGCCTAGACGCACAGTTCGGGACCCCCTACCCGAGATCCGCCGGTTTTGACACCGACAGGGGGCAAGTAGCTGAGATGATTCTAAAAATCAGCTTTGTAGTTGAGTGAAGACTAAGGGAGTCCTAGATTAGGGGGTGTCCGGATGGCCGGACTATACCTTCAGCCGAACTCCTGGACTATGAAGATACAAGATTGAAGACTTCGTCCCGTGTCCGGAAGGGACTTTCCTTAGCGTGGAAGGCAAGCTTGGCGATACGGATATGTAGATCTCCTACCATTGTAACTGACTTTGTGTAACCCTAACCCTCTCCGGTGTCTATATAAACCGGAGGGTTTTAGTCCGTAGGACAACATATACAACAACAATCGTACCATAGGCTAGCTTCTAGGGTTTAGCCTCTCCGATCTCGTGGTAGATCTACTCTTGTACTACCCATATCATCAATATTAATCAAGCAGGACGTAGGGTTTTACCTCCATCAAGAGGGCCCGAACCTGGGTAAAACTTTGTGTCCCTTGCCTCCTGTTACCATCCGGCCTAGACGCACAGTTCGGGACCCCCTAACCGAGATCCGCCAGTTTTGACACCGACATTGGTGCTTTCATAGAGAGTTCCTCTGTGTCGTCGCCGTCAGGCTTGATGGCTCCTACGATCATCAATGGCGATGCAGTCCAAGGTGAGACCTTCCTCCCCGGACAGATCTTCGTCTTCGGCGGCTTCGCACTGCGGGCCAATTCACTTGGTCATCTGGAGCAGATCGAAAGCTATGCCCCTGGCCGTCAGGTCAGATTTGGAAGCTTAAACTACACAGCTGACATCCGCGGGGACCTGATCTTCGACGGATTCGAGCCACTGCCGAGCGTGCCGCACTGTCACGACGAGCATGATCTAGCTCTGCCGCCGAACAGTGCCCTGGAGGCCGCACCCGCATCGGCTTCGACCCTTAATTCGGAGCCAATTGCGCCGATCAAGGATGGGTGGTTGGACGCCGTCTCGGGGGCTGCGATCCCAATGGCGATCGAGCCGAACACCAGCCCCGCACTCCGCGAGACTCGTGACTCCAAGGAGCCGGACTCCTCTCCGGACTCCGAACCCTCCGCGCCCCTGCCGATCAAATCCGATTGGGCGCCGATCATGGAGTTTACTGCCGCGGACATCTTTCAGCACTCGCCTTTCGGTGATATTCTGAAGACACTAAAGTCTCTCTCTCTTTATCAGGAGAGCCCTGGCCGGACTACGGTCAGCAAGGTTGTGATACGGACGATGAAGAAATTCAAATCCCACCCACCACCCACTTTGTAGCCACTGTCGACGATTTAACCGACATGCTCGACTTCGACTCTGAAGACATCGACGGTATGGACGCCGATGTAGGAGACGATGAAGAACCAGCGCCTATTGGGCCCCGGAAAGCCACCTCGTCATATGACGTATACATGGTGGACGCACCAAAAGATGACGACGAGGAGCGGAAGGACGCACCGAAGGCTTGTTCCCTCGAGAAGCAGTCAAAGCGGTGACGCAAGTGCCGCCCCAAATCCCGCCTCGATAGAAATAACGATCACATAGACCCAGCGCTGGAGCAGGGCGAACCACTGCTGGACAGCGGCAATCCGGATAATCAAACCAAACAAACAAATTCTATCAAGGATAATGGTCCAGACGACATAACGCCGGACAGGCACCCGGAGCAGCAGAATGCCCGTAAAAGGGTTGTTGCCACCGCGAGGAGTCTTAAAAAGAAGAAGCAAAGTCTCAAGGCTGCGCAAGACACACTCCAAATCAGATGGAGTAAAATACTCAACACAGCAGAGAGGTACGGCGACAATCGCCCCTCCAAGAGCTACCCAAAGCGGAAGCTGCTACCTGAATTCGATGAGGAGGCCTCAGACTCCCCACAACCAAATATCAAAGCAGCCACCTGGCCGGATAAACGACCCCTCTACCAACACAGAGCGGCATACAACGCCACTCACAATACAATACGCGACCCATGCGAGGGCTCGCACCCAAAGGACGGCGCAGCAAGATCCATCTATGGACCACGCAAGCGCGCCCCAGCATACAATGCAACACAACAAACATCCGAACAACGCGGTAGACCCAGCTACAGGGGTGCCGCACACCCCTTATGTTTCACCGATGAGGTGCTGGACCATGAATTTCCAGAGGGATTCAAACCCGTAAACATAGAGACATACGACGGAACAATAGACCCTGGGGTCTGGATTGAGGACTACATCCTTCATATCCATATGGCTCGAGGAGATGATCTCCACGCCATCAAGTACTTACCCCTCAAGCTCAAAGGGCCAGCTCGTCACTGGCTTAAAGGCCTCCCCGAAAGCTCCATTGGAAGTTGGGAAGATCTTGAAGACGCCTTTCGGGCAAATTTTCAAGGGACTTATGTCCGAACTCCGGATGCGGACGATTTGAGTCATATAACTCAACAACCCGGAGAGTCAGCCCGAAAGCTTTGGAACAGGTTTCTTACTAAAAAGAACCAGATTGTCGACTGTTCGGACGCCGAAGCCGTGGCAGCTTTTAAGCATAGCGTCCATGACGAATGGCTCGCCAGACACCTTGGCCAAAATAAGCCGAGAACGATGGCCGCATTAACAAGCCTCATGACCCTCTTTTGCGCGGGTGAGGACAGCTGGCTAGCCAGATGCAGCACCAGTGACCCCAGTACATCTGAAGTTAGAGATGGAAACGGGAAATCACGGCGCAATAGCAATAACAAATGCCGGAATAAAGAAGATAGCACGAAGGGCACGACAGTAAACGCCGGATTCAAAAGCTCTCGGCCAGGTCAGCAAAAGCCGCCCTCTAAAGGCACCAGGGATGAACTGTCCAGCCTCAACAAAATTTTGGACCAAGTATGTCAGATTCATAGTACCCCTGGTAAACCTGCTAATCATACCCGCAGAGAATGTTGGGTCTTCAAGCAGTCCGGCAAGCTCAACGCCGTACACAAGGGGGAGGATACACCAAGTGAAGACGAGGACGAGCCTCCCAAGCAAGACACTGGTGAACAAAAGAAATTTCCACCAGAAGTCAAAACAGTAAACATGTTACACGTGATCAAGGGAGAAAACAACGCGGCACTCCCAGGAAAATATACCCAAGTGCCAGTCACCGCGAAGTCCTGCCACTGGTCGTCTCACCCGATCACTTTCGACCATCGCGATTACTCATCAAGTATCCGACACGCAGGATGGGCTGCCCTGGTATTAGACCCAGTAATTGGCGGATATCACTTCACACGAGTCTTGATGGACGGTGGCAGCAATCTAAACCTAATATATCAGGATACAATCCACGGGATGGGGCTAGACCCAACAAACATTCGCCATAGCAATACTACCTTTAAAGGAGTAACTCCTGGCCCAGGGGCTCATTGTACGGGCTCCCTCCTACTACAAGTTATATTCGGCTCCCCCGATAACTTCCGTCACGAGCATTTAACCTTCCACATCACTCCGTTCCAAAGTGGCTATCAAGCACTACTCGGACGCGAAGCTTTCGCTTGCTTTAATGCAATACCACACTACGCCTCCCTCAAACTCAAGATGCCCGGTCCACGTGGCATCATTTCAGTGAACGGAAATATCAAGCGATCTCTGCGCGCCAAAGAGAGTGCGGCTGCCTTGGCAGTCGCACACTAAAGGCGCCAGGACCAGCGAAAGCATCCAATAGGTCGTCAAGACCCCAGACACAACTAATCAAGTCCGGCGCCGCTATTTATACCGAACAAATGGTCACACCCCTATTTGTCAATACAAGGGGCTCAACGCGCGCAGACAAGTGGCAATTTTTTCTCATCTTGAATTATACACGGTTTCTTCAAAAACTATCTTTTTTGCACGACAACTTTTTCACCTCAATTCCTTTCTTTTACAGACGATCATCGTGCTACACCCGTCCAGGATACGGCACAACGGAGACACAGGCGCAGACGTGCAGCAGGGACCCGCTCCAAGGATTCTTTTTAGATTAAGACCCTGCGTAAACCTTTTTTACTGTCTCTTGTTGATACATATCCACCGTTGAGAAGGAAGCTGACGTCTTGGCATGTGGCCATGCCAGAACAATGCACATACCTGGACACAAGGGGCTTCTTACAAAGGCCATTATTTAGGCCCGGTTTATACCACAAAGACCGAATACCTTAGGGAGCATTCGGCGTCGCGAGTTTGGCCCTATATGCATCAACTCCGAATCATTGTCTTTGGTAAAATGTTGGGTTTGCCCGGCTCCTGTGTTTTGGTACCTTACGTTCCGCTTTACTGGCTAAGGTAGCACCAGGAGAACTACTGCGATTGTGCCCTGGTTCATCCGGACGAGCACCTCAGTAGAGAAAGCCGAAAACTGACTATCATGATATAGTGTGAGACTGGTCAACCACTCGATGACCTGTTGGAATGTTAGAATTCCTCCACCTTAACAAAGGGCCCTTTTCCGGCCAGGCATGTACGCACCCCGGGATCGGGAGAGTGTGGAGCCACCAGGGGCTATCTAGTAGCCCCACTGTCAAACTCCTATGGCTAAGTGAAAGTGTTAAATCATTATAGTCTGGTTGCCTCGCTCGCTCCGCTATCACCTCCTTAATAGGACCAAGACGTTGGGTTAAGTGTGAACGCGTGTTTTTTGTGAGCACCTCCGCATTATATGCGTGGGGGCCGAAGCCGACGGCTGCAATCTTTCAGGTTATACACATGTATACATAAACGGCCGCCCATGAGGCATCATATTACTTTCAGGCAAAAGTATAAAAATAGCCTTATAAAAATTTATAAAAGCATTTCGCTTACAATGAGATTACATATCACTCAAACATAATATTTTTTGAGCACTGGGTCTCTATCAAACGAGCACCCTCAAGAACTTCTTCAAAGTAGTGCTCAGCAGCCATTCGGCTTATGGCCGAATCCCGCGCTGCAACAGTGGTAGCATCCATCTCCGCCCAGTATGCTTTAACACGGGCAAAGGCCATCCGTGAGCCCTCTATGCACGCCGACCTCTTCATCGCATTAATGTGCGGCACCGCGTCAAGGAACTGCTGCACCAAGCTGAAATAGCTGTTCAGTTTTGGCCTTTCCGGCCATAGCTCATCCACAACAGACCTCATGGCGAGTCCGGACAACCTATTCAGTTCATCCCATTCGGCTAATTGGTCAGTCAATGAAAGCGAACGCTCGGGAGAATGGAATTGTGTCCAAAATAGCTAGTCCACTTCACGGTCCGTCTGACCCTGGAAGTACTTGGCCGCATCGGCAGCGCTCGCCGCCAAATCCATATACACATCCTCCGAACTCCACAGCCGATCCGGAGAGGCATACCGTGGATCTCCGAACTTCCTCCGCAACATAAAGGATTTACCAGCTACAATATCCCCGGCTTCCCGCAGCTCCTCCTTCTTTGCCCTCATAGCAGAGCAGATGTCTTTTCTCGTTGCAGCAGCCTTCTCAAGGTCCGATGCCTTCGCTAGGTTTTCCTTTTCAAGAACCCGGCAACGGTCAGCGGTGGCTTTTAATTCTATGGCCATCTTGGCCATCTTATCTCGGCTCTCGCCATGCGCTGCCTTCTCGGCCTTCAACTCTTCGACCGCCTTCAAAGCAACCGCATTACTAAACCTTGCTTGTTCCTTGGCTCGGGCAAGTTCTGCCCGCAAGGCTTCAACAGTGGCAGCTCCATCTGCAGTCACAACATATTAAAGATGCTGGCATCATGCTGCTCTTACTATGTGGCTTTTACCAGATAATGACACTTACCCTGTGCCTCGTCAAGCCTTTTGTTAACAAGCTCGATGTCGGTGTCTGCCGCATCCAATTGCCATTTTAAATGGGCAAACTCGCTAGTCCGGCTAGCCACCGGAGCTTCCATCACCTGCACATAGAGGAAGTATGGTTATTACCTAGGAATATGATCCTCTATTTTTCGTCGTTTCCGACGACAACCAGAGTCTCAGGGGCTACTATCTACACAGGGCACACCTAGCATGTGCAGGACTATCATACATTATTTTACGTACCTCAAAGCCTGTCAGTAGACTCATAAAAGCTTCATGCAATCCGCTTTTGGCGGATGAGATTCTCTCCATCACCGTATTCATCAGCACACGGTGTTCATCTGAGATGGCCGCTCGCCCCACCAACTCCCTCAGCACATCCGATCGCACACCAGACGGTGCCGGACTCTTTTGTCCGCTCTCTTCGGGAGCCGAACACTGGGAGCTTCGGGGGTCAATGGGATTATCTTTTGGCCTCACCGGACTCGGAGAGGACCTCCGCGAAGACACTTCGGGGTCGCCCGCTTCTGGAGCGGAGGAGTCCGGAGGAGGCGTTTCGCTCTCCATCATCTTTGGAAGAAGATCCCCCGAAGACGAGCTCATTTGAGAGGGGCTAAGGCCCGAACTGCAAAGATATATGCGGTGGTTATTTTCTCAGAAGAAAAAGATGGCATACCTGTACTATTAAAGTATTTCGGTTCACTTACGACTCGCTGGAGAATTGATCCCCCCGCGGACTTTGTGCGGCAAAAGCAACCCCCAAGGTAGGACCCTCTGTGGGAGACTTCTTCTCCCGTTTGGAAGCTTCGGCTTCTGAATCCCTGGGCGCAGTCCTTTTCCTCCTCCGGTCGTCTTCCTTCATGGGGACGCTCGCTCCCTCGGTTAGAATGGGCAGCGTTGGGGGCCCGCGTCCGCCCATATTATCCTCCCCAGTATCTTCCTTCAAGGGCTCCGGGCAAGGTGCGACCTGGAGCATCTTTTCCAATACCGGATTGTCCAAACCCTCAGGGAGGGGGGCCGAACACCGAATCAACTTCGCCTTTGTTAGCCAGTCCTGGTCAAAAAGCGAACTCTCAGAAATAACTTCGTAACAAATGAGAGATAGTATGTTCAGTCGGAAGATTCCTTACCTATTCGGCGGCGCGGTTACTGCTCAGGCCCATGTCGTCGGTGATTTCCGGACACTCTACCTGAGGTCCGAAGAATGACTTGTACATCTCCTCGTGCGTCAGGCCGAGGAAATTTTGAATGACACGCGGTCCCTCGGGATTGAACTCCCACAAGCGAAGGGGCCGGCGTTTGCAAGGCTGGACTTGACGAACCAGCATAACTTGTATTACCGCAACCGAACTAAAATCTCCATTGAAGAGATCTCGAATGCGGCTTTGTAGTATAGGCACGTCCTTGGCTGGACCCCAGCTCAGACCTCTGCTGATCCATGACATCAGCTGTGGTGGAGGGCCCAAGCGGAAAACAGGGGCGGCCGCCCACTTGGCACTTCTAGGAGCCGTGATGTAGAACCACTCCTGTTGCCACAATTCAGACACCTCTGGAATGGAACCTTTGGGCCATGGAGCTCCTGTCATCTTGCGTATTGAGGCACCTCCACACGCTGCATGTTGCCCCTCGATCATCTTCGTCTTTACTTCAAAGGTCTTGAGCCACAGGCCAAAGTGAGGGGTAACCCGGAGGAAGGCCTCACACACGACAATAAATGTCGTGATGTGAAGAAAGGAGTCCGGAGCTAGATCATGGAAATCTAGCCTGTAATAAAACATCAAACCCCTGACGAAAGGATCCAGAGCAAGGCCTAGACCTCGGAGGAAGTGGGAGACGAACATGACGTTCTCGTTGGGTTCGGGGAGGGGACGGCCTGCCCTCGGGCAGGCTGCTGATGCAAAACCTCGGCGGTCAGATATCTGGCCTCCCTCAACTTTTTGATGTCTTCTTCCGTGACAGAGGAAGGCACCCATCGGCCTTGAAGGCTAGATCCGGACATGATTGAAGGTATGGAGCACCTGACCTAAACTTTGGGTATTTGAGCTTGAGGTGGGGGAAGGATTCGATTGAGCACGGGAGGGAAAAAAATAAAAGCCTTGTCCCTTTATAAAGAGGGTGATTATCAAGCGACCTCTCCGTGGCCGTTTGGACTTGCCTATAGTCTAGGAGTCCTAGAAGCGGTTGGGTTACCCACGCCCGTATTGATGAGAATCCCGGAATAAGGGGACATGATCTCTGCTTTAACAAGACGTGCCAAGGAAACCGCCTCGCATGACGCGCTGAGGTGGGATAATAAAACGATTCGAATAAAGGCTTGGCCATGGTGTGTCACACTACGGAATACGTCAGCAGATTAGATTTGTGTAAATATTATTCTCTCTGTGGCAATATGTGGAGACTTATTTTGCAGAGCCGGACACTATCTTTGTGTTCAAAATCTTCTATGAAGTACTTGGAGGAGGAACCCTCCTTGCAATGTCGAAGACAATCTGCGCCGGACTCGATGTCATTGAAGCCTGGTTCAGGGGCTACTGAGGGAGTCCTGGATTAGGGGGTGTTCGGATGGCCGGACTATACCTTCATCCGGACTCCTGGACTATGAAGATACAAGATTGAAGACTTCGTCCCATGTCCGGAAGGGACTTTCCTTGGCGTGGAAGGCAAGCTTGGCGATACAGATATGTAGATCTCCTACCATTGTAACCGACTTTGTGTAACCCTAACCCTCTCCGGTGTCTATGTAAACCGGAGGGTTTTAGTCCGTAGGACAACATATACAACAACAATCATACCATAGGCTAGCTTCTAGGGTTTAGCCTCTCCGATCTCGTGGTAGATCTACTCTTGTACTACCATATCATCAATATTAATCAAGCAGGACATAGGGTTTTACCTCCATCAAGAGGGCCCGAACCTGGGTAAAACTTCATGTCCCTTGCCTCCTGTTACCATCCGGCCTAGACGCACAGTTCGGGACCCCCTACCCGAGATCCGCCGGTTTTGACACCGACAAAGACCTTGTCCTGAGGAATGTCATAATCCAAGGTGCATAAGGCTTCAGCTCAAACGGAGACAATGCAACATTCGCCAGAGTCCTCATGAAGAAATCGTGATAATTGACAGGAATGCCATGAACGATGTTGAATACCAGATTCTTCATGATGCCAACAATTTCCTCATCAGATGAGTCGTGGCCTTTGATAGGACTCATTGTCCTCGTAAGAATACGATAGACAGTTCTGGGCACATAAAGCAATTCCTTCACGAGGAATTTCGTTCTTGGTGCTTGACCTGGCTTCAAAGGTTTCATCAGCACTTGCATGTAATGATTTGTAAGCTTAGGTTCACTGTAGATGCAGCGAGCTTCTTCAAGGGGAGGACTGAGTGGTAGAGCACGAAGCAATTCAGAGGCTGGTGCAGTGTAGTGAGTGTTTTCAGACATCCAGTCCAGCACCCATGAATTCACATCTTCAACATCTCCGGTGATGTGCAACGTTGCATAGAATTGAAGAATCAGTTCTTCATTCCAATCGTAGATGTCAGAGCAAAAGTTTAGCAGTCCAGCATTGTGAAGAACACTGAGGACTGGTGCGAAGCATGGTAGAGATTCCATATCCACGTGAGGAATATGCTCATGGTAGAAGATTTTCTCCTTGTTGAACAGCACTGAGGAATAGAAATTGGCTTGACTAGCAGTCTAGAAACGCCTCTTCCTAATGCGAGCAGAGTTATATGGGTTGTAATCTTCGAAGAATACGTGCTCGCCGAACCAATCATCAGCCTTGAACTTTTGCTTGCGTGAGAATGGATCCTTTGGCTTCGGCAGAGGGGTGTCAGTGAGTTGCATCACGACCTCAGGAATCTCAATCGCAGGTTCTTCAGGCTGAGGAATTTGTGGTTCCTCCTCAGTGACAGTCTGCGTCGTTGGTTGTTCAGCAGCAGCAGTTTCTTCAGTGCTAGTGGCTGGAATTTCCTCATGGACAGATGCAGTGGGATGAGTTTCTTCAGAGCCCATTTGAACAGTTGGCGCAGGCGACTGAGGTATTTGCTGCAGCGGTGTGAACATTGGAGAGTTTGGATGTTGACTGTCCCAGAATTCATCACTGATTACGGGTGTGGAGCAGCCAACGTCCACATCTTCATCTTCCATTTCTTCAAAGCCAGCCTCTTCAGCTGTGAACTGAGGCATGGGCGAGGAGATGATAGGTGTTGAAGGGATCGCATCCACTTCAATTTCTTCATCAATCTGCTCTGACGAAGCAGCAGAAGGAGTTTCTTCATCTGATCCGCTGGGGATCACATATTCTTCATCAAAAGGAACAAGGTCCTTTGATGTCCTGGTTGAGATGGGAACAGCATCAATCGGATTAGCAAATGAACTTGTCATAGGCTTCATTTTCTTTGGAGCTGAAGAATCTGAAGCAGCTGATGCTTTCCTTTTCTTCACTGCAGCATGCTCTGTAGCCTTGGTCTTCTTCACATCTGATGCAGATGGAAGGATTGGAGTTGAAGTTGGTGCAGGAGCAGCTGAGGAATCTGGTTGATTTTCTTCAGGCACAACTGATGCAGTTGCCCTGAGTTCTTCATTTTCTTCAGGCGCACCACTAGTGGGTGCCCTGGCAATTTCTTCTGCGGCTGGAATGCAGTCATCAGCCCTGGAACTCACATTTTCTTCAGCAGCCTGATTTTCATCAGCGGTGCTGGCATTTTCTTCAGTAGGCTGAGCAGATGCTTCAGCCTGAGGAATTTCTTGTTGCGTTGGGGCTGCAACATTGGAAGTGAACTGTTCAGTTATCTTTACAAATCTGACTTTGGCTCCTTGCCAATCAGCATAGTAGGCTTTGAAGTCATCGCTGAGGGTTTTGATTTCAGATTGGAATTTTACAAGTTCATCAGTTGTCATAGTGACAATGTTGTTCTTTAGAAATTTCTCCTTCTTGTATTGCGCTTTCTTGATCTGCCTGGCCTTCTCAAATTTCCACTTTTCTTCTTGAATGAAATGAGTCAGCATGTGACTTTGGCCAGGAGTCAGCTTGAGGTCAGGCATGGGAGTGTTGGGGTCCTTGTGCCAAACATCAATGCAGTCGAGGATCAACTTGGGATCCAAAAATAGTGGCACATTGGTTCCTTTGGCACTAGCGGCACTGACTTGCCTATCTCTGATGATTTTGGCAAGTTCTTCATCATCAGCTTCGTCTTCTTCAGACAGCACTTGGAAAGCGACTTGTTTCTTCTGAGGACTTGGGCGAGGACCTTGTCCAACAGTGGCCTTTGTCTTCAGAAGTGAGGGGCCAGCTGAGGAACTTGGTGCAGATGAGGAACTAGCTGAGACACCTGAGGCAATGGAGATGCCTGCAGTCCTTTGGCACGAGGCGAGATGCACAGGTGCTGAGTATTTAGTCAGAACAGCTGAGGGCTTAGGCGGAGGAGCTGAGGACTTTGGAGGAACTAGAGCAGCATGAGGAATTGGCCGTGAGGGCTTTGAGGATTCTGGCCGTGAGGGCATTGCTGAGGAACTTGGCCTTGAGGGCATCGTTGGTGAAGCACTTGGCTTGTGCGCAGGCTTCTTTGACATAGCCTTCTTTGGCTTGACAGCAAAGGCCTCAGCAGAGGCAGCAGCAGCAGAGTCTTCATTGAATTTCCTCACTGCTTCTTTGGCTTGCTTAGCCAACTTGGCTTGGCGCTTGGCCCATTCATCAGGATAGTCCTCACCGCGCTTGAGGCTGGTGGGATCAGTGATTTGGCCAGGTGCCAATGGAGCTCTTGGGCATGGAGGATTGAGTGCGAATTTCTTCATATACTTAGGGGTGACATATCTGTACTCCCTCCATTCTCTTGCCCATCTCCTCTCTATCTTCTGAATGCACACTTTGCGCTCATTCTTGGTTTCCTCAGTAGGTGTGCAGTACCCAGCATATATTTCATCAGGGATCTCACACGCTGTATTTACCCCAGGCCTCTTTCCTCCCTTTTTGTGGCTTCTCACCGTCAGCCATTTTCTTCAGTTGAGGAATTTGAACAATTGAATTCTCTGAAGGAGTATGCAACTTTTCTTCAAGGAACGCTGCAAATGAGTTAAGTTGATGAGAACCTAGTGATTCAGCAACTGACATGTGTACCTGTGAACATAGTATAGTTGCGAGGAATTTGGAGAGGTCATATGCGTTCTCAGAGGGTTTTTCAAAAGAACAAGTTTGAGGAATTTGACCAGATGAGTCTTGAAGAATTTCACTAAGCGTTCTTTGTCTTAGGTTCCAGAGTTGTATAGATCGAAGATCCACACAATTGAGGAATCTTGAAGAAAATTGATGCTTAGAGAAACGAATCAAGAACAGATGACTTGTGAGGTGTTTAGTGTGTGAAACTATGAAGAAAAACACTTTTGAAGATTTTGAAGATAATCATTCGAATCAACGAGGGTAGTAAAAGTAACTTTTAATTACCCTGGACGAAGAACACGATGAACTGGAGTAAGGAGATGTGAAGTTCGTCTGTGCAGATCTTCCACGCCCTAACTTGGCGGAGGAAGACGGCTACGGCGGCGGCGGAGTGAAGATTTCCGTGGTCGGCATGAGTACGTCGGCGACGAGGTCGAGGCAGTGAAGCTCTTCCTCACCGGCGGCGATGAAGTAGCGGCGGCGCTAGGGTTTGAGAAGCTCGAGCTGGAGAGAGAGATCGAGCGGAGTAAAAGAAGTGAGGAAGGGAAGGAGGGGTATTTATAGCCACGGTGAAAAATTGCTCGCTCGAAGAAATTGGACGAACGTGCCCCTGACCCTTCTCATTCGCATGACATGTGTCACCCACGTAGTGAGAGGTGGAGATCGTGTTAGATCGTGGGTGAGTGGATAAGTATATCGTGGGATGCGGAACGGTTTGAGCGGCAAAGCCAAAAATTTAGATAAGATAGGTTTTAAAGTTCCGTTCGCAATTTCTTCAGCTGACAAGGACACGGTGAAGATTTTGAACAAGTTTCAAATAGAACGCACATGAAGAATTTGTGAATAGATTGGGTTGAGTATAGCATAGAGGGGGAAGGGTCCGATCACATTCACTCAGCAGAAAGATCAACTTGAAGAAATAGCAATAAGTGAATGCTGTAGAGGACATAAACACTATTCTGATCACGGGATCAGAATAATATTCTGATCACAACCTCACCTGCCCCACTAGTAGTACATTGAACTTCCTTGTGAACTAGGTTGAACTTCCGCCAACATTGCTCAAATGGGGTTTGCGATATACCGTTGGAAAGCTATGGACACCAATATCATGACCCAATTTAAATTTTTGGCAAAATATAAGCGGTTTAAGAGCAGTTTTGAAAACCGTTTTTTCTTTGCACAAAAAACATGAATCATATTTTCGATCGCATTTCTAAACCGTTTATCGGAATGAGGCATATAATATGGCGTTGGAAAGCTGCTGCAAAACCACTCCTTCCACATGTTGAAAGTTTTCTCTAATTCCTTATGGTTAAAGAGTAATTTGAAAAAACATAAAATTTCGTAAACCGAATAGCTGAGTTCGTTTTTTCGATGTCATTTCTAAACGGCTACTCCAATGGAGGCATATGATACGGCGTTGGAAAGCTTATGAAAATGTGCTACTTTTTCATCTTGAAAGTTTTTTTTTCTAATTTTGAATGGTTTAAGAGTAATTTAGAAAATGGTACAAGTCCTACCGAGTTTGTATTTTCGAGCTAATTTTTTAACTATGTGTCCGAATGCAGCAAATGATATGGTGTTGGAAAGCTTGAACAAATGCGAAACTTTTTGGTATGTATTGTTTCTCCCAATTCTTTACGGTTTTAAGTCAGTTTTGAAAATGGCAAAAACGTATTTTCGCCATAATTTCTACAAACTTTATCGGAATGGGGCAAATAATATACCGCTGAAAAGCTACGAAAAATGCGATTTTTTTTCATGTTTATGGTTTTCTCTGATTCCTAGCCGTTTTCAAGTAATTTCGAAAATGGCGGGATCATGCGTTCTGCCTTTATCGCGAAACAGATTCTTCAAAAATGCACCGCGTGAAGAACCTGAACTTCTTGGCACGTGTACCTAAACTTCACTCTGTTTTTCACGTGATTTTTTTGCTCGTAGGTCTCCATCCACTGCTCGTAGCTCTCCATCCCACTCACGGGAATTGAGCGGGTGATATACCGATGGAAAGCTGCTGTAAGCATGCAAGTTTCCCGTGTTGATCGTTTTTTCATACTCGCAACGATTTTGAAAGTTTTTCATCTGAAATTCATTCAGTGTAGTAGGTGAACTTCCTGCTGTTTTCACGTTGAACTTCTGTGACGTATTTTTGTTTGTAATATTATCATCCATTCGCTAGTGTTACTCAAATGATATTTCTTTTGTATAAACCTATCTCACAATATTTTTTTAACTTTCTCCGACCGAGGACTTGAACTTACACAAATGATATTCCTGTCGTTTTGAAGTAAATTAGAAAATGATGAGATCATGATTTCTGCCTTCATCGTGAATGGAAATGCACTGCGTGAAGTAGTTAAACTTCTCGGGCATGTTTTGTTGAACTTCACATCTGTTTTTGACGTGTTGTTTTTTGCACTGTGTGAAGTAGTTGAACATCTGGGGCAAGTCTGTTTGAACTTCACTTTGTTTCACTTTATTGTATTTTTCTTATATGAAACACACACCATGTAGTACGTGAACTTCCGGTTATTATCATGTTGAACTTCTCTCTAGTTTGAGAGAGTTATTTTAAAACACAAAAAACAACATATTTCTTTAGGTATTTTGGACATCTGAATACACGGTGAACCTCTCTCGCAAGAATTTTTTGAACTTTTCCTCGCCGAGCACTTGAACTTCTAGCAACCATTTTTTTTCGTTTATGAGTTGTTTTTAAAAGTGCAAAAAATGGCTATGTGTTTTTTTATTTTTGGAACAGGTAAGTCCTAGGTTTCAATAAACTCCGAACTTCTCTATTATTTCAATTTTATCTTCACCTTTTTATATTTTGAGTAAAGAATTGTATTAGATTTTTATATGGAAAAAACTAAACATGGAAATACAAGGTGAACCTCTCTCACAAGAATTTTTGAACTTCTCCAGACGGAGCACTTGAACTTCTTTCAACAAACCTTTTAAGCTTTTATTTTTCTATAATTTTAATATTTTATTCTCACCTGAAATGCATTCCTTGCAGTACTTGACCTTCTTGTTGTTTTCACTATGAACTTCACTCAATAGGTAAGCTACGAAAAAAATGAAAATTTATGATTTCTAGAAACAGTGAAATACTTGCTTGAAAGTGTTGTGTTATTTTTGAAATACTTTTGTCATTTTGGTTCAAACTTCTTATGAAATTCCCGTCAAAAAGTTTTGAACTTCTCTATCTTTTTTATTAAAACTTCTTGGTTTATTATATAGTATTGGAGGAAATCCTTGTGTTCTAATAAACATCAAACCACCCCGTTCTTGAAATTTGAACTTCTAAGGTTTTTAGAAACAAGGAAAATCCTTTTTCGTTTAAAACTTTTTTGAATTATATCTATTTTGTTTTAATTTGACCTTGTTTGTTTTTTAGAAATCAGAAAATACATATTTTGTACAAATATCAATCATCTTTGTGTTTTTTAAATTAAAATTTGGTTATATTGTATATAAACTAAAATCCTTTTTGAACAGTGCACTACTTTTTCACAATGATTGATTTTGTCGATATGCTTTAATATAGTGCATGTTTGTTTTATAACTACAAGGGATGTTTTTTTAACATGTACTTTTTGAATTTCGTGTGTTCTCATAGTTGAACTTGTTTTACGTTCGGAGTTGCCGGTATTTTTTAACACATGAGAGCAAGTGAATATTATTTAACATATGTACAAACGAGTAGCCATTTAACAAGTATTCCTACAAAGAGGGCACAAATAAATGATGGGCCTGGTGCGGCATGGTAAAAAATATGCTTACAATTTTTTTGCAACCTATTTTAATGAAAAAATGATTTGTAACAAGATGCATGAGCTTGCTTCCTTTTTTGCATAGGTTGAACAAAGCAAAATAAACGACTACAAAAGTTGAGAATGTTACTTTTTAAACTAAAAAACCGTGGAATTTTTACCACCACATGTTTTCAGCCCAATCATGTTCCTTATCTTCTCAAGAGACCAGAACATGCGTTTGCCTTATCCTGTGCTTCCATTTCTTTTATATGTTCAGTAAAATTAGAGCAGTCCAATGTCGTAAACATCCATAGTCCAATGACCAAAATAACCCGAGTATATATGAAGAAAATACAAGTTTCGTGGAACCTTTTTTCTACCACACACACACCTTTGTTCTCATCCATCCCCAAAGCCACCACCACTGAGCTACTCACGCAATAGGAAAAGATCAGCACTTTGTGCAGAAGCGAATGACTAAGAGTTGACAACAACAACTACAAGTTGAAGGGACTAGTCAAGTGAAGTGCTTGTAGTATTAACCTGTAGCAAATTCATGTTGGCCGATTCCACCAAGAAGACGCCATGTATGGATATGAACTCCACAAACAGCTATACTAATCCCTCCTTTTGGCTACAGTTGACTCGGCTTCCATCGGGTGTTGTGGTAGCGTCGACGGCTCACTACAGTCAAGCACCACCGGATCCGTGCATGTGGGACGTTCTGAACTAACAACAAATAGCGACATAAACTTCTGTTTGTGGGAAAATCATTTCTGAATTTTTCCCTCGGTATTTTTGATGAAATAACACATGAGTTCAGTTATTTTTTCTGAACTTTTCTGAAGACAATGAAGCTAGAGCAGGCCAGGGGGCGAACAACCGCTAGCTGCTGGCACAGTGGCGAGGGAAGTAGCCGCTCTGCCATGAGTGGTAGCCAACGTCGCACAAGGGAAGCTTGGCACTGGAAGGGCAGGCCAAGGCGGTGTGTTGGAAGCTCTATGCGGCGGCAGCGCACTGGTGACAGAGGGCGGAGACGTGAAGCGAGCCAGGCACAACGCGGCGGTGGAGTGGCGGGAGCGTCCGCTCCATGGATGAACCTTCATTGGGAAGGTCAAGGTGGCCCTCGCGAGAAGGTTGATGTGGCCAGAGACGCAGGAGCGGCAGTGCTTGTGTGGTGGCCGAGGACAATGGTGGATTGGTTGACGGCCAGCGGTGGCGTGTGGGGATGGAATGCCATGGTTACTGGATCATGCCTATCGCACACTATGAAACTGAACTGATGCATCAGACGAAGCTGACCTACATAGTATAGGAAAAGAAGTCAGCGGAGTAGACAACAAGGTATAATGCTCTTATTTTTTGCAACTGGACTGATGCATCAGGCGAAACTGACCTGCAACAATGCCATTTTTCAGAGGATAACGACAAACAAATGTGATACACTGGGGTTTTCTGCAGACAAAGAGGAGAACTTTTGTTATTCAAAAATCAAATAACAGAAGTACGAAGCAAGTAGCCTACTGTTTTTACTATAAAAAATTGATTCATCAACTTTTGTTCTACTATTTTTGAACGCACAAAACTAGTCAATGAACAGATTGCCCTGCTAAAAATCAACAATTTGGACTGCACAGAATGGTGCTCTACAAAATCTAAGGAAGCAGTCGGCCCAGGTGAAGAAGAACAACCGACGTATAGAGCCCGACGCTGGCGGAGGTGATTAGAGCCAGCAGAGACAGAGGATCTCGGAGCTGCATGCCAGAGCTGTGATGTGGAGGCCAGTTGGGGAGCAGGGACAGGAATCTCCATTTTGGAAAGGATCTTGGGGTAAGGGAAGAAGCCGTACCAGAGTTGGAAGAGGAGATGTGGGCATCAACGGTATTGGGGCGGCAGCAACAGACAGGGGCCGCGGCTGCACGTGGTGGCAGGGGCCGGCGGCGGCGGCGCCGGAGGAGGCCGGCATCGTGTCGCAGCGGCAGCGTCACAGTAGGAGGCCGCTGGGGCCTGGGATTGCCAGGGCGGTGACGACACCTTTGTTTGGCGGGGACGACGTCGTCTGGCGTTGACGGGGGCGGCGGCGAGCAAGGCACTGGCGGCGGGGGCTCCGGGCCGAGGCAGGAGAGGTGGGGCGGGGCACCGATGCGGGGAGGTTCGAGGCGGGGCTCGGCACCGGCGGCGTGGAGTTCGGGGTGGGGCACCGGAGGTGAGTTGGTCGGGGGGCGGGGGCTTGGCGGCGATGGGATCAGGGGATCGGGGGACGAGCCTTTCTTAGACGACGCTGGTGCGGCGGTTTGAGAGTTCAGGAGGACCTCCGCGGCTCCTATAGGGCCGATCGTGATCCAAATAGTTATTCTAATCCCAGGATCAGAATAGTGTTACTCTCTCTCTCTCTCTATATATATAT
This sequence comes from Triticum urartu, assembly GCF_056163025.1. Lineage (NCBI taxonomy): Eukaryota > Viridiplantae > Streptophyta > Magnoliopsida > Poales > Poaceae > Triticum > Triticum urartu. The sequence continues at coordinate 474,067,457 of NC_141873.1, read as the reverse complement.
ATAGCCAATGAAGAAAAACGTCGGAAACAGTGAAGACAATTTCAGACACCGCGTACAATTATCGTAGAGTTCTGAGAATCAAATTCTTCGTTAATTTCTTCACATTAAGAGTGTTATTCTTCATTGATTGAAGAAGAACGTTTCTTCATGTGTTGCACATCTAAGTCATCAATTTTGCATAAGTGTTAGGATGAGTGTACTTTTCAAAGAACATTCGAAGATTCTAGGATATTTAGCTCACACCGCAACTTGCTAAATCTCTTCTCATCCAAGGGCTTTGTGAAGATATCGGCTAGCTGTTCTTCAGTCTTCACATGCTCAATAGAAATGTCGCCCTTCAACACATGATCACGAAGAAAATGATGACGAATCTGAATGTGCTTTGTCTTTGAGTGCTGAACTGGGTTGTGAGCAATCTTGATGGCACTCTCATTGTCACAATAGAGAGGCACATTCTTCATGTTGACGCCGTAGTCCTTGAGAGTTTGCTTCATCCATAGCAATTGAGCACAACAGGAACCAGCGGCAATATACTCAGCTTCAGCAGTAGATAGTGATACGCAGTTCTGTTTCTTCGAGGACCAACAGACCAAAGATCGTCCGAGGAAATGACATGTACCAGATGTTGACTTGCAGTCCACACGATTACCAGCATAGTCAGAGTCAGAATATCCAACAAGATCAAAAACCGAGCCCTTGGGGTACCATAATCCAAGTGTTGGTGTGTGAGCTAGATATCGAAGAATATGCTTCACAGCCTTATGGTGTGATTCCTTCGGTCTAGCTTGAAATCGGGCACACATGCAAACACTAAGCATTATATCTGGCCTAGATGCACATAGGTACAATAAAGAGCCAATCATGGAGCAGCATACCTTATGATCGAAGTCGATACCATTTTCATCAGTGCACAGATGGCCATTTGTGGGCATAGGAATTTTGACGCCTTTGCAATCTTGCATGCCGAATGTCCTCAGTACATCCTTGAGGTATTTCTCCTGAGATATGAATATGCCATTGCGTTGTTGACGAATTTGAAGACCTAAGAAAAATTTCAACTCTCCCATCATAGAAATTTGATATTCTTCACTCATCATATAGGCAAATTCATCACTATAACGTTGGTCAGTACAGCCAAAGATAATATCATCAACATATATTTGGCACACAAACAATTCACCATCATAAGATTTAGTGAAAAGAGTAGGGTCGAGTGAACTGGGTTTGAAGCCTTTTGCCATGAGGAATTCCTTCAAATTATCATACCACGCCCGTGGGGCCTGCTTGAGGCCATAGAGGGCCTTGTTGAGTCTGAAGACTTTGTCAGGATTCTTTGGATCTTCAAAACCTGGGGGTTGAGCAACATATACTTCTTCCTCAAGCTTACCATTGAGGAATGCACTTTTCACATCCATTTGATATAAAGTGATATCATGATGGTTAGCATAAGCAAGTAATATGCGAATAGCCTCAAGTCTAGCAATAGGTGCAAAAGTTTCATCGAAATCAATTCCTTCAACCTGTGTGTAGCCTTGAGCTACAAGCCGTGCCTCCACAAGGCCATTTTCATCTTGCTTGTTGCGGTAGATCCACTTTGTGCTGATGATATTGTGCTTGCGAGGATCTGGACGTTTGACCAATTCCCAGACATTGTTGAGCTCGAACTGATCTAATTCTTCTTGCATGGCCTGAATCAACTCAGGCTCCAGAAATGCTTCATCTACCTTAGTGGGCTAGGTAATAGAGACAAAAGCATAGTGCCCACAAAATTTAGATAAATGTGAAGCTTTTGAGCGTGTGAGAGGACCTGGCGCTTTGATGTCATTGATGATCTTTTCAACTTGCACTTCTTTTGCAATTCGAGGATGAGCTGGTTGTCGTTGAAGAATTTGATCAACATTTTCTTCAGCACCATTTTCTTCAGTATTTTCTTCAGGTGCATTAGCTCGACGTTCTTCATGTTTTGGAATGAATTCTTCAGCAGATTCTTCAGTGGGAATGACATCCTCAGTAGCCTTGAACTTGATAGTTTCCTGAGGTGCTGGTTCATCTATCACAGTAGTTAGGTGCTCTCTTTGTGAGCCATTAGTTTCATCGAACCGCACATCTACAGTTTCAACAACCTTGTGAAGAACGTTGTTGAAGACTCTGTAGGTGTGCGAGTCCTTTCCGTAACCAAGCATAAAACCTTCATGTGCTTTCGGTACAAATTTTGAGTTGTGATGAGGATCTCTAATCCAATATTTAGCACCGAAGACTTTGAAATAACTTACATTCGGTTTCGTATCAGTGGGGAGTTCATAGGCAGTCTTCTTGAAGAATTTGTGAAGATATACTCTGTTGATGATGTGGCACGCAGTGTCAATTGCCTCAATCCAGAATCGATGAGGTGTTTTGTATTCATCAAGCATAGTGCGAGCCATCTCAGCAAGAGTCCCGTTCTTGTGCTCCACGACGCCGTTCTGCTGAGGAGTGTAAGGAGCAGATAACTCATGAGTAATACCAAGTTCATCAAGATAGTCATCGAGACCAGAATTCTTGAACTCAGTGCCATTGTCACTTCTGATGTGCTTGATCTTCACTCCAAAGTTGGTTGAAGCCCTCGAGGAAAATCGTTTGAAGATTTCCTGCACTTCATGTTTGTAAGTAACAATGTGTACCCATGTGTAGCGAGAATAATCATCAACAATAACAAAGCCATATTGAGATGCTTCATTTGAAATAGCAGAATAATGATTAGGACCAAAGAGATCCATGTGAAGCAATTCAAATGGCCGAGTAGTGGTCATGATAGTCTTCGCTGGATGCTTGGCCTTGGTCATCTTTCCAGCTTCACAGGCTCCGCATAAGTGATCCTTGAGGAATTTGATATTCTTAATGCCAATGACATGCTTCTTCTTCGCAAGCGTGTGCAAATTCCTCATGCCTGCATGACCAAGTCGTCGATGCCAGAGCCAGCCTTCTGAAGCTTTTGCAAGTAAGCACACGCCTGGTTGTGGTCCTGTAGAGAAATCAACAATATACAAGTCTCCTCTCCTAAATCCTTCGAAGACTTTGGAATTGTCAGCTTCCATAACCACAACATAGCGGTACTTGCCAAAGACAGCAACCATATCAAGATCACAAAGCATTGAGATAGACATAAGGTTGTATCCTAAGGACTCAACAAGCATGACTTTGTCCATGTGTCGATCCTTTGTGATCGGAACCTTACCTAGACCCAATACCTGACTTTTGCCTTTGTCAGCAAAGATGATATGCTTCAGATGCGACGGAGATAATGGAGCATCCATCAATAGATTCTTGTCACTAGTCATGTGATTTGTACATCCACTATCGAGGACCCACTCAGTGGTTTTGGGTTGATCATCCTGCAGATGAATTAGTGCAGCTTACAAACTCATATACTTCATCAATGAAGAATATGACATCAATTCATCAGATCAATTTCATCAAGCAAAAGAACAGATAAAGAAATATGAGGATGTGAGAAATGAAAGTTCATTTCTTCATGATTAGCCTGCGTTCTATCAGGCATACTCAGGTCTCTAGTAAATTCTTCAGACGATTACGTACGTCTGGAGACCTGACCCTGCAGAAGAGATTAGTTCCTTTTCTTCACCACCCACATCGGAAGGGGTGGCAAAGAGTTCATCATTCTGCGAGCTCCATACGAGAAGGATGGAATATAAGCCAGTCCATTTCGTTTCACATAAGATGGGTTAGAGTAAGCATAAGAGTAAGTAGAGAAATTCTTCGAGGACTTATGGGCGTCATGATTTGAAGAATAATGCACATATCCATAATCCTTAGATCTTCCCTGTGAAACAGACGGGTTAGCATGATGATGTTCATATGAGGACAATGATCCTTTTGAGGAATATGATCCATATGAAGAATTTGGTCCATATGAAGAATATGATCTGGGGTTCCTATTCTTCACAGGTGGCGTCGTGATGACATTCACCTGAAGATTTTCAAGGCATCTTTTGTGAACCCAGATTTTCTTCATAGGGGGGCCATTCCTGCAGTTAGTGCCAACATATCTAGCAAATACTTCACCATTCTAATTTTTGAACAGTTTATACTTGGAGTCAAATGACTCATCATCAGAACGAGGAGATTCACATGCAAATCCAGATAAGTTAGATGGATCAACTGGAGGCCCCTTTGCAGCAACCCATGTAGTTTTGGGGTACTACTCAGGCTTCCAATATGTACCATCAGCATTGAGTTTCCTCCCAAAGGCAATATCCTCTTTCCTAGGGTTCCTGTTGAGGATCTGCTTTTTAAGAACATCACAAAGAGTCTGATGCCCTTTGAGACTTTTGTACATGCCTGTCATGTACAATTTCTTCAGCCCTGCATCGTCAGTGATACTAGCAATGTCCTCAGATGAGGAATTAGTGATAGCAGAGGCATGTGAAGAATTTGAAACATTAGCAGCATTTGAACATTCAGGTGAAGAATTAGCAGATTCACGTTCAATGCACTTCAAGCATGGAGGAACAAACTCTTCCTGAGAAGCGCTGATTTGTTGAGCAAGTAATGAATCGCGCTCCTTCTGAAGATCTTCATAACTCACTCTTATCTTCTCAAGGTCTTGCTTTCTTTGAATAAATTCATAAGAAAGCTTCTCATGATCCGATAAGAGAGTGTTATGATGACTTTGAAGTTTGTCAAGCTTGGACTGAAGTCTCTGAAGATTTTCAGTCAAAGTTTTAGTGCGATCCATTTCTTCACCCAACATATCATCACTTTTGTCTAGCATGTTTTGAACCTTTTCTAAAGCCCTTTGTTGTTTTATAGCAATCTTAGCAAGTCTAGAATAGCTGGGCTTAAGGTTTTCATCAGATTCATTCTCACTTGATTCAGAGGAGGTATATTTGAGTACCTTGGCACCCTTTGCCATGAAGCAATAGGTGGGAGCATAGTCATCATTGCCTTCATCAACCTTGTTGGTGAGGTCATTTTATTCAGTGTTGAAGATAGACTTGATGACGAATGCAGTAGCGAGAGCTAGGCTCGCCACTCCGGATTCGGACTCCTTAGATGTCTCCTCTTCCTCATTTTCTTCAGATTCAGCCTCAGAGTCCATTTCCTTGCCAATGAATGCCCTAGCCTTCTTGGAGCTGCTCTTCTTGTGATATGAAGACTTTGAGGATTTTGATGATGAAGATTTTGTGGATTTCTTCTTTTTCTTCGCATCATCAGAACTGTAATCCTTGTATTTCTTCTTATTTGATTCCTTTTCCCACTGAGGAAAATCTTGAATGAAATGTCCAGGTTTCTTGCACTTGTGACAGAGCCTCTTCTTGTAGTCACTGGGTGAGGAATCATTGCTCCTTGAGGATCTTCCAAGGTGACCACGTCTTGAGAACTTTTGGAACTTCTTCATGAGCAGAGCCAGATCATGGCTCAGTTCTTCAGGACCACCAAGGCTGCTACCAGAGTCTTCATCTTCAGACTCAGACACTGCCTTGGCCTTCAGTGCACGTGTTCTGCCATAGCTTGAACCATAGAGATCTCTCTTTTCAGCAAGTTGGAACTCATGAGTATTTAGCCTTTCGAGAATATTAGCGGGATCAAGTGACTTGTAATCAGCACGTTCTTGTATCATCAATACTAGAGTGTCAAATGAGGAATCAAGCGATCTCAGCAATTTCTTCACCACCTCATGGTCGGTGATGTCAGTGGCACCAAGTGCTTGAAGCTCATTTGAGATGTCAGTGAGGCGATCGAAGGTTTGTTGAACATTTTCATTGTCGAGTCTTTTGAAGCGGTTGAAGAGATTGCAAAGAACATCAACTCGAGAGTCACGCTGAGTTGAGACTCCTTCATTCACTTTGGACAACCTGTCCCAGATAAGCTTCGCTGTCTCCAAAGCACTCACTCTACCATACTGTCCTTTGCTCAGATGGCCACATATGATATTCTTTGCTTGAGAGTCGAGTTTCTTGAATCTCTTCACATCAGCAGCATTCAGGGAAGGTGTGACTGAGGGAACACCATTTTCCACAACATACCAGAGATCATTATCAATTGCTTCAAGATGCATTCGCATCTTATTCTTCCAGTAGGGGTAGTCCGTCCCATCGAAGGTAGGATACCCAGCAGAGACCTTGATCATACTTGCGGTCGACATAACTAAAACTCCAGGCGGTTAAACCAAAATCACACAGAACAAGGGAGTACCTTGCTCTGATACCAATTGAAAGTGCGTTATATCGACTAGAGTGGGGGGGAGTGAATAGGTGATTTTTATGAAATTCTTCACTGAGGAATTTTCCAGTGAGGAAATTCCTTAGCGAAGAACTACTAGCAGCGGAATAAGTACTCAAAAGTAAACATGACAGAATACAAACATGGTCCTCATGATGAAATGAAGACAGACACAGAGTACAGGTAGCGTGAGCACATGATAACATAGGATGAAGACAAACAGACTGACGAAATTGAACTGAGGAAATTGAGAAAGTCTTCAGTCAAAGTCTTCAAGCACAGATATGAACAAGCACACAACATAGTTATGAGGAAATGAAAGAGTTGAGGAAATATAACCAGTAAGCTTGGTGAAGACAATGATTTGGTAGACCAGTTCCAACTGCTGTCTCAGTTGTACGTCTGGTTGGAGCGGCTGAGTATTTAAACTCGAGGACACACAGTTCCGGACACCCAGTCCTGAACACGCAGCTCAGGACACCCAGTCCTCACCGTATTCTCCTTGAACTAAGGTCACACAGACCTCGTCCAATCACTCGTGGTAAGTCTTCAGGCGACTTCCAAACCTTCACACACTTGGTCACTCGGCGATCCACAATTCCTCTTGGATGCTCTAGACCATGATGCCTAACCGTCTGGAAGAAGCACAGTCTTCAAAGGTAACAAGCGTCGGATCCACGCAGGATCAATCTCTTCAGTGGTGCTCAATCACTTGGGGTTTGTAGGTGTTTGGGTTTTGGGTTTTTCCTCACTCGATGATTTTTGCTCAAAGTCCTTAGAGGATGGGTTGCTCTCAAATGACAAGTGTTAGTTTCTTTCTGAGCAGCCCGACATGATAAGACATAAATGCCCTTCAATGATATGACCGTTAGGTGATAGATATTTTGGGACAGCTCGCGCATAGCATAGCAACGGGCGGAATTTTGAGTACCAAAATCCTCAAGGCTATCATGTTCCTCACTGTGTAGGAAATCCGCACTGGCGAATTCCTAACTCCTCAGTCAGGACAAATTCCTCAGAGACCAGAAGAACTTCGTTTCTGTCACTGAAGAAATTGACTGAACTGTATGAGATTTCCAATGGCTTCACTTGAAGGATTGGTAGGTGTAGGATTTTGAGTTGAGCATCATATGGAAATTTTCCTTAGTATTTCCTCGACCCCCTTTAATAGTACGGTGTTTCCTATGACTCAAGAAAGAGAAAATGAAACTACGAAAACAAAAGTCTTCACGCTTCATGTTCCTCGAGTGAATACCAAGTCTTCATGGTCACACCAATTTCTTCACTTTCAAAGTCTTCAAAAAGTCTTCGAAGATCCAAAGTCTTCAGTTGAAGAACTTCATTTTTATGGGTCGACTTTCTCTGTAAATATCAAACTCCTCATAGACTTATAGACCTGTGTACACTCACAAATGCATTAGTCCTTTAACCTATAAGTCTTCAATACACCAAAATCACTAAGGGGCACTAGATGCACTTACAATGATAGATGTGAGATTGTTAAATTAATGGTTTATTTAAGGAAACACACATCTGGGTGGATTGAGGCACCTGGGTATTCCAGCGGTTGCCTATTTTTCTTTATGGACCGCCACCCAGGCTCAAAGGGATCATGAGATTATTCATACTAGAAACTTCCGTGTGCAGCCACAAGCTACTATGGGCTCTAGCATAGTTGACTAAGTCGTGCGAACTCTTATAGTGGTAGACTAGCAGATGTAGGGGATGTAGGTTGGTACTGTCTACCCAATCGTAAGGTGCTAACGCTTCTGAAAGACTATGTCTCGGTCATCCGTTTCTCAAACATCATGTAGTGCGAGAATCCCAATGGAGGAGATCGAGTCTTGTGGGGAGAAGTGCGCAAACCTCTACAAAGTGTATAAACTAATCATGGTTAGCCATGTCCACGGTTATGGACGTCTTGAGTATCTAGTACTTGGATTATCATGTGAATCTCATCATGTTACTTTAATTAATATTGTTGGGTTTTATTGATAATGTTTAATTGGGATTGAGAGGATGTCTATCTTCTCAATGTTCAACAACCACCATGATAGTTAAATAAAAATTTATTCCTTTGCAGTAGGGAAAAATTGGCTTTATGCAAAAACTGTAACCATAGAGCTTTCCACCAGTCATATATGCATGTAGTATAGCTTTATTCTTTCATTACTCTCTATGTGTTACATTGCCAACATATTCTATGTGCTGACCCGTTTTTGGGCTGCAACGTTCATGTTGCAGACTTTTCAGACAACGAGTAAGGTGCCTTTAGGTCGTGGTTCTATACTCAGTGATGCCGTTGGAGTTGATGGACTCACTTATCTTCCAAGCCTTCCGCTGTTATCGTTATTAGATGGCCTTAAGCCATATTTATTGTAATAAGTTCTCTTTTGAGACATTCGATGTAATAAGTGTGTGATTGCTACTCTGTTATAAATCCTTCAAGTACTGTGCGTGTCAGCATTACTGATCGAGGGATGACACTAAAGCTTAGAGATCAGACTGTTTGAGGTCTGGTTGCTACAAGATGGTATCAGAGCACACGCTGACTGTAGGACACGACCACTAAGCCAAAGCCCTAGATCACTACTCACTCTTCTCATTTCTGACTCCTCATCTTTTCTACTCTTTTAGGATGGCAGATGTAAGGAACAAGTTCACGCAACCGGATGAAGATACACCCTTTGGACGTCACTTGAAGGAAGTCACTAGATACCTGAACATCGGAGTACCAAGCTTCACCGGAACCTACAACGCCACTTTACCTGAAGAGGAGCGCTGGATGATTCAAGTTCAAGTTCCAGGAAGGACGTTCATGCCCTTCACTGAGCCCATAGAGTTTTCCTTTGATGCACCAACCTAGAGTCTAGGAAAGAGCATGGCAGCCCACATCACTATGGGACGCATTAGAGAAGTCTACCACAAGGATCTCAAGGATACTATTTACCAGATTTGTGGGCGCCGAGATGAGCAATGGGAGATGATCAGCACCAGGAAGGATAGATCAATTGCAACTTTCATCCAGGAGTTAAACCAGCACATTCGACGCCAGGAGAACCATATGTGCGCCGGCATGATAGACCTGAAGAAGGCCATGACCAAGATCACGGAGCTGGAAGAAGAACTCAAGTCTACATGCGATGGATATGAGGAGGAAATAGCAACACTCGTGGAGAAGAACGATGATCTGAAGAAGAAGCTAAAAGTATTCATGGGATTTCCCGCGACTAGAGGAGAAGACGAAGATTGCACTTGTCTAGAGAACTACATCATCATCGACGACACCGACTCGGACCCAGACGATAGCGATGATGACTATGTTGATGAAGCTGGAGCAGATATCATGGAGTCTTCATCTGAGCAGTTTTTCTAGTCGACCACCATAACAGTAGTAGTATTCCCCCATGTATCTAGTATAGCCCGAGCACTTTTGTAACGATAGATAGACCGTTGTATGCCTTGTTTGATTTGAATGAAGTTATTTTGTTTGCATTAGTCTCATGTGCATTTGGGTAGTGTTTTCTCTCTAGACCACATTCTATTCTATATTCTCATATTTTCTAAACCCTCAGATGCCTCCGAGACGTGACAATGGATTTGCTTTCCCACCGGAGCTCACTCAGTTAATCCGGTAGCAGAATGCCTTGATGCAGTTGCTAGTCCAGAATCAGAATCAAGGGAACAACAACAACAACCCACCACCGCCACCACCTGTTGATCACTTAACCCGTTTTCTTAGGCTGAATCCACCGGTGTTCTCCAGTAGCACCGAGCCGATTGTTGCAGATGATTGGCTCCGCAAGACAGCAAGGGAGTTAACCACAGCAGGATGCACAGATGCGGAGAGGGTGCGTTTTGCCGCACATCAGGTTGAAGGACCCGCAGCATCATGGTGGGAGAATTTCACAGCCACTTATCCTATCGACACTGTAACATGGGATCAGTTTCAGCAGGCTTTCCGTACTGCCCATGTTTCAGTAGGAGCTATGGCCATGAAGAAGCATGAGTTTCACAACTTGTGCCAAGGAGGACGGACAGTTGGCCAATATGTGGATGACTTTAGTAAGTTAGCACGTTATGCCCCGGATGACATTGCTACGGATGCAGCTAAGCAGGAGAAATTTTTGGAAGTACTGAATGATGAGTTGAGCATGCAATTGATGGTAGCAACTTTCAAAAACTACCAGGAGTTGGTAGATCGTGCTCTTATGATTGAAGAGAAGCAGCAACAGATTGAGAACCGTAAGAGGAAGTATGGACAAGGGAAGTACAATTCTGGAGCTCAGCAGAAGCCACGTTTTACCCCTAAACCGGGAGGACATTTTCAGCATACCCATGGAGGAGGTAGCAAGCACAATCATCATGGCCCCAAGAATGCTAATGGGAATGGAGGAAGCAACGGCCAGAACCGTACCAACCCATCAACACCAGCCAAGAGAGACCTGAGCCAAGTCACTTGTTATAAGTGCCAGAAGACTGGACATTACGCCAATGAATGTCCTGAAGCCCCTGGCAATGTAAGCTCTGGGAAGAAGCCGAACCCTTTCTATAGGGGACAGGTGAACCACTTAACGTGGAGGAGGTTGAAGCTCAGCTAGATGCAGTAATAGGTAAGTTTTTGGTTAAGTCATTTACTGCATTCGTTTTTTTGATACTGGTGCATCACATTCATACATCTCAAGGGGATTTGTGGATAAGTATAAACTGCCAACCCAAGCCCTTAGGTCACCCATGTTAGTAACCTCGCCTGGAGCAGAGTATATGTCTAGTCTATGGTGTGATCGGTTACCGTTAAGGATTGGCAACTATGTATTTCCCTCGGACCTAATAGTATTGGAATCTCAAGGATTGGATGTGATATTAGGCATGGTTTGGTTATCAAAGTATGGAGGGAACATTGAATGCGCCAGTAAGTCAATTTTGCATACGACGCCAGAAGGAAGAAGGATCAAGTATGTATCCCGGCATGTGCCGAAGAGGACTCAAGTAAATTCCTTATCAGGAGTTGTGCAGGAGGAAGTACCAGTGGTGAAGGATTTCCCTGACGTATTTCCAGAGGAGTTGCCAGGCATGCCACCGGATAGAGATATTGAGTTTTTGATTGAGCTTTTGCTAGGCACAGGGCCAATATCTAAGAGACCATACAGGATGCCCGCAAAAGATTTGGAGGAGATTAAGAAGCAGATTAAAGAGTTACTGGATAAAGGTTATATTCGACCAAGTTCTTCGCCTTGGGGATCGCCAGTACTTCTAGTGGAAAAGAAGGATGGATCGATAAGGATGGTTGTTGATTATCGAGGATTGAATGAAGTAACAATCAAGAACAAGTACCCACTGCCGATGATCAATGATTTGTTTGATCGATTGCAAGGAGCTAAGGTATTTTCCAAGATCGATCTGCGATCAGGATACCATCAGTTGAAGATTCGAGAGCAGGATATACCTAAGACGACTTTTACCACCAGGTATGGGCTATACGAGTATACCGTTGTCATTTGGTCTGACTAACGCACCTGCATATTTCATGAACATGATGAACAAGGTGTTTATGGAGTTTTTGGATAAGTTCATCGTGGTGTTCATTGATGATATTTTGGTCTACTCAAAGAATGAAGAGGAGCATAAGAAGCATTTGCGTTTGGTACTTGCGAAGCTCAGAGAACATCAATTATATGCCAAGTTCAGCAAGTGTGAGTTCTGGTTGAAGGAAGTTGGATTCCTCGGACACGTTATATCCGGAGAAGGTATAGTAGTAGATCCCACCAAGGTTGTCACTGTGACAAATTGGGAAGCACCAACAACAGTTGGAGAGATCCGGAGTTTTCTTGGACTTGCAGGATACTACCGGAGATTCATTGGGAATTTCTCAAAAATTGCGAAGCCTATGACGGAGTTGTTGAAGAAGGATACCAAGTTCAAATGGACTGAGTAATGTGAGGCCAGTTTCCAGGAGTTGAAAAAACGTTTGGTTACATCACCAGTGTTGATTCTGCCAGATCAGAGCAAGGATTATGAGGTGTATTACGACGCTTCACGTCGAGGACTTGGAGCAGTGCTTATGCAGGAGGGAAGAGTTGTTTCGTATGCTTCACGACAGCTGAAACCTCATGAGTTGAATTATGCCACACATGATTTGGAGTTAGTAGCCGTAGTGCATGCATTGAAGACTTGGAGACATTTTCTCATTGGAAACCATTGTGAAGTATACACGGATCACAAGAGTTTGAAGTATATTTTCATGCAGAAGGAGTTAAATCTTAGGCAAATGAGATGGTTGGAGCTCATCAAGGATTATGATATGAGATTGCATTATCATCCCGGAAAGGCTAACGTAGTAGCCGATGCACTGAGCCATAAGAGCCATGTCAACACATTAATGACGGGAGATTTACCGAAGGAGTTAGCCGAGGACCTTCGTGAGGTATGTTTGGAGATAGTTCCGAGAGGCTATGTAGCAGCATTGGAGATTCAGTCTACTTTGATGGATAAGATCAGAGAAGCTCATAAGACTGACAAGGAGGTTGCCTCTATAAAGGAGAAGATGAGCAAAGGAAAAGTTAAAGGATTTCATGAGGATGAGCACGATACCCTATGGTTTGAAGACCGTGTTTATGTGCCTAACGACCCGGAGATCAGGAAGTTGATTCTGTAGGAGGCCCATGATTCACCATATTCGATTCACCCAGGAAATACCAAGATGTATTTGGATTTGAAGGATACTTTCTGGTGGACCAGAATGAAGAAGGATATTGCGGAGTATGTAGCAGTTTGTGATGTATGTCAGAGAGTAAAGGCAGAGCATCAGAGGCCAGCAGGATTGTTACAGTCATTGCCAATACCCGAATTGAAGTGGGATAAGCTAGGCATGGATTTTATTACGGGATTTCCCAGAACTTGTTCAGGCTATGACTCGATTTTGGTTGTAGTCGATCGTTTGACGAAGGTAGCTCATTTCATCCCAGTAAAGACTACTTACACCAGTGCTAAGTTGGCAAAGATATACATGACCAGGATCGTATGTCTGCATGGAGTTCAGAGGAGCATTGTATCAGATAGAGGAACCCACTTTACCTCAAAGTTCTGGAATCAGTTGCACGAAACTTTGGGTACTAGGCTAGAGTTCAGTACAACTTTTCATCCGCAGACAGATGGACAGACTGAGAGAGTCAATCAGATTTTCGAGGATATGCTAAGAGCTTGTGCGCTAGATTATGGATCTAGTTGGGACGACAATTTGCCATATGCAGAGTTCTCTTACGACAACAGTTATCAATCAAGTTTGAAGATGGCCCCTTTTGAAGCGTCGTACGGAAGGAGGTGCAGGACCCCATTGTCGTGGGATGAAGTTGGAGACCGTCAGTTCTTTGGACCGGATTTGATTAAGGAGTCTAAACAGAAGGTGAAATTGATTCGCGATAGGCTCAAGGTAGCCCAGTCCATGCAGAAGAGCTACACAGATTCAAAATGCAAGGAGACAGTTTACGAAGTCGGAGACTGAGTTTATCTTCGAGTATCTCCACTTTGAGGAGTTAAGCGCTTTGGAGATAAGGGAAAGTTAGCGCACGTTTTGTAGGACCATACAAGGTTTTGGAGCGTATGGGAGAAGTAGCCTACAAGTTGGAATTTCCCGAAGGATTGTCAGGAGTTCATGATGTATTCCAGGTTTCCCAGTTGAAGAAGTGCCACGCTGAGATGGCTGATATACCGCTGAGGGATACAATGCCGCTGGAAGCGATTTAGTTGGACAGTGATTTGACCTGTGAGGAGAAACCAGTCAAGATTCTTGAGTATGCTAGCCGAGTCACCCGCAGCAAGGTTATCAAGTTTTGCAAAGTTCAGTGGAGCCACCACACCGAGGATGAAGCCACATGGGAGCGAGAGGAAGATCTGCTGAACGACCACCCTCACCTGTTTTCTAGCCAACCCGAATCTCGAGGGCGATATTCATCTTAAGGGGGGTAGGTTTGTAACATCCCAAATTTTCAATTTGGAATGTTATACACTAGATCATCAATGCATATCATATTTTCTTGCTTTTGGTTTGATCCTAGAAATTCTACGCAACTCAAGGACCCTCGGAGAGAGTTGGGGATTTCGTTATTTTCATATTTGAGTTTTCCCAATAGGATCATTGATTTTATTTATTTTATCTTCAATTATTTCTATAATAAAAATAAGTGAGAGGGAATAAAATGACTTTCCCAAAATAAAGAAATATTGAGGATTTAATAAAAAAATCAAATAAGATTTATTTTGGAGTTTTTGCTATTTTATTTGAATTTAGGAAAAATTCCACATTTTTCAAAACTGCATTTTAGGGCCAAGAAAATGTTCGTCTTGTTCTAAGTATTTTATTTAGACGGTGAAAATTTGTTTTGGCATTTTTAGATTTTTATTTATTTTTCTAGGATTTTTCTTAGTTCGGCGGGATTATTAAAAAAAATCTCCGCGCCCGACTGGGCCGAAGGCCCAGCCGAGCCAGGCCGGCCCTCGTCGCCGCCGCCTCCCCCGCGCCGCCGCCGACCCGGACTCCAAGTCCGAGCCGGACTCCTCCGCGCCGCCGCCGCCTTGCCCCCTCCCCCAAGCCGCCACCCCCCACTTAAATACCACCGCCGCCCTCCCCGCCCCGCCACCCGACCCGCCCCGCCGCCGATAGGAGCAGCAGCAACCACCGCCGCCGCAACCCCGCCTCCCCGCCGGAGCCGAGCCAAGGTAGCCGCCCTGCCGCCCCGGTTTTCTAAACAAACCGATCCGGTTTTTTTTGAAAACCCTAGATTCGTTTTTTTGAATTAGATCGGTTTTATTTTTGTTTTCCGGTTTATTTATTTAGCGAGCGTTCGCCCGTTCGTTCGTTTTAATGGACAAATTTGCCATTTAGTTTCAGTTAATGAACATTCGTTCGTTAATCTGTTCGTCAGTTTTTCTTTTTCTCGGATTTTTCCGCGGTTATTTCTGATCGCGATTTCTGATCCGATTTTCGTTCTAGTATAACTTTTCGCCCGTTTATCGGAATCAGGCGATTCAAGCGCCTGGAGTTTTGTCTCGAAACCCTCTTTCCGTTTAACCTACTCAAACAAGATTTTGCTTCTGTAAAATTTGACTTAGATCCAGATTAGTAAACGAAGTTTGTTTCTTTCGCCGTTTGACTTTCGTTGCTTCGTTCAATTTGATTCTTTTTGCAAACCGGAGTTCTTAAGTTGAACTTTCTGGTTAGATCTCTTATTTGAGTTTTACTCGTGCATTAGATGAGTACTTATTGTATGCTTGTTTGTTTGCGATAGAGTACCCGGAGTGCGCCGCTTGCTACTTTGAATCTCTAGGTTTGGCGGATCATCAGCATGGCAAGTAACACTTTGATCATACCTCTTTACTACCCAGTTTTTATTGCATTAGATCAATCCTCAAACAATTGCATGATTAGGATCTGATTAATATGTGGGTTTTGGGAAGTAGATGAGGTAGTACCTATTACCTGTTTTATTATCAAACCCTTGGGATTTACTTCTACGTTCGCTTGTTATGCCATGCTGTGCTAGTAGACGTGGCTTGGGTGAGTGTATCCATGACAGATGTGAGATTGTTAAATTAATGGTTTATTTAAGGCGGATACTTAAACAAACATCTGGGGGGATTGAGGCACCTGGGTATTCCAGCGATTGCCTATTTTTCTTTATGGACCGCCACCCAGGCTCAAAGGGATCATGAGATTATTCATACTAGAAACTTCCGTGTGCAGCCACAAGCTACTATGGGCTCTAGCATAGTTGACTAAGTCGTGCGAACTCTTATAGTGGTAGACTAGCAGATGTAGGGGATGTAGGTTGGTACTGTCTACCCGATCGTAAGGTGCTAGCACTTCTGAAAGACTATGTCTCGGTCAACCGTTTCTCAAACATCATGTAGTGCGAAAATCCCAACGGACGAGATCGAGTCTTGTGGGGAAAAGTGCGCAAACCTCTGCAAAGTGTATAAACTAATCATGGTTAGCTGTGTCCCCGGTTATGGACGTCTTGAGTATCTAGTATTGGATTATCATGTGAATCTCATCATGTTACTTTAATTAATATTGTTGGGTTTCAATGATAATGTTTAATTGGGATTGAGAGGATGTCTATCTTCTCAATGTTCAACAACCACCATGATAGTTAAATAAAAATTTATTCCTTTGCAGTATGGAAAAATTGGCTTTATGCAAAAACTGTAACCATAGAGCTTTCCACCAGCCATATATGCATGTAGTATAGCTTTATTCTTTCATTACTCTATATGTGTTACATTGCCAGCATATTCCATGTGCTGACCCGTTTTCTGGCTGCAACGTTCATGTTGCAGACTTTTCAGATGACGAGTAAGGTGCCTTTAGGTCGTGGTTCTATACTCAGTGATGCCGTTGGAGTTGATGGACTCACTTATCATCCAAGCCTTCCGCTGTTATCATTATTAGATGGCCTTAAGCCATATTTATTCTAATAAGTTCTCTTTTGAGACATTCGATGTAATAAGTGTGTCATTTCTACTCTGTTATAAATCCTTCAAGTACTGTGCGTGTCAGCATTACTGATCCAGGGATGACACTAAAGCACAGAGATCAGACTGTTTGAGGTCTGGTCGCTACAGTTGAGTATGTGGACTTGCTGAAAAGCTCTTATACATTGATTCTTTCCTATGTTATGATAAATTGCAATTGCTTCAATGACTGAGGTTGTAGTTTGTTAGTTTTCAATGAAGTTTACGATTCATACTTGATATTGTGATTGAATTATATAAGTTGCGGTTCTAAGAATAATCATGATGCCCTCATGTCCGTATTTTGTTTTTATCGACACCTCTATCTCTAAACATGTGGACATATTTTTCGATTTCGGCTTTTCGCTTGAGGACAAGCGAGGTCTAAGCTTGGGGCAGTTGATTCGTCCATTTTGCATCATGCTTTTATATTGATATTTATTGCATTATGGGCTGTTATTACACATTATGTTACAATACTTATGCCTATTCTCTCTTATTTTACAAGGTTATATAAAGAGAGAGAATGCCGACAGCTGGGATTCTGGGCTGGAAAAGGAGCAAATATTAGAGACCTATTCTGCACAGCTCCAAAAGTCCTGAAACTTCACGGAAGATGTTTTCCAAATATATAAAAAATACTAAGAGCAAGAACTTCATCAGGGGGGCCACACCCTGCCCACAAGGGTGGGTGGCGCGCCACCTACCTCGTGGGCCCCCTGGTGGCCCTCCGGTGGCCATCTTCTGCTATATGGAGTCTTTAAATGGAAAAAAAAAATCATAAGCCATCTTCTCGGACGAAACTCCGCCGCCGCGAGGCGGAACCTTGGCGGAACCAATCTAGGGCTCTGGCGGAGCTGTTCTGCCGGGGAAACTTCCCCCCTAGAGGGGGAAATCATTGCCATTGTCATCACCAATGCTCCTCTCATCGGGAGAGGGCAATCTCCATCAACATCTTCATTAGCACCATCTCATCTCAAAACCCTAGTTCATCTCTTGTATCCAATTCTTGTCTCCAAGTCCGGGATTTGTGCTAGTAGGTTGCTAGTAGTGTTAATTACTCCTTGTAGTTGATGCTAGTTGGTTTAATTGGTGGAACATCATATGTTCGGATCCTATATGCATATTAATACCCCTCTAATTATGAACATGTTTATGCTTTGTGAGTAGTTACGTTTGTTCCTGAGGACATGGGAGAAGTCTTGCTATTAGTAGTCATGTGAATTTGGTATTCGTTCGATATTTTGATGAGATGTATGTTGTCTCTCCTCTAGTGGTGTTATGTGAACGTCGACTACATGAAACTTCACCATTATTTGGGCCTAGAGGAAGGCATTGGGAAGTAATAAGTAGATGATGGGTTGCTAGAGTGACAGAAGCTTAAACCCTAGTTTATGCGTTGATTCGTAAGGGGCTGATTTGGATCCATATGTTTCATGCTATGATTAGGTTTACCTTAATACTTTTGTTGTAGTTGCGGATGCTTTCAATAGAGGTTAATCATAAGTGGGATGCTTGTCCAAGTATGGGCAGCACCCAAGCACCGGTCCACCCACATACCAAATTATCAAAGTACCGAACGCGAATCATATGAACGTGATGAAAACTAGCTTGACGATATTTCCATGTGTCCTCGGGAACACTTTACATCATATAAGAGTTTGTCCAGGATTGTCCTTTGCTACAAAAAGGATTGGGCCACCTTGCTGCACCTTATTTACTTTTGTTACTTGTTGCTCGTTACAAATTATCTTATCACAAAACTATCTGTTACCACTTATTTCAGTACTTGCAAAGAATACCTTGCTGGAAACCGCTTATCATTTCCTTCTGCTCCTCGTTGGGTTCGACACTCTTACTTACCGAAAGGACTATGATAGATCCCCTATACTTGTGAGTCATCACTAGAGTGACAGAAGCTTAAACCCTAGTTTATGTGTTGCTTCGTAAGGGGCTGATTTGGATCCATATGTTCCATGCTATGGTTAGGTTTAACTTAATACTTCTTTTGTAGTTGCAGATGCTTGTAAGAGGGGTTAATCATAAGTGGGATGCTTGTCCAAGGAAGGGCAGTACCCAAGCACCGGTCCACCCACATATCAAATTAGCAAAGTACCGAATGCGAATCATAAGAACGTGATGAAAACTAGCTTGACGATAATTGCCATGTGTCCTCGGGAGCGCTTTCCTTTATATAAGAGTTTATCCAGGCTTGCCCTTTGCTACAAAAAGGATTGGGCCATCTTGCTGCACCTTATTTACTTTTATTACTTGTTACCCGTTACAAATTACCTTATCACAAAACTATATGTTACCGATAATTTCAGTGCTTGCAGAGAATACCTTACTGAAAACCGCTTGTCATTTCCTTCCGCTCCTCGTAGGGTTCGACACTCTTACTTATCAAAAGGACTACGATATATCCCCTATACTTGTGGGTCATCAAGACTCTTTTCTGGCGCCGTTGCCGGGGAGTGAAGTGCCTTTGGTAGGTGGAATTTGGTAAGGAAAAATTTATATAGTGTGCTGAAATTTACTGTCACTTGTTACTATGGAAAGTAATCCTTTGAGGGGCTTGTTCAGGGTATCTTCACCCCGACCAGTAGAGCAAAGAGTTGTTCCTCAACCTACTGAACCTACTGAAAATGTTTACTTTGAAATTCATTCGGGTATGATAGAGAAACTGCTAGCTAATCCTTTCACAGGTGATGGAAAATTACATCCCGATTTGCACCTAATCTATGTGGATGAAGTTTGTGGATTATTTAAGCTTTCATGTATGCCCGAGGATGTTATCAAGAAGAAGGTCTTTGTAACACCCTCGATGCGGCTATATCTCCCACGTGTCGGAGCACAACTTAGAGGCATAATCGCATAGTAGGCATGTCGCAAGAGGGGTAATCTTTACACATCCCATGTACTGAACAAGAAAGGGATAAAGAGTTGGCTTAAAATCGCCACTTCACACAATACATAAATATAGCATTACATCATCCAAAATACAAACAAGGTCCGACTACGGAACCAAAATAAAAGAAGACTACCCCTAATGCAAAAGATCCCCGATCGCCCTGACTGGGCTCCTCTACCGATCAACAAAAACGAAACAAAACAACGAACACGATCTTCATCGAGCTCCCACTTGAGCTGAGCTGCGTCATCTGCACTGGTATCAACGGCACTTGCAACTGGTTTTGGAAGTAATCTGTGAGCCACGAGGATCAGCAATCTCACACCCATGAGATCAAGACTATTTAAGCTTATGGGTAGGAAAAGGTAGTGAGGTGGAGCTGCAGCAAGCATTAGCATATATGGTGGCTAACTTACGCAAATGAGAGCGAGAAGAGAAGCAAAGCATGGTCGTGAACTAGAAGTGATCAAGAAGTGAACCTCAAACTACTTACGTTCAAGCATAACTCCAACACCGTGTTCACTTCCCGGACTCCGCCGGAAAGAGACCATCACGGCTAGACACGCGGTTGATGCATTTTAATTAAGTTAAGTGTCAAGTTTTCTACAACCGGATATTAACAAATTCCCATCTGCCCATAACCGCGAGCACGGATTTCGAAAGTTCAAAACCCTGCAGGGGTATCCCAACTTAGCCCATCACGAGCTCTCACGATCAACGAAGGATATTCCTTCTCCCCGGAAGACCCGATCAGACTCGGAATCCCGGTTACAAGACATTTCGACAATGGTAAAACAAGACCAGCAAAGCCACCCGGATGTGCTGACAAATCCCGATATGAGCTGCACATATCTTGTTCTCAGGGCACACCGGATTGTCCAAACTTCCGATAGGCCAACCCAGAGTTGCCCCTGGTGGCCAACGGCGGCTGACAGGTTGGACCAGCACTCAGAGGAGCACTGGCCCGGGGGTTTAAAATAAAGACGACCCTTGAGTCTGCAGAACCCAAGGGAAAAAAGCTTAGGTGGCAAATGGTAAAACCAAGATTGGGCCTTGCTGGAGGAGTTTTATTCAAGGTGAACTGTCAAGGGGTTCCCATTATAACCCAACTGCGTAAGGAACGCAAAATCAAGGAACATAACACCGGTATGACGGAAACTAGGGCGGCAAGAGTGGAACAAAACACCAGGCATAAGGCCGAGCCTTCCACCCTTTACCAAGTATATAGATGAATTAATTAAATAAGAGATATATTGTGATATCCCAAACATATCCATATTCCAACATGGAACAAACTTCACCTTCACCTGCAACTATCAACGCTATAAGAGGGGCTGAGCAAAGCGGTAACATAGCCAAACAACGGTTTGCTAGGAAAGGTGGGTTAGCGGCTGACATGGCAATATGGGAGGCATGATATAGCAAGTGGTAGGTATCACGGCATAGCAAAAGAGCGAGCAACTAGCAAGCAAAGATGGAAGTGATTTCGAGGGTATGGTCATCTTGCCTGAGATCCCGCAAGGAAGAAGAACAAGTCCATGAAGAAGACAAACGTACGTAGTCGAACGGATCCTCACAAATGCGATGTTACCGGAACTAACCCGAAGAAGCAACACAGGAAAGGAGCAAACAACATAGTAAACAACCACCGCATAAACATGGCATGATGCACAACCAAGTATGATGCATGTCCGGTTTAAATATGCATGGCATGGCAAAGGGCACAAACAAGAATACAAGTTAAGTGGAGCTCAATATGAAACGAGTTGCATATTGACGGAACACCACATCAATTATTTAGTTCTCTCTCGTTTATGTACCCAACAATATTAAATGTTGTTAAACATGGCAAGAGGTGAAACATGAGTAAAATACACAGTTAGGCATTTTAAATGAGGCTGGAAACATCAAACAACAATTCCGGTAAATCCTCATGTGCATTAGTAATTTAATGCGACAACAATTTTTAAACATTTGTAATGTTATTATCATGATGCGGATGTGATACGTCTCCAACGTATCTATAATTTTTGATTGCTCCATGCTATATTATCTACTATTTTGGACTATATTGGGCTTTATTTTCCACTTTTATATTATTTTTGGGACTAACCTATTAACCGGAGGCCCAGCCCAGAATTGCCTTTTTTTTGCCTATTTCAGTGTTTCGGAGAAACAGAATATCAAACGGAGTCCAAACGGAATAAAATCTTCGGGAATGTGATTTTCACACCGAACGTGATCCAGGAGACTTGGACCCTACTCCAGGGAGTCAAAGAGGAGGTCACGAGGGTGGGGGGCGCGGCCCCCCTAGGGCGCGCCCCCTGCCTCGTGGGCCCCTCGGTGCTCCACCAACGTACTTCTTCCTCCTATATATACACACGTACCCCCAAACGATCAGAACAGGAGCCAAAAACCTAATTCCACCGTCGCAACTTTCTGTATCCATGAGATCCCATCTTGGGGCCTGTTCCGGAGCTCTGCCGGAGAGAGCCGTCATCACGGAGGGCTTCTACATCATCCTAGCCCCTCCGATGAAGTGTGAGTAGTTTACCTCAGACCTTCAGGTCCATAGTTAGTAGCTAGATGGCTTCTTCTCTCTCTTTGAATCTCAATACAAAGTTCTCCCCCTCTCTTATGGAGATCTATTCGATGTAATCTTCTTTTTGCGGTGTGGTTGTTGAGATCGATGAATTGTGGGTTTATGATCAAGTCTATCTATGAATAATATTTGAATCTTCTCTGAATTCTTTTATGTATGATTGGTTATCTTTGCAAGTCTCTTCGAATTATCCGTTTGGTTTGGCCAACTAGATTGGTAGTTCTTGCCATGGGAGAAGTGCTTAGCTTTGGGTTCGATCTTGCGGTGTCCTTTCACAGTGACAGAAGGGGCAGCAAGGCACGTATTTGTAACATTGCCATCGAGGATAACAAGATGGGGTTTATTTCATATTCCATGAATTTATCTCTCTACATCATGTCATCTTGCTTATGGCGTTACTCTGTTTTTAACTTAATACTCTAGATGCATGCTGGATAGCGGTCGATGAGTGGAGTAATAGTAGTAGATGCAGAATCGTTTCGGTCTACTTGTCACGGACGTGGTGCCTATGTACATGATCATGCCTAGATATTCTCATAACTATGCTCAATTCTGTCAATTGCTCAACAGTAATTTGTTCACCCACCGTAGAATACTTATGCTCTTGAGAGAAGCCACTAGTGAAACCTATGGCCCCCGGGTCTATTCTCATCATATCAATCTCCATCACTTCAATCTTGCTTTGCTTTTTTACTTTGCCTTTACTTTTTACTTTGCATCTTTATATCAAAAATACCAAAAATATTATATCTATCAGATCTCACTCTCGTAAGTGACCGTGAAGGGCTTGACAACCCCTAATCACGTTGGTTGCGAGTAGCTATTGTTTTGTGCAGGTACGAGGGACTTGAGCGTGGCCTCCTACTGGATTGATACCTTGGTTCTCAAAAACTGAGGGAAATACTTACGCTACTCTGCTGCATCATCCCTTCCTCTTCGGGGAAAATCAACGCAAGCTCAAGACGTAGCAAGAAGGATTTCTGGCGCCGTTGCCGGGGAGTCTACGCAAAAAGTCAACATACCAAGTACCCATCACAATCCCTATCTCTCGCATTACATTATTTGCCATTTCCTCTCGTTTTCCTCTCCCCCACTTCACCCTTGCCGTTTTATTCGCCCTCTCTCTCTCTCTATCCTCCCTCTCTTTTTGCCTCTTTTGCCCGTTTGCTCTTGTTTGCTCGTGTGTTAGATTGCTTGTTTGTTGCGATGGCTCAAGATAATAGTAAATTGTGTGACTTCACCAATACCAATAATAATGATTTCCTTAGCACTCCGATTGCTCCTCTTACTGATGTTGAATCTTGTGAAATTAATACTACTTTGTTGAATCTTATTATGAAAGATCAATTCGCCGGCCTTCCTAGTGAAGATGCCGCAACTCATCTGAATAGCTTCGTTGATTTATGTGATATGCAAAAGAAAAAAGATGTCGATAATGATGTCGTTAAATTAAAGCTATTTCCTTTTTCGCTTAGAGATCGTGCTAAACTTGGTTTTCATCTTTGCCTAAAAATAGTATTGATTCATGGAACAAGTGCAAAGATGCTTTTATCTCTAAGTATTTTCCTCCCGCTAAGATCATCTCTCTTAGAAACGATATTATGAACTTTAAAAAACTTGATCATGAACATGTTGCACAAGCTTGGGAGAGAATGAAATTGATGATACGTAATTGCCCTACTCATGGTTTGAATTTGTGGATGATTATACACATTTTTTATGCCGGATTGAATTTTGCTTCTGGAAATCTTTTAGATTCGGCCGCGGGAGGCACTTTTATGGAAATCACTTTACGAGATGCTACTAAACTCCTAGATAATATTATGCTTAATTATTCTCAATGGCATACTGAAAGATCTTCTAATAAAAAAGTGCATGCGATAGAAGAAATCGATGTTTTGAGTGGAAAGATGGATGAACTTATGAAATTATTTGCTACTAAGAGTGTTTCTTCTGATCCTAATGATATGCCTTTGTCTACTTTGATTGAGAATAACAATGAATCTATGGATGTGCATTTTTTTGGTAGGAATAATTTTGGTAACAACGCTTATAGAGGGAATTTTAATCCTAGGCCATATCCTAGTAATCTTTATAATAATTATGGGAATTCCTACAACACCTCTTATGGAAATTATAATAAGATGCCCTCTGAATTTGAGAATAGTGTTAAAGAATTTATGAATTCACAAAAGAATTTTAATACTTTGCTTGAAGAGAAATTGCTTAAAGTTGATGATTTGGCTAGGAACGTTGATAGAATTTCTCTTGAGGTTGATTCTTTAAAGCTTAGATCTATTCCTCCTAAGCATGATATCAATGAGTCTCTCAAAGCCATGAGAATTTCCATTGATGAGTGCAAGGAAAGAACCACTAGGATGCGTGCTTCCAAAGATGCCTTTATTAAAGCGTGTTCTTCCAATTCCTATGAAAATCAAGATGAAGATCCAATAGTTATTGATGTGTCCCCTATTAAATATTTATTTTGCAATATGAATCTTGATGAAACTGAATATGATCTTCCTTTACCTAGAAGGCGTTCTAAAAATTCGGAGTATTTAGATCTTAATGATGAAATTGATGAAAGTGGGGTTGAAAGAAATAAAAATCTAGATGTTGCTAAACCCACTATATTGGATTTCAAGGAATTTAATTATGAAATTTGCTCTTTAATTGATTGTATTTCCTTGTTGCAATCCGTGCTAAATTCTCCACATGCTTATAGTCGAAATAAAGCCTTCACCGAACATATTGTTGATGCCTTGATGCAATCTTATGAAGAAAAACTTGAGTTGAAAGTTTCTATCCCTAGAAAACTCTATGATGAGTGGGAACCAACTATTAAAATTAAAATTAAAGATCATGAATTTTATGCTTTGTGTGATTTGGGTGCTAGTGTCTCCACTATTCCCAAGACTTTGTGTGATTTACTAGATTTTCGTAATTTTGATGATTTCTCTCTAAACTTGCATCTTGAGGATTCCACTATTAAGAAACCTATGGGAAGAATTAATTATGTTCTTATTGTTGCAAATAGGAATTATGTGCCCATAGATTTCATTGTTCTTGATATAGATTGCAATCCTTGTTGCCCTATTAATCTTGGTAGACCTTTCCTTAGAACGGTTGGTGCGATTATTGATATGAAGGAAGGGAATATTAGATTTCAATTTCCATTAAAAAAGGGCATGGAACACTTTCCAAGAAAGAAAATAAAATTACCATATGAAACTATCATGATAGCCACTTATGGATTGCCTACCAAAGATGGCAATACCTAGATCTATCCTCGCTTTTATGCCTAGCTAGGGGCGTTAAACGATAGCGCTTGTTGGGAGGCAACCCAATTTTATTTTTATTCCTTGCTTTTTTCTCCTGCTTAGTAATAAATAAATTATTTAGCCTCTGTTTTGGTTGTGTTTCTTGTGTTTAATTAGTGTTTGTGCCAAGTAGAACCGTTGGGAAGACTTGGGGAAAGTCTTGTTGAACTTGCTGTAAAAAAC
The DNA here is from genome assembly GCF_056163025.1 of Triticum urartu. Classification (NCBI taxonomy): domain Eukaryota; kingdom Viridiplantae; phylum Streptophyta; class Magnoliopsida; order Poales; family Poaceae; genus Triticum; species Triticum urartu. Next base: position 474,041,710 of record NC_141873.1, on the reverse strand, counting down.
AGAAACTTTAGTGCTCACGAGAACTTCTGTAATTTTTATTTGGAGAGTGATATTTAGTTAATTATTTTTTCAGATGATTAATAGATAAATTACTCACGTCCAGCAATTTATTTTAGAATTTTTGGGGTTCCAGATCTTGCGCTAGCTATAGATAACTACAGACTGTTCTGTTTTTGACAGATTCTGTTTTTCGTGTGTTGTTTGCTTATTTTGATGAATCTATGGTTAGTAAAATATTTTATAATCCATAGTGAAGTTGTAATAAATTAGGTTTAACACCAATATAAATAAATAATGAGTTCATTACAGTACCTTTAAGTGGTATTTTGTTTTCTTTCGCTAACGGAGCTCACGAGTTTTCTACTTTAAGTTTTGTGTTGTGAAGTTTTCAAGTTTTAGGTGAATTCTTGTGATGGATTATGGAACAAGGAGTGGCAAGAGCATAAGCTTGGGGATGCCCATGGCACCCCCAATATAATCCAAGGACACCAAAAAGTCAAATCTTGGGGATGCCCCGGAAGGAATCCCCTCTTTCGTCCACTTCCATCGGTAATTTACTTGGAGCTATATTTTTATTCACCAACATGATATGTGTTTTGCTTGGAGCGTCTTGTATTATTTGTGTCTTTGTGTCTTAGTATGCCACAATCATCCTTATTGTACACACCTTTTGAGAGAGCCATATATGAATTAAAATTTGATAGAATACTCTATATGCTTCACTTATATCTTTTGAGCTAAGTAGTCTTGCTCTATGTGCTTCACTTATATCTTTTGAGCTAAGTGGTTTTGCTCTATGTGCTTCACTTATATCTTTTGAGCGTTATAATTTTGCTCTATGTTCTTCACTTATATCTTTTGAGTGTTATAATTTTGCTCTATGTGCTTCACTTAGATCTTTTAGAGCACGGTGGTGGATTTGTTTTAAAGAAACTATTGATCTCTCATGCTTCACTTAAATCATTTTGAGAGTCTCTTAATAGCATGGTAATTTGCTTAATAATAATATGCTTGGTATTCAAGATTTGTGAAACTTTCTTTTGAGTGTGTTGAATACTAAGAAAAGATTGAAGCATGATAATTGTTTTGAGATATGGAGGTGATAATATTAAAGTCATGCTAGTTCAGTAGTTGTGAATTTAAAGAATACTTGCGTTAAAGTTTGTGATTCCCGTAGCATGCACGTATGGTGAACCGTTATGTGATGAAGTCGGAGCATGATTTATCTATTGATTGTCTTCCTTATGAGTGGCGGGCGGGGACGAGCGATGGTCTTTTCCTACCAATCTATCCCCCTAGGAGCATGCGTGTAATACTTTGCTTTGATAACTTCTAGATTTTTGCAATAAGTATATGAGTTCTTTATGACTAATGTTGAGTCCATGGATCTTACGCACTCTCACCCTTCCACCTTTGCTAGCCTCTCTAATACCGCGCACCTTTCGCCGGTATCATACACCTACCATATACCTTCCTCAAAACAACCACCATACCTACCTATTATGGCATTTCCATAGCCATTCCGAGATATATTGCCATGCAACTTTCCACCATCTAGTTCATCATGACACATTCATCATTGTCATATTGCTTAGCATGATCATGTAGTTGACATAGTATTTGTGGCAAAGCCACAGTTCATAATTTTTCATACTTGTCACTCTTGATTCATTGCATATCCCGATACACCGCCGTAGGCATCCATATAGAGTCATACTTTGTTTTAGAATCGAGTTTTAATCATTGAGTTGTAAATAAATAGAAGTGTGATGATCATCATTCAATAGAGCATTGTCCCAAAAAAAGGCCAAATAAAAAAAGGAAGGCCAAAAAAAGAGAGAAAGGCCCAAGAAAAAAAAGAAGGCCCCTCCCAAAAGGGGCAATGCTACTATATTTTTTCCACACTTGTGCTTCAAAGTAGCACCATGATATAGCGAGTCTCATATATTGTGCTTCAAAGTAGCACCATGATCTTCATAGTAGAGAGTCTCTCATGTTATCACTTTCATATACTAGTGGGAATTTTACATTATAGAACTTGGCTTGTATATTCCAATGATGGGCTTCCTCAAATTGCCCTAGGTCTTCATGAGCAAGCAAGTTGGATGCACACCCACTAGTTTCTTTTGTTGAGCTTTCATACATTTATACCTCTAGTGCATCCGTTGCATGGCAATCCCTACTCACTCACATTGATATCTATTGATGGGCATCTCCATAGCCCGTTGATATGCCTAGTTGATGTGAGACTATCTTCCCCTCCTTTTTGTCTTCTCCACAACCACCATTCTATTCCACCTATAGTGCTATATCCATGGCTCACGCTCATGTATTGCGTGAAGATTGAAAAAGTTTTGAAAAAGTTATAGTATGAAACAATTGCTTGGCTTGTCATCGGGGTTGTGCATGATTTAAATATTTTGTGTGGTGAATATGGAGCATAGCCAGACTATATGATTTTGTAGGGATAACTTTCTTTGGCCATGTTATTTTGAGAAGACATAATTGCTTTGTTAGTATGCTTGAAGTATTATTATTTTTATGTCAATATAAACTTTTGTCTTGAATCTTTCGAATCTGAATATTCATATCACAATTAAGAAGATTTGCATTGAAATTATGCCAAGTAGCACTCCGCATCGAAAATTCTCTTTTTATTATTTACCTACTCGAGGACGAACAGGAATTAAGCTTGGGGATGCCTGATACGTCTCCAATGTATCTATAATTTTTGATTGCTCCATGCTATATTATCTACTGTTTTGGACTATATTGGGCTTTATTTTCCACTTTTATATTATTTTTGGGACTAGCCTATTAACCGGAGGCCCAGCCTAGAATTACCGTTTTTTGCCTATTTCAGTGTTTCGGAGAAACAGAATATCAAATGGAGTCCAAACGGAATAAAATCTTCGGGAACGTGATTTTCTCACCGAACGTGATCCAGGAGACTTGGACTCTACTCCAGGGAGTCAAAGAGGAGGTCACGAGGGTGGGGGGCGCGCCCCCTGCCTCATGGGCCCCTCGGTGCTGCACCGACGTACTTCTTCCTCCTATATATACACACGTACCCCCAAACGATCAGAACAGGAGCCAAAAACCTAATTCCACCGTCGCAACTTTCTGTATCCATGAGATCCCATCTTGGGGCCTGTTTCGGAGCTCCGCCGGAGAGGGCCGTCATCATGGAGGGCTTCTACATCATCCTAGCCCCTCCGATGAAGTGTGAGTAGTTTACCTCAGACCTTCGGGTCCATAGTTAGTAGCTAGATGGCTTCTTCCCTCTCTTTGAATCTCAATACAAAGTTCTCCCCCTCTCTTGTGGAGATCTATTCGATGTAATCTTGTTTTTGCGGTGTGGTTGTTGAGACCGATGAATTGTGGGTTTATGATCAAGTCTATCTATGAATAATATTTGAATCTTCTCTGAATTCTTTTATGTATGATTGGTTATCTTTGCAAGTCTCTTCGAATTATCCGTTTGGTTTGGCCAACTAGATTGGTAGTTCTTGCCACGGGAGAAGTGCTTAGCTTTGGGTTCGATCTTGCGGTGTCCTTTCACAGTGACAGAAGGGGCAGCAAGGCACGTATTTGTAACGTTGCCATCGAGGATAACAAGATGGGGTTTATTTCATATTTCATGAATTTATCTCTCTACATCATGTCATCTTGCTTATGGCGTTACTCTATTTTTAACTTAATACTCTACATGCATGCTGGATAGCGGTCGATGAGTGGAGTAATAGTAGTAGATGCAGAATCGTTTCGGTCTACTTGTCATGGACGTGGTGCCTATATACATGATCATGCCTAGATATTCTCATAACTATGCTCAATTTTGTCAATTGCTCAACGGTAATTTGTTCACCCACCGTAGAATACTTATGCTCTTGAGAGAAGCCACTAGTGAAACCTATGGCCCCCGGGTCTATTCTCATCATATCAATCTCCATCACTTCAATCTTGCTTTGCTTTTTTACTTTGCACCTTTATATCAAAAATACCAAAAAATATTATATCTATTAGATCTCACTCTTGTAAGTGACCGTGAACAGCTTGACAACCCCTAACCGCGTTGGTTTCGAGCAGCTATCATTTTGTGCAGGTACGAGGGACTTGAGCGTGGCCTCCTACTGGATTGATACCTTGGTTCTCAAAAACTGAGGGAAATACTTACGCTACTCTGCTGCATCATCCCTTCCTCTTCAGGGAAAACCAACGCAAGCTCAAGACGTAGCAGGATGACATGTGAAAGTTTTATGCAGTATTTACGAAAATGTTGACAAGAGCATTATATGAAGCATTTGTCATTGTGGCGGAAACGAAAGGGGTGCCACGGCAACTAATCCAAAAATGATGCCACGGCAACATATCGGTGATCCGGTTGCTCACAGGGATACCGGTGCAAAAGGAAGTGGGTGCAAGTGTGTCATTCAAGAAGATGGGGTGCTCTCGGATTCCGGGTTCCCACATGACGGTGGCAAGGCAAAAGAGGGGCTTCGTGGAACGAACAACTCGGACACGGAGCAACACACGGTCCAATTCATACATCGCAATCATTCATCCACGGGCGTCGTCTCGGTGGTATACCTTCGAAGCATGCATTTCGGGCGGAACGAGTTTGTAGAGGGAAGTAGGCGTTTCTCGCGACGGTAGTTGAACTTGTCGTTCGCGTTACACGAGTCTTCGGCGACGGTCCTCGTACATGGTCCGGAGTGGTACTTGCATCTTCGGACTTGTCGGTCTCGATTCTTGCGACGGTAGCGGTATAGGTTTCATTTTTGGAGAGGTACTTAACTAATCCAACGTCCTCGGGGTGACGGTAGTTGTACACGGTCCACGAGACGTCGATCGTTCGGGGTCCGACTTGCGGGTCTTGCCGACATGAGGGGTACTTGGCGTTTTTGTGTAGACGAACTTGCCGCATCCGAAGGGTCATCGAGTACTGGTTTTTGGTGAGGTCCGGGTCTTCGGTGTCGTGGTACTTGGCGTCCATGTAGTCGATCTTGCCGGTCTTGATGGTCCAAAACGAAGCAACACAAGGATCTCGGTGGGCAGCAGCAAGGAGACGATGGCAGAGCATCGGTTCTCGGTGGCCGGCGTCACCGGATCTCGCAGAAGGGAGGTTGATGCCACAGGAGCTCGCGGGATCGAAGGTCATCGGCGCTGGAGTTGCTGCTGCTGTTCGAGGTGAAGCAGGGCACAGACACGGACGAGGGCTTGAGGCGGCTGGCTCCGAGATGCAGGGCATGGAGGGAGGGGTTGATCCGGCCGCTGGACAGCGTCTCCTGTGAGAACTGAGTCGAGGCAGGGGCATACCCAGGCGGCGGGGATGGACGGCGCCGGCGAGGTCCGGTGACCGGGCAACGGGGGCGCTCTGGCGATGAAGCAGCTCAAGGAGATGGGCGCTGCAAGGGAGGCGGTGCAGAGGGACGGAGGAGAGGCTCCACCTCGGGGAGGAGGTCGAGGCCGACGGGAACAGGCGCACAGGCTGATCCGGGCGGAGGCACGAGGATACAGGGCGGCGGCCTCCGGGCAATCGAGCAGAACATCACGGGAACGAGAGGGAGATGGAGATGGGATCGAGCCAAAGCTCTCCCTGGCGGCGCTGATGGGAGGAGGAGGGGATCGAACGGGCTAGGTTTAGAAGGGTAAGGTGGGCCTTGGAGGAATGATGGGCCGGCCGGACTGAGGCTGCAGGACTGAAGGTGGCCTAGGGCGCGGCCCGGGTAAGCTGCTACTGCTGTTGTTTTCTTTTTCATTCTCCTCAGGCAGAAAACAAAGTGGAAAAGCATAGGGTAGAGAAAGAGGAGTTTGAGAATACAAAAAATATCCTCAAGTTCCTGGAGTTTTGGAGGATTTGAATAAATTGCTCTGGGCATTTTAGAGGTAGAAAAATATGTCAAGTTTGAATTAAATTCAAACTTCAAAAGAGGTGACCTAACCAAATCAACTTCAAAAGAGGTGAAAAAATGGCAGAGGAATAGGACATGGTGATTGAATGTTGAGGCAAAGATGAACATTAAAAGAGAAGGTAAAGTGGCACTTGTCAAAATAAGGAAGTAGAGGGAAGGAGAAGGTGATGATGCAAGATTCATGCATGGAACATGCAACAACAAAAAAACAAATCACACAACGAATCTCGGAAACCCTGGAAGGCATCTGAAGCTCTGGTCTTGGGGCATCACAGTCTTCCCTTATCTTTGAAGGGAAAGGCATTGACATGGTTTAGGCTATGTGATGATATGGGATCATGGAACTACAGCCGATTGAAATTAGAATTTCATCAGAAGTTTTATCCTATGCATCTGCTTCATCGTGATCATAATTATATATATAATTTTTGGCCTCGCGAAGGAGAAAGCATCACTCAAGCTTGGGGTAGGCTTACGTCAATGTTATATTCATGCCCCAATCATGAGCTCTCAAGAGAAATTATTATTCAAAAAATTTATGCTCGTCTTTCTCTCAATAATCACTCCATGCTCGATACTTCTTGTACTGGATATTTTATGATGAAGACTATTGAATTCAAATGGGATTTATTGTAAAGAATTAAACACAAGTCTAAAGATTGGGATCTCGATGAAGGTAAGGAGTTAGGTATAACACCTAAGTTTGATTGTGTTAAATCATTTATGGACGCCTGTTTTTTGTGAATTTAGCACTAAATATGGATTTGACTATGAGATAGTAGCTTCTTTCTATTAATCCCTTGCTACTCATGTTGATGTCCCTAAGGAGAAGTGGCTTAAATATAATCCTCTCATTGAAGTAAAAGTAGTTGCACCTATTAAAGTTGAATAAAAGACTATCACTTATAATGTTGATCCTACTGCTTATATTGAGAAACCACCTTTCCCTGTTAGAATAAAGGATCATGCTAAAGCTTCAACTGTGGTTCGTAAGAGTAATACCAGAACACGTACACCCTCTGAGAAAATTAAAGTTGAACCTAGTATTGCTATGGTTAAAGATCTCTTGGCCAATAATATTGATGGGCATGTTATTCACTTCTGTGATGAAGCTGCTAGAATTGCTAGACCTGGCACTAAAAATAAACATAGACCTGTTGTAGGCATGCCTGTTATTTATGTTAAAATAGGAGATCATTGCTATCATGGCTTATGTGATATGGGTGCTAGTGCAAGTGCAATACCTCATTCCTTATACAAATAAATTATGCATGATATTGCACCTGCTGAGATAGAGGAAATTGATGTTACAATTAAGCTTGCCAATAGAGACACTATTTCACCAGTTGGGATTGTTAGAGATGTTGAAGTCTTGTGTGGGAAAGTTAAATATCCTATTGATTTTCTTGTTCTTGGTTCCCCACAAGATAACTTTTGTCCCTGTCGGGGGTTTGGTGCGACATATGCCAAAGGATGGCTTATCATGGTGGGGGCGAGTAGAACGTCGCAGGTGCCTGGAAACGGGATGAGGCGAAGACATGCACGCCGGCGAATCTTACCCAGCTTCAGGGCTCTCCGAGGAGATAATACCCCTACTGCTGCTCTGCGGGGTCTCCGCATGATCACTATGGCCAAGTGTTTACACGGTTGCTCCTTGAGCTGTTTCTTGGAGGTAGGAGAGGGCAAGGCTAGCTCTCTCCCTTCTATATGATCTGGTCTAGAGCTAATGGGTTCCAACCCTTTGCATGGGTGCCCTGGGGGGTTTATATAGGCCTACCCCCCAGGCGTACAATGGTAATCCAGCTGGACGCGGGCCCAGCCGTCAGTGCCTCTGGCCTCCGTCTTCTCTGCCGACCGCTGGGGCCCGCCGACTGGCCTGGTACGGAGCCGACAGGCCGTGTCCGCCGCGGGCGGGTCTTGCCGGCTGCTGATTACTGTAGCCGTGCTTCTGATGACACGGGCTTGATCATGAGGTCGTGGCAACAGCCCCGCCGCCTGGCGGGCGATCACTGTTGCCACTCCCCATCACATCTTGATTAATGACGTGTGGGCCCCGGGGGAGGGCTCGGCCGACTCCCCCGGGCCGACTCCCGACGGGTCCGACTGGTGGTTCTCCTGCCGTCTCCTGAGGTCTCACTGATTGGTGGGGCCTGCTGCCTCTAGGCCGTACAGACAAGCCGTCGTGGGTGCAGGATTCGGTCCTGTAGTGCTGATGTCAGGGCCGGCATGGCAACAGTGCCACGCCGCATGGAGATCTTCTAGGGTACGGCGTGCTGTGGCCATGCCTGCCCTTGGTGAGGGGCGGGGGTGGGCTTCGCCGTAGCCCCGCCCCTGCCTCGTCCCCTTTGATGAGGTCATGGGGTTTGTTGGAGTCGCAGGCCGACTCCCCAAAGCCGGCTTCTCTGGAAGTCGTCCCTGGGACTCGGCCGTGAGCGGGCAGTCAGCCGTCTTGCCGTCGACTCCTCAGGAGGCGGCTCTCCGTCCTGGGGTCTTGAGGGGCGCAGCCTGCCCTGATGTCCTGAAAGGTTCTGGGGCTTGGGTTGGCCTACCCGTGGCCCATTACTCCGACAGTAGTCCCCGAAGCTGGTGAGGCGCCGCGGATTATCGGCCGAGAAGCCTCAACAGTTTCTCTTTCCGGGTGCTCAACACATGGTCTTTGATTGAGTTCTGCCGGGCCGACTAGAAGGAGTCGGACTTGCTCAACTCGGACTCACTCAATTCCGACTCGCTCAGTATTTCGAACGTCGCGGCGGGATTTAAGTGGCGTGCTAGCTAAGCCTCCAGGCCGCCGCCCGTTCTAGGCTTGTCACGCGATGGCAAGTGGCTAGGCCGTCCTGCCAGCCTACGCGCGCGATGGGACAGGCCCATAGGCGGGGCCCACCACTATCGCGCCTCGGTGCCCGAGCGGATCCGCTGCGGCCCCAGTGGACGGTTGGGATTCCCGTGGAGTTTCTGCGCACAGTAATTTTATCGTGGGTTGTGGGGGTCGTGGGGTCATGGGCGCAGTAAATCCCCACGTCCGCCCCCTCGGCTTCGCAGCCCACGAGGCTATAAGTAGGGGGAAGAGGGGGGCACGCGCGCCCCTCCTTCCCACTACTCCTCGTTCTCTTCCTTCTTGTTGCTCCTCGCTCTCCTCCTTATTCACTCCGCCGCGTGCCCAAGCTCCGGCGAACGCTGCGGCGGCAGCTCGCGATGAGTTCTTCCTCCGCCGCCGCGCCTCCCCCAGTGTGCTCCGGCACCTGGGACGGCTCTGAACTTCATGAAGACCACATCGAGTTCCTCCGCCGGACTCGTCGGCTCCCCGGCGAGGATCGCGTGCAGGTGCGTCTTGCGCCGAAGGGGGAGATTTCCCCCGCACCGCAGGAGGGCGAACGGGTTATCTTCCGCTTGCACTGCCTGCGCGGGTTGGGGCTGCCGGCGGGCAGTTTCTTCCGGTCCTTCCTGGAGTTCTACAGCCTCCAGCCGCAGCACCTCACCCCAACGCAGTGGTGCTGCTGTCCGCCTTCGTGGCCATGTGCGAAGGCTTCCTCGGAGTCCTCCCCACCCTCGAGCTCTGGGGGGAGTTCTTCTTCTCCAAGCTCGGCACCCAGGCTGCGGGCGTGCTGGCTCAGTGCGGCGCTTTCATCGTCGTGCGAAGGTCGGGGGCTGACAATCCCTTCCCCTCCATCTCACTGATCAAGTCGGTGAAGATGTGGCAGAGATCCTACTTCTACATCAAGAACGCCTCCGCGAGGGGGGACTGGGTCAACCTGCCGGCTTCCGAAGCCGGCCCGCCGGCTGGGCGACTGCCCAACTGGTCATACCGGGCCAAGTCGCTGACGCCTGCGGGAGCCGGCGCCATCACGCGACTCCGAGTGCTGACACAGTCGGAGGGTCTGACTGGTCCGGACCTGCTGGCTGCCTTCGTTTCGCGCCGAGTTCTCCCACTCCAAGGCCGCCCCCATATGATATGCCAGATGAGCGGGCACCGCGACCCGAGTCGGATGTGCACCAAGGACATGCCTCACGAAGAGGTGGCCTTCATGGTGAACTACCTCTCGGACAGCAGGCTCCTAGAGGATTGGCGGTTCGGCAAGGAGCCGTACTCCCGCCCCAACCCCCCGCCCGTGGTGAGTCGCCTTTCCTTTCTTTCTTTGGATTGTCTTCTTTCTTGCCGAGTTTTGTTTTGACCAGTCGGCTTTGGTTAGAATCCCCTCCTCCACCCACCACCCGGCACCTCGGGGCCGGCCTGCGAGTTCCTCGCTGACCGGGCGGAGAGCGACGTCGATGACCCCGATCTGGGGGCAGCGGCTTTTGAGGACGACGCCGAGGGAGGAGGAGGAGGAACAGCAGGCGACTTCAGGCCTTTGGCCACTTTCGCCGACTGGCCTAACGACGACGCCGAGGGAGAAGTCGCCCCTCACCATCGGCCAGGAGCCAGCTAGCCTGGCGCGGGCTCTTCTGCCGCGCCGGGCGCTCCAGGCGGCGGGAAGAAGCGTAGGGCCGTGCCGACCTTGTTCGGCAGTCGGCCGAAGAAGCCCAAGGGTTCGGCTGCGGCAACCCGGCGGGACGAGGCGGCTGCGAAGGCCATCCGCTTCCGTAAGGAAGTGAAGAAGCCGTCATTGGTCTCCGCATAAGTATTCTATCTTCGAAGTTTTATTCTTTCTTTGTGACTTTGTCTGAGTCTCTGCTTGCCCCTCTTGCTTCAGGGCTCCCCTCTCTCTTGAGAGGGTCGCCGCCGCCTCCGTCATGGGGTCAGCGGAGACGTCCGCCACCACTCGGCGGATTGACCCCGCTGCTGACCTCCGGAAGGCGACGGAGTGGCATGCGCAGGAGAAGCGCAACGAAGAAGAGGCCCTCCGCCTGGAGAAGGCAGAGGCCGACAGGGCGGAGGCCTCCGCCAAAAAAAACTGGCGAAGGCCGAACCCGCCGCCGTGACGAAGCGGAAGGCTGAGGAAGCCACGCGCCGCCAGTCGGCGGTGTTCGTCACCCCGTTGAACTCTGCACCGCCTCTTCCAGAGTTTACGGGGCAGACTAGGGAAACCGGTGGGAAGAACCCCGTCGTGGAGAGGGAAGGCGGCGACCCCTCTACGCCGGACCTGAACGTTCCGCCGCCGTCTGAAGGTGCGCGAGGCAAGCAACCGGCGGACCCTCCGGTGCCGCCTACCGAAGACGAGGTCGTGGCGAGGCTGCTCCTCCAAGTCGGCTCGCCAACGCCCCGCCGTCTGGAGAAAGCCACTTCGGCGCCCCGCCCCCTGGAAGCCGGCACCGCCAGCTCGGCGATCCCAGACGCCGAAGCGACGAGCACCGCGCCCATTGGGTGGGTGCGAGGAAGCGGCACAGGGCCACTGAACCAGGCGCTCCTGGACGTCCAGGCGAAGCTTCGCACTGAGGGCGACGCTCTCCAGAGTTGCACCAAGGCATTCCTGACGTCGCGGGCAACCGTCCGGGTATGTTTTTTCCCTTTGGTCTTTGTTTTTCTTGTTCCTCTCTGTGGGGGCGCGCCAGCGCACCCACTAGGTGTACTCCCCGAGTTTCGGGCTGGCTGTTGAGCAGGCAGCCCGGAACTCCAATTGATGAACTTTGGGTATTAACTTTTTGTCTGAAACGTTCATCGTAGGATTACCACAACCTCCGCGTCACTGCCTTCAACCGTAACGTTGAAGAGCTGGGCAAGCGGACCGCCGATCTGTTAGAGAGCCGGAGTAAGTCCTTTCCCTTCTTCGCGGGGGCGCGCTGGCGCACCCGCGGGCTGTAGTCCCCGAGATTCGGGCCGACTGCCGAGCAGTCAGGTCGGATCTCCCCGGCGACCTTCTTTACTGATTACTTGACGCCTTCTTTCTTTCTTCTTCTCAGGGGCCAACGCTGCACTTCAACAGCAGCTGAGCGACGCCAACTCCGCTTTGCGCGCCAAAGAGGAGGAGTGCAGCAAGCTCGCTACGGAGCACGATCTGCTGGCCAATCAATTGGCAAAGCAGAAGGAGTTGCTTGTGAAGACGCAGAGGGAGGCGGAGGAGACGGAAACCGCCCTCCTGGCCGAGTTCGCGAGCGAGCGCTCCTCCTGGTCTGACAAGGAGGCGCTGCTGTCCTCCGGCTTCCACGAGATTGAAGACATCGTTGATGGTGAGTTTCTTTATTTTCTTTCTTCGAGCTGCCGACTTAAGTCGTGCCGACTCCTGGTTTTTGACTTGCTTCTTCAGTTCTTCCTGTCTTTGCAGACTTCTTCTCTGGGCAGTCGCAGGCCACCATCCAAGTCATCGAGGCTGACCGTGAAGGTCGGAGGGCGGAGGGTGCAGAGATTGCCGCCTACGCCCCCCGAACTCTTGACGAGCACATCCTGAGCATCGAGGCTCGCCTTCGGCCGGCTCACCGGATGTTGCACCGGCTTCAGCTTGTCGGTGCCCAGGCCATTGCCGCCCTGTGGCTGGATATGCAGGCTCCGCGCACCCCCAGCCTGACGGCCGACTGGCTGGAGGTTGCGGCTTGTCATCTTGAGGCCTGGAAGGGCTCTTCGGCCCGAGCTGGAGCGTGCCGGGCCTTGGAGTTCGTCAAGGCATGGTATCCGGGGCTGGACCTAGAACGGCTGGCCACGCTTCGGTCGGAGGCCCAGCCGGAGCTGGCAGCCGCGGAAGACGCCCTCGTCAAGCATGCCGCGGCGATCGCCGAGTACACCGACGCCAGCATCTTCGTCCCCGAGCGGTCTGAAGACGGCGAGGAGGTACCGCCGGAGTGGTTTGGGATGAACACAGACTACGATGAGGACTCGGCGGAGGTGATTGGCTCCAGCGTCGAGGAAGAGGGCGAGGCGGAGGACGGAGGCGAGGCGGAGGCACCAGAAGACGGAGCAGACGGCCAGCCTCAGCTCGACTGTGCCTCCAGCAACGAGCCGCGTGCGACCGACCCGACTGCCACCAGAGGCGATCAAGCCGAGACTAGCCAGCCGGCCGCCCCGACGCCTAGCGCTGGCGCCTCCTCCGACCCTCCAAATCTGTCTGCTGCTTCCTAAGTTGCCGCTGTATCTTTGTTTTGTCTGCTTCAGTAGTCTTTGAAGAACTTGTTAGTTTGCACAATTCCACCCGTGGGGTGTATTTTGAACCTCTGCTCGAAAATTCGGCCAAGGGCCTATGTTATGTAAATATATTTATCTGAGTTCTATCTTTTCTTGCTCATTGCTCTTTTTGCTTTTTTCCGTTGCCGCTTTCTCTTAGTTGCCTGCCTTGCCAATCGGACATCCGCTCTGCGGACTGTTGCTGGACCAAGTACTTGGCTACTTTGGGAAAGCAAGCACTTAGCCGTTTTTAAGAGTTTTTGAGCAAGTTGGATAGAAGACGGCAATCCGACTATCCGAGAGTCGGTTTGCGAGAAAGGCTGGTAGCCGTCTTGAGCTATGTTTTATGCTTTGAGTCCTTAACCATTTTTCATGCGAACACCCATTCTACCTTACCTCTGCCCACCGTACAGTCGCTCTGCGAGCTGCGGCTTCTGACAGAAGACGGTTTAGGTGTTACACACTACTTGTCCGACTGCAGGAAGCATTTCATAGTGCAAGGCGGCAAGTCCCCGGGCCGACTTGTCGAGCCCGGTGCCAAGCCGCATGACAAAGAGTAACATACATGTAGGCATAATTTTTATCATACAGACAAAAGAGGGCAGTCCCCGAGCTCGTCTCGAGGGGCCCGAAGTCTTGGTACTTTAATACAAAAGGTAGCGTGGTACATACTGCATCAACTGTAAAATCTTCATCGGAGATTTGCATTCCATGGCCGCTCTGTCTCCTTGCTGGAGTCGTCCCTCTTGCGTGCTCGGGGCTTCTGAGCGTCGATCAGGTAGTAGGAATCGTTGCCCAGTACTTTGCTGATGATGAAAGGGCCTTCCCAAGGCGCCGATAGCTTGTGCTGGCCGGCTGTTCGCTGGATCAGCCGGAGCACAAGGTCGCCTTCTTGGAAAGATCTTGGCCTGACCTTCCTGTTGTGGTATCGGTGCAGGCTCTGCTGGTAGATGCTAGACCGGCTGAGTGCCAACAGCCGACCCTCTTCCAGCAGATCGACGCCGTCTTGTCGTGCTTCTCCTGCTTCCTCCTCGGTGTACATGGTGACTCATGGGGAGTCGAACTCTATGTCCGTTGGGATGACGGCTTCAGCACCGTAGACAAGGAAGAAGGGCGTGAAGCCAGTTGACTTGTTTGGAGTCGTGCGCACACTCCAGAGGACGGCTGGCAGCTCGTCGAGCCAGCAGCCAGCCGAGCGCTCCCGAGGCTCGATCAGCCGAGGCTTGATGCCGGACAGGATGATGCCGTTTGCTCGCTCCACTTGGCCGTTTGACTGCGGATGGGCGACGGACGCTAGGTCCAGTCGGATGCCCTGTGTTGCGCAGAAACCGGCCAAGGCGCCTTTGGCAAAATTTGTGCCATTGTCGGTGATGATGTTGTGTGGTATGCCGTACCGAATTGTGATATCGGAGATGAAAGTTACGGTAGTCAGACCGTTCAGCTTCTTGATTGTCTTTGCTTCTATCCACTTGGTGAACTTGTCCACTGCGACAAGTAAGTGAGTTAAACCACCTCGTGCTGTTTTGAATGGTCCCACCATGTCTAGACCCCAAACTGCGAAAGGCCAGGCAATGGGGATGGTCTTGAGTGCAGAAGCTCGCTGGTGCGGCTTGGAGCTGAACTTCTGGCACCCTTTGCATTTTTGGACCAACTCCTTGGCCTCTTCCAAGGCAGTTGGCCAGAATAAACCGTGTCGAAAGGCTTTGGCGACGAGTGCTCTTGAAGACGCATGGTGGCCGCACTCGCCTTGATGGATGTCCTTGAGAATCGCTTGGCCTTGCTCTGGCTCTACGCAGCGCTGGTAGACGCCTGTGACGCTGAGCCTGACCAGCTCTCTGTTGACTATGGTGTAGGCTGCCGCCCGATGTTGTATTTGCCGAGCTGAAGTTTCATCGGTCAGCAGCTCTTTGTTCACCAGGAATTTGAGGATGGGCTGGGCCCATGAGGGTGTTGCTATTTCTTCGACTGCTAGAACTGCGACATGGACGAGGGCGGTTGGGCTGGGAGGCGGCGGGTTGGAGTCAACAGCCGCTTGCTGGGTTGATGAAGTCCCTAGGCCGACTAGCGCGGTCCTTGGGCCAAGTTCTGGAGTCTTCGAGTCCGCCACCGCAGTCCCCCGGCCGGGTTTGACTGTGGCAGCTTTGGGGTCTTCCGCCAAAAACCTTGTACCGACTGCCGGAGCTCTGGAGTCGGATCCGATGTCTTCTGGAGGAGCCGTTACAAAAATGGAGTCTGATTCTGGTGAAGGCTTGACAGACGGCTTGAGGAGGCGTTGAAGGGCGACGCCAGATGGTATTGCTTGGCAGGTAGAGCCGATTTGTGCCAAGGCATCTTCTTGGTCGTTGTCGTTTCTTGGCACATGGAGGAACTCGCACCCTTCGAAATACCTGCTGAGTTGCTGCACGAGGAAACGGTAACTCGCCATGTTTGCATCTTTCGCGTCCCAGTCGCCAGATGATTGCTGGACCACTAAGTCCGAGTTGCCATAACACAAGATCCGGCGGATGCCAAGTTCTTTGGCAAGCCGGAGCCCGTGAATGAGCGCCTCGTACTCGGCGACGTTATTGGAGGCGGCAAAGTGGATTTGTAGCGCGTATTTGAGCTTATCGCCTTTGGGGGAGGTGAGGACGACGCCGGCTCCCAAGCTGGTGCGCATCTTGGAGCCGTCGAAATGCATCCACCAATGGGTGGAGTCAGGCGCTGGAGGTAGGTACTTGGTCTTGGCCCAGTCGACGAGGAAGTCGGCCAGTGCTTGTAACTTGATAGCGGTGCGGGGATGGTAGTGGATGGTGTAAGGAGCCAGCTCTATGGCCCACTTGGCCACTTGACCAGAAGCATCTCGGCTACCGATGATCTCGGCAAGTGGGGCCGTGCAGACCACTGTGATTGGATGCTCTTGAAAGTAAGGCTTCAATTTCTTGGCAGCAAAGTGTACGCCATATCACATCTTCTGGTAGTGGGGGTAGTTCTGCTTGGAGGTCGACAGTACCTCACTCAGGTAATATACCGGTCTCTGGACAGGTAGCGCCTTGCCTTCCTCCTTGAGTTCCACTACAATGACCGTGCTGACTACTCGGCTGGTGGCGGCGATGTATAGGAGCATAGGTTCCTTGGGAGTCGGAGCCGCCAGGATGGGTGGAGTAGTCAGCATCTTCTTCAACTGGTGAAAAGCTTCGTCCTCCTTATGGTTCCACTCAAAAAAAGTGGTCTTCTTCATGAGTTGGTATAAGGGGAGAGCTTTCTCGCCCAGCCGACTGATGAATCGGCTGATGGACACTAAGCAGCCCGTGAACTTCTGCACATCCAGCAGTCGGCCGGGTACCTCCATTCTCTCAATGGCCTTGATTTTTACTGGTTTGCATTCTATGCCACGTTCAGAGACCAGGAAACCTAGGAGTTGGCCGGCTGGTACTCCGAAGACACACTTCTCGGGGTTGAGCTTGATCTGGAACCGGCGCAGGTTCTCAAAAGTCTCCTTGAGGTCTTCCAGTAGTGTTCCACACTTTTCCGTCTTCACCACCACGTCATCCATGTAAACATGGGCGTTCCTGCCGAGCTGCTTGAGGAGGCACTTCTGCATGCAACGCTGAAAGGTGGCACCAGCATTCTTTAAGCCGAACGTCATGGTGAGGTAGCAGAAGGCTCCAAACAGCGTGATGAAGGCGGTCTTCAGTCTGTCAGCCGAGATCAGCTTGATCTGGTGATATCCTGAGTATGCGTCCAAAAAACTCAACAGCTTGCATCCGGCTGTGGAGTCTATCACCTGATCGATTCTTGGTAGAGCAAATGGGTCCTTGGGGCAGGCCTTGTTGAGGCTCGTGTAGTCGATACACATTCGCCACTGCTTGTTCTTCTCCAGTACCAGGACCGGATTTGCTAGCCATTCTAGAAAGAACACTTCCATAATGAAGCTGGCTGCTAGGAGTCGGGCTATCTCTTCTCCGACAACTCTTCTCTTCTCTTCTAACAGGCGGCGCAGGGGCTTCCTGACTGGCTTTGCATCAGATCGGACATGTAACTTGTGCTCGGCGAATTCCGTCGGTACACCTGGCATGTCTTTGGGGGACCATGCGAAGATGTCCCGATTCTCACGAAGGAAATCGATGAGC
Source organism: Triticum urartu (assembly GCF_056163025.1). NCBI lineage: Eukaryota > Viridiplantae > Streptophyta > Magnoliopsida > Poales > Poaceae > Triticum > Triticum urartu. The sequence continues at coordinate 474,024,659 of NC_141873.1, read as the reverse complement.
TCGCCTTCCTATTTGCTGTCGAGGTTTGCCCCTACGACAGCGTACCTCTCTGGGTGCTCCGGATCCAAAGGTATCTTCTTTGTCTCTTTGGCCGGCTTGAACGAACCCTCAGCCTCCGACTCTTTTGGGTTGGGCGATACCTCAGGCTGCTTGCCGGCCATCGCCACAACTCGCTCGAGGAGCCGCTTCTCGGCCGCGATTACCAGGGACTCGGCCAACCGACTGCTCTCAGCCGCGCAGGCAGACGACTTCCGGTAGTCGCCAGCCATAGTCAGAATTCCCCTGGAACTGGGCATCTTCATCTTGAGGTAGGCGTAGTGGGGGACCGCCATGAACTTGGCCAAGGCAGGTTGGCCAAGAAGCGCATGGTATGGGCTCTCAAGGTCCACCACCTCAAACCAAACAGGCTCTCTACAGAAGTGATCTTTGTCCCCAAAGAGGACGTCCATCAGGATCTTGCCGATTGGCGAGGAGGAAAGCCCAGGAACAATGCCGTGGAACACAGTTCGGCTATTCTGAAGCTGTCTTTGCTTGATTCCTAACTTCTCCATGGTGTCCTTGTACAGGATATTGATGCTGCTGCCTCCGTCTATCAGAACTCACGAGAAATGCGTGGCTCATCTGTCCGTAGAAAAGGTGGCGTCCAGGACCAAGGCATAGGAGCCCGGACTCGACATCACTTCTGGGTGGTCAGCCCTGCTCCAGCTGATGGGCTTCTCAGACCAGTGCATGAACCCTGGCGTCTCCGATGCTACTGCATTCACTTCTTGTCGCTGCAGCCGCCTGCTGCGTCGATCATCAGCCACACTGGTAAACACCACGTAGGCTCCGTGCTCTTCAGGGTATTCGTCTTGTACTGCACCGACTGGCCTGACAGCCGGCTGCTGGGGCGGTGGCGGAGGCGGCTGCCCAGCAGGCGGGGGAGGCAGGAGGTCGTCTCCCTTGGCGATCCTGGTGAGCCAGTGGCACTTCCAGGTGGTGTGATTCGACGGCTTTGCGCCGCTGTGGAACTTGCAAGGTCCATCCAAGGTCTGCTCATAGGAGAAGGCCGGCAACCAGTTTAGCTTGCCACCTTTCTGTCGCTTGGGCGGGGGCTGCTCATCTGGCTGCTGGGCTTCAACGGTCATCACTTGCCGGCTGCTGGAAGCCGGCTGCGGGGCCTTGCGCTTGTGGTCGTCCTGCTGTTGTCGCCGGCTGGCGTCTGCCGTCGGAGTTCTTGGAGCTTGAGGGGCCACTTTGCCAGTTGTGCTGATTTGAATCTCCGCCTTCATGGAGGAGTCGACCGTGGCGTACTTGTCCGCTATGATCAGCAGCTCGTCGAGGGTTTCTGGCTCGTCGCAAAGGAGCTTATGCTTGAGGAGGGTGCCTTCTCTACACCCGGCTGTGAAGTACTCGATGGCCTGCACCTCGTGCACGCCCTCGCAGGAGTTCCGGAGCTTGGCCCAACGCGTGAGGTAATCGCGAGTCGACTCATCGGGGCCTTGCACGCACAAGGAGAGCTGACGAGGCTTGGGAGGACGCTTGTACGTGCTGGTGAAGTTGCGGATGAACGCATCAGTGAAGTCGACCCAGCTGTTGATGCTACGGGGCTTTAGGTTGTTCAGCCATGTCCGGGCCGTGCCATGGAGCATGAGCAGAACGTACTTTACGGCGACACGCTTGTTGCCGTTTGCTATGCTGACAGCCGTGGAGTAGTTGACTAGCCAGTCTTACGGCTTCACGGAGCCGGTATACTTGGGCGTGTCTCTTGGGAGCGTGAACCCTCTGGGAAAGGGCTCGTCCCGAATGCGGGGCCCGAAACAAGGTGGACCCAGCTCATCTTCTTCTTCCAGCGCCAAGGATCGGTGAAGTCAGTCGATCCGGTGGCGGGCGTCATTCTCTCCAACTCCCTCTCGGCGGCCAAGGCGATCACCGAGAGTCGGATGGTCAACAGGCGGCGGGGAGACTCGCCTCTCCTTGTGGGGGGGGGGGTGAGCTTACAGTCGTCCCGTCATTCCACTGCTCTTGGGCGGCCATCTCGGTCGCGCTCTATGGTAATGCGAGTTCGACTGTGGCTGACAGCCGGCTCCTTGTCTCTTCTTCCTCGGGTGCCGCCAGTCGGTGTCCGAGACGTCGCGCCTTGATCTCGGTGAAGGTCGTCGTTGGGCCGTTGAGGCGCCTCCGTGCGGCAGCCGGCCTCGTTCAGCGCGGCGGCCGCGTCGAGGAGCCACTGGATTCGCTCCATCATGAGGCGGCGTTCTTCGCCCTCGAAATTGTCCAGCTCGTCCGCCGCTGCCTGGGCAGCTCGGATGTTCTCCGCTGGTGTAGCGTACACAGGGCGGCTTGCCCCAAACAGGTTGGCGATGGCTACGCCACGCTGCCGGACCGCGCCAAGGCGGCTGGGCCCCGCCGGGGCCGGCGAGCCGCCGACGGCGCGATCCATCTCCCGCTGGTAGGCTTCGTACAAGCGCTTCATGCTGGCCAGCTTCTTCGCGCCTTCAATGAGCTGAAGGCGGCGCGCCTCCAACGTCTCTGCGTCAGCGTCTTCCAGGATGGGCGCAGTTAGGTCTTGCAGCGCCGCGCCGAGTGAGTCGGTCGCTCCTCCGCCGGGGAGCTCGTCATGACTGATGACTAGCACCTCGGTGACGGTGCTTCCGTTGCTCTCTGCGCGGGGGAGAGGTTCGTCATAGACCACCACGTTGGTGGGGAACGCGTCGAGTGACGCGGTGTCGGAGTCGACCAGCATCGGGTCGGTGGAGCCTACGGACTCCAAGTCTACGGCAGGCTCGCCAGAAACATGGGGTTGATCGAGGAGGCCCGCGAGGAGGTTCTCGGGGCCGCCCGTGCCTGCGTTAGATGCAGGTTCGTCGGAGAGGCGGACCTCGCCGACAAGTTCGGCCAAGGAGCTGACCGCGCAGGCGATCTCAACGCCGCTTAGCGCGTCGGTGCAAACTCCGTCTGGCGTGCCTGGCTGGCTGCGCTCGCTAGGGAGGAAAGGGTTCCCGTACAGAACAGATCTCCGGATGGCGGTGCACCAGGCCCCACGGTGGGCGCCAAATGTCGGGGGTTTGGTGCGACATATGCCAAAGGATGGCTTATCATGGTGGGGGCGAGTAGAACGTCGCCGGTTCCTGGAAACGGGATGAGGCGAAGACATGCACGCCGGCGAATCTTACCCAGCTTCAGGGCTCTCTGAGGAGATAATACCCCTACTGCTGCTCTGCGGGGTCTCCGCATGATCACTATGGACAAGTGTTTACACGGTTGCTCCTTCAGCTGTTTCTTGGAGGTAGGAGAGGGCAAGGCTAGCTCTCTCCCTTCTATATGATCTGGTCTAGAGCTAATGGGTTCCAACCCTTTGCATGGGTGCCCTGGGGGGTTTATATAGGCCTACCCCCAGGGGTACAATGGTAATCCGGCTGGACGCGGGCCCAGATGTCAGTGCCTTTGGCCTCCGTCTTCTCTGCCGACTGCTGGGGCCCGCCGACTGGCCTGGTACGGAACCGACAGGTCGCGTCCGCCGCGGGCGGGTCTTGCCGGCTGCTGATTATTGTAGCCGTGCTTCTGATGACGCAGGCTTGATCATGAGGTCGTGGCAACAGCCCCGCCGCCTGGCGGGCGATCACTGTTGCCACTCCCCATCACATCTTGATTAATGGCGTGTGGACCCCGGGGGAGGGCTCGGCCGAATCCCGACGGGTCCGACTGGTGGTTCTCCTGCTGTCTCCTAAGGTCTCACTGATTGGTGGGGCCTACTGCCTCTAGGCCGTACAGACAAGCCGTCGTGGGTGCAGGATTCGGTCCTGCGGTCCTGATGTCAGGGCCGGCATGGCAACAGTGCCACGCTGCACGGAGATCTTCCGGGGTACGGCGTGCTGTGGCCATGCCTGCCCTTGGTGAGGGGCGGGGGTGCTCTTCACCGTAGCCACGCCCCTACCTCGTCCCCTTTGATGAGGTCATGGGGTTTGTTGGAGTCGCAGGCCGACTCCCCAAAGCCGGCTTCTCTGGAAGTCGTCCCTGGGACTCGGCCGTGAGCGGGCAGTCAGCCGTCTTGCCGTCGACTCCTCAGGAGGCGGCTCTCCGTCCTGGGGTCTTGAGGGGCGCAGCCTGTCCCGATGTCTTGAAAGGTTCTGGGGCTCGGGTTGGCCTACCCGTGGCCCATTACTCCGACAGTCCCATTATATTTGGTAGACCCTTCTTGAATACTGTTAATGCTAAGATAGACTGCAAAAGGGATGTAGTTACTATTGGTTTGGGGGATATGTCTCATGAGTTTAATTTTGCTAAATTTCGTAGACAACCCCATGATAAAGAATTGCCTAGTAAAGATGAAATTATTAGTCTGGCTTCTATTGTCGTGCCTCCTAATGATCCCTCAGAACAATATTTGCTCGACCATGGAAATGATATGTTTATGAATGAAAGAAGGGAAATAGATGAAGTATCCTTTAAACATGGACCTATTTTGAAACACAACTTGCCTATTGAAATTCTAGGGGATCCTCCTCCACCCAAGGGTGATCCCGTGTTTGAGCTTAAACCATTACCTGATACTCTTAAATATGCTTATCTTGATGAAAAGAAGATATATCATGTTATTATAAGTGCTAAACTTTCAGAGAATGAAGAAAAGTAATTATTGAAAACTTTGAAGAAGCACTGTGTTGCTATTGGATATACTCTTGATGATCTTAAGGGCATTAGTCCCACTCTATGCCAACACAAAATAAAATTGGAGAAAGATGCTAAACCGGTTGTTGATAACCAACGACGGTTAAATCCCAAGATGAAAGAAGTGGTAAGAAAAGAAATACTAAAGCTTCTGGAGGTAGGTATAATTTATCCCGTTGCTGATAGCCAGTGGGTATGTCCTGTCCATTGTATCCCTAAGAAGGGAGGTATTACTGTTGTTCCTAATGATAAAGATGAATTGATCCCACAAAGAATTTTTACAGGTTCTAGAATGGTAATTGATTTCCACAAACTAAATAAGGCTACTAAAAAGGATCATTACCCTTTACCTTTTATTGATCAAATGCTAGAAATATTATCCAAACATACACATTTTTGCTTTCTAGATGGCTATTCTAGTTTCTCTCAAATACCCGTGGCAAAAGAGGATCAAGAAAAGACCACCTTTACTTGCCCTTTCGGTACCTTTTCTTATAGACGTATGCCTTTTGGTTTATGTAATGCACCTTCTACCTTCCAAAGATGCATGACTACTATATTCTCTGACTTTTGTGAAAAGATTGTTGAGGTATTCATGGATGATTTTTCTGTATATGGAACTTCTTTTGATTATTGCTTAACCAACCTTGATCGATTTTTGCAGAGATGTGAAGAAACTAATCTTGTCTTCAATTGGGAGAAGTGCCACTTTATGGTTAATGAAGGTATTGTCTTGGGGCATAAAATTTCTAAAAGAGGTATTGAAGTTGATAAAGCTAAAGTTGATGCCATTGAAAAGATGCCATGTCCTAAGGACATCAAAGGTATAAGAACTTTCCTTGGTCATGCTAGTTTTTATAGGAGGTTCATTGAAGACTTCTCAAAAATTTCCAGGCCTCTGACTAATCTCTTACAAAAAGATGTTCCTTTTGTCTTCGATGATGATTGTGTAGAAGCATTTGAAATACTTAAGAAAGCCTTGATTTCTGCACCCACTGTTCAACCTCCTGATTGGAATTTACCATTTGAAATTATGTGTGATGCTAGTGATTATGCTGTTGGTGCTATTCTAGGACAAAGAGCTGATAAGAAATCAAATGTTATTCAATATGCTAGTAAAACTCTAGACAGTGCCAAGAGAAATTATGCTACTACTGAAAAAAAAATTTAGCAGTTGTATTTGCTTGTCATAAGTTCAGACCTTATATTGTTGATTCTAAAGTAACTATTCACACTGATCATGCTACTATTAAATATCTTATGGAAAAGAAAGATGCTAAACCTAGACTTATTAGATGGGTTCTCTTGCTACAAGAATTTGATTTGCATATTATCGATAGAAAGGGAGCCGAGAACCCCATTGCAGACAATTTGTCTAGGTTAGATAATGTTCTTGATGACCCACTACCTATTAATGATGGCTTTCCTGATGAACAATTAGCTGTCATAAATGCTTCTCGTACTGCTCCATGGTATGCTAATTATATTGTTGCTAAATTTATACCACCTAGTTTCATATACCAGCAAAAGAAAAGTTTTTCTATGATTTAAGAATTACTTCTGGGATGACCCACACCTTTATAAAGGAGTAGATGGTGTTATTAGACGTTGTGTACCTGAGCACAAACAGGAACATATCCTACGCAAGTGTCACTCCGAGGCTTATGGAGGACACCATGCTGGAGATAGAACTGTACATAAGGTATTGCAATACGGTTTTTATTGGCCTGCTCTCTTCAAAGATGCCCGTAAGTTTGTCTTGTCTTGTGATGAATGTCAAAGAATTGGTAATATTAATAGACGTCAAGAAATGCCTATGAATTATTCACTTGTTATTGAACCATTTGATGTTTGGGGCTTTAATTATATGGGACCGTTTCATTCCTCTAATGGGTATACACATATTTTAGTTGTTGTTGATTGCATTACTAAGTGGGTACAAGCTATTCCAACTAGTAGTGCTAATCATAACACCTCTATTAATATGCTTAAAGAAGTTATTTTTCCGAGGTTTGGAGTCCCTAGATACTTAATGACTGATGGTGGTTCACATTTTATTCATGGTGCTTTTCGTAAAATGCTTGCTAAGTATGATGTTAATCATAGAATTACATCTCCATACCACCCACAGTCTAGTGGTCAAGTAGAACTGAGTAATAGAGAGCTCAAATCAATTTTGCAAAAGACCGTTAATAGATCTAGAAAGAATTGGTCCAAGAAACTTGATGATGCATTATGGGCTGATAGAACTGCATATAAAAAATCCTATGGGTATGTCTCCGTATAAAATGGTTTATGGAAAAGCAAGTCACTTACCTCTCGAACTAGAACATAAGGCATATTAGGCCATTAAAGAGCTCAATTATGATTTCAAACTTGCCGGTGAGAAGAGGCTTTTTAACATCAGCTCACTTGATGAATGGAGAACCCAGGCCTATGAGAATGCCAAACTGTTTAACAAAAAAGTTAAAAGATGGCATGACAAAAGGATACAAAAACGTGAGTTTAATGTAGGTGATTATGTACTGTTATACAACTCTCGTTTAAGATTTTTTGCAGGAAAACTCCTCTCTAAATGGGAAGGTCCTTGCGTCATCGAGGAGGTCTATCGTTCCGATGCCATAAAAATTAACAACTTCGAAGGCACAAATCCTAGGGTGGTGAACGGTCAAAGAATCAAACATTATATCTCAGGTAATCCAATAAATGTTGAAACTAATGTTATTGAAACCATAACCCCGGAGGAATAAATAAGGGACACTTTCCAAAACGTTTCAGACTCTGAAAAGGAATAGGTATGTGGTACGGTAAGTAAACCGACTCCAAAAGTTCTAATAGCAATTTTTCTCCGTTTTGGAATATTTAAGAAAATAGGAAAATAAGAAGTAGTTCGGGAAGGACACGTGACGTCCACGAGGGTGGAGGGCGCGCCCTACCCCCCTGGGCGTGCCCCCTGCCTCATGGGCACCTCGTGTGCTCTCCGGACTCCGTTTTCTTGCACGATACTTCTTTTGGTCAGTAAAAATTCATTATATAATCTCCCTAAGGTTTTGATCACCGTACCACGCAAATATCCTCTGTTTTTGTTTCGAGTTGTTTTTCTGACAGATCTAGATCACCATGACGTCTCTATGTGCCCCCAAGGACAAGTTCTTCGAGAAGGTCGTTAACCCCTACCTCGCGGAGGTGCTGCAACATCCTCAAACCATTGAGATGCTTCAGGGGTTACTGCACATCCGCGATGTTGAGGGACCAAGGAGGACCGGAAGCGTGGAGACAAGGCTCGAGGCAATGGAGCAACAAGTTTTCAAGTGCCAGGAGATGGTGGAACATGGACTCGACGCCAATCATATAATGATCATGGAGTTCACCAACAACCACAAGCTGGATGCCAAGAACATTGGGGAGGCCATCTTCAAGCTTCACGAGAAAATTGAGCGCCTCCAAGCCCAGATCTATGACCTGCAAAGCCAAAGCTGTGCGTATGAATATAGATTCAAGAGGATGAGTTTGGCTGGAGATTTGAGGATCCTTGAGACTCGATCATCCTTTTACGATGGTGAGCCTATGCCTTGGAAGATGGACGATAAGCCTACATCATCAACAACTCCACCATCACCACCGCCGAGGAAAGAGATATAAACATATCGGTATGGGCACTCCCCTTGGCAACTACCATGCTTGGGGGAGGTGCCCCGGTATCGTATCACCATCACACTCCTATCTTTACCATTTTTCTTAGTTCGATCCTTTTGGTAATATCTTGATCTAGTAGAATAAAGTTTTAGTATGATTTAGTTTTGAGTATTGCTTTATGATCCTTCTATGTAATCGAGTCTGTGAGCTATATATAATAAAGATTAGTGTTGAGTCAAGGGCTTGATTATCTTACTATGATCTTGAGGGAATAAAGGAAAGAATAAAAAGATATAAGGAGATCATATTGATCTTATGGAGAGTAATGACTTCACATATAAAGAGTATGATGAATAAAAGTTGTTGAGAGTTGACAAACATAATTTTGGTTATGGTTGCAATTAATAGGAAGTAATAAAGTGATAACCCACAAGTATAGGGGATCAATTGTAGCCTCTTACGATAAGTAAGAGTGTCGAACCCAACGAGGAGCTAAAGGTAGAACAAATGTTCCCTCAAGTTCTATCGACCACCGATACAACTCTACGCACGCTTAACGTTCGCTTTACCTAGAACAAGTATGAAACTAGAAGTACTTTGTAAGTGTTTTTGGATAGTTTTGCAACATAATAAAGAGCGCGCAAATAAAAATTAGGGGCTGTTTAGATAAAGACACAACTAAGTTAGGTTTAGTAGAGAGCTTTTTTTCATGAGAAAGTTATTTGTCCCTAGGCAATCGATAACTAGACCGGTAATCATTATTGCAATTTTATTTGAGGGAGAGACATAAGCTAACATACTTTATCTTCTTGGATCATATGCACTTATGATTGGAAATCTAGCAAGCATCTGCAACTACTAAAGATCATTAAGGTAAAACCCAACCATAGCATTATAAGGCATCAAGTACTCTTTATTCCCATATGCAAACAACCTACTTACTCGGGTCTATGTTTCTATCACTCACGCCACCCACCATAAGCAAATCATGAACATATTGCAAACCCTACAGCGGGGATCCCTCACGCTTGCGCGACATGGAGAGCACCATAGGACAGCACCAATAATAAAACATGCAACTCAAACCAATCACGATCATCAATTAACCCATAGGACAAAACAGATCTACTCAAACATTATAGGATAGCCATACATCATTGGAAAATAATATATAGCATTGAGCACCATGTTTAAGTAGATATTACAGCGTCTAGGATCGATGGTAACAGGAAACTGGGGACACGATGTTTACCCAGGTTCGGGCCCTCTCTATGGAGGTAATACCCTACTTGTTGCTTGATTGATCTTGATGAATATGAGTGTTACAAGAGTTGATCTACCACGAGATCTTAATGGCTAAACCCTAGAAGTCTAGCCTATGAATATGGTAATGAGTATATGCATCGTCCTTTCCGGACTATCCTCTTCGGTTTATAGAGACACCGAGGGGATCTAGGGTTTACATGGAGTCGGTTACTCAGAAGGAATCTTTGGTCGCCAAGCTTGCCTTCCATGCCAAGTAGAGTCCAATCCGGACACAGTGTAGTCTTCGGTCTTCATGTCCTCACAGCCCATGAGTCCGGCCCATGGATAACAGGCAGGACGTCCGAGGACCCCTTAGTCCAGGACTCCCTCACCCCCTTCGTCTTCTTCTTCTTCTTCTTCTTCTTCTTCCTTTACCTTCTCCCTAGATGGGAGAAGGGTTTCCCCTCTGGTCCATGGCCTCCATGGCATGGGAGGGGTGAGAGCTCCTCCGAGATTGGATCTGTCTCTCTGTCTCTGCATTGCTGATTCTGCGCTTTCACCGTTTCTTAAATTCCCAGAGATCCGTAACTCCGATTGGGCTGAATTTTGGACACGATCTCTATCTGGATATTAGCTTTCTTCCAGCGAAAGAAGGGCACCAACCGCCTTACGGGGTGGCCACGAGGGCCCAGGGCGCGCCCCCTGCCTCATGCCCCCTCGGGCATCGTCTCGCGTTGATTCTTCTTCCCAAAAATCACATATATTCCAAAAAAATCTCTGTCAGTTTTTATCCCGTTGGACTCCGTTCGATATGGATTTTTTGCGAAACAAAAAACATGCAACAAACAGGAATTGGCACCGGGCACTGGATCAATATGTTAGTCTCAAAAATAGTATAAAAAGTTGCCAAAAGTATATGAAAGTTGTATAATATTAGCATGGAACAATAAAAAATTATAGATACGACGTAGACGTATCAGCATCCCCAAGCATAATTCCCGCTCGTCCTTGAGTAGGTAAATGATAAAAAAGATAATTTTTGATGTGGAATGCTACCTAGGATAACCTTGATCATGTAATCTAATCATGGCATGAATATTAAGACATGAGTGATTCAAAGCAATAGTCTATCATTTGACATTAAGACAATAATACTTCGAGCATACTAATAAAGCAATCGTGTCCTCTCAAAATAACATAGCCAAAGAAAGCTCATCCCTACAAAATCATATAGTTTGGCCATGCTTCATTTTCGTCACACAAAATGCTCCCATCATGCACAACCCTGATGACAAGCCGAGCAATTTGTTCATACTTTTTAAAGCGCTTCAGCCTTTTCAACCCTCACGCAATACATGAGCGTGAGCCATGGACATAGCACTATAGGTGGAATAGAATATGATGGTGGAGTTTGTGTGGAGAAGACAAAAAAGGAGAAAATCTCACATCGACACAGCTAATCAATGGGCTATGGAGATGCCCATCAATTGATGTCAATGTGAGGAGTAAGGATCGCCATGCAACGGATGCACTAGAGCTATACGTATATGAAAGCTCAAACTGAAACTAAGTGGGTGTGCATCCAACTTGCTTGCTCATGAAGACCTCGGGCATTTGAGGAAGCCCATCATCAGAATATACAAACCAAGTTCTATAATGAAAATTCCCACTAGTATATGAAAGTGATAACTCAATGAGACTCTCTATATGAAGAACATGGTGCTACTTTGCAGCACAAGTGTGGTAAAAGGATAGTAACATTGTCCCTTCTCTCTTTTTCTCTCATGTTTTTTGTTGTTTTTTTGCTCTTTTTTTGGTGGGCTTCTTTGGCCTCTTTTTTTATTTGGGATTCTTTGGCCTCTTTTATTTTGATAAGATCACACGGGACAATGTTCTAATAATGATGATCATCACGCTTTTATTTACTTACAACTCAATATTACAACTCGATACTAGAACAAAGATATGACTCTATATGAATGCCTCCGGCGGTGTACCGGGATGTGCAATGATCTAGCGTAGCAATGACATCAAAAAACGGACAAGCCATGAAAACATCATGCTAGCTATCTTATGATCATGCAAAGAAATATGACAATAAATGCTCAAGTCATGTATATGATGATGATGGAAGTTGCATGGCAATATATCTCGGAATGGCTATGGAAATGGCATGATAGGTAGGTATGGTGGTTGTTTTGAGGAAGATATAAGGAGGTTTATGTGTGATAGAGTGTATCGTATCACGGGGTTTGGATGCACCGGCGAAGTTTGCACCAACTCTCGAGGTGAGAAAGGGCAATGCACGGGACAGAAGAGGCTAGCAATGATGGAAGGGTGAGAGTGTGTATAATCCATGGACTCAACATTAGTCATAAAGAACTCATATACTTATTGCAAAATTTTATTAGCCCTCGAAGCAAAGTACTACTACGCATGCCCTAGGGGGATAGGTTGGTAGGAAAAGACCATCGCTCGTCCCCGACCGCCACTCATAAGGAAAGCAATCAAAGAACACCCCATGCTTCAAATTTGTCACACAACGTTTACCATACGTGCATGCTACGGGACCTGCAAACATCAACACAAGTATTTCCGAATTTCACAACTACCCACTAGCATGACTCTAATATCACCACCTTTATATCGCAAAACTATTGCAAGGAACCAAACATATCATATTCGGTGATCTACAAGTTTTATGTAGGATTTTATGACTAACGATGTGAATGACCAATTCCTGTCATATCTCTAAATAGATATAAGTGAAGCTAGAGAGTTTAATTCTTTCTAAAAAAATATATGCCCACGCTCTAACAAATATAAGTGAAGCAAAAGAGCATTCTATAAGTGGCGGTTTTCTATGTGAAGAGAAACATGCAATCCAAACTTCAAATGATATAAGTGAAGCACATGAAGCATTCTATAAAGCCATACTCAAAAGATATAAGTGAAGTGCAATGAGAATTCTATAAATAAACAAAATACTATCTCATAACAGCATGGTGCATGAAATAAAAGTGAAAAGTAAATTCAAAAGACGCTCCAATATTTGCACATATCGCATGAACGAAACGAATCCGAAAACATACCGATACTTGTTGAAGAAAGATGGGATGCCTTCCGGGGAATACCCAAACTTAGATGCTTGAGTCTCCTTGAATATTTACTTGGGGTGACTTGGGCATCCCCAAGCTTGAGATCTTTCCTCTCCTCCTTCTCCTCACATCGAGACCTCCTCGATCTTCGAACACTTCATCCACACAAAACTCAACAGAAAACTCGGTAAGATACGTTAGTATAATAAAGCAAATCACTACTCTAATACTGTTGCAAACCCATTAATATTTTGTTTTTGCACTGTAGCTACTGTAATATAACTTTTCCATGGCTTAATCCACTGATAGAAATCACTACTCTTAAACATGACAGTCTGTAGTAATCTGAACATTCACCATATCTCTGGTACTCCAAAATTTCTTCCAAAATTAGGAAAAATAAAAAAATTGTATAGAAAGACATTGCAACAAGTTTCATAACCGTTTGATGCTCCAGCAAAAAATGTAAAATCGCATACTACAACCAAAGTTTCTGTTCTGCACCGCACAAACCAACAAGCAATGTAAACATCCTATAGGCAAATCTTGGCACATTATTTTTATAATACAATGGAATTGTATAAGGGGATAATTATTTTTGTTGAAAATTTTATGTAATCAAGATTCACAAAATTTCCGTCAGCATGAAAAAATTTCAAGGAGCTCCCCCACTTCAATAATGCTTGTCTCTCTCACTTTCACTTTCCTTTTTGAAAAGTTTTGGGTTCCCATATTTATTTTTTTGTTTTTAAACTTTATAAAAGCACTCAATAGAAATAAATGACTCTCTAAAACTTTCGAGTTGTCTGCCCGACAGCGCTTTCTTTAAAACATTAAGCTAGGCATATAGTGCTCAAGTAATGGATCCACCCGGATCCCAAGGTATATCAAAGCCAACTTGAATTAGCAATGATTTGGCATTTAGTAGTGAGCACTAGGAAAAATATATCAAGAAATGACGAAGTCTAACTCTCTTCCTATGCATCAGCATGTCATAAAAGAACAATTCATGCACACATAGTAAAGGCCAATGCATAGTATAAACAGTTTCTTGCAATTTTATCGTGTTGGAAACATAGAGAGATGGAGATGTAGTTCCTCTCTCATAATAATTGCAAGTAGGAGCAGCAATAACATGCATATTATATCTATCAAAATCATCATGTGTAGTAGTAAAACACAACCCATCAATATAATCCTTAATACGGGCAAACTTCTCCGATATAGTGTAGTCGGGAGAATTCAAAAAGATAATAGGACTATCATGCATGGGTGCAATAGCAACAATTTTATGTTTAACATAAGGAACTATAGCAAGTTCATCTCCATAAGAATAATTCATATTGGCATCTTGGCCACAAGCATATCAAGCATCATCAAAAAGGGATATTTCAAAAGAATCAACGGGATCATAACAATCATCATAGCAATCATCCTTCGGTAAGCACGAAGGGAAATTAAACAATGTATGAGTTGAAGAGTTACTCTCATTAGAAGGTGGGCACGGGTAGCTAATCCGCTCTTCCTCCTTTTGTTCTTCGCTGTCCTCATCATCTTTTTCATCCAATGAGCCCACAGTTTCATCGATTCCTTCTTCCATAGACTCCTGCAAAATATTAGTCTCTTCTTGGACAGCGGAGGAGTCCTCAGTATATGGTTTAATATAAGGATTAGAAGCATAATTATCATAGCAATATTTAAGTATAGCCAATTTTTCAGATTTGTATAGAGTAGTATCACACTCTTCAATAAAAGAAGCAATTTCACAAGTACCCCTAAAAGCAACAAAATCTTCAATTTGTTGAACATCATAGTAATTATAAACACCTTTAGTATACGAAGATACGGTTCCATTATCACTAAACTCACATTGGTAAGGAAGGTGTTTCTTAGGGTCTTTAGAACAACAAGTACAATCATATATTTCACATAAATTCCAAGCATATTACTGCAAATGATGAATTTAATCCAGTAAAAGTTTCCCTTTTTCAGATATGCGGTGTCGCAGATAACAAGCATGCTCATCTAAAGATTTGCCCTCAACTAAGCTAGTTGGGGTTTCAACCTGAGCACATAGGGATCGAAGATGATCCAAGTAAAAAGCTTTAGGAGTGTGATAGATTATGTGTGGTTCTTCAACCATTGGAGTAGTAGGTACAAGTATTTTTTTTTTGGTATTTTGCATTTCCTACCCATAACTAAAGATAGAAAACAACTAAGAACAGCAAATAAAAATTACTTAGTGATAAAGCAAACAAGCACACACGAGAATATTCACCCCACGCTATTGCTCCCCGGCAACGGGGCTAGAAAAAAGGTCTTGATAACCCACAAGTATAGGGGATCAATTGTAGCTGTAACACCCATGATGCGGCTATATCTCCCACATGTCGGAGCACGACTTAGAGGCATAACCGCATTGTAGGCAATGTCGCAAGAGGGGTAATCTTTACACATCCCATGTACTGACTAAGAAAGAGGTACATAGTTGGCTTACAATCGCCACTTCACACAATACATAAATATAGCATTACAATCATCCAGATACAATCAAGGTCCAACTACGGAACCAAAATAAAGACAACCCCAAATGCATAATGTCCCCGATCGCCCCAGCTGGGCTCCACTACTGATCGACTGGGAAAGAAACGTAGTATCGTCCTGAGTCCTCATCGAACTCCCACTTGAGTTCAGTCGTATCTCCTGGAATGGTATCATCGGCACCTACATCTGGTTTCAGAAGTAATCTGTGAGTCACGGGGACTCAGCAATCTCACACCCTCGCGATCAAGACTATTTAAGCTTACGGGTAGGTAAAAGGTATGAGGTGGAGCTACAACAAGCACTAGCATATATGGTGGCTACCTTACACAAATGAGAGCGAGAAGAGAAGGCAAGGCACATTCGAGAATCTATGGTCAAGAATTGATCCTAGAAATACTTACGTTCAAGCATAACACAAGACCGTGTTCTCTTCCTGGACTCCGCCGAAAAGAGACCATCACGGTTACACATGCGGTTGATCCATTTTAATTAAGTTAAGTTTCAAGTTTTCATTAACAAATTCCCATCTTCCCATAACAGCGGGCACGGCTTTTGAAAGTTCAAATCCCTGCAGGGGTGTCCCAACTTAGCCCGTCACAAGCTCTCACGGTCAACGAAGGATATTCCTTCTCCCAGGACGGCCCGATGAGACTCGGAATCCCGGTTACAAGACATATCGACAATGGTAAAACTAAACCAGCAAAGCCGCCCGAATGTACCGACAAATCCCGATAGGAGCTGCACATATCTCGTTCTCAGGGCACACCAGATGAGCCAGACATCGGGTTGGCATAGACCCTAGTTGCCCAGGGGGCGCCGGACATCACTCAGGTTGGACCAACACTTAGAGAAGCACTGGCCCAGGGGGGGGGGCGGGGTTAAAACAAAGATGACCCTTGAGTCATCGAAACCCAAGGGAAAATGGCTAGGTGGCAAATGGTAAAACTAAGGTTGGGCCTTGCTGGAGGAGTTTTACTCAAGGCGAACTATCAAGGGATTCCCATTATAACCCAACCATGTAAGGAACGCAAAATCAAGGAACATAACACCAGTATGACGGAAACTAGGGCGGCAAGAGTGGAACAAAACACCAGGCATAAGGCCGAGCCTTCCACCCTTTACCAAGTATATAGATGCATTAAAGTAGACAAGATTATAATAGTGATATCCCAACAATAAACATGTTCCAACAAGGAACAAACTCCAATCTTCACCTGCAACTAGCAACACTATAAGAGGGGCTGAGCAAAGCGGTAACATAGCCAAACAATGGTTTGCTAGGACAAGGTGAGTTAGAGGTTTGACATGGCAATATGGGAGGCATGATAAAGCTTGTGGTAGGTATCGCAGCATAGGCATAGCAATAGAGCGAGCAACGAGCAAGCAAAGATAGAAGTGATTTCGAGGGTATGGTCATCTTGCCTGCAAAGTTCTCCGAGTTGACGTAAGCTTGATTCTCGTAAGCGTACTCAATGGGTTCCTCGATCACGTACTCGTCTCCCGGCTCTACCCAAAGCAAGAACACAAGCAAAGGGAACCACGATCAACCACGGTGCAATGTGCAAACAACATGATGCAAAACATGGCATGATATGCGGGATGTGATATGCAATGCATATGCGTGATCCGGAAGGAAAAGATTGAGCCAGGCCTCAACTTGGCAAACTAAGAGCGCCGCTGGAAAGATGAGTTGGTTTCGGTCAAAATCGATATATAGATCACCGGAATCAAATGCACGGTTTGCAAATGGCAAGCAAAACAATAATGGCACAAAGCTGCGATTAACAACATGATGCCATCTAGAATGCATCAACTCTAACATAACAACAAAGCACATGGCAGTGATCCACTAAAGATGCTTGAAAAAAGATGAACACTTAGCTATGGCTAATTCACACAATAGCAGGTTCAAACAAGCATGGCAAAAGTGCAAAAGATATCAGGTTCACAGACTTAGTGAAAATAACATGTTAGGAATTAACATCAGGAAGCAATGTTTAGAGCAAGATAACTACATGCTACAGGAACATATCATGGCAAAGCAAGGCATGGCATGAAACTACTCAAAGCATATAACAAAAGTCCCTTACTGACCATAAGCCAAAAGGGATCAGAAAATACAATGGCACCCATGTAAACATAGCAAGTTTTGTTAACAGATTCAGACTTAGCAGAAAACTGGACATGGCAAAAACAGAGTTACATAGGCATGTTTGCGAGCTCGATACACTCACTACAAGGCATTGCATGACAAACTAAGCATACACCCAGCAAGGAGACATGATAAATAAGCTAACCATGGCAAGAACAACCTCATAGCATGCATGGATAAATGATAACAACCTCGGCAAAATTGATTAACATGTAAACAATCTGCCAGGAACATTTTATAGAAAAAGTAGAGCAAGATTGAGTCATGCTAGGGTACTCCATAATTGCAAACAAAGACATGGATGGATAGAGCATAACAATATCTCAAAATCATCCTTACTGAACATGCTCAAAAGAGGCATGGATCACTCTGTAGCAACATGAATACATGGCATAAAAATATTATCAGGGAAATGACTTAAAAGAATTCTAAGTCCCTGAAATCAGCAACATCACGAGAGCTAATTTGCATGCTTGTGCTAGTCACCACAATGATCACAATAATACATGGCATACACCCCTGTAAAGATGGCATGGCATATAACAAAACACATGTAGGGCTCAAGATCGTAGGAGGCACACATTAAACATGGCAAAAATGACAAATGTCCATAACCTGATAAGAGACAGACACTAATATTACATAGCACTCTTGCAACAGCATTTAGGGCATCAAGATAAACTCAAATGAACATGGTGCAATGGAATGAAATGAAGTGCACATCCAGATGAACAATTTGATATGCTAACACCCAAAACAGAGCCATGGATGCAAAGTTATGATGTGATGAAGTATGCTAAAAATACTAGGGACTTAGAGAAAAGAAAAAGTCAACCCTCTCTCTCGGATCTAGATCTGAGACACGTTTCTCGAAGTTCGCCGGACCAGTGCGGGGTCGCTGGATTTTCTTGAGCTCACCGGAGCGGGAGGACGGCGGCCGGATTGGGGGCGCCGGATCCGGTCGCTCCTCGACCGGATCTGGACGGAGTTAGAGAAGACGAGGCGGCGAGGTGGCCACCGGCCGGTGCGAGATCCGCATCGGCGCTCGGCGTTGAGGCGGCGGGGCGGGGATGCGGGTGGCGGTGAGCGGCCAGCGACAGCACGGGAGGCGGCGCGCCTCGGGCATGGCCGGGCGGCGTCGCGGGCCAAGGGGGCCGACCTGGGCCGCGGCGGGCCGGTGCGGGCGCGGCGATGTAGGCGCGGGCGGCGGTGACGTGTCGAGCTGTGATTGGTCGGGCGCGGGCGGCGGACGTGTCCGGCGCCGGGCGGACGTGTCCGGCGCGCGGAGGAAGGGGGAGACTAGGGTTTGATCCAGAATTTTTGGGGGGGAGGCACCTATTTATACATAGAAGGAGCTAGGAGGCTCCAAATTGAGCATGGTTTTTGGCCACGTGATCGTGATCGAACGAACGAGAAGATGGAGGGGGGTTTAGGTGGGGTTTGGGCCATTTTTGAGAGGTGTTGGGCTGCAACACACACGAGGCCTTTTCGGTTCCTCGGTTAACCGTTGGAGTATCAAACGAAGTCCAAATGGCACAAAACTCTACAGGCGGTCTACCAGTAGTAAACCAAGGCCGCTTGGCAAGTCTCGGTCCAATCCGAGAACGTTTAACACCCGCACACGAAAAGAGGCAAAAAGGGACACCGGAGGACGTAGGAGCGCTGGAATGCAAAACGAACAACGGGGAAAATGCTCGGATGCATGAGACGAACACGTATGCAAATGCGGTGCACATGATGGCATGATATGAGATGCATGACAAGGACAAAAGCAAAACAAAGACAAAACCCAACCACGAGGGAATATCATAACTTAGTGCCGGAAATGGCAAGAGTTGGAATACAAATATGGCAAGTTACATACGGGGCGTTACAACACTCCACCACTACGAAAGGATCTCGTCCCGAGATGTAGGTCTAGAGAAACTCCGGATATTCGGAACGGAGGTGGTACTCGTGTTCCCAGGTGGCTTCACGGTCGGAATGATGTGACCACTCCACTTTCAGGAATTTGATGGACTTGTTGCGAGTCTTGCACTCAGTTTCTTCAAGAATAGCAACGGGATGCTCATGATAAGACAGGTCTTCTTGGAGATCAATCTCTTCAAAGTTAATGGTGCGGTCAGGAGTCCTGAAACACTTGCGGAGCTGAGACACGTGAAACACGTCGTGCACGTTTGCAAAGTTGGATGGAAGCTCAAGTTGATAGGCGAGATCGCCTCTTTTTCCAATGATCTTGAAAGGACCCACGTATCTAGGGGCAAGCTTCCCTTTGATACCGAAGCGACGAGTACCTTTCATTGGAGAGACACGGAGGTAGACATGGTCTCCAATCTCGAAAGCCAAGTCACGATGCTTGCTATCATAGTAACTCTTCTGGTGCGATTGCGCGGCTTTGAGATTTTCACGAATGACTTTGCACATTTCTTCAGCCTCTATGATCAACTCATTGCCAAGAAGTTGGTGTTCACCAGTCTCTGACCAGTTAAGAGGAGTACGGCACTTTCTGCCATAGAGAATCTCGAATGGGGCCTTGCCCGAACTCGCTTGGAAGCTGTTGTTGTAGGATAACTCGGCATATGGAAGACAATCTTCCCACTTCATACTGAAAGAACTGACACAAGCCCTGAGCATATCTTCAAGAATTTGATTGACTCGCTCGACTTGGCCACTAGTTTGAGGATGAAAGGCTGTGCTGAAGCGAATGCTGGTGCCCATGGCCTTCTGAAAGGAGTCCCAGAACTTAGAGGTGAAGATGCTTCCACGATATGAAGATATCAACTGCGGAATGCCATGCAGAGAGACAGTCCTGGAGGTATATAGCTCTGCCAACTGAGCTGCTGTGATAGATTCTTTGATAGGAGGAAAATGAGCCACTTTAGTGAGCTTGTCGATGACAACGAAGATAGCATCATTGCCACGTTTGGACTTGGGAAATCCAGTCACAAAGTCTATCTCAATATGGTCAAACTTCCATTCTGGAATGGCAAGAGGTTGGAGGGGACCAGCGGGCCGTTGGTGTTCTGCTTTCACTCTCCTGCAGACATCACATTCATACACGAACTGAGCAATCTCGCGCTTCATTCGAGTCCACCAATACGACTGCTTGAGGTCATGGTACATCTTTGTGCTTCCAGGATGAATAGAGAGGAGTGAATTGTGAGCCTCGTTCATAATGACTTTACGAAGGTCACCCTTAGGAACAACAATGCGATCCTCGAAGAATAGAGTATCTTTGTCATCAAGGCGATAGCACTTGTACTTGGGTTGGCTCTTGGCAATCCTGATCTTCACCTTCTTCACCGTAGCATCAAGAAGTTGAGCCTCGCGAATCTGATCTTTCAAAGTAGGAGAGACTTGGAGGTTGGCAAGGAATCCTTGAGGAACAACTTGGAGATTAAGTTTGCGGAAAGCTTCACAAAGCTCTGGTTGGTAGGGCTTGAGAATCAAACTGTTGCAGTAAGCCTTCCTACTCAATGCGTCAGCAATTACATTGGCATTGCCTGGAGTATATTCAATACTCGGAATATACTCTTGAATCATTTTGACCCAACGAGTCTGTCTGAGGTTGAGGTTGGGCTGAGTGAAGATGTACTTGAGGCTGTTATGATCCGTGAAGATGTCCACTTTTCTTCCCAACAAGAGATGTCTCCATGTTAAAAGAGCATGGACAACTGCCGCCAACTCGAGGTCATGAGTGGGGTAGTTCTTTTCGTTGGGCTTCAACTGGCGAGAGGTATAGGCCACAACTTTCTTCTCTTGCATTAACACAGCACCGAGACCATGAAGGGAAGCATCACAAAAAACCTCGAATGGTTTGGATTCATCAGGAGGAGTCAGAACTGGAGCTGTGACTAACTTCTCTTTGAGGGTGTTGAAAGCGATGTCACATTCAGGCGACCAGACATACTTCACATGCTTTTGGAGGAGGTTGGAAAGAGGCTTCGCGATCTTAGAGAAATTCTCAACGAACCTTCGACAATAGCTTGCGAGCCCAAGGAAGCTGCGGAGTTGCTTCACATTCTGAGGTGGTTCCCAATTCACAATTGCAGACACCTTCTCAGGGTTAACAGCTATGCCCTTGGTGGAGATGATATGCCCAAGGTAGAGAACCTCATCGAGCCAAAACTCGCACTTTGAAAACTTTGCGTAGAACTGATGTTCTCTGAGTTTATCCAACACCAATCTCAAGTGCTTGGCATGATCCTCCTTGTTCTTGGAAAAGACCAGAATGTCATCGAGATAGACCAAGACGAAGTCATTTGTGTAAGGGTTGAAGATGAAGTTCATCATGCGAGAGAATGTTGGAGGAGCGTTGACAAGGCCGAAAGACATGACAGTGTACTCATAGGAACCATAGCTTGTCCTGAATGTTGTCTTGGGGATATCTTGTTCATGAATGCGAAACTGATGATAGCCCATATGGAGGTCAAGCTTGGAGAATACTTGAGAACCTTTGAGTTGCTCGAAAAGCTCGTTGATGTTGGGAAGTGGGTACTTGTTCTTTATGGTCTTCTTGTTCAATGGATGGTAGTCGACACAAAGTCAGTCCATTCCATCCTTCTTCTTGACAAAAAGAACACCACAACCCCATGGAGAAGAACTCGGTCGGATGAGACCCATACGCTCTTGAATATCGAGTTGTTTATTCAGCTCCTTCAACTCTTCAGGTCCAAGCTTGTAAGGACGTTTGCAAACAAGTTCCGTGCCAGGCTCAAGATCGATGACGAATTCAACTGGCCGGTGAGGAGGCATTCCTAGAAGCTCTTCTGGAAAGACGTCTTGATATTCACAAACGACTGGAATCTGAGAGATGGCATCCAGCTCGCCCTTCTCACTGAGAGAAAATAGTCGAATGGTATCATCACGAGCGGCAAAGACGATCACATCCTCAGACGAGTGTGTCAATTGAATCTGCCTGGCAACACAATCCAGTTGAGCCTTGTGCTTAGAAAGCCAGTCCATGCCTAGAATAAGATCAATATTCGAGTTACCAAGAACAATTGGAGAGGACAGAAACTTATAGTCGCCCAATGTGATAGTAACATCCGGAACCATAGAGCTTGCGTTCATGAATTTACCCGGAGAGACAACTGATAACTGCCTAGGCAAATCTTGGAAAGGCGACTCATGCTTAGATGCAAATGGTCTTGAAATAAAACAATGCGATGCACCAGTATCAAAAAGGACTTTTGCAGGGATATCGTTAACAGGAAGGTTACCCATGATCACTTCTGAAGATTCCTCTGCCTGAGCTGCGTTCATCAAGTTGACCTTTGCAGACTTAGGATTATGCTTCACCACTGCATTGCATAGCTCCACCTCAGAAAGCGGCCGGTGATACGGAGCACTTGACCTTGGAGCATGATACAAAGCCTTGTTCTGAAAGCTTGGGTTGGGTGGGTGGGAAGATCCATTGCCACCTTTGCTCTTCTACTGATAAGGCTGACGGAACGGAGGAGGAGGAGGCAACCAATACTTTTGCTGCTTAGCTACCACTTGAGTTGAGGAAGAAGGAGTTGCATCCCTGACTCTCTTCTTAGAAGCATCACACTTGAGCTGAGCAGTCTCTTGATTTAGTGCCATATTGTAGAATTCATCATACTTTTTCGGCTCAAAAAGCACAAGAGCTAGTTGCCGATCTTCTCTGAGGCCACCTCTCAACTGATAAATCATGCTCTTCTCGTCAGGGACGTCTTGCTTGGCGAAGCGAGCGAGCTTCTGGAACATGATGTTGTGCTGGTAAACAGACAAGCTGCCTTGCTTCAGATTGCGGAACTCCTCAGGCTTGCTCTCAACAACACACTAAGGAATGTGGTGAGCTTTGAAGTCTTGGCGGAAATCATCCCAGGTAATCACACGACCTCCTCTGGAATCTTTGTATTGTTGATACCACTCTGCAGCTTGGTCTTTGAGTTGAAGTGAGGCAAACTTGACAAATTCCTCATGCCTGACATTGCTGCACTCGAAATGTTTGCAGATATCCACGAGCCAATCATCAGCGTCTGTGGCCTCGACACAGTTACTGAAGGTCTTTGGCTGGTTTGCGAGGAACTGGTTGAGTGTAGCAAACTGATTCTGATTGTTGCCATGGCCTTGATTTTCTTGGTTGCGCTCTTGCAAGAGTTGCATAAGCATCTGCGTGTTGGTGTTGGTAGAAGCCATCACAGCTTGCCATGCCTCCGGAGGTGGAGGTGGTGGCGGCAGGTCCGGATTCAGATGCGTTGGAGGAGCCATCCTGAAGAGGGTGACATCCGTTAGCATCTTGACAGACATATAATCAAGCTGAATCAAATGGATCAAAATTGCAACATATAGCCTTAACATTCGAACAAGAATGAATGAATGTATTCCAAATTAAATGGTCACACTTCCATAAATTGAGAAGCCACTTAGATAGAGGTAGATGAATAAAACAACAAGGTACGGATATGAACAAATACTTGGTAAGGATTACCCAATCACAAACAAAATATCCGCAGAAGAAGTACTAGAGCTACATGAATTCCCACCTATGAAACTCCTGAAATTTTCCCGATTATGCAATCAGGTGTTGGGGATACAGGGGAAGCATAATATCTCACCCAAAACTAGCAAATCCTACATCCAGCTATATCCATCCTTCAACACATAACCAAGAAACCTTCGGAAATCATTTACCTCAACCTTCGAAAAGCATCCGTTATACGAGTTATGGCAATACTCCCGAGCTCCCGCCCCAGTACTGGGTGGCATCGAGGTTATCTCACCAACAACTGCATAAAAGAGATTTTCGATGTCGGCGGAACTCAGGTATTCCAGAACTGCAACGATAAAATTGTGACGACAACACCTCAGAGCTCAACTCCCTGGGACACTGCCACAACCCCTAAATGTCAGGAGGCACCAAGAACAATGTCCTCGTCACAAAACCATCGAAACGATTCCAAGATACCCGCGTGATCCTAAAAACAATTAGTGAAATTTGAGAAGAGAAGAGTCAAAACTCTACGTCAGGATGCCTCACCAGAGCGACGAAGGGAGTGAGGAGTAAAAAGAATCCTACTCTCCGATATATATAATCCTAAAAGACTCAAAACATTTTTCTAGACTCAACAACGCCAACGATTCGATCAAGCAGGGGGCTCCTAAGTCGGGGAAGGCTCTGATTACCCACTTGTAACACCCACGATGCGGCTATATCTCCCACGTGTCGGAGCACGACTTAGAGGCATAACCGCATTGTAGGCAATGTCGCAAGAGGGGTAATCTTTACACATCCCATGTACTGACTAAGAAAGAGGTACATAGTTGGCTTACAATCGCCACTTCACACAATACATAAATATAGCATTACAATCATCCAGATACAATCAAGGTCCGACTACGAAACCAAAATAAAGACAACCCCAAATTCATAATGTCCCCGATTGCCCCAACTGGGCTCCACTACTGATCGACTGGAAAAGAAACGTAGTATCGTCCTGAGTCCTCATCGAACTCCCACTTGAGTTCAGTCGTATCTCCTGGAATGGTATCATCGGCACCTGCATCTGGTTTTGGAAATAATATGTGAGTCACGGGGACTCAGCAATCTCGCACCCTCGCGATCAAGACTATTTAAGCTTATGGGTAGGTAAAAGGTATGAGGTGGAGCTGCAGCAAGCACTAGCATATATGGTGGCTACCTTACGCAAATGAGAGCGAGAAGAGAAGGCAAGGCACGTTCGAGAATCTATGGTCAAGAAGTGATCCTAGAAATACTTACGTTCAAGCATAACACGAGACCGTGTTCTCTTCCCGGGCTCTGCCGAAAAGAGACCATCACGGTTACACACGCGGTTGATCCATTTTAATTAAGTTAAGTTTCAAGTTTTCATTAACAAATTCCCATCTACCCATAACCGCGGGCACGGCTTTCGAAAGTTCAAATCCCTCCAGGGGTGTCCCAACTTAGCCCATCACAAGCTCTCACGGTCAATGAAGGATATTCCTTCTCCCAGGACGGCCCGATCAGACTCGGAATCCTGGTTACAAGACATCTCGACAATGGTAAAACAAAACCAGCAAAGCCGCCCGAATGTGCCGACAAATCCCGATAGGAGCTGCACATATCTCGTTCTCAGGGCACACCGGATGAGCCAGATGTCAGGTTGGCATTGACCCTGGTTGCCCAGGGGGCACCGAACATCGCTCAGGTTGGACCAACACTTAGAGAAGCACTGGCCCAGGGGGGGGGTTAAAATAAAGATGACCCTTGAGTCCGCGAAACCCAAGGGAAAAAGGCTAGGTGGCAAATGGTAAAACCAAGGTTGGGCCTTGCTGGAGGAGTTTTATTCAAGGCAAACTGTCAAGGGGTTCCCATTATAACCCAACCGTGTAAGGAACGCAAAATCAAGGAACATAACACCGGTATGACGGAAACTAGGGCGGCAAGAGTGGAACAAAACACCAGGCATAAGGCCGAGCCTTCCACCCTTTACCAAGTATATAGATGCATTAAAGTATAAAAGATTATAATAGTGATATCCCAACAATAAACATGTTCCAGCAAGGAACAAACTCCAATCTTCACCTGCAACTATCAACGCTATAAGAGGGGCTGAGCAAAGTGGTAACATAGCCAAACAACGGTTTGCTAGGACAAGGTGGGTTAGAGGTTTGACATGGCAATATGGGAGGCATGATAAAGCATGTGGTAGGTATTGCAGCATAGGCATAGCAATAGAGCGAGCAACTAGCAAGCAAAGATAGAAGTGATTTCGAGGGTATGGTCATCTTGCCTGCAAAGTTCTCCGAGTTGACGTAAGCTTGATCCTCGTAAGCGTACTCAACGGGTTCCTCGATCACATATTCGTCTCCCGGCTCTACCCAAAGCAAGAACACAAGCAAAGGGAACCACGATCAACCACGGTGCAATGCGCAAACATGATGCAAAACATGGCATGATATGCGGGATGTGATATGCAATGCATATGCGTGCTCCGAAAGGAAAAATTGAACCAGGCCTCAACTTGGAAAATCAAGAGCGCCGCTAGAAAGATGAGTTGATTTCGGTCAAAATCGATATAAAGATCACCGGAATCGGATGCACGGTTTGCAAATGGCAAGCAAAACAATAATGGCACAAAGCTGCGATTAACAGCACGATGCCATCTAGAATGCATCAAGAAAATAAGCTAATGAACTCTAACATAACAACAAAGCACATGGCAGTGATCCACTCAAGATGCTTGACAAAAGATGAACACTGAGCTACGGCTAATTCACACAATAGCAGGTTCAAACAAGCATGGCAAAAGTGCAAACGATATCAGGTTCACAGACTTCGTGAAAATAACATGTCAGGAATTAACATCAGGAAGCAATGTTTAGAGCAAGATAACTACATGCTACAGGAACATATCATGGCAAATCAAGGCATGGCATGAAACTACTCAAAGCATATAACAAAAGTCCCCTACTGACCATAAGCCAAAAGGGATCATAAAATACAATGGCACCCATGTAAACATAGCAAGTTTCGTTAACAGATTCAGACTTAGCAGAAAACTGGACATGGCAAAAACAGAGTTACATAGGCATGTTTGCGAGCTCGGTGCACTCACTACAAGGCATTGCATGACAAACTAAGCATACACCCAGCAAAGAGACATGATAAATAAGCTAACCATGGCAAGAACAACCTCATAGCATGCATGGATAAATGATAACAACCTCGGCAAAATTGATTAACATGTAAACAATCTGCCAGGAACATTTTATAGAAAAAGTAGAGCAAGATTGAGTCATGCTAGGGTACTCCATAATTGCAAACAAAGACATGGATGGATAGAGCACAACAATATGTAAAAATCATCCTGACTGAACAAGCTCAAAAGAGGCATGGATCACTCTGTCGCAACATGAATACATGGCATAAAAATATTATCAGGGAAATGACTTAGAAGAATTCTAAGTCCCTGACATCAGCAACATCACGAGAGCTACTTTGCATGCTTGTGATAGTCACCACAATGATCACAGAAATACATGGCATACACCCCTGTAAAGATGGCATGGCATATAACAAAACACATGTAGGGCTCAAGATCATAGGATGCACACATTAAACATGGCAAAAATGACAAATGTCCATAATCTGATAAGAGACAGGCACTAACATTACATAGCAATCTTGCAACAGCATTTATGGCATCAAGATGAACTCAAATGAACATGGTGCAATGGAATGAAATGAAGTGCACATCCAGACGAACAATTTGATATGCTACACGCTCAAAACGGAGCCACGGATGCAAAGTTATGATGCGATGAAGTATGCTAAAAATACTCGGGACTTGGAGAAAAGAAAAAGTCAACCCTCTCTCTCTCATCTAGATCTGAGGCACATTTCTCGAAGTTCGCCGGAACAGTGCAGGGTCGCCGGATTTCTTGAGCTCGCCGGAGCGGGAGGACGACGGCTGGACTTGGGGGCGCCGGATCCGGTCGCTCCTCGACCGGATCTGGCCGGAGTTAGAGAAGACGAGCCGGCGAGGTGGCCACCGGCCGGTGCGGGATCCGCGGCGGCGCTCGGCGTTGAGGCGGTGGGGCGGCGATGCGGGTGGCGGTGAGCGGCCGGCGACGGCGTGGGAGGCGGCCCGCCTCGGGCGCAGCCGGGCGGCGTCGCGGGCCAGGGGGCCCGACCTGGGCTGCGGCGGGCCGTTGCGGGCGCGGAGATGTGGGCGCTGGCAGCGGTGACGTGTCGAGATGTGATTGCTCGGGCGCGGGCGTGTCCGGCGCCGGGCGGACGTGTCCGGCGCGCGAAGGAAGGGGAAGACTAGGGTTTGATCCGAAATTTTTTGGGGGGGGGGAGGCACCTATTTATACATAGAAGAAGCTAGGAGGCTCCAAATTTAGCACGGTTTTCGGCCACGCGATCGTGATCGAATGACCGAGATGATGGAGGGGGTTTTGGTGAGTTTTGGGCCATTTTGGAGAGGTGTTGGGCTGCAACACACACAAGGCCTTTTCGGTTCCTCGGTTAACCGTTGGAGTATCAAACGAAGTCCAAATGGCACGAAACTTGACAGGCGGTCTACCGGTAGTAAACCAAGGCTGCTTGGCAAGTCTCGGTCCAATCTGAGAACGTTTAACACCCGCACACGAAAACAGGCAAAAAGGGACACCGGAGGACGTAGGAGCGCCGGAATGCAAAACGGACAACGGGGAAAATGCTCAGATGCATGAGACGAACACGTATGCAAATGCAAAGCACATGATGGCATGATATGAGATGCATGACAAGGACAAAAGCAAAACGAAGACAAAACCCAACCACGAGGGAATATTATAACTTAGTGCCGGAAATGGCAAGAGTTGGAATACAAATATGGCAAGTTACATACGGGGCGTTACAGTAGCCTCTTTCGATAAGTAAGAGTGTCGAACCCAACGAGAAGCTAAAGGTAGAACAAATATTCCCTCAAGTTCTATCGACCACCGATACAACTCTACGCACGCTTAACGTTCGCTTTACCTAGAACAAGTATGAAACTAGAAGTACTTTGTAGGTGATTTTGGATAGGTTTTCAAGATAATAAAGAGCACATAAATAAAAAGTAGGGGCTGTTTAGATAAAGACACAACTAAGTTAGGTTTAGTAGAGAGCTTTTTGTCACGAGAAAGTTATTTGTCCCTAGGCAATCGATAACTAGACCGGTAATCATTATTGCAATTTTATTTGAGGGAGAGGCATAAGCTAACATACTTTCTCTTCTTGGATCATATGCACTTATGATTGTAACTCTAGCAAGCATCCGCAACTACTAAATATCATTAAGGTAAAACCCAACCATAGCATTATAAGGCGTCAAGTCCTATTTATTCTCATACGTAAACAACCTACTTACTCGGGTCTGTGTTTCTATCACTCACACCACCCACCATAAGAAAATCATGAACATATTACAAACCCTACAGCGTGGATCCCTCATGCTTGCGTGACACGGAGAGCACCATAGGACAGCACCAATAATAAAACATGCAACTCAAACCAATCACGATCATCAATTAACCCATAGGACAAAACAGATCTTCTCAAACATCATAGGATATCCATACATCATTGAGAAATAATATATAGCATTGAGCACCATGTTTAAGTAGAGATTACAGCGGGTAAAAGAGGGGTTACACCACTGCATAGAGGGGGGGAAGAGTTGGTGATGATGTCGGTGAAGTTGTTGGTGTAGATTGCGGTGATGATGATGGCCCCGGCGGCGTTCCGGCGCCACCGGAAGAGAGGGGGAGATCCCCCCTTCTTATTCTTCCTTGACCTTCTCCCAAGATGGGAGAAGGGTTTCCCCTCTGGTCCATGGCCTCCATGGCATGGGAGGGGCGAGATCACCTCTGAGATTTGATCTGTCTCTCTATCTCTCTCTGTTTCTGCGTTGCTGATTCTGCCCTTTAAGCGTTTCTTAAATTCCCGAAGATCCGTAACTCCAATTGGACTAAATTTTGGACACGGTCTATATCCGGATATTAGCTTTCTTGTGGTGAAAGAAGGGCACCAACCGCCTTATGGGGTGGCCACGTGGGCCCAGGGCGCGTCTGACCCCCTGGGGCACGCCCCCTGCCTCATGGCCCCCTCGGGCATCGTCTCGCGTTGATTCTTCTTCCCAAAAATCACATATATTCCAAAAAAATCTCTGTCAGTTTTTATCCCGTTTGGACTCCATTTGATATGGATTTTCTGCGAAACAAAAAACATGCAACAAACAGGAACTGGCACTGGATCAATATGTTAGTCCCAAAAATAGTATAAAAAGTTTCCAAAAGTATATGAAAGTTGTATAATATTGGCATGGAACAATAAAAAATTATAGATACGACGGAGACGTATCATAAAGAAAGAGAGGTTTTCACATATAAATATATTATCTTGGACATCTTTTATGATTGTGAGCACTCATTAAAATATGACATGCTAAAAAGTTGGTGTTGGACAAGGAAGACAACGTAATGGGTTATGTTTTCTTACATCTGAAATAAATTATATTGTCTTGGATCACCCAACATGTTGAGCTTGCCTTTCCCCCTCATGCTAGCCAAATTCTTTGCACCAAGTAGAGATACTACTCGTGCTTCCAAATATCCTTAAACACACTTTTGCCATGAGAGTCCATCATATCTACCTATGGATTGAGTAAGATCCTTCATGTAAGTTGTCATTGTTGCAAGCAATAAAAACTGCTCTCTAAATATGTATGATTTATTAGTGTGGAGAAAATAAGCTTTATATGATCTTGTGATGTGGAAGAAATAAAAAGCGACGGACTGCATAATAAAGGTCCATATCACAAGTGTCAATATAAAGTGACGTTATTTTGCATTAAGATTTCGTGGATCCAACCATAAAAACACTTGACAACCTCTGCTTCCCTTTGTGAAGGGCCTATGTTTTATTCTTGTCTTATACTTCATACAAGAGTCATGGTGATCTTCACCTTTCCTTTTTACATTTTATCCTTTGGCAAGCACAATGTGTTGGAAAGATCCTAATATATATAGCTAATTGGATGTGAGTTTTCATGAACTATTATTGTTGACATTACCCTTGAGGTAAAAAGTTGGGAGGCAAAACTATAAGCCCCTATCTTTCTCTGTGTTCGATTAAAACTTCATACCCATAAGTATTGTGTGAGTGTTAGCAATTGTGAAAGACTAAATGATAGTTGAGTATGTGGACTTGCTGAAAAGCTCTTACATTGACTCTTTCTGATGTTATGATAAATTGCAATTGCTTCAATGACTGAGATTATAGTTTGTTAGTTTTCAATGAAGTTTCTGATTCATACTTGAAATTGTGAATGAATTGTTACTTTAGCATAAGAAATCATTTGACATTATATATATATATATATATATGTTGCTGTTCTAAGAATGATCATGATGCCCTCATGTCTGTATTTTATTTTATCGACACCTCTATCTCTAAACATGTGGACATATTTTTCGATATAGGCTTCCGCTTGAGGACAAGCGAGGTCTAAGCTTGGGGGAGTTGATACGTCCATTTTGCATCATGCTTTTATACCAATATTTATTGCAGTATGGGTTGCTATTACACATTATGTCACAATACTTATGCCTATTCTCTCTTATTTTACAAGGTTTACACGAAGAGGGAGAATGCCGGCAGCTGGAATTCTGGGCTGAAAAAGGAGCAAATATTAGAGACCTATTCTTCACAACTCCAAAAGTTTTGAAACTTCACAGGAGCACGTTTTGGAATATATATATATATAATACTAGTGAAAGAATTAACCAGAGGGGGCCCACACCCTGGCCACGAGGGTGGGGGCGCATCCTACCCCCCTGGGCGCACCCCCTGTCTCGTGGGCCCCTGGCAGGCCTACGGTGCCCATCTTCTACTATATGAAGTCTTTCATCCGATAAAAAAATCATAAGCAAGCTCACGAGATGAAACTCCACCTCCACGAGGCGGAACCTTGGTGGAACCAATCTAGGGCTCCGGCGGAGCTATTCTGCCGGGGAAACATCCCCCCGAGAGGGGGAAATCATCACCATCGTCATCATCATCGATCCTCTCATCGGGAGGGGGGTCAATCTCCATCAACATGTTCACCAGCACCATCTCATCTCAAACCCTAGTTCATCTCTTGTATCCAATCTTTGTCTCAACACCTCAGATTGGTACCTGTGGGTTACTAGTAGTGTTGATTACTCCTTGTAGTTGATGCTAGTTGGTTTATTCGGTGGAAGATCATATGTTCAGATCCTTTATGCATATTAATACCCCTCTGATTATGAACATGAATATGATTTGCAAGTAGTTACGTTTGTTCCCAAGGACATGGGAGAAGTCTTGCTATAAGTAGTCATGTGAATTTGGTATTCATTCGATATTTTGATGAGATGTATGCTGTCTCTCCTCTAGTGGTGTCATGTGAACGTCGACTACATGACACTACACCATTGTTTGGGCCTAGGGGAAGGCATTGGGAAGTAATAAGTAGATGATGGGTTGCTAGAGTGTCAGAATCTTCAACCCTAGTTTATGCGTTGCTTCGTAAGGGGCTGATTTGGATCCATATGTTTCATGCTATGGTCAGGGTTACCTTAATACTTCTTTTGTAGTTGTGGATGCTTGTAAGAGGGGTTAATCATAAGTGGGATGCTTGTATAAGGAAGGGCGGTACCCAAGCATGGGTCCACCCACATATCAAATTATCAAAGTACCGAACGTGAATCATATGAACGTGATGAAAACTAGCTTGACGATAATTCCCATGTGTCCTCGGGAGCGCTTTCCTTTATATAAGAGTTTGTCCAGGCTTGTCCTTTGTTACAAAAAGGATTGGGTCATCTTTCTGCACCTTATTTACTTTTATTACTTGTTACCCGTTACAAATTACCTTATCACAAAACTATCTGTTACCGATAATTTCAATGCTTGCAGAGAATACCTTACTGAAAATTGCTTGACATTTCCTTCTGCTCCTCGTTGGGTTCGACACTCTTACTTATCGAAAGGACTACGATAGATCCCCTATAGTTCAATTGATGACCCTTCCTTCTCAATAGAGCTTCCAGGCAAGCAACCCCCTCCCCCTTGATCATTCCAATATCGCCCAATACCTTCTCTCTTATGCTTGCATTAGAACGACTATTGCTTTTGTATGATCTTATTCTGATGCATAGCCTAATTTTGCAAACTGCAATTGTTACCTTAGTTGCTTATACTAAACTGCTTAGTATAGGTTGGTTAGTGATCCATATGTGACCCCTCACCTTGTCCCTGTTGCCCCCGCTTTATGACCAATGAATCAATCAACATGATCGACGTCCAGAGCCCAACACATCACATCACAGCCCCCTTAGTTGTACGATTCTGCAGAGCTACTATCGGGTGCCAGGGTGATACCTCGTATAGCACTTCTGATGTTAACTCTGTAGTGTAGCTAATAGGTTGTGGTCTTCAAGGGTGATTCCTCCACCACTCCTGATAACGAATCTGTCGTGCAACCCCTCAAGTATGGACTATCGAGGGTGATTCCTCCAAGTCCACATTGACGGAATGACGGTTACATCGAGTGGGAATCCATCGAGGGTGATTCCTCGGGTTTCCCCCTTGCTGTTTTGGACACACATTTACTTTGAATTTACCACATAACCATGTCGAAGTCCGGTCAGCCCTGAGGTGTACCCGCGAGTTGATGTGTAGTCAGGTTGACCTGGAGGGTACCCGCGAGATTTCTATGTGGCACGGCCGGGCATTCTGAGCCCTTGCCGTAAGTCCACAAGACGGCGCAACGGGGTCACATGATCGTGAGTCTCTGCTCGTTACCGCGCGCTACCAAGACACTAATGGATTTGGGTATTTGATCTGAGTTGGCCACTTGCCTATACGCACTAACCGCCACATGGGACAAGATATGAGCAACTGGCGTTGTAGTATCAGCCGAAGCTTTCTAGACGTCGGCCACTGAGCGGCGCGTGCCCGGGTGGTCCGCGTAAAGCACCTGCCTTTGTAATGGAGGTTGCCAGGACTGATCCCGGCTGCCCACGCAATGTGCAGGAGTGCAACGGGTGATGGGCCCAAGACCCCTGCGCGCTTAGGATGTAGCCCGACGTGTTGGCCTCTCTGTTGAGCCTTGATAGGGTTGCAGGGTGTTGATCTTTGATAACCCACAAGTATAGGGGATCGCAACAGTTTTCGAGGGTAGAGTATTAAACCCAAATTTATTGATTCGACACAAGGGGAGCCAAAGAATATTCTCAAGTATTCAAAGTTGAGTTGTCAATTCAACCGCACCTAAAAGACTTAATATCTGCAACAAAGTGTTTAGTAGCAAAGTAATATGGAAGTAGCGGTAACGATGGCAAAAGTATTAGTATTGGTTTTGTAGTGATTGCAATAGTGGAAACGGAAAAGTAACTAAGCAAAGATCAATATGTGAAAAGCTCGTAGGCAATGGATCAGTGATGGATAATTATGTCGGATGTGATTCCTCATGCAACAGTTATAACATAGGCTGACACAGAACTAGCTCCAGTTCATCAATCTAATGTAGGCATGTATTCTGAATATAGTCATACGTGCTTATGCAAAAGAACTTGCATGACATCTTTTGTCCTACCCTCCCGTGGCAGCGGGGTCCTATCGAAAACTAAGGGATATTAAGGCCCCCTTTTAATACAGTACCGGAACAAAGCATTAACACTTAGTGAATACATGAACTCCTCAAACTATGATCATCACCGGGAGTGGTCCCGATTATTGTCACTTCGGGGTTACCGGATCATAACACATAGTAGGTGACTATTGACTTGCAATATAGGATCAAGAACTCACATATATTCATGAAAATATAATAGGTTCAGATCTGAAATCATGGCACTCGGGCCCTAGTGGCAAGCATTAAGCATAGCAAAGTCATAGCAACATCAATCTCAGAACATAATGGATACTAGGGATCAAACCCTAACAAAACTAACTCGATTACATGATAAATCTCATCCAACCCATCACCGTCCAGCAATCCTACGATGGAATTACTCATGCACGACGATGAGCATCATGAAATTGGTGATGGAGGAAGGTTGATGATGACAATGGCGACGGATTCCCCTTTCTGGAGCCCCGAACGGATTTCAGATCAGCCCCCCGAGAGAGATTAGGGCTTGGCGGTGGCTCTGTATCATAAAACGCGATGAATCCTTCTCTCTGATTTTTTTTCTCCCCGAACATGAATATATAGAGTTGGCGTTGACGTCGGTGGAGCCTCAGAGGGCCCACGAGGCAGGGGGCGTGCCCTGGGGCACACCCTGCACCCTCGTGGACAGGGTGTGGACCCCCGGTGTTGCTTCTTTCGCCATTATTTTTTATAAATTCGAAAAATATTCTCCGTGAAGTTTCTGGTCATTTCGAGAACTTTTATTTCTGCACAAAAATAACACCATGGCAATTCTACTGAAAACAGCGTCAGTCCAGGTTAGTTCCATTCAAATCATGCAAGTTAGAGTCCAAAACAAGGGCAAAAATATTTGGAAAAGTAGATACGTTGGAGACGTATCAACTCCCCCATGTTTAAACCTTTTCTTGTCCTCAAGCAATTCAGTTGAAAAACTGAAAGTGATAAAGAAAAACTTTTACAAACTCTATTTGCTCTTATTGTTGTAAATATGTAAAGGCAGCATTCAAGTTTTCAGCAAAGATTATGAACTAACCATATTCACAATAACATTTAGGTCTCATGTTTACTCATATCAATAGCATAATCAACTAGCGAGCAATCTATACCTAATATTAAAAGACGGATGCTTTCATAATACTTTATACCTCATCTTTTTATATCCGTTAATTTTATGTTAAACATACAGATCGACGGCTGAGATCGTAGTTTCTTCGACGGCTCGTCGAATGCACGCGATAAAAAAAACAGCCAGCAAGAAAAATCTAAAAAGCCCCGCACGCACACACCTCTCTGATGCTATCTGCTCAAAGCCTTGAACCCACACCATACCCTGCAGCCCACTTCTGGCCTCTACCTCTCCCACCCATCGCTGCCGCCCCACGTATGCCGCTACCCCATATGAGCTTATCCGTGCCGCCACCAGCCATACATCGTGCGTCGCCGACTCTTCCCCACGGTCCCCATCTTCCCTCTACGCCGCCTCTCTCGGATCTTTGAGAAGCTCGACGTTGCCACGCAGGAGAACGCGCGCTGTGTCCCTCCGAATCACGCCATGGCCACATCTTCTTCTTCAACTCTGACATCGCGCCGCCGTGTCGCCGATCTCCTCCTCGAGCAAACCCTAGCCAAATTTTCATATCCACCCTGAGATCCTGACCTGCCCGCCTGCTAATGCAGACGGAGGCGTGGGTGGGCGGTGTCGTTGTCGACTGCCGGGGCGCCGGCCGCTAGAATCAGGAACGTCGGCACCGCCACCATGGCGCACCTCGCTGCTGACGGGATCGCGCGGACGTCGTCAGCAAGACCTGCACCAGGCCCCTCCCCTGCCTCACCATACTCTTACAGGTTATTGTTTCCGGCTCCCTATTTCTCTCTTGCTTTCTTGTATGACGGATTGGGGAACTTAGTGCTGGAGAGGGAAATTCTCATAAAGATTTGGGGGCTGAAAAAGTACGGGATAAACCTTGGGGTTCTATCAAACTAAGGAATTGAAGTGTTTATGTGAGTGGCTGACCCGTGGTGGAGGTGTGTGAGCAGCGCATGCCCGGTCTGTGTGATCAGCATGTCCACGTCTCCCAACCTGCCGGCTGCCACTTCTCAACACTGACCTCAAGGTAATTTCCTTGGTACAACTCTTTCTATCAATTCAGCTTTCATGACTGTCATATGCTGTTTTTTTGCCTTGTTCTGCAGAATCCTCGAATGGATTTGTAGGCTATGGATCAATACCACTCCATTGGTCTAACACAGCTGGTTCATGTTTAGCATTTGGCAATATAGAATATCGTCGACGTACGGCTTTGGCTTGGAAATTTTGTCAACATCAAATTTTGACAATTTCGTGATGAAGCACGAGCGGGTACGGTCAAATCTTCTGCAGCCTTGTAATTTTGTTACAGTTAAATTAAACAGTTTAGCTCTAGAATACCTTTTAGTTTCTAATTTTTGTGCAGCTTCATTAAATCATTAGGTAGTAAGATGCAGACCTCAGTTTTGTTGTTGACTGTATGATGTGTGTAAGAAGCATTTACTGTCATGTAGTCGCTATTCTGACTTACTTTCGGAAAAGGAGCTAATGGTGTTGTGCATATCATCATTGTAGAGATCTTTCATATATCACTTAGTCAATCTAATTATGATATCTGAAATATTTAGGTGCTAACCATAAGTGACCGGAAGCCTGCAGCATGTGCAATATGTGGTCTTGTGTTACAGTTGATCAATCTACGTGCGCATTAGATTACAGTTTTGGAGGTTTGATAGTGTGCTTGAGCGGGGATACCACACTTCCAATCTTGAATGGACAGGAACGTATTGTCAATTGGATGTGCTCTGTGAAACTAAGACAAAGGTATATCTAAAATACCAGTTAAATGGATGCCTATCTATGTATGTTCTATTTCTAAAGAAAATGGTGCTATCATTTCTTTCCTAACAGAAAATTCAAAGCTTAATGTTCCATCTTATAGTAGTTTTGTGTGGGTTGTAAATCACATGAATATCTGTACATTAGTGCATCTACTATAGATAATTAGGGTGTCGCTGGTTTTGGGACTATTGGAAGGTTAGATCTTTCAACATGCATGTCGTCTTAACTCTATGAAGTCCTTTATTTGAAAAAAAATCATTCTGAAAAATAAGTTCTTCTTCTCTCTCTACAGTTCAATGAAACGATGGAATAGTGACCTGCATCATATTGTTCGTTGATGAAATAGCCCTTATCCGACTAAAGAGAAATTGGACTGATATCATCAAGCTGGAAAAGTTTTTGTGTAGTCCTGTTGGTCAGAATATAAACGGTTAAAGATGCTGAAGTTTTCCAGTTAACCTCATGTAGGTACTTCATTTTGTTAGTCGGAATTATCCAGGTAGCTGGTTATGTATGCAGACTGGGTATGGCTGTTACAAGGCTCGAAACAAATTGGAGACACATGGTAAAGTAATAGTAATGCATGCAAATGACAGCGGTGCTCTCCAACTGGTGCTCTTTAATAAGAGGATGATGACTCAACATAAAAGTAAATAGATAGACCCTTCGCAGAGGGAAGCAGGGATTTGTAGAGGTGCCGGAGCTCGATTTTTGAAATAGAGATGAATAATATTTTGAGTGGTATACTTTCATTGTCAACATAACAACCAAGAGATCTTGATATCTTCCATGCTACACACATTATAGGCAGTTCCCAAACAGAATGGTAAAGTTTATACTCCCCCACCACCAAAAAGCATCAATCCATGGCTTGTCCGAAACAACGGGTGCTTCCAACTAACTACAATTCTGGGGGAGTTTTGTTTGCAATTATTTTAATTTAAGCATGGGACTAGGCATCCCGGTTACCAGCCATTTTCTCGTGAATGAGGAGCGGAGTCCACTCCTCGTGAGAATAACCCACCTAGC
This sequence comes from Triticum urartu, assembly GCF_056163025.1. NCBI lineage: Eukaryota > Viridiplantae > Streptophyta > Magnoliopsida > Poales > Poaceae > Triticum > Triticum urartu. Next base: position 473,986,256 of record NC_141873.1, on the reverse strand, counting down.
ATGGAAGATATAGACATCCCTAGTTAATACATGAGCTATTCGAGCATACGAAATAGAATTTCATTTGAAGGTTTAGAGTTTGGCACATAGAAACTTACTTGGAACGGCAGGTAGATACCGTATATAGGAAGGTATGGTGGACTCATGGAATAAATTTTGGGGTTTATGGAAGTGGATGCACAAGCAGTATTTCCGCTTAGTACAAGTGAAGGCTAGAAAAGACTTGGAAGCGACCAACTAGAGAGTGACAACAGTCATGAACATGCATTAAAATTAATCAACACCGAGTGCAAGCAGGAGTAGGGTATAATTCATCATGAACATAAATATCGTGGAGGTTATGTTGATTTTGTTTCAACTACATGCGTGAACATGTGCCAAGTCAAGTCACTCGAATCGTTCAAAGGATGATACCACCCTATCATACCACATCACAACCATTTTAATAGCATGTTGGCATGCAAGGTAAATTATTATAAGCTCCTAGCTAATTAAGCATGGCATGAGGAACTATAATCTCTAATTGTCATTGCAAACATGATTCATTCATAATAGGCTGAATAAGGAACGATGAACTAATCATTTTTACAAAAACAAGATAGGTCGAGTTCATACTAGCTTCTCTCATCTGAATCGGTCCATCATATATCGTCATTATTTCCTTTCACTTGCACAACATATCGATGTGGATAATAATAATTGTGCACGTGCATTGGACTAAGCTAGAATCTGCAAGCATTTAATATAAGGGAGAAGATAAGGTAATATAGGCTCTTTGTTAGATCAACAATAATGCATATGAGAGCCACTCAACATTTTCATCATGGTCTTCTCCTCTCGACCCTCAAATAAAAGAAATAAAACAAAACTATTTACACGTGAAAGCTCCCAACAAGCAAAAGAAGAACGAGAAATCTTTTTGGGTTTTCTTTTAATTACTACTACTACAGGCATGGAAAGTAAACTAGCGAAAAGCTACAACTATTTTTTGGGGTTTTTCTTAAGGTTTCTCAAACACATAAGAAGAAGGCTTAAAAAGAAATTAAACTAGCATGGATAGTACAATGAAAAAGTATGAGCACCGACAACTGGCATGAGTGCTTGAACATGAATGTGATGTCGGTGAAAAATACGTACTCCCTCAAGCTTAGGCTTTTGGCCGAAGTTGGTCTAGGGACATGGCTGAAAGCTGCCCTCTCCGGTGTACGGAGGAGTGTCCTCTGGGTGTCACTGGTTGGCGATCTCCTTCGGATCCCACTGATAAACAGACCGTCGATAAGGGTCAAGGGTTGGCTCCGGCTCAGGCTCTGGTGTCAGGCTCTAGTATGCATGAACGGCCTCCGGCAAAATGAGGTACGTGCCTTAAAATATGTTTAACAAAGATGGTGCAGGCAGGGTAATAATTCATAGTATTTTTATCAAATATCAATTTATACTTAAGCATCTTCTTCTTATCTTTAACAATAAAATCATGTGCTACCATACTCTTACAATCTAGAAAAATAGGGGGCAATAACTTTTCCTTTTTCTCATAATGCCTAATGGGTATCCTAAAGTGTGCAAAAAGGTTCGAAGCAAATATGCCTCCGAAGATGGGACCCTTAGTACGGTTCAGGTTTAATCGTTTAGCAACAATAGCGCCTAAACTGAAAGTGGTATCACGAAACAAAGCATGGCGCAAAATAAAAATATCAGGAGCACTGAGATTTCCACTGTTCCCACGACCAATTAAGCATCTACTAGCAAATATTGCAGAGTAACGTGGAACAGGAAAATGTATGCTAGTAATTCTTGCATCAGAAACTTTCCTCATTTCCCCTACAGCAGTTTCATCAATAAATCCTTCCACATCATTACGATGTGGTTCCTCTATGCTGCCCGCAAAGGGTATCTTACAGACCCGACAAAAATCATATAAGTGAAATTCCAGTGAAGGTGGTGATTTCTTAGCATGAAAGTAAAAAATTTGCACGAAAATATTAGTGAGGAGGAGATACTGTTCGCGCTAGTCGTGGAGGAAATCGATGAGGCCTGCATTCTCATCCAAATAATAAAAGTCCTCATAAATCCCGGCTGCTCTCAAGAACTCATCACAAGGCCATTCGCACGGCCGAACCTCCGCAGTGCGAGGGAGATTATATTTGGGTTTCTTATTCTCTTCACTTTGCTTATCCTTCGAGCTTCGACTCGAAGAGCCCCTCAACAATCTCTTCATCATTTTCTTTCTCTGAAAAATTTCTGAAATTTTTAGTGACTCAAAATAAAAGTGAACCAAACTCAACAAGATTGATAGCAACTACTCCTACAAGTGCCTAGAAGCCATATCATGCATTAAAACTACTCTTGACCATAGAAACAAGAACAGGGTCACCTAAGAAGCAAAAATTTGCAATAAATAAAGCACTAGAACAAAAACTAATTGGACCATTGGAGGAGTCACATACCGAAGAACAATCCCCAAAGTAGTTTTGTGAATGGAGCTTTGAGCAAGGAGATCGAAAATGGCAACAAGATGAGCTAGAACACGGGTTTGAGCTGTGGGGCGATTTTTTCTGGAGGAAGACGAAGTGTGTGGGTGCTGGAATAGTGGACGGGGCCCACTTGGGATCCACGAGGCAGGGGGCGCGCCCTAGACCCTCGTGGTCAGGTGGTGTGGCCCCCAGGTGTGTTCTCAGTGCCAAATATTCTTAAATATTCTACAAAAAATCATCTAAAATTTTCAGGACATTTGGAGAACTTCTATTTTTGGGGTATTTTTTATTGCAAGGATAATTCAGAAAACAGACAAAAAATACTATTTTTGCTTTATTTAATCTAAATAACAGAAAGTAAAAGGAGGGTACAAAGAGTTGTGCTTTCTAACTTCATCCATCTCATGCTCATCAAAAGGAATCCACTAGCAAGGTTGATCAAGTCTTGTTAACAAACTCTTTTCGAATAACATGAAACCAGAGAATTTTCGAATAACACTAAGTTACCTCAACGGGGATATGCAAATCCCCAACAATAAGAATATCATATTTCTTCTTGACAGTGGAAAGAGGAAATTCAAAACATCCAATCGTAATCGTTGAAGTTTTTCCAATAGAATTAATACTGTGGACTTGAGGTTGTTTCCTCGGAAAGTGTATCGTATGCTCATTACCATTAACATGAAAAGTGACATTGCCTTTGTTGCAATCAATAACAGCCCCTGCAAAGGGTCTACCAAGAATAATAGACATACTATTGTCCTTGGGAATATCAAGAATAACAAAGTCCGTTAAAATAGTAACGTTTGCAACCACAATAGGCACATCCTCACAAATACCGACATGTATAGCAGTTGATTTATCAGCCATTTGCAAAGATATTTCAGTAGGTGTCAACTTATTCAAATCAAGTCTATGATATAAAGAGAGAGAGGCATAACACTAACACCGACTCCAAGATCACATAAAGCAGTTTTAACATAGTTTCTTTTAATGGAACATGGTATAGTTGGTACTCCTGGATCTCCTAGTTTCTCAGGTATTGCACCTTTAAAAGTATAATTGGCAAGCATGGTGGAAATTTCAGCTTCCGGTATCTTTCTTTTATTCGTAACAATATCTTTTATCTACTTAGCATAAGGATTCATTTTAAGCATATCAGTCAAACGCATACGCAAAATGATAGGTCGAATCATTTCAGTAAAACGCTCGAAATTCTCATCATCCTTTTTCTTGTATGGTTTAGGAGGAAAAGGCATGGGTTTCTGAACCCATGGTTCCCTTTCTTTACCGTGCTTCCTAACAACGAAGTCTCTCTTATCATAACCAAGGTAGTCAGAGTCGGGATTCGGAGTCGGATCGGTTTTCCTCAGACAAAATCGAGTCGTGGAATCGAGGATTCTACTAGATTTACTCAAATAGGATATTTTGTATGCACACAGAAATTTATATGGGTTCTATAGAGTTTTGACACTAAATATGGAGCAAAGAACGTACACATCAATGCTAGTTGTATTCCACTTCTTTTTATGGCTAACCTACCATCTAGCTCGCATGTATGGAACATATATGAGAGGGAAATATATAGAACATTTAAGCCTTCAATGGACGAAATTTACCTATGTTCTTTTAGAGTGCATGAATAGTCGATCACTTGTCTATTTGACCTACAGTGCTAAACCTTGAAGGGTCTTGATATCCTTCTCCGATCAATCTTGAAGCATCCTCCTTTTCACGCCAATTCCATATGTCGACCAACCTGATCCTCAATTTTGATCTAGGGTGAGAGCTAGATCAAAGGTGTCTATGGCTAAGCGTTTGGACTTGGAAGGGGAATAAAGGTCCATGAGGTATATGAAAAGGGGTTTGGATGATGGCATACTATTTTGCTACAACTAAACAAACGGCTTAGATAAGTTAGTAGAACCGGATGTAGTCCATAGCATAGTCGGGATTGTACAGTTTTCTACATGATTCTATGATTTGGATCGTGACCCAACATGGATTCTACCTGATTCAGATTCATAGTGGGATTTGGATCGACATGCTTCCGTAGGGTCGTGAAGTCGTAGGATTCTAGCAGTTGAATCGGGATTCTAACTACATTGATCATAACGTTGATTCTTTGATTGTGGGTTATCAAGACCAACAGCAGGTTCAATCTCTACATCATTGTTATTGCTAGGTTGAGCATCAACATGAACATCATCATTAACATTATCACTAGGTTCATGTTCATTACCAGATTGTGTTTCAACATCAGAAATAAAAAATATCATTGGGATTCTCAGGTGTGTCAACAACAGGTTCACTAGAAGCATGCAAAGTCCTATCATTTTTATTTTTCTTCTTTTTAGAAGGACTAGGTGCATCAACATTAGTTCTCTAAGAATCTTGCTCAATTCTCTTAGGGTGGCTCTCAGGATACAAAGGTTCCTGAGTCATTTTACCACCTCTAGTTACAATTCTAACATCATTTTCATTTTTCATATTATTTAATTCATTGAGCAGATCATTCTGGGCTTTAAGAACTTGTTCTACTTGAGTGGTAACCATAGAAGCATGTTTACTAATAAGTTTAAGTTCACCTTTAACTCTAGACATATAATCACTCAAGTGTTCAATCACATAAGCATTACGTTTCAATTGTCTACCAACATAAGCATTGAAGTCTTCTTGTTTAACAATAAAATTATCAAACAAATCTAAGCATTGGCTAGCAAACTTAGTAGATGGGATTTCACCCTTATCAAATCTATAGAGAGAATTTACCTTTACTACCTGTGTCGGGTTATCAAGACCATGTATCTCTTCAATAGGTGGTAAATTCTTAACATCTTCAGCTTTAATACATTTTTCTTTCATAGATTTCTTTGCCTCTTGCATATCTTCAGGACTGAGAAATAGAATACCCCTTTTCTTGGGAGTTGGCTTAGGAGTTGGTTTAGAAAGTGTCCAGTCATTATCATTACTCAAGATATTATTCAACAGCAATTCAGCTTGATCAACAGTTCTTTCCCTGAAAACACAACCAGCACAACTATCCAGGTGGTCTCCAGAAGCATCGGTTAGTCCATTATAAAAGATATCAAGTATTTCATTTTTCTTGAGAGGATGATCATGCAAAGCATTAAGTAATCGGAGAAGCCTCCCCCAAGCTTGTGGGAGACTCTCTTCTTCAATTTGCACAAAATTATATATTTCCCTTAAGGCAACTTGTTTCTTATGAGTGGGGAAATATTTAGCAGAGAAGTAAGAAATCATATCATGAGGACTACACACACAACCAGGATCAAGAGAATTAAACCATATTTTAGCATCACCCTTTAATGTGAACAGAAATAACTTAAGGATATAGTACTAACGAAATTTTTTTCCTCATTAGTGAATAGGGTGGCTATATCATTCAATTTAGTAAGATGTGCCACAACAGTTTCAGATTCATAGCCTTAAAAAGGATCAGATTCAACCAAAGTAATTATCTCAGGATCGACATAGAAATCATAATCCTTATCAGAAATACGGATAGGTGAAGTAGCAAAAGCAGGGTCATATTTCATTCTGGCATTCAAAGATTTTTCTTTCATCTTGGCTAATAGTTTCTTAAGATCATATCTATCTTTGCAAGCTAAAAGATCCCTAGCAGTTTCTTCATCCATAACCACTACAAAACAATATACTTCCGTGATGATACGTGTTTGTCACAGTAGGACGCTTTTTTTGTCATGCATGTACATCCATGACAAATTTATGACATAATCAAGATAGTCATATCTGTGCTGTCGTAGAAGTGTTCCATGACATTACGAAAATTATCATCACGGAAGTGTCCACTTCCATGACAATAAATCGCGCATCACAGAAGTGCTTTCATTAAGGGTGACCAACACGTGGCATCCACCGTAACGGAACGCCGTTAAGCTATCGGGTTGGGTTTTGGATCTGATAACCCGTTAACAGCCCCAACCAATGGGGATTTTCCACGTGTAAAATCATCATTGGCTAGAGGAAACACGTGTCGGCTCATCGTCGGGACATATGTCATCCACTCACTGGACAGAAGGCGCCTATGATACATCGACACGTGGCACGGCCCAACAAGTTTAAATGGGTCGGCCCATAAAGGCCCACGAGATTTTGCGGACCATAATGGGTCGGCCCAGCTAAAGGCCCACGAGATTTTGCGGACCATAATGGGTCGGCCCAGCTAAAGGCCCACGAGATTTTGCGGACCATAATGGGCTGGCCCAGCTAAAGGCCCACAAGATTTCACGGGCCATAATGGGTCAGCCCAGGTAAAGGCCCACAAGATTTTTGTGTGCCATAATAGGCCGGCCTAGGTAAAGGCCCACAAAATTCTTGCGGATCATAATGGGCCGGCCCAGCTAAAGGCCCACGAGATTTCGGCAACATTAATGGGCCGGCCCAGCTATAGGCCCACAAGATTTTGAGGACCCTACTAGGCCGGCCCGTAACTGGCTGCCATGTTTTGGGCCAAATGCCGGCCCATATTTGATCCGGTCTATTAATGGCCTGCCATGCTCCGGGCCTAATAGTGGCCCATATGAGATCCGGCCCGTTAAAAGCCTACCACGTTCTGGGCCAAATTACGGCCCAGATCAGGTCCGGCCCTTTAAGAGCTTTTGGGCCTAATTATGGCCCATATCAGATTCGCCCGTCAACTGGACACTATGCTTTTGGGCGCACTTGCTAAAGGCCCACTTAGTAATTCGGCCTGATATTAGTTTTGGCCTGTTAAGGGCCCGTTTAACATTTCGGCCCTATATTAATTTCAGCCTGTTAAAAGCCTGTCATATAGTTGGGCCTAACTACGGCCCGGTTTGCATCCGGCCTGCTCGCAGCCGATATCTGATTGGGCCAAATAAAGACCGAGACAATTTTTCAGCCTGTTAAAAGCCCGTGATTTGATTCGCACAATCATGGGTCGGGGTTCATTTCGGGCTGCTGCCGGCCCATGAGTTGATCGACACGTTTCAGGCCCAACCTACATCGTGATTGCATGACGGCCCGATTATGTTCCGTAATTTTACGGTTTGGCCGGTTTACTGCGAAGACAGGATATATATACAGTAAAATAACTGCAGCATCATGAATAAGAAAAAACCTATACTATACAATAAAGAAATTACGGCATATTACATCCACTGGGCATCGAAGTTCGACACTATGATAATAAAGCACAAGCAGACAACAGATTACATACACTGGGCATCAAAGATCGCCACCAGAGCAAATAAACACGCCGACATAATAATATACAAAATCAACAGCACTTCAATAGAGTTCAAGAAAGGTTAGCCCTGCTGGGGAGCTGCAGCGCAAGCAGCTGAGCAAGATGATGAGACCGCGCTTGTTCAACACTTATATCTTCCTCACTCTGAAAGATAAACAAGCAGACAGATGACAGGTTTTGCACATAAAAGTATCAGTGCTGACAATTCATCACATTTCTTACTGACGAATAAAGTGACACAGTTTAAATTTGCATTAACACAATATGGTATTGTTCAGGTCAAGACATGGCAGGAAATGACATTGTGAACGAGTTGGCAGCTTCACGACAGCACTGGATTACAGATCAAGAACTCATAAGTATCAATGCTTAGTGTGCTGTCAATTTATACCATTTCAGATTGGCAAATAAAGAGACGGTTTAAATAATAGTAGAATGATATGACATTTTTCATAGTTAAGACATTGCAGAATATGACATTGTGCTGTAGTGGGTAGGTTCACCACACCACTGGATTACAGATGAAGAACAGAAGCATACATGCAGTGCAAAAGAAGATCACTTGCTCTGTATAGTTTAGTTTACATGGTATGAAGAAGGAACTTGATTGTACAACTAAAAACTTAAATTGAGAAAGGACGAACTTTTGTTTATGAACTACATATAATAAACTTTAAACAAGCAATTTGATGCAAACACCAAAAATAAACAGCTGTTGCAGTCATGCCTAACCAAATATATACAACAAAGTTTGAAGGCTTGAGATGGACAAACTTACATTATTGGTGAAGACAGGCTCTATAAAGGCCTTGTCCATGCTGATGGGGGGGCAATTCAAGAAGTTTACCACAGAATCTTCTTCAAAAGCATTGCCTTTATTCTACATTTTGTTAAGAGTAAATATAGATGTGATAATATATGAAAAAATGGAGAATATTTAAGATAAGAGGAAGAGTGATGCTACATAACCAAGTAGCTATAAATGTAAGTGCAGCGATACAGGCAAAAGGTACAGTCAAGAGCAATGAACAGCTAAACTTCTTCAGTACCAACCTTATGGTAAGAGTAAATATAGATCTGATGTGTAGAAAATGGAGGGCAAAGGAAAATAAGCTGCAGAGTGATGGTACATGAACAACTACCTGTCATTATAAATACACTGATAAAGGACAACATGTACTTACAAGAACAATGCAGAGCTAAAAAAACATTGGCATTGGATATATTCTACACTAATGTAACCATTCATACAGATCAGATAATTTGGATCAAACAATTGATAAGCAAGCTATCATGCATACTGCTGTCACATAACGAACCAGGTATGTATGCAAGTACAGTGATACAGGACAATAGGTACTAACAAGAGCAAAGCAGCGGGCAGCATATTTGCGATATCATGTCGTCCTTGTCAAACCGGAATTCTTCTTCGAGCATATTTTCTGCAAAAAAGATCCGTAAGGCACATGCGGAAAAGTAGAAGTTCAAATTGTCATGTGATTTCATAGATAGTACCTCATCCTGGGAACGAGACCTGTGCATAACAAGGTTTTTCCATTCAATGTCTTCTAAATTTAGCACAGGAGACTTCACCGGAAATTCATTTATAGACTTGCCATCAAAGTGTGATTTCCTCAGGTAACACCGATACTGCTGCAATGCTTCCTTGAAAAGCACAAGCAAGCTTTGCTCGTCATGACTATCCAGATTGACCCTCGCCTAGCTACAACAATGTAATGTAAATCATTGATGTGTTCAATCAGCAGAAAACAGGAAAATAATAACCATGAATAATAGCACTTACACGTAAGTTGGACAGGAAGATGTGAAAATGGTGTTTGTCTTCACAATAATCTTCCCATGATGGGAATATATGCACGTAGTCCCTAACAACATTGAAAGCATTGTCTTTTAAACTGGGAATAAATGGAATGGGGTTCCAATCTGCAGGAATTGGCCGTCTCTGCAGTTGGGATAGGTCTTCGGCCGATGGACTAGTTGTACTTTTTGCTAGAGTGGGATTTTTCTATGGTACAGCTGGTGCTATGGCAAATGAAATCGGTATACCTTTTGCTGGAGTGCAGGTCCTGTGTGGTGGGGCTAGTGGTGTGGACAGTGAAGTATGGGTACAGTCTGCTGGAGTCGGTCCTACGTTTTGTGTCACTGGTTGTACAGCCAATATAAGTGGGTGCTGTCTGATTTCTCCGGCACCACCACGTTTTTCAAGGACTTTGCTGGTGCTCCTTCAGGTTCGGCAATCACCCTCTTCCTTTTTGATGTCTGGTGCACAAGAACAACATTTGAGTGGAAAAACATGGTATGATGACAGATGGAATATGTATTGATAATGGATGGGCATGGCATCTCGACATATATGATGAGTAAACTAAGCAGATGGCGGTGCAACAAAGTAGAAGAAATGCAAGACAACATATGCAAGATACACACAATCAATAAAACCTTGCCAAATTAGAATAGGCACCTTGATGGGTGAATAGGACAAGCCATCTGCCTTTGACTCCTCGAGGTTAGAATAGTCATTAGGATGATATTCTGAACAAGAATCAACAGGTGGGGAGCGTACGAGTTTCATTGCTTCCAGAATGGCACTCAATGCCTTGCTGCCAATTTTGTAAGTCATTGCAGTGTTCCACAATATTCTTCTGATGCGCGGATTCTGATAATCACTGTAATTGCGTATAATATCTGAGAACCATGAAAACATAAATAGTTGCGAGATTATCTTTGTAATGTAGATGATATTCTAATATAGGAGCGCCCCTGTAAACACTTGTGTGCTATCACTAGATTCTGATGAGAGAGCTCATGTGTGCTGTAATATGGTGCGTGCATTTATATAATCTGGCACAAGTACACAAAAAAATAGGCTCCAGAAGTAAGGATAACTGGCAGATGATAGGTTCATAATATACTGTATAGAGAGTTTATTGCCAAACCATAATAACAAGAGCACACAACAACTAGGCAGATCATAGTGTACATAACAGGGGTACACCATAACTAGGATATATAAATCGGGAAAGTGGAACTGGCTGGAAATTACGGTGTTGTATTGCCGCTAGTAAATGAAAGCCTATCGATCACGTACAGGCTAGCTCTATCAGCTGTTGACTGCAGATGTCCCTGCTCCCCTTCCTGACAAGGAACATACTGTGCTTCCCATACAGAACATCGCACGGGCCGCCGGCCGAACCACCGGCCCCACTGCCTGTGTTCCTCCGCCATCCCCACCCCCGCCCCCACCCGTGGAGTTTTCTTCGTTCGACGAGGCCCCACCACCGCCCCCCACAACCACCATCCCCACCCGAGCCCCTTCGATCGCACCGGCGAACTCCGGCGAGCTCTGAAAAATCGACTGACCCAATTTTGAAATTTAGTCTACTGTGATTTAACTAGTGTGGAATATAAAATGGTAAAAGCATAAGCATTGCGAGTATGGTGTTGAGCGTGCCATGGCGGATCTGAAGGTGCAAACCGGACAAAGGCAACTTCGCAACCAAGACAAGAAATCAGAGTAAAGCAGTGGTGATCTATTTTCTTGCTGCGATAAATAAGTTGAGCAGATACGAAAGAGTACCTCCTTTGGTGCGGCGCCATGTACGCATCTGCTGAGAATTTGACGGTGCTGTGGTAGCGATGGCTGTCGGCGGCGTGGAAGCAGATCTAGGAGGGTAGACGGTGGCGGCGGGGCGCGGTGGAAAAGACGGTCGTAGGAGCGGCGCCGGCAAGGTGGACGACGGCGGGGATGAAGCGAGAGGACGGGATGCAAGGATCCTGGTCCGAAGCCGTGGATGAGAGAGGCCGATCTCTTGTAATGGACGGCGGCGTTGGGGTATCAGCTCCGGCATGGTGGAGGAGGACGGCGGTGGACGGAGGAGGGTGGGGTGGAGAGGGTGTTTTGGCGCCCATGGAGTACGAATGGGGAAAAGGGAGGTAGAGAGGAAGGGGGAACCATGTATTCAGGGCGCGCTTGTCTCAAATGCGAGGAAATTTACAAACTTAGCCCCTGTTTCAAATTTCTATTACATCACAGCAACACTAGTCAGTTGGGGATAGGACGGTAATCTCGCATACACCGAATATTTGCCGACGAGAGTTTGTTTTTGGCGCCCACCGTGTATGAATATGAATCGGGGAGGGAGTCGATTTCGGCCGAGGACACACTGTGTTTTGGTGCCCACCGTGTATGAATCCGGGTGAGAGGCGGTTACGTCATGTTTGGGTGAAATTACAAACCTACCCCTATCGAAACCTATAGGAATCCAGCATATAGGCTTTGTGTGGCAGGGATAGGCAATAGTGATTTCCATCTCGCGGATTTTGGTTTCGGGCGGTTACTGCGACTTTCCCCGCTTCGTTCAAATTTTGCAGAGTGCACGTTTACCGTGCCAACTCAATTCGAATCCCGTTTGTATTCTATTTTTTTCGGGAGGGATCCATTTTCAATTGGAATTACATTCTATATACATCATTTTTTATATATATACTTTCAAAAGCACAACAAAGAATTCTTCTCCTTTATATGTATAATATGATTTACAAATACAACGATCTCGAAATCTTAAGGTTGAATTCGAAAAAAATTAACCAAATTATGTTCTACTCAAATGTATGGATCAGTAATATCTACATATTAAATAACATAGATGTGCGTGAATTCATATGAGTATGCATGTTTGATAGATCAATTTTGGTTCGAGTATGGATTACATGTATCATCATCTCGAATTCAAATATTTGAATCATTTTTTGTTCACTGCTTTCACGCCCATCTCTCTTGCATGCATGCTCCTTCAGGTAGCTATCACTCTCTTTTCTCCAGCTCACCCGCACGCTCACTTCATGTTGCTCCTATCCTCGCAAACATGGTCTCTCGACGTCTCCCTTGAGAAGTGTCACACTCTCCCTATCATTATAAATTACACGGTTTTCATTATCTCTCACGTCTCTATCATTATAAATTACACGGTTTTCATTATCTCTCACGTCTCTACTGTTCTCTGGTATCACTCGGTACCTAAGCTTTCTTTTTCACCGCCAAACACACAGTCTCTACTCGTCTTTCACTTTGTCTTTCTCTCTATGGGATTCTCTCACACACCCTATATGTCTCTACATATGACTCATACCACTAAAATTACTCTCTCTATCTCTCCTGTAGACACAACATTTGTTGCGGTCTCCTTTTCATCTCCATCCCAGATTGACATTATTCATTTGTTTACCGATCAGACAACCCCGACTACCGTCTCCTCTCTCTCTCACAGACACACACGCACAACTCCTGCTTCCACTCCCCTTCCCGACTACCGTCTCTCACACACACACACACACACACACAAAACTCTCGCTTTCGCACCCCGACTCGTATTTCTCTCACAAACATTTATCGACTAGCTAGCCTCTAGATAGGTTTATACACCCGCACACTCGTGCTTCCACCATCGCATACATGTCTCTCTCCCGCTCCTTGTATCTATGTAGATTTTTCTTCCCTTCTTGAGACACGCCCTCTCAATCATGCACACACACACTATCGCCTCATTTTAAGCTGATACCTATCGCACACACACTCCTTGTGTCTTTGTCACACATGCAGTCCGTCCTCCTCCACTCGCCCTCTCTCTCACACACATGGGCTTTTTGCAACAACTAGCAAGATGCCCATGCATGGCACGGAATATCAAGATGCATTTGTATGACTAGTTTATCTTGTGGGGGAAAAGGATGAACAAGGGAAGGCCATATTTGCAAATGTGGAGAGGGGTGTGGGTATCGTTTTGCAAAATTGCCATAGTTTCCTTACTATCCGTCAGATATAGATCGGACGGCCTATATTGCAGGATGGCAGGCACACGATCATCACCGACAATGCTTATTATAAGAGTAGGGATAAAAAATAGAGTTGGTGATGATGGTGGGCCTGCCATCCTGCAATGTAGGTCGTCTGATTTATATCTGACGGATAGGAAGGAAAATATGGCAATTTACCCGCACTCTTCACCACATTTGTAGATAAGGCCTTCCCTCGTTCATCCTTTTCTCCCACAAGATCTTGATGTTCCGTGCAACGCACGGGCATCTTGCTAGTAAGAGTAGAAATTAGACATATACCACTTCTCGAATCTTGAAACGAACAACATTCCTCCCTTATCTCATCAAAACCGCCAAAGGAATATATTTTGAGTGAAACATAACATATTTTTAGTGATATACATATTTCAAAGCTAGACTTTTTTTCTATCAAATCAGTGAATATGTATTAATCCAGTGGCGGAGACAGGCCTGGGGCAGCTAGGGCTATAGCCCCAGGCCTAGAAACAACTTCCTTTGTAATTTCTTCATGCAAAGCATAGAAAATCATAGAAGTTTATCACTCAACATAGCATAGCCCCAGGCGTAGTCTGCATCTAGCTCCGCCACTGTATTAATCTACTTTGATCGTGTGGCAATGCATTGGCACATTGCTAGTAGTTATTATAATTTTTTGGACACCAGACAAACGATGGAGTACATATACGAAGAGAAGAGGCGCACGCACGCAGTCGGCCTCTCGCTGTCTCACACACATGAGTGTTACGTAAAGGCGACGTTAACAAATAAACCCTAAAACCCTAGGGGCACGATCGCTGCATTCGCGGGTACCGGGTATGTGGTGGAGCACCTTTGTAGGAATAGTCAGCTCGCGTGATAATTTGATCCGTAGGAGTTGATGGTCGGGACCACAGGTGAACGACTTGGAGCGCGGTGGCTCGCCAGTTGCCACAGATCGAGTAACCACGTTTAAAATATCATTTTTAGTGGGGTTAAGAGTTCCGATTTTCAATGGCGCGTTATAAGTAGTAAGTAGTTTTTAGAACGATTGGTATGGAGCGAAAATGGAGTTCATAGTACTACTTACCTCCTTGGCGTATGGTTGTATGGTTTTTTTGCGATGGAGGTTGTATGGGTTTATGTTGCGAGATGTTGAACCTGGTAGTTCTAGGGCAAATACTATGGTTTAGATTTAGATACTAGTTTTCTTTAATGAAAATCGGAAGGGGAAACCCTTCTTCGATTAAAAAAACTACTACCTCCATTCGGGTTTACTAGTCCCCATCATACTTTGGGTCAAAGTTTTTCCACGAACTTTACTTGTAAAATGTGAATGGAAAAGAGATTTTGTTATACCCAAACAAAAAAAGGACTGGAGGGAGTGATTGCTCTGACACGGAAGCGACCTCTTATAGCGCAGGCATTGAACCGGTATAGCTTCTGCCTGTTCGCACGCCATGCCGACGCGTGGATGTAACTTCACTTAATTTCGTCAAATGTCGCACCTCCCACGACCTTTGCCTTCCTCGTGCGGTCGCGCCCTTTGAGACTTCGACTTGCTATAAATGAGCATTTTTTGCCTTTTTTTAGACAAGCAATTTTTTTGCCTACTCCACATGCATGATACTCCCTCTGGTCCTTTTTACTACCGTCAACCGTTTGCAAAGTGTTTGACCAAATTTATACTTTTTTGAACACCACCTTATATTAATTAACCAGCCACACCAGTACACTCATTCGATACAATATTCACCACACAGGGCGGTATGTTATTTACAAGAATACCATCTAATCTATTGTCAAAGCTATACTTAGCGATTAAGTATGCCACCTTATTGGCCGAACGGCTAATCTTTGACAATTGAAGATTGTTGATCAACTTTGAGATGCTCAACACTTTCATCTTCAGGTCACACATAGCAGACCTGTCAACGCTTTGACAGGCATCAATGAAATCCCACGACCAAATTTATACTAAAAATATCAATATCTACAATACTCCCAAAACACTTAGGCGCGGTGCACTAACTTCTACCTCGTTTCTTGTTTCTTGACATATCAACCAATAGGAGATGTGGGTGTGCATGCTTTTAATGACTTGAGACTACCAAACACGACATGCAGTGGTTAGTTCATTGCATGCAATGCTATTAATTAGCAAATAAACATTAAGATCTCTCGTTTTCCCCTCCTCCTTGGTCATAGTGCACAATCTAAGATGACTTGCTCACCTAGACTGAGGGAGTACTGATTATAATGAGTATAAGAACTACGTTTTATAATGAGTGTAAAAATATTGATTTAACATTGTGAATGTTGACACATTGTGGAATAGTTTTTGAAGTCTGCAAAAGTACTCAACTAGTGATGTTGTTCTCCACAAAAAAATGTGTTTACCAATGCATGCATGAACACTAGTTACTCTAATCCCCCTCTCTTCTTTAATTCTTTGCCACATCAGCATGTTTGCTATTCCCGTGTGCATGATACCAGCTAAGATACCACCATTATGGCCAGCCTTAATCATCGCATGCAATAATTTAGTGCACCTTGAAATATGAACATGTGTGGGGCGTGTTTGTTTTTAATGACTTGAGACTATACCTAGCCCGGCATGCAAGATGACTTATTATGCACCGTTCCCCATACCTGCAGGAAGCCCGTTCGTCTCCAAATATTTTCCTCTCCATGTGTGAAAACAATATACCTGCCAAACTCTCCTTCTCCCTCCGGCGGTCCCACCACTCCACCCCGTGTGAAAAAATCTACATGCATGACTCTCCTCCCCCCATGCTCGTCCAATCCGTTGTGACCAGCAATATTTCCACCCCTTGGCTCCCCCGTAATTTACTCCAACAAATATGCCCACGTAGTTGTTACTTAACTGCAAGTGCATTCGGTCACTGACATATGGGCCCAATAGGGGTCTGGCCCACATGTCAGTGATGGGACCGACAGTTAAGTCAGTGCAGCTCAGTCCATATCTTACGTAGGTGTGCCATTGCTCGCTATAAATACTTCGCCTTCCACGACATCGCTATCTCCTCCCCCTCACGTTCATGTTCATCGCTATCTCCGCCCCCTCCCTCTAACGTCGACCACCATGGCATCGCCCGTTCCAAGCCCTAGGAGCCCCTCGCTGCACCGCATGGACAGTCACGCATCATCGTTCCGTTCCTCGCCGCCACTAGTCGAGGAGGATGCGTCGGTGTTTCGCTCCTCGCCGCTACGCGACGCGTCGCCGTTCCCTTCCTTGCCGCCACTAGTCGAGGAGCATGCGTCGGCGTTCCGCTCCTCGCCGCGACACGATGCGTCGCCGTTCCGTTCCTCGCCGCCACTAGTTGAGGAGGACGCGTCGGCGTTCCTCTCCTCACCGCGACGCGTCGAGGTGGACGCGTCGGCGTTCCCAATCTCGCCAGCACGCGCACCAGAGGACGCGTCGGCTCCCCGCTACAAGGAGAACGCCACGTCGCCCGCCGAGCCCCCCAGCCTTGAGGAGCTTTGGAAAGAAATGGATGTCGCTTTGTGGGAGGCTTTGCCTCCAGCAGAGCGCGCCAAAATAGTGGCGGAGAAGAAGGCCGAGGAAGAGAAGCGCACCGCGGAAAAATCTTCCTGGGAGGCCTATGTCGCGTCCGAGAGAGTCGGGCAATTGGCTCTTTGGCAAAAGGCTCGTGCGAGGGCCGTGAGGGTGGCGGAGGATGCCCGTGCCGACGCCCTGAGTGCAGTCAGGCCCAAGCGCCTCATCTATGCTTGGCGGTACGTGGACCGGGTGCACGCTTCCAGCGAGGAGGAGTACCTGTTGGCGCCGGATCACCACACCGGTGAGATCGCGCTCTCCCGCCGGCAAGCCACCAATCAGCACCTCGCGTGTTGCAAGGCTGAGGAAGAGGCGTTGTATCGGCGCGCTGGCAAACAGCCATGCACCAAGGCACTCGTGGCGCGCCGCAAGCGCTCCTGCGAGCGCCGTGGCTTTTAGGAGGAGTATAATTTTTGTTTCGTAAGGCGATCTCATTAGTTTTGGGACGCAAATGATAAATCCCGAACGTTCAGGAATTTTTAGCATCCTTAATTAAGTATGTAAAAGGGAAAGTTTGGAAACCTTGTGTATTCGTACGGATTTTGCAAGTACGTGCATATAGCACAAACTTTACTATATACTATCGCACTACACGTCTCTCTCGATATATGCTTGCAGAATGTGCTACTCCCTCCGTCTAGGTCAATAAGTCATCTTCGGTTGTGCACCATGACCAAGGAGGGAAGACTTATACACCTAGACGAAGAGAGTACTACTATTACTTATGTACGTGCAAATGCACGTTTTAACATTACGATGCGGTTTTTGTAAAAGTAGAAAAATAGCACTAGTCAAGCTTGTGAAACGATTCAATGCAAAACAAATGCAAAAATGCTTGTTTGATTGTTACTTTTAGCTTCCTTTTCTGTGGTTATTTCTCTGTCATACTTTGTACGGAGTATCTCACTGGTTGGAAAGGCATGCAAATTCCCAAACCGCTTCCTACAACCTGTATCTCACTGGTTGCCGGCATTGACGTTGTCGCCCATGTCGAGGATGAGGTTGCTGAGGTCGGGAAGAAGTCGTTGTTCGCGAAGTCGTCGCTGCCAGCAGTCGCGCGAGTGCGCTCCCCAAAAACCTGATCGCCCCTCTCCCGTACATGATCACGAGAGGCGGGGTTCTGTAGGCCTGCTGTCCCTTCTCCTGGTGCACACCGAAAGGAGGGATGGAGAAGACTTGCTTGGCGACGCAATGATCTGGAATGGTGGTGAGAAACTATATAGTGTGGGCCGGGTAGGTCGTGGGAGTATAGCTCTGTCCTCGGCTCGGCTCAATCCCGCAATCCGCGGTGCGTCGTGACGAGGCGTGGCGTGGCGAGGCGAGCGAGGAGGAGGAGCGTGCGTGTAGGTCTCCTCTTCTCATGCTCATACAAGTGGTAGAAGAGCTCACCTTATAAAGGCCTACTAGCAAAATTCCAACATCGACTAGGCCGTCCATGAAACGGGAGTGGCTGTAGGGGACGTTGCGCCAGTTGAATATATGAGCAAGTTACTATGAGATTAATCCGAATAAGCACAAAATAAATCATGACAGCTATAACAGAGATGAAACTAATCATGTGGACTAGCATAGTAGTAGGATATAGAGTAGAAACATGAATTCTACCATGATTTTGAACAGGAAGGACAGAAACACATACGGTGCAACGGGGGCAGCACCGTTGGCGTTGAGGTTGTCGCCCATGTCCAAACACCACGTAGACACGGTCTTTGAGCACGGTTCGTAGTCGTTCCATGCTCGGGCATTTAAGTTTGTAACTATTTTAGATTAGAATATACTACTCCTCCGGTGCTAGTAGTAGAGCAGAGTCCTACTCTACTACTCTACTCAAGCAAGTTAGGGCATAGCATTGTAGGGAGTACCAGTACTGTGATCACTCAAGCAAGTTCTCTGGCATCGACATGACCCTACGCTGCTGGTATGTGTCTCGTAAGTCAAGCGGCGTGATGTCATCATCACCTGTCCACTTCCCGCAGCACATATTCGCTTCTCCATCTTTGTTCGCACATAATCTCGTCCAATCTTCCATCCCCGCTAAGGCGCCTCCCCCCTCGTCCAAAACCCAAGCACTAACAATGGCAGAATCGACCAGCGTCCGCCGAAAGAGTGGCTGGAATTCGCTCCCCACAGAGGTAATCAAGCTCATTGTTTCACGTGTGGACAATCTCAGTACCATGCCGCTCGCCGCGTGCTCGTCGGGGCTGTACCGTTTACTCAAAGCCCTCAGGCCGGAGCTTTTTAAGCCAGCTCCTTGCTTGCTGATGTCGCCTGATCTTCAGAAACGGCGTGTCACGCAGCATAGCGATCGTAGGGTGGCGAGCATCAACCCCCTTGACTGCGATCCGATCCCCGTCAGCCTCAACTACATTAATGGTATATACTGGGTCGGCATGAACACGTCTTGGATGGTGCCCGTCGACGGTCGCGGCAGCTGGATGCTCGTGGAGGTCTACACCTGGCGATTGATCCCCCTTCCTTCGATTAACATTGCACTGCTTTGGCACCGCGGACCAGAATACTCGGAATCTTATAGTAGCCAACATGATACCAAGTTTGATTTGCTCAAGGTTGTAATCTGCCAAGTTCCCACAAGATCTGCGAATTATAAAGACTTCAGGCTAATTGCGTTCTTCAACCGCGGTCTCGCCTATCTGACAGGTCACTGCGGTAAGTGGATAAATCTGCACGTCCATCGCAGGATCATACATCCTCCATGGTTCTCTGATGCCATTGAACACAAGGGCTTCATTTACGCTGTCGACTCCTTCTATGGCTGGACGTATTGCTGGCCTACTCCAGTCATCGGTACAAACAGCTGTTACAGCAGTATGTTACTTTCCTATGATATCATGATGGCTTGCTTATATTACTGTCTACATTTGCTGAAAAAATATTCATGCTCATAACATGTTGTTCTTAAGATTGACTAAACCAAGAGCCCTTTTTTATTTGACTCCAACTTGATGTGATGTTGTAGGCCGCCTGGTGTCCCTACCCTTCCTAATCCCAGAACCTTTCAAAGAAAAGCGGCATGGCAGTTGCAGGTGGTTCCTGGCTCAATCAGACGACGGCGAAAGATTGATGATCGTTCGCACGTACCGGACATGTTGTTTCGCGGAATACAATCACAACCACTGCAAGGTCTTTGAGCAGGATCCCAGCTTCTCTGGGCCTTCAGGAATTTTTGAATGGAGGCTGGTAAGTAGCCTTGGTACACGCTCTCTATTTGTCGGACTGAATTATCCGATTAACCAGGAGATAACAGACGGCAAGGATCATGATGGCAGCGCGGTTTCATTCATCAGGCAAAACTGTGTGTACACAGCATACCATGTGTCTCTGCATGCACCATACCCTGATATGTGCCGCCACGCTCTGCAGCCCAAAGTAGGAGAGAGGGTCGCAAGTATCAGATTTCGACCTGCTGGCTGGAGTTTCCCCCGTCAGGCACCCATCTAGTTCAAGCCGTCAGCCAATCTCCACAGCTTAATAAATAGTAACGTCTAACTGAGCCAGTTAGTTAGATGCGTACACTTGGTGTAGTAGGATCTTTATTTAGTTTGATGCATACACTTGTTCTTTTTTGGTAGCCCTTTTGTAATGATGGATGATGTTTGGTTTGGAAGAGACAGTTGCGTCTTCACTCTTCTGGCCTACTTACTGCTTCTATTGCACCCCCAGCCCTGGTTGTTGCTGCTGCTGTTTTCAATGTACAATCAGTAGTATATTTCGTCTGTTGGTTGAATAAATGTGTCGTTAGATTGACAGACACAATGTTTTGGAAGTCGTTGCACGGTTCGATCCTTTAGTGCCCCGTACCGTACGTAGCGCATACTATTTATCGTACGGAACACATTTTTTTTGAAACTCGGAACACATTTTCCACTTGTTGATAACATGCAGCCCACTGATGAAGGCCCAATAGAGAAGCCCATAATTAACTAGAAGGGAGGCTCTCACATGAATCCGGCCCAGGTACATGTTCATGGTCCCCTAAACATAAATAAGTAAATAAAGAAAGCTAAATGCTCATGCACCAGTTCTTTGGGAAAATAGGTAGCCCAGTATTTCTTTTTGAAGAATACCCAAGCTAGGCCTATTTGTTTTCTCCGAATTACTGGGCTGCAAATCTTTCAAGACGAGGAGGGATGCATTCTGGCCTGGCTTAAGAGTATGGTCAATGTCTTTTAAAAGTAATATCAAAAGGGGTTGAAAATTCCAAAAAATTTATAGCAAATGGGATATAACTTTCTTTTTTTGTTTTTGTTCTTCACTGATATCTTATACGTATTTCATTGGATTTAACATGACATAGTACTAATTTATTTTTAAATTTGCTTTAGTATGGCTATTAATTTTTGGATTAAGAATATTTCTTTCCCCAGCAAAAATTTGTGAATTTTCAAAATTTCCCACATATTTAGTTAATTTTTTGACCCTGGTACTCACCAGAAAATGGCCAGCAACTCTAAAAATGGAAAACGGGCTGCAATAAATTCCATATGAATTAGAAAATGAGTAAAAATTATAAAAATAATAGCAAATGGGTTGTACACGCCACATATTTCAAGGCTGACTTGTTTACGCAAGGCTTTGTCAGTGAACACACGATTCTAGCAGCAGTTAGTGTTGGATGTCCATCCAACGGCCGACGTGATTCATCAATCTCTGATATTCCTGCTCCAGCCGCCTAAACTAGCTCCAGCGCGACTGCCTGCTCCCTCCTCTTGTGGCCCGTTGTGATGCCGCGCAGGCTTCCCCGGCCCACCCTACTCCCTCCGCTGGCCTGGCCGCACACAATCAACTGCCTCCTTATTACGCGAAAAAAAATGATTCCTCCCACTGTCATCTGGGGCGCACCGGTTGGGATGCTGACCTGTGGGCCTACTAAGTTGACGCGTACGCTGGGCTTGTCAACTTAGTCAACAAACGATTCTAGCAGCAGTAACCGTTGGATTTGAATCTAACGGTCCTGCTGCTTCTTCAATCGCTGCTCTTCTTGCACCAGCCGCCCAAACCAGCGCCGGGGAGACTGCCTGCTCCTACCTCCAGTGGCCGGTTTTGCTGCCGATGAGGCCTCATCGCCCACTACTACTCCCACCGCTAGCCAGGCCCTGCGGCGACGGCAGCCTCACACCGCAGCCGAACAAGTGAACCCTCGTACTCCTCTCCGCGTGGGCATCCACTGCCGCGTCTTCCCCGGCTCCGCGTCGTCCCCTTCCTAGGCCTCGCCGTTGTCCACCGCCTTGGTGCTCTCGGCGCGGCGTGGTCAACGTGGTCAACGACATTCCATCGGAAGAGTATTGTACGTGGAGAGGCTGACAGCTGGGTCCATGGCCACAGCCCAGTTTTTTTTGTGATTTGCCAAGTAAGTCGCTTTGTCAGGCCTGTTGGGCTGCAAATCTTTCGAGACGAGGAGAGCTTTCATTCGGCTGGCCGAGAAAATGGCCCATCAGTAATGAGAAATGGGTTGTACATTTTTAAAACACATCAAACCGGCAATTAGTTTCAAATATCTTTTTTTCATTTCGAGTTTGAAATTACATTAATTTTTATGCGTGGAGAATTTGTTGGATTTTATATTGATATACATTTATTTTTAAAATAAGTTTGAATGTGAGTCAAAATTTCGGGCTTAAAAACAGTTCGGACCGCACCGAAATATGCAAAATTTCGTATAATTTTTTAACCGTGGCCACAATATGGGTGGTAATGCTAAAAAAAAGAATACGGGCTCCAAAAAAACCTTAATAATTAGCAAATGGGCTATAAATTATTAGAAATAATGGTAGATGGGCTGTATGTTGTTTTCCATAGATTTGAGGCTTTCCTAAAAAAGGTTGACGCACAAGCAGTGACTGTTGGATGGCCATCCAACGGCCGCCGTGCTTCTTCAATCTCTGCTCTTCCTGCTCCAGCCGCTCAAGCAGGCGCCGGCGGGACTGCCTGCTCCCTCCTCCCCGTGGTCGGCTCTGCTGCCGCGCAGGCCTCACCGCCCCACCGTACTCCCATCGCTGGCCTAGCCATCCCTCTACTCACCCACACCTGCTGTTATTCTCCGGCGACGGCAGACGAACCAGTAAACCCTCGTACAGTCGTACTCCCCTCCGCGTGGGAAACAACTGTCGAGTCTTCCTTGCCTCCGTGTCGTTCCCTTCCTAGGCCTCGCCGTCGTCCACCGCCCTGGTGCTCTCGGTGCGGCCTGGTCAACGTGGTCAATGACCGACATGCATCTGAAGTGGACTTTACGTGGAGAGGCCGACAGCTGGGTCCATGGCCGCACGCAAGGAAATGCCTCCTTATTACGCGCAAAATAATGATTCCTCCACCTGACATCAGGGACCCACCAAAAGGGCCTCTGTATTTCGTGAATAAAATGTTACCGCCGATGACAGCTCGGACCCACCAGCTATATCTTCGCACGCAAGAAAGTGCCTCCTTATTACGCACAAAAAAATGAATACTCCCCCTGTTAGCTGGGACCCAGTATAGACGCAGGCTGACTTGTGGGCCTACTAAGTTGACGGGGACGGAGGGTTTTGTCAACTTAGTCAATATGCACGATTCTAGCTCCAGTGACCGTACGATGTCCATCCAACGGCCGTAGTGCTTCTTCAACCTCTGGTCTTCTTGCTCCAGCCGCCCAAACCAGCGCCGGCCGTGCCTCGTGCTCCTGCCTCTCGTGGCCGGCTGCGATGCGGCAGAGGCCTCACCGCCCCCTACTACTCTCACCGCTGGCTAGTCCATCCCTCTACTCACCCACACCCCCTGTTATTCTGCGGCGACGGCAGCCTCACACCGCAGCGAACCAGTGAACCCTCATACTCCTCTACGCGTGGGCATCCACTGTCGCGTATTCCCCGGCTCCGCGTCGTCCCCTTCCTAGGCCTCGCCGTTGTCCACCGCCCTGGTGTTCTCGGCGCGGCGTGGTCAACGTGGTCAAGGAACAGCTTCCATCAGACGTGGACTGTACGTGGAGAGGCTGACAGCTGGGTCCACGGCCGCAGCAAGGAAGTGCCTCCTTATTACGTGCAAAATAATTATTCCTCCACCTGACGGCGGGACCCACCGGACGGGCCACCGTATTTCGCCCCCCTAACTGCTGGGACCCACCAGCTACATCTTCGCACGCAAGGAAGTGCCTGACAGTCGGGACCCACCTGGTCAAAGCGTACGTAGCGTTGTCATTCTGGTCGCGAACGTGTACGTACATATATACTGGTCGATGTAGAGGAGCGCACGTGTCGTAGTAGAGGCGGCCAGGGTGTAAGAAAGAAAATACAGCCACGTATGTGTACATACGGGCGGGTTCTCGAACGCCTACTCGCGCATACGTACGGCCAGGGCTCGTGTACATGGCTGGGTCGGAACGAAGAAACAGCGTCATCGTCGTCGTGTTCATGGGGAGGCAACGGAATGCGTCATGTTCATGGGGAGGCAACGGAATGCGTCATGTTCATGGGGAGGCAATGGAATGCGTCGTGTTCATGGGGAGGCAACGGAATGCGTCGTGTTCATCGAGAGGGCTTGGACGGAACAGGCGATGGAAACGAGGCCTAGCGTACCGCAAAACGGAGGAAACGGCCTTGTGTTCGACCGGCCACGTTCGAAACGGGATCCTGTTCATCGGGAGGGGTGTGGCGTACCGCAAAGCGGAGGAAACGGACCTCCTACGGTCGAAACGGGGGTCCTGTTGATCGGGAGGGGTGTGGCGTACCGCAAAACGGAGGAAACGGACCTCCTACGGTCGAAACGGGGGTCCTGTTGATCGGGAGGGGTGTGGCGTACCGCAAAACGGAGGAAATGGACTTGTGTTGGAGCGCTACGGTCGAAACGGGGGTCATGTTCATCGGGAGGGGTGTGGCGTACCGCAAAACGGGACTCCATGGCATACTGTTCATCTCCACCATCGACCTCCTCCAGCCTCCATGGGCTCCTGTTCATCCAGCCTCCACCGCGCGCTACTCCACCGGCTACTGTTCAACCACCCCTCCACCGTCTACTGTTCATCCAGCCCTCCACACCACGGGGTCCTGTTCAACCACCCCTCCACGGGAACCCCTCCACCATCTACTATTCATCCAGCCCTCCACACCACGGGGCCCTGTTCAACCACCCCTCCACGGGCACCCCTCCACCGTCTACTGTTCATCTAGCCCTCCACCACACCACGGGGTCCTGTTCATCCAGAGGCAATGCCACTGCTAACTGTTCATCCACCCCCCCCCCACAACGCTCACTGTTCATCCCAGAGGCAGCATCGATCTGCTTCAGTTAGCAGCAGCAGCGAAGGAATCGCTCGATCGGGTTCAGTTAACATCCATCGATCGATTGCTCGGGTTCAGTAATGCGTAGCCTGCAGTGCAATCACTCGGGTTCAGTTAGAGCCCAACGCCTCGCTCGTGTTCAGTTAGAGCCAACGCCTCGCACACACGAGCGTAAGTGTACGAGAGAAACACGCATCGCTCGGCCCCCGACCTCCCACCGTAACCGGGAACTCCCCGAAATTTTCCTCCCCCTCGCTTCTACCATGGTTTTTTCTGTCATGGACGGCCCAAAGAATGTCATGCAGCTGCGTCGCCGGCCCGCCCAGGAAGAAAAGCCCATTTTCTGTCATGATTTTTTGTCATAGAAGTAGGAGCCCACCACATCTCTGATGATACCGGGTTTTGTCACAATTACCGTCATAGAAGTGTCATATGTATGACAGAAAAAAAATTCGTTCGGCCCAAAATGTCACGTATGTGTCTTTTTTTGTAGTGAACATAACCCTCAGGCACAACAGGCAATTCATATCTAGGGGAGAATCTTCATCATCACTTTCGTCAATATTATCAGTTTCAATAATTTCATTCTCTCTAACCCTAGCAAGTTGTTCATCAAAAAATTCACCTAATGGCACAATATTATCAAGCATAGAAGTAGTTTCATCATAAGCATCATGCATAGTAGAGGTAGCATCATCAATAACATGTGACATATCAGAATGAATAGCAGGAGTAGGTGTCGCAAGTTTACTCAAAATAAAAGGTGAATCAAGTGCAGAGCTAGATGGCAGTTCCTTACCTCCCCGCGTAGTTGAGGGAAAAATCTTGGTTCTTTCATCTTTCAAGTTCCTCATAGTGATCAACAGATATAAATCCCAAGTACCTCAAAGAATAGAGTTATGCTCCCCAGCAACGGCAACAGAAAATAGTCTTGATAACCCACAAGTATAGGGGATCGCAATAGTTTTCGAGGATAGAGTATTCAACCCAAATTTATTGATTCGACACAAGGGGAGCCAAAGAATATTCTCAAGTATTAACAGTTGAGTTGTCAATTCAATCGCACCTGAAATACTTAATATCTGCAGCAAAGTGTTTAGTAGCAAAGTAATATGGAAGTAGCGGTAATTTTGACACCGACAGTATGTACAAGTATCTATGTGTTTGATCTTTCTCTCTCTCTCTCTCTCTCTCTCGTGTTCTTGATTTGGCACGATCTTGATGTACTGCGAGCTTTGCTATTATAGTTGGATCTTATGATTTTCTCCCCCTCTACTCTCTTGTAATGGATTGAGTTTTCCCTTTGAAGTTATCTTATCGGATTGAGTCTTTAAGGATTTGAGAACACTTGATTTATGTCTTGCATGTGCTTATCTGTGGTGACAATGGGATATTCACGTGATCCACTTGATGTATGTTTTGGTGATCAACTCGCGAGTTCCGTGATCTCGTGAACTTATGCATAGGGGTTGGCACACATTTTCGTCTTGACTCTCCGGTAGAAACTTTGGGGCACTCTTTGAAGTTCTTTGTGTTGGTTGAATAGATGAATCTGAGATTGTGTGATGCATATCGTATAATCATACCCCCGGATACTTGAGGTGACATTGGAGTATCTAGTTGACATTAGGCTTTTGGTTGATTTGTGTCTTAAGGTGTTATTCTAGTATGAACTCTAGGATAGATCGAACGGAAAGAATAGCTTCGTGTTATTTTACTACAGACTCTTGAATAGATTGATCAGAAAGAATAATTTTGAGGTGGTTTCATGTTGGGGAACGTAGCAATTCAAAATTTTCCTACGTGTCACCAAGATCTATCTATGGAGTCATCTAGCAACAAGGGAGGAGTGGATCTACATACCCTTGTAGATCGCACGCGGAAGCGTTCAAGAGAACGGGGTTGATGGAGTCGTACTCGTCGTGATCCAAATCACCGATGATCCTAGCGCCGAACGGACGGCACCTCCGCGTTCAACACACGTACGGAGCAGCGACATCTCCTCCTTCTTGATCCAGCAAGGGGGGAGGAGAGGTTGATGGAGATCCAACAACACGACGGCGTGGTGGTGGAAGTAGCGGGATTCCAACAGGGCTTCGCCAAGCGCTGCGGGAGGAGGGAGATGTGTCATGGGAGGGAGAGGGAGGCGCCAGGGCTTAGGTATCGTTGTCCTCCCTTCCCCCCACTATATATAGGGCCAAGGGAGATGGGGAGGGCGCAGCCTTGCCCCTTCCTCCAAGGAAAGGTGCGGCCAAGGGGGGAGGAGTCCATCCTCCCCAAGGCACCTCGGAGGTGCCTTCCCCCTTTAGGACTCTCCCCTCCTCTTGTCCCTTTGGCGCATGGGCCTCTAGGGGCTGGTGCCCTTGGCCCATATAGGCCAAGGCGCACCCCCTACAGCCCATGTGGCCCCCGGGGCAGGTGGCCCCACCCGGTGGACCCCCGGGACCCTTCCGGTGGTCCCGGTACAATACCGGTGACCCCGAAACTTGTCCCGATGGCCGAAATAGCACTTCCTATATATAATTCTTTACCTCCGGACCATTCCGGAACTCCTCGTGACGTCCGGGATCTCATCCGGGACTCCTAACAACTTTCGGGTTACCGCATACTAATATCTCTATAACCCTAGCGTCACCGAACCTTAAGTGTGTAGACCCTACGGGTTCGGGAGACATGCAGACATGACCGAGATGACTCTCCGGTCAATAACCAACAGCGGGATCTGGATACCCATGTTGGCTCCCACATGTTCCACGATGATCTCATCGGATGAACCACGATGTCAAGGACTTAATCAATCCCGCATACAATTCCCTTTGTCTATCGGTATGTTACTTGCCCGAGATTCGATCATCAGTATCCCGATACCTTGTTCAATCTCGTTACCGGCAAGTCTCTTTACTCGCTCCGTAACACATCATCCTGTGATCAACTCCTTGATCACATTGTGCACATTATGATGATGTCCTACCGAGTGGGCCCAGAGATACCTCTCCGTTCACACGGAGTGACAAATCCCAGTCTCGATTCGTGCCAACCCAACAGACACTTTCGGAGATACCCGTAGTGCACCTTTATAGTCACCCAGTTACGTTGTGACGTTTGGTACACCCAAAGCACTCCTACGGTATCCGGGAGTTGCACAATCTCATGGTCTAAGGAAATGATACTTGACATTAGAAAAGCTTTAGCATACGAACTACATGATCTTGTGCTAGGCTTAGGATTGGCTCTTGTCCATCACATCATTCTCCTAATGATGTGATCCCGTTATCAATGACATCCAATGTCCATGGTCAGGAAACCGTAACCATCTATTGATCAACGAGCTAGTCAACTAGAGGCTTACTAGGGACATGGTGTTGTCTATGTATCCACACATGTATCTGAGTTTCCTATCAACACAATTCTAGCATGGATAATAAACGATTATCATGAACAAGGAAATATAATAATAACTAATTTATTATTGCCTCTAGGGCATATTTCCAACAGTCTCCCACTTGCACTAGAGTCAATAATCTAGTTCACATCGCCATGTGATTAACACTCAAGGTCACATCCCCATGTGACTAACACCCAAAGAGTTTACTAGAGTCAATAATCTAGTTCACATCACTATGTGATTAACACTCAATGAGTTCTGGGTTTGATCATGTTGCTTGTGAGAGAGGTTTTAGTCAACGGGTCTGAACCTTTCAGATCCGTGTGTGCTTTACAAATCTCTATGTCATCTCCTAGATGTAGCTACCACGTTCTATTTGGAGCTATTCCAAATAACTGTTCTACTATACGAATCCAGTTTACTACTCAGAATAATCTGGATTAGTGTCAAAGTTTGCATCGGCGTAACCCTTTACGACGAACTCTTTTACCACCTCCATAATCGAGAAAATTCCTTAGTCCACTAGTTACTAAGGATAACTTTGACCGCTGTCTTGTGATCCATTCTTAGATCACTCTTGTACCCCTTGACTGACTCATGGCAAGGCACATTTCAGGTGCGGTACACAGCATAGCATACTGTAGAGCCTATGTCTTAAGCATAGGGGACGACCTTCGTCCTTTCTCTCTATTCTGCCGTGGTCGAGCTTTAAGTCTTAACTTCATACCTTACAACTCAGGCAAGAACTCCTTCTTTGACTGATCCATCTTGAACACCTTCAAGATCATGTCAAGGTATGTGCTCATTTGAAAGTATCATTAAGCGTTTTGATCTATCCTTATAGATCTTGATGCTCAATGTTCAAGTAGCTTGATCCAGGCTTTCCTTTGAAAAACACTTTCCAAATAACCCTATATGCTTTCCAGAAATTCTACATCATTTCTGATCACCAATATGTCAACTACATATACTCATAAGAAATTCTATAGTGCTCCCACTCACTTCTTTGGAAATACAAGTTTCTCATAAACTTTGTATACACCCAAAACTTTGATCATCTTATCAAAGCATACATTCCAACTCCGAGATGCTTACTCCAGTCCCTAGAAGGATTGCTGGAGCTTTGCATACTTATTAGCATCTTTCAGGATTGACAAAACCTTCCGGTTTGTATCACATACAACCTTTCCTAAAAAAACGTCGAGGAAACAATGTTTTGACATCCTATCTGCAAGATTTCATAAATAATGCAGTAATCACTAATATAATTCCAACAGACTCTTAGCATCGCTACGAGTGAGAAAGTCTCATCGTACTCAACTCCTTGAACTTGTCGGAAAACATCTTAACGACAAGTCGAGCTTTCTTAATGGTGACATTTACCATCATTGTCCGTCTTCCTTTTAAAATCCATCTGCACTCAACAGCCTTACGACCATCGAGCTGTTCTGCCAAAGTCTACACTTTGTTTTCATACATGGATCCTCTCTCGGATTTTATGGCCTCGAGCCATTTATCGGAATCCGGGCCCACCATCGCTTCTCCATAGCTCGTAGGTTCATTGTTGTCTAGCAACATGACTTCCAAGACAGGATTACGTACCACTCTGAAGTAGTACGCATCCTTGTCATCCCACGAGGTTTGGTAGTGACTTGATCTGAAGTTTCATGATCACTATCATAAGCTTCCACTTCAATTGGTGTAGGTGCCACAGGAACAACTCCCTGTGCTCTGCCACACACTAGTTGAAGAGACGGTTCAATAACCTCATCAAGTCTCCACCATCCTCCCACTCAATTATTTCGAGAGAAACTTTTCCTCGTGAAAGGACCCGATTCTAGAAACAATCCCTTATTGTTTTCGGATCTGAGACAGGAGGTATACCCAACTGTTTTGGGTGTCCTATGAAGATGCATTTATCCGCTTTGGGTTCGAGCTTATCAGCCTGAAACTTTTTCACATAAGCGTCGCAGCCCCAAACTTTTAAGAAATGACAGCTTAGGTTTCTCTAAACCATAGTTCATACGGTGTCATCTCATCGGAATTACGTGGTGCCCTATTTAAAGTGAATGTGGTTGTCTCTAATGCCTAACCCATAAACTATCATGGTAATTTGATAAGAGACATCATGGTATGCATCATATCCAATAGGGTGCAGTTATGATGTTCGGACACACCATCACACTATGGTGTTCCAGGCTGTATTAGTTGTGAAACAATTTCCACAATGTCTTAATTCTGTGCCAAACTCGTAATTCAGATATCCATCTCTATGATCATATCATAGATCTTTTATCCTCTTGTCACGACGATCTTTCAACTTCACCCTGAAATTACTTGAACCTTTCAATAATTCAGACTTGTGATTTATCAAGTAAATGTACTCAACATCTACTCAAATCATCTGTGAAGTAAGAACATAACGATATCCACTACATGCCTCAGCACTCATTGGACTGCACACATCAAAATGTATTACTTCCAACAAGTTGCTTTCCAGTTCCATTTTACTGAAACCGAGGCTTTCAGTCATCTTGCCCATGTGGTATGATTTGCATGTCTCAAGTGATTCAAAAATCAAGTGAGTCCAAACGGTCCATTTGCATGGAGTTTCTTCATGCATAAACACCAATAGACATGGTTCGCATGTCTCAAACTTTTCAAAAATGAGTGAGCCCAAAGATCCATCAACATGGAGCTTCTTCATGCGTTTTATACCGATATGACTTAAGTGGCAGTGCCACAAGTAGGTGGTACTATCATTACTATCTTATATCTTTTGGCATGAACATGTGTATCACTACGATCGAGATTCAATAAACCATTCATTTTAGGTGTAAGACCATTGAAGGTATTATTCAAATAAACAGAGTAACCGTTATTCTCCTTAAATGAATAACCGTATTGTGATAGACATAATCCAATCATGTCTATGCTCAACGCAAACACCAATCTCGATGGTAGAGGGAGCGTGCGATGCTTGATCATATCAACATTGGAAACACTTCCAACACATATCGTCAGCTCACCTTTAGCTAGTCTCCGTTTATTCCGTAGCTTTTATTTCGAGTTACTAACACTTAGCAACCGAACCGGTATCTAATACCCTGGTGCTACTAGGAGTACTAGTAAAGTACACATCAACACAATGTATATCCAATATACTTCTATCGACCTTGCCAGCCTTCTCATCTACCAAGTATCTAGGGTAATTCTGCTCCAGTGGCTGTTCCCCTTATTACAGAAGCACTCAGTCTCGGGTTTGGGTTCAACCTTGGGTTTCTTCACTAGAGCGGCAGCTGAATTGCCGTTTCATGAAGTATCCCTTTGTTCCCTTGCCCTTCTTGAAACTAGTGGTTTCACCAACCATCAACAATTGATGCTCCTTCTTGATTTCTACTTTCGCGGTGTCAAACATCGCGAATATCTCAAGGATCATCATATATGTCCCTGATATATCATAGTTCATCACGAAGCTCTAGCAGCTTGGTGGTAATGACTTCGGAGAACCATCACTATTTCATCTGGAAGATCAACTCCCACTCGATTCAAGCGATTGTTGTACTCAGACAATCTGAGCACAAGCACAACAATTGAGCTTTTCTCCTTAGTTTGCATGCTAAGAAAATCGTCGGAGGTCTTATACCTCTTGACGTGGGCACGAGCCTGAAATCCCAATTTCAGCCCTCGAAACATCTCATATGTTTCGCGATGTTTCCAAACGTCTTCGGTGCCTCAACTCTAAACCGTTTAACTGAACTATCACGTAGTTATCAAAATGTGTATGTCAGATGTTC
Organism: Triticum urartu; assembly: GCF_056163025.1. Classification (NCBI taxonomy): domain Eukaryota; kingdom Viridiplantae; phylum Streptophyta; class Magnoliopsida; order Poales; family Poaceae; genus Triticum; species Triticum urartu. The sequence goes on along the minus strand of NC_141873.1, from coordinate 473,953,670 downwards.
GCAACATCCACAGACAACGTTCGAGGTTCAGCACACTGAGCGGTGCATTAAGGACATAAGCCTTCTATGAAGCAATGAGGACAATCCTCAGTTTACGGACCTAGTCCGCATAATTGCTACTATCAACTTTCAACTAAATTTCTCTAGGAACATATCTAAACAGTAGAACTAAAGTGCGAGCTATGACATAATTTGCGAAGACCTTTTGACTATGTTCAGGATAATTAAGTTCATCTTATGAACTCCCACTCAGATAGACATCCCTCTAGTCATCTAAGTGATTACATGATCCGAGTCAACTAGGCCGTGTCCGATCATCACGTGAGACGGACTAGTCAACATCGGTGAACATCTTCATGTTGATCGTATCTACCATACGACTCATGCTCGACCTTTCGGTCTTCTGTGTTCTGAGGCCATGTCTGTACACATGCTAGGCTCGTCAAGTCAACCTAAGTGTTTCGCGTGTGTAAATCTGTCTTACACCCGTTGTATGTGAACGTTAGAATCTATCACACCCGATCATCACGTGGTGCTTCGAAACAACGAACTGTCGCAACGGTGCACAGTTAGGGGGAACACTTTCTTGAAATTTTAATGAGGGATCATCTTATTTACTACCGTCGTTCTAAGAAAATAAGATGTATAAACATGATAAACATCACATGCAATCAAATAATAGTGACATGATATGGCCAATATCATATAGCTCCTTTGATCTCCATCTTGGGGCTCCATGATCATCTTGTCACCGGCATGACACCATGATCTCCATCATCATGATCTCCATCATCGTGTCTTCATGAAGTTGTCACGTCATCTATTACTTCTACTACTATGGCTAACGCTTTAGCAATAAAGTAAAGTAATTACATGACGTTTATATTGACACGCAGGTCATAAATAAATAAAGACAACTCCTATGGCTCCTGTCGGTTGTCATACTCATCGACATGCAGGTCGTGATTCCTATTACAAGAACATGATCAATCTCATACATCACATATATCATTCATCACATCCTTTTGGCCATATCACATCACATAGCATACCCTGCAAAAACAAGTTAGACGTCCTCTAATTGTGATCATCCCGTGACACATCATCCCGTGATCAACTCCTTGATCACATTGTGCACATTATGATGATGTCCTACCGAGTGGGCCCAGAGATACCTCTCCGTTCACACGGAGTGACAAATCCCAGTCTCGATTCGTGCCAACCCAACAGACACTTTCGGAGATACCCGTAGTGCACCTTTATAGTCACCCAGTTACGTTGTGACGTTTGGTACACCCAAAGCACTCCTACGGTATCCGGGAGTTGCACAATCTCATGGTCTAAGGAAATGATACTTGACATTAGAAAAGCTTTAGCATACGAACTACATGATCTTGTGCTAGGCTTAGGATTGGGTCTTGTCCATCACATCATTCTCCTAATGATGTGATCCCGTTATCAATGACATCCAATGTCCATGGCCAGGAAACCGTAACCATCTATTGATCAACGAGCTAGTCAACTAGAGGCTTACTAGGGACATGGTGTTGTCTATGTATCCACACATGTATCTGAGTTTCCTATCAATACAATTCTAGCATGGATAATAAACGATTAACATGAACAAGGAAATATAATAATAACTAATTTATTATTGCCTCTAGGGCATATTTCCAACATTTCATACCCTACAATACTTTGTTCGTTTGTTCTCCACTATTAGTGACTTTGGAGTGACTCTTTGTTGCATGTTGAGGGATAGTTATATGATCCACTTATGTTATTATTGTTGAGAGAACTTGCACTAGTGAAAGTATGAACCCTAGGCATTGTTTCAACGCATTGCAATACCATTTTCACTCACTTTTATCATTAGTTACCTTGCTGTTTTTATATTTTCATATTACAAAAACCTATATCTACCATCAATATTGCACTTGTATTACCATCTCTTCACCGAACTAGTGCACCTATACAATTTATCATTATATTGGGTGTGTTGGGGACACAAGAGACTCTTTGTTATTTGGTTGCGGGGTTGTTTGAGAGAGACCATCTTCATCCTACGCCTCCCACGGATTGATAAACCTTAGTTCATCAACTTGAGGGAAATTTTCTACTGTCCTACAAACCTCTGCATTTGGAGGCCCAACAACGTCTACAAGAAGAAGGTTGTGTAGTAGACATCAAGCTCTTTCCTGGCGTCGTTGCCGGGAAGGTTAGCGCTTGAAGGTATATCTTTAGATCCTGCAATCTAATCTTTTAGTTTCTTGTTTTATCACTAGTTTAATCTATTAAATAAAACTACAAAAAATGGAATTAAGGTTTCCTCATATGCTTCATCTTTTTAATGTCTTTCGTGAAAATAAGGATTCTGGTAATTGTGCCTGAGTGTTAGAAGAAGAATGCATTAAAATGTTTGGCACTAAATCTTTGGATGATGAGCATGATTGCAATGTTGTTAGTACGAACTCTTTGAATATCCATAATACTAATGATGATTGCACTAGCCATGATGAAAATGTCTCTTATAAGCATGTCAATTTTTGTGGAGTGCATAGAGTTTGCAAGTACACACCAAATAGGGAATATAGATTTTGCAAGAGGCATAAGTATTTAGAAACTAAATGGTTCCAAGAAAGGCTAGATGTTTGTGCTGAAATTTTAAATTTTCTTATCCATCCTTGTGAACTTTGCAATGAACATGGTCATTTAAATATCCAATGCAAATTTATTCATGATCGCATCATGTCCAAAAATTGTGATGACTTGATTTCCCTTGCGCATCATAATGAACTTAGTTTTCTTGTGGGTTATGAAGAAATGAAATGTATAACTAAGGAGATTCCAGAATTTGCCCTTGATAAAGTTCTTGATTTTGATCTAGAGGAAATTTATATGTATTGTGTGGTGAATTGCATTGAAAATCCTTATATTGCCAATTACATAAAGACAAGAAAACAAATAGAAGATGAAGAGAATACTAATGAAAGGGAAGAGACTTCCCAATATCCTCCTATTATTTCTTATGATGAATCAGGTAACGAGGAGGAGCCTTCTATTCAACCAATCTCATTAATAAGGAGGATTAAATCCACACATAATGTGAAGAAGAAAAAGAAAAGACGACGAAGCAAAGGTAAAAAGGTATACCTCCAAAATGATGTTGCTCCTATTACTCATTGTGATGATGATGATAATTGCTATACTATTGGTGCTATCTATACTATTGATGATGAGAGTAATTATGGTTATGATATGAAAAGGCCCAAGCTTGGGGATGCTATGTTTGATGAGAATGACATGTTTGAGAATTTATTTGTTGTAATTGATGTTTGTCCCAAGCTTGGGGATGCCATGTTTAATGAAGATGATATTTTTAGTCCCCAAGTTTTGATGAGCAAATTTATTATGGTAATAGCATGCCTCCTATTTATGATGATTATATTGATAAAAGTGGGTTTGGAAGAGTGTCAACTTTAGGAAGTAATGATCCCACTATTTTGGAGGGTGTTGAATCTTATTGTGACAATTATGAAAGTGGATTTGGAGAGGTCATGACTATATTTAGTAATGATTCCACTATGTTGGAAGAGGTTTCAATTGATTATGATGAGAACAGCGTTGCTACTTATGATGATTATTGTGATAACACTTATGCTATAAAAAGTAGTGATGATTATATTTATAAAACTTGTCATGACTATGATTACCCTTTCTCTGAACATTACTCTTTTAATGTGGAAGCAATTTATAGTATTCGAGTTTCTTATGATACTCCCACTATTTCGAATGAGAAGAATTTTTCTTATGTGGTAAGTAGTAAAATTTCTATACTTGTAGATCATGAAAAGAATGCTTTATGTGATGGTTATACTATTGAATTCATTCATGATGCTACTGAAAATTGTTATGAGGGAGGAATTTGTGCTTGTAGGAATTGTAATAATATCAAGTTTCCTCTCTATGTGTTGAAAATCTTGAAGTTATCCTTGTTTTACCTTCCTATGCAAGTTGATTCTTGTTCCCACAAGTTGTTTCCTCAAAAAATCCCTATGCATAGGAAGTGGGTTAAGCTTAAAAGTGCATGTCATATGCTTCATGATGCTCCCGTTATGTTTCAATACTTATCTTTTATGTGGGCATTAAACGATAGCGCTTGTTGAGAGGCAACCCAACTTTATTTTTGTTCTTTCCTTTTTGCTCTTGTTTAGTAATAAATAATTCATCTAGATCATGTCATGATTGTGTTTTTTATGTTTTAATTAGTGTTTATACCAAGTAAAGCCTTTAGGATCTTCTTGTGTGATTGTTGTTCGATCTTGCTAATAAAAACATAAAGTATGTGCTCAGGAATATAATTTTAATTTTTTAACAGAGAGCGATAAAATACCAATTTCAACTGCAGTAGATCAACATACAAATTTTCATGGTCGTTCTAATTTTTCATAATTTTTGGAGTTACAGAAGTATTCGAAACCTCCAGATTACTACAGATTGTTCTGTTTTTGACAGATTCTGTTTTCATTGTGTTGTTTGCTTATTTTGATGAATTGATGACCCACAAGTATAGGAGATCTATCGTAGTCCTTTCAATAAGTAAGAGTGTCGAATCCAACGAGGAGCAGAAGGAAATGATAAGCAGTTTTCAGTAAGGTATTCTCTGCAAGCACTGAAATTATCGGTAACAGATAGTTTTGTGATAAGGTAATTTGTAATGGGTAACAAGTAATAAAAGTAAATAAGGTGAAGCAAGATGGCCCAATCCTTTTTGTAGCAAAGTACAACCTGGACAAACTCTTATATAAAGGAAAGCGCTCCTGAGGACACATGGGAATTATTGTCAAGCTAGTTTTCATCACGTTCATATGATTCACGTTCGGTACTTTGATAATTTGATATGTGGGTGGACCGGTGCTTGGGTACTGCCCTTCCTTGGACAAGCATCCCACTTACGGTTAACCCCTCTTGCAAGCATCTTCTACTACAAAAGAACTATTAAGGTAAACCTAACCATAGCATGAAACATATGGATCCAAATCAGCCCCTTACGAAGCAACTCATAAACTAGGGTTTAAGCTTCTGTCACTCTAGCAACCCATCATCTACTTATTACTTCCCAATGCCTTCCCCTAGGCCCAAACAATGGTGAAGTGTCATGTATTCGATGTTCACATGACACCACTAGAGGAGAGACAACATACATCTCATCAAAATATCGAACGAATACCAAATTCACATGACTACTTATAGCAAGACTTCTCCCATGTCCTCAGGAACAAACATAACTACTCAAAAATCATATTCATATTCATAATCAGTGTTGGGGAACGCAGTAATTTCAAAAAATTTCCTACGCACACGCAAAATCATGGTGATGCATAGCAACGAGAGGGGAGAGTATGATCTACGTACCCTTGTAGATCGCAACAGAAGCGTTGACACAATGTAGTGGAACTAGTCATACGTCTTCTTCCCGATCCGACCGATCCAAGCACCGTTACTCCGGCACCTCCGAGTTCTTAGCACACGTACAGCTCGATGACGCTCCCCGGGCTCCGATCCAGTAAAGCTTCGGGGATGAGTTCCGTCAGCACAACGGCGTGGTGACGATGATGATGTTCTACCGACGCAGGGCTTCGCCTAAGCACTACAACGATATGACCGAGGTGGAATATGGTGGAGGGGGGCACCGCACACGGCTAAGGAACGATCACGAAGATCAACTTGTGTGTCTATGGGGTGCCCCCTGCCCCCGTATATAAAGGAGTGGAGGAGGGGAGGGCCGGCCCTCTCTATGGCGCGCCCTAGGGGAGTCCTACTCCCACCGGGAGTAGGATTCCCCCTTTCCTAGTCCAACTAGGAGTCCTTCCATGTATTAGGAGTAGGAGTCAAGGCAAGGGAAAAGAGGAGGGAAGGAAGGAGGGGGCGCAGCCCTTCCCCCTAGTCCAATTCGGACTGGGCCTTGGGGGGGCGCCCAACCTCTCCTATCTCTTTCCCCTAAAACCCAATAAGGCCCATATACTCCCCGGCGAATTCCCGTAACTCTCCGGTACTCCGAAAAATACTCGGATCACTCGGAACCTTTCTGATTTCCGAATATAGTCGTCCAATATATCGATTTTTACGTCTCGACCATTTCGAGACTCCTCGTCATGTCCCCGATCTCATCTGGGACTCCGAACTCCTTCGGTACATCAAAACTCATAAACTCATAATATAACTGTCATCGAAACCTTAAGCGTGCGGACCCTACGGTTCGAGAACAATGTAGACATGACCGAGACACGTCTCCAGTCAATAACCAATAGCGAGACCTGGATGCCCATATTGGCTCCTACATATTCTACGAAGATCTTTATCGGTCAGACCGCATAACAACATACGTTGTTCCCTTTGTCATCGGTATGTTACTTGCCCGAGATTCGATCATCGGTATCCAATACCTAGTTCAATCTCGTTACCGGCAAGTCTCTTTACTCGTTCCGTAATACATCATCTCACAACTAACATCTTAGTTGTAATGCTTGCAAGGCTTATGTGATGTGCATTACCGAGAGGGCCCAGAGATACCTCTCCGACAATCGGAGTGACAAATCCTAATCTCGAAATACGCCAACCCAACATCTACCTTTGGAGACACCTGTAATGCTCCTTTATAATCACCCAGTTACGTTGTGACGTTTGGTAGCACCCAAAGTGTTCCTACGGCAAACGGGAGTTGCATAATCTCATAGTCATAGGAACATGTATAAGTCATGAAGAAAGCAATAGCAACATACTAAACGATCGGGTGCTAAGCTAATGGAATGGGTCATGTCAATCAGATCATTCAACTAATGATGTGATCCTGTTAATCAAATAACAACTCTTTGTTCATGGTTAGGAAACATAACCATCTTTGATTAACGAGCTAGTCAAGTAGAGGCATACTAGTGACACTCTGTTTGTCTATGTATTCACACATGTATTATGTTTCCGATTAATACAATTCTAGCATGAATAATAAACATTTATCATGATATAAGGAAATAAATAATAACTTTATTATTGCCTCTAGGGCATATTTCCTTCAGTCTCCCACTTGCACTAGAGTCAATAATCTAGTTCACATTGCCATGTGATTTAACAGCAATAGTTCACATCACCATGTGATTAACACCCATAGTCCACATCGATATGTGACCAACACCCAAAGGGTTTACTAGAGTAAATAATCTAGTTCACATTGTTTTATGTGATTAACACCCAAAGAGTACTAAGGTGTGATCATGTTTTGCTTGTGAGATAATATTAGTCAACGGGTCTATCACATACAGATCCGTAAGTATTTTGCGAATTCTATGTCTACAATGCTCTGCATGGAGCTACTCAATATGTATCTAGATCGAGACTTAGAGTCATCCAGATCTGTGTCAAAACTTGCATTGACGTAACTTTTTACGACGAACCTTTTTGTCACGTCCATAATCGAGAAACATATCCTTATTTTACTAAGGATAATTCTGACCGCTGTCCAGTGATCTACTCCTAGATCACTATCGTACTCCCTTGCTAAATCAGTGCAGGGTATACAATAGATCTGGTATACAGCATGACATACTTTATAGAACCTATGGCCAAGGCATAGGGAATGACTTTCATTCTCTTTCTATCTTCTGTCGTGGTCGGGCTTTGAGTCTTACTCAACTTCACACCTTGTAATACAGGCAAGAACTCTTTCTTTGACTGCTCTATTTTGAACTACTTCAAAAATCTTGTCAAGGTATGTACTCATTGAAAAAACTTATCAAGCATCTTGATCTATCTTTATAGATCTTGAAACTCAATATGTAAGCAGCTTCACTGAAGTCTTTCTTTGAAAAAACTCCTTTCAAATACTCCTTTATGCTTTACAGAATAATTCTACATTATTTCCGATCAACAATATGTCATTCACATATACTTATCAGAAATGTTGTAGTGCTCCCACTCACTTTCTTGTAAATACAGGCTTCACCGCAAGTCTGTATAAAACTATATGCTTTGATCAACTCATCAAAGTGTATATTCCAACTCCGAGATGCTTGTACCAGTCCATAGATGGATTGCTGGAGCTTGCATATTTTGTTAACACCTTTAGGATCGACAAAACCTTCTAGTTGCATCGTATACAACTCTTCTTTAATAAATCCATTAAGGAATGCAGTTTTGTTTATCCATTTGCCAGATTTCATAAAATGTGGCAATTGCTAACATGATTCGAACAGACTTAAGCATAGATACAAGTGAGAAACTCTCATCGTAGTCAACACCTTGAACTTGTCGAAAACCTTTTGCGACAATTCTAGCTTTGTAGATAGTAACACTACTATCAGCGTCCGTCTTCCTCTTGAAGATCCATTTATTTTCTATGGCTTGCCGATCATCGGGCAAATCCATCAAAGTCCATACTTTGTTCTCATACATGGATCATATCTCAGATTTCATGGCCTCAAACCATTTTGCGGAATCTGGGCTCATCATCGCTTCCTCATAGTTCGCAAGTTCGTCATGGTCTAGTAACATGACTTCCAGAACAGGATTACCGTACCACCTGGTCCGGATCTCACTCTGGTTTACCTACGAGATTCGGTAGTAACTTGATCTGAAGTTTCATGATCATCATCATTAGCTTCCTCACTAATTGGTGTACGTGTCACAGAAACCGGTTTCTGTGATGTACTACTTTCCAATAAGGGAGGAGGTACAGTTACCTCATCAAGTTCTACTTTCCTCCCACTCACTTCTTTCGAGAGAAACTCCTTCTCCAGAAAGTTTCCGAATTTAGCAACAAAATTCTTGCCTTCGGATCTGTGATAGAAGGTGTACCCAACAATCTCCTTTGGGTATCTTATGAAGACATATTTCTCCGATTTGGGTTTGAGCTTATCAGGTTGAAACTTTTTCACATAAGCATTGCAACCTCAAACTTTAAGAAACGACAACTTAGGTTTCTTGCTAAACCATAGTTCATACGGTGTCATCTCAACGGATTTAGATGGTGCCCTATTTAACGTGAATGCAGCTGTCTCTAATGCATAACCCCAAAACGATAGTGGTAGATCGGTAAGATACATCATAGATTGCACTATATCCAATAAAGTACGGTTATGACGTTCGGACACACCATTACATTGTGGTGTTCCAGGTGGCATGAGTAGTGAAACTATTTCACATTGTTTTTAACTGAAGGCCAAACTCGTAACTCAAATACTCTTCTCTACGATCAGATCATAGAAACTTTATTTTCTTGTTACGATGATTTTTCACTTCACTCTGAAATTCTTTGAACTTTTCAAATGTTTCAGACTTATGTTTCATCAAGTAGATATACTCATATCTGCTCAAAATCATCTGTGAAGATCAGAAAATAATGATACGTGTCGCGAGCCTCAATATTCATTGGACCAGATACATCAGTATGTATGATTTCCAAAAAATCCGTTGCTCGCTCCATTGTTCCGAAGAACAGAGTCTTAGTCATCTTGCCCATGAGGCATGGTTCGCAAGCATCAACTGATTCATAATCAAGTGATTCCAAAAGCCCATCAGCATGGAGTTTCTTCATGCGCTTTACACCAATATGACCTAAACGGCAGTGCTACAAATAAGTTGCACTATCATTATTAACTTTGCATCTTTTGGTTTCAATATTATGATTATGTGTATCACTACGATCGAGATCCAACGAACTATTTTCATTGGGTGTGTAACCATATAAGGTTTTATGCATATAAACAGAACAACAATTTATTCTCTTACTTAAATGAATAACCGTATTACAATAAACATGATCAAATCATATTCATGCTCAACGCAAACACCAAATAACACTTATTTAGGTTCAACACTAATCTCGAAATTATAGGGAGTGTGCGATGATGATCATATCAATCTTGGAACCACTTCCAACACACATCGTCACTTCACCCTTAACTAGTCTCTGTTTATTCTGCAACTCCCGTTTCGAGTTACTAATCATAGCAACTGAACTAGTATCAAATACGGAGGGTTTGCTATAAACACTAGTAAAGTACACATCAATAACATGTATATCAAATATACTTATGTTCACTTTGCTATCCTTCTTATCCGCCAATCACTTGGGGTAGTTCCGCTTCCAGTGACCAGTCCCTTTGCAGTAGAAGCACTTAGTCTCAGGCTTAGGACCAGACTTGGGCTTCTTCACTTGAGCAGCAACTTGCTTGCTGTTTTTCTTGAAGTTCCCCTTCTTCCCTCTGCCCTTTTCTTGAAACTAGTGATCTTGTCAACCATCAACACTTGATGTTTTTCTTGATTTCTACCTTCGTTGATTTCAGCATCACGAAGAGCTTGGGAGTTCTTTCCGTTATCCCTTGCATATTATAGTTCATCACGAAGTTCTACTAACTTGGTGATGGTGATAGAGAATTCTGTCAATCACTATCTTATCTGGAAGATTAACTCCCACTTGATTCAAGCGATTGTAGTACCCAGACAATCTGAGCACATGCTCACTAGTTGAGCGATTCTCCTCCATCTTTTAGCTATAGAACTTGTTGGAGACTTCATATCTCTCAACTCGGGTATTTGCTTGAAATATAAACTTCAACTCCTGGAACATCTCATATGGTCCATGACGTTCAAAACGTCTTTGAAGTCCCGATTCTAAGCCGTTAAGCATGGTGCACTTAAACTATCAAGTAGTCATCATATTGAGCTAGCCAAACGTTCATAACGTCTGCATCTGCTCCTGCAATAGGTCTGTCACCTAGCGGTGCATCAAGGACATAATTCTTCTGTGCACCAATGAGGATAAACCACAGATCACGAATCCAATCCGCATCATTGCTACTAACATCTTTCAACACAATTTTCTCTAGGAACATATCAAAATAAACATATGAAACCAACAACGCGAGCTATTGATCTACAACATAGATATGCTAATACTACCAGGACTAAGTTCATGATAAATTAAAGTTCAATTAATCATATTACTTAAGAACTCCCACTTAGATGGACATCCCTCTAATCTTCTAAGTGATCACGTGATCCAAATCAACTAAACCATAACCGATCATCACGTGAGATGGATTAGTCTTCAATGGTGAACATCATTATGTTGATCATATCTACTATATGATTCACGCTCGACCTTTCGGTCTCCATGTTCCGAGGCCATATCTGCATATGCTAGGCTCGTCAAGTATAACCCGAGTATTCTGCGTGTGCAAAACTGGCTTGCACCCGTTGTAGATGGATGTAGAGCTTATCACACCCGATCATCATGTGGTGTCTGGGCACGACGAACTTTGGCAACGGTGCATACTCAGGGAGAACACTTCTTGATAATTTAGTGAGAGATCATCTTATAATGCTACCGTCAATCAAAGCAAGATAAGATGCATAAAAGATAAACATCACATGCAATCAATATAAGTGATATGATATGGCCATCATCATCTTGTGCCTGTGATCTCCATCTCCAAAGCACCGTCATGATCACCATTGTCACCGGCCCGACACCTTGATCTCCATCGTAGCATCATTGTCGTCTCGCCAATCTTATGCTTCCATGACTATCGCTACCGCTTAGTGATAAAGTAAAGCATTACATCGCGATTGCATTGCATACAATAAAGCGACAACCATATGGCTCCTGCCAGTTGCTGATAACTCGGTTACAAAACATGATCATCTCATACAATAAAATTTAGCATCATGTCTTGGCCATATCACATCACAACATGCCCTACAAAAACAAGTTAGACGTCCTCTACTTTGTTGTTGCAAGTTTTACGTGGCTGCTACGGGCTTAAGCAAGAACCAATCTCACCTACGCATCAAAACCACAACGATAGTTTGTCAATTTGACTCCGTTTTAACCTTCGCAAGGACCGGGCGTAGCCACACTCGGTTCAACTAAAGTTGGAGAGACTGTCGCCCGCAAGCCACCTATGTGCAAAGCACGTCGGGAGAACCGGTCTCGCGTAAGCGTACGCGTAATGTTGGTCCGGGTCGTCTCGTCCAACAATACCGCCGAACCAAAGTATGACATGCTGGTAGGCAGTATGACTTATATCGCCCACAACTCACTTGTGTTCTACTCGTGCATATAACATCAAACCATAAAACCTAGGCTCGGATGCCACTGTTGGGGAACGCATTAATTTCAAAAAAATTCCTACGCACACGCAAGATCATGGTGATGCATAGCAACGAGAGGGGAGAGTATGATCTATGTACCCTTGTAGATCGCAACGGAAGCGTTGACACAATGTAGTGGAAGTAGTCGTACGTCTTCTTCCCAATCCGACCGATCCAAGCACCGTTACTCCGGCACCTCCGAGTTCTTAGCACACGTACAGCTCGATGACGCTCCCCGGGCTCCGATCCAGCAAAGCTTCGGGGATGAGCTCCGTCAGCACAATGGCGTGATGACGATGATGATGTTCTACCGACGCAGGGCTTCGCCTAAGCACTACAATGATATGACCGAGGTGGAATATGGTGGAGGGGGGCACCGCACACAGCTAAGGAACGATCACGAAGATCAACTTGTGTGTCTATGGGGTGCCCCCTGCCCCCGTATATAAAGGAGTGGAGGAGGGGAGGGCCGGCCCTCTCTATGGCGCGCCCTAGGGGAGTCCTACTCCCACCGGGAGTAGGATTCCCCCTTTCCTAGTCCAACTAGGAGTCCTTCCATGTATTAGGAGTAGGAGTCAAGGCAAGGGAAAAGAGGAGAGAAGGAAGGAGGGGGCGCAGCCCTTCCCCCTAGTCCAATTCGGACTAGGCCTTGGGGGGGCGCCCAACCTCTCCTATCTCTTTCCCCTAAAGCCCAATAAGGCCCATATACTCCCCGGCGAATTCCCGTAACTCTCCGGTACTCCGAAAAATACTCGGATCACTCAGAACCTTTCTGATTTCCGAATATAGTCGTCCAATATATCGATTTTTACTTCTCGACCATTTTGAGACTCCTCGTCATGTCCCCGATCTCATCTGGGACTCTGAACTCCTTCGGTACATCAAAACTCATAAACTCATAATATAACTGTCATCGAAACCTTAAGCGTGCGGACCCTACGGTTCGAGAACAATGTAGACATGACCGAGACATGTCTCCGGTCAATAACCAATAGCGGGACCTGGATGCCCATATTGGCTCCTACATATTCTACGAAGATCTTTATCGGTCAGACCGCATAACAACATACGTTGTTCCCTTTGTCATCGGTATGTTACTTGCCCGAGATTCGATCGTCGGTATCCAATACCTAGTTCAATCTCGTTACCGGCAAGTCTCTTTACTCGTTCCGTAATACATCATCTCACAACTAACATCTTAGTTGTAATGCTTGCCAGGCTTATGTGATGTGCATTACCGAGAGGGCCCAGAGATACCTCTCCGACAATCGGAGTGACAAATCCTAATCTCGAAATACGCCAACCCAACATCTACCTTTGGAGACACCTGTAATGCTCCTTTATAATCACCCAGTTACGTTGTGATGTTTGGTAGCACCCAAAGTGTTCCTACGCAAACGGGAGTTGCATAATCTCATAGTCATAGGAACATGTATAAGTCATGAAGAAAGCAATAGCAATATACTAAATGATCGGGTGCTAAGCTAATGGAATGGGTCATGTCAATCAGATCATTCAACTAATGATGTGATCCTATTAATCAAATAACAACTCTTTGTTCATGGTTAGGAAACATAACCATCTTTGATTAACGAGCTAGTCAAGTAGAGGCATACTAGTGACACTCTGTTTGTCTATGTATTCACACATGTATTATGTTTCCGGTTGATACAATTCTAGCATGAATAATAAACATTTATCATGATATAAGGAAATAAATAATAACTTTATTATTGCCTCTAGGGCATATTTCCTTCAATCAGAGGGGTATTAATATGCATAAAGGATCTGAACATATGATCTTCCACCGAATAAACCAACTAGCATCAACTACAAGGAGTAATCAACACTACTAGTAACCCACAGGTACCAATCTAAGGTTTTGAGACAAAGATTGGATACAAGAGATGAACTAGGGTTTGAGATGAGATGGTACTGGTGAAGATGTTGACGGATATTGACCCCCTCCCGATGAGAGGATCGATGGTGATGACGATGGTGATGATTTCCCCCTCCCGGAGGGATGTTTCCCCGGCAGAACAGCTTCGCCGGAGCCCTAGATTGGTTCCGCCTCGTGGCGGCGGAGTTTCGTCCCGTGAGCTTGCTTATGATTTTTTTCAGGGCAAAAGACTTCATATAGCCAAAGAAGGGCACCGAGGGCCTGCCAGGGGGCCCACGAGACAGGGGGCGTGCCCAGGGGGTAGGGCGCGCCCCCACCCTCGTGGCCAGGGTGTGGGCCCCTCTGGTGAATTCCTTCGCCAGTATTTTATATATATTCCAAAACATGCTCCCATGAAGTTTTAGGACTTTTGGAGTTGTGCAGAATAGGTCTCTAATATTTGCTCCTTTTCCAGCCCAGAATTCCAGCTGCCGACATTCTCCCTCTTCGTGTAAACCTTGTAAAATAAGGGAGAATAGGCATAAGTATTGTGACATAATGTGTAATAGCATCCCATACTACAATATATATTGGTATAAAAGCATGATGCAAAATGGACGTATCAACTCCCCCAAGCTTAGACCTCGCTTGTCCTCAAGCGGAAGCCGATATCGAAAAATATCTCCACATGTTTAGAGATAGAGGTGTCGATAAAATAAAATACAGACATGAGGGCATCATGATCATTCTTAGAACAGCAACACATATATATATAATGTCATATGATTTCTTATGCTAAAGTAACAATTCATTCACAATTTCAAGTATGAATCAGAAACTTCATTGAAAACTAACAAACTATAATCTCAGTCAATGAAGCAATTGCAATTTATCATAACATCAGAAAGAGTCAATGTAAGAGCTTTTCAGCAAGTCCACATACTCATCTATCATTTAGTCTTTCACAATTGCTAACACTCACGCAATACTTATGGGTATGAAGTTTTAATCGGACACAGAGAAAGATAGGGACCTATAGTTTTGCCTCCCAACTTTTTACCTCAAGGGTAATGTCAACAATAATAGTTCATGAAAACTCACATCCAATTAGCTATATATATCAGGATCTTTCCAACACATTGTGCTTGCCAAAGGATAAAATGTAAAAAGGAAAGGTGAATATCACCTTGACTCTTGTATGAAGTATAAGACAAGAATAAAAGATAATCCCTTCGCAGAGGGAAGCAGAGGTTGTCAAGTGCTTTTATGGTAGGATACACGAAATCTTAATGCAAAAGAACGTCACTTTATATTGCCACTTGTGATATCGACCTTTATTATGCAGTCCATCACTTTTATTTCTTCCACATCACAAGATTGTATAAAGCTTATTTTCTCCACACTAATAAATCATACATATTTAGAGAGCAATTTTTATTGCTTGCAACAATGACAACTTACTTGAAGGATCTTACTCAATCCATAGGTAGATATGGTGGACTCTCATGGCAAAACTGGGTTTAAGGATATTTGGAAGCACAAGTAGTATCTATACTTGGTGCAAAGAATTTGGCTAGCATGAGGGGGAAAGGCAAGCTCAACATGTTGGGTGATCCAAGACAATATAATTTATTTCGGATGTAAGAAAACATAACCCATTACGTTGTCTTCCTTGTCCAACATCAACTTTTTAGCATGTCATATTTTAATGAGTGATCACAATCATAAAAGATGTCCAAGATAGTATATTTATATGTGAAAACATCTCTTTCTTTATTACTTCCTATTAATTGCAACGATGACCAAGACTATGTTTGTCAACTCTCAACAACTTTTATTCATCATACTCTTTATATGTGAAGTCATTACTCTCCATAAGATCAATATGATCTCCTTATTTCTTTTTATTCTTTCTTTTATTCCCTCAAGATCATAGTAAGATAATCAAGCCCTTGACTCAACACTAATCTTTATTAGATATAGCTCACGGACTCGATTACATAGAACGATCATAAAGCAAAACTCAAAACTAAATCATACTAAAACTTTATTCTACTAGATCAAGCTGTTACCAAAAAGATCGAACTAAGAAAAATGCTAAAGATAGGAGTGTGATGGTGATACGATACCGGGGCACCTCTGTAACACCCCGGGTATGACTTTCCCAATATGTATTCCAACTCTTGCCATTTACGGCCTTAAGTTATTTTATTTTCTCGGGTTCGGGTTTTTGTCTCCGTGTGTTGTTATCGTTGTCATGCATCTCATATCATGTCATCATATGCATTGCATTTGCATACGTGTTCATCTCTTGCATTCGAGCATTTTCCCCGTTGTCCGTTTTGCATTCCGGCGCTTCGTTCTCCTCCGGTGGTCATTTCTACCTTTCTTTCATGTGTGGGGATTAAACATTTCCGGATTGGACCGAGACTTGCCAAGCGGCCTTGGTTTACTACCGGTAGACAGCCTGTCAAGTTTCGTATCATTTGGACTTCGTTCGATACTCCAACGGTTAACCGAGGGACTGAAAAGGCCTCGTGTGTGTTGCAGCCCAACACCCCTCCATGTTGGCCCAAAACCCTCCAAAACCCTCTCCATCATCTAGAGCGTTCGATCACGATCGCGTGGCCGAAAACCGCACCTCATTTGGACTCTCCTAGCTCCCTCTATGCCTATATATAGACCCCTCATTCCAAATCTTGGATCCCCTCGTCTCTAACCCTAAAAAATTGCCCCGCCGCCACCGGACACGTCCGGCCGCCGCCGGACGAAGTCGCCGCCGCCGTCCGCGCCAATCAGGAGGCGCCACGTGGCCAGCCGCCTCCTCCCACCGCCGCGGCCCACCCGGCCCGCAGCCGGCCCCCGAGGGCCCGAATCGGCGCTCGTGCCCCGCCGCCTTTCTCCTCAAACTAGCGGTCAAGTCGAGCGTGTCAACCAGATTCTTGAGGATATGCTCAGGGCTTGTGTGATCTCCTTCGGCATGAAGTGGGAGGATTGTCTTCCTTATGCTGAATTCTCCTACAACAATAGTTTTCAAGCAAGTTCGAGCAAGGCCCCATTTGAAATTCTGTATGGCAGGAAGTGCCGTACCCCTCTCAACTGGTCTGAAACCGGTGAACGTCAGCTTTTGGGTAATGACTTAATCACAGAGGCAGAGGAAATGTGCAAAGTCATTCGAGATAATCTCAAAGCAGCCCAATCCCGCCAGAAGAGCTACTATGACAGTAAGCACCGTGATTTGGCTTTCGAGATCGGAGATCATGTTCACCTCCGCGTCTCTCCTATGAAAGGTACTCGTCGCTTCGGTATCAAAGGGAAGCTTGCCCCCAGATACGTGGGACCTTTCAAGGTTGTCAGCAAGAGAGGCGATCTCGCCTATCAACTCGAGCTTCCTTAAAACTTTGCAAATGTTCATGATGTGTTCCATGTCTCTCAGCTTTGTAAGTGCTTCAAGACTCCTGACCGCACCGTCAACTTCGAGGACATTGAGCTCCAAGAAGATCTCTCCTATCGTGAGCACCCAGTTGCTATTCTTGAAGAGATTGAACGCAAGACTCACAACAAGTCAATCAAATTCCTCAAAGTCAAGTGGTCACACCATTCCGACCGTGAAGCTACCTGGGAACGCGAGGATCACCTCCGTTCTGAGTACCCGGCGTTCTTTCAGTCCTAGATCTCGGGCGAGATCCTTTCGTAGTGGTGGAGTGTTGTAACACCCCGGATATGACTTTCCCAATATGTATTCCAACTCTTGCCGTTTCCGGCCTTAAGTTATTTTATTTTCTTGGGTTCGGGTTTTTTTCTCCGTGTGTTGTTATCGTTGTCATGCATCTCATATCATGTCATCATGTGCATTGCATTTGCATACGTGTTCATCTCTTGCATTCGAGCATTTTCCCCGTTGTCCGTTTTGCATTCTGGCGCTTCGTTCTTCTCCGGTGGTCATTTCTACCTTTCTTTCGTGTGTGGGGATTAAACATTTCCGGATTGGACCGAGACTTGCCAAGCGGCCTTGGTTTACTACCGGTAGACAGCCTGTCAAGTTTCGTATCATTTGGACTTCGTTTGATACTCCAACGGTTAACCGAGGGACTGAAAAGGCCTCGTGTGTTGCAGCCCAACACCCCTCCATGTTGGCCCAAAACCCTCTCCATCATCTAGAGCGTTCGATCATGATCATGTGGCTGAAAACCGCACCTCATTTGGACTCTCCTAGCTCCCTCTATGCCTATATATAGACCCCTCATTCCAAATCTCGGATCCCCTCGCCTCTAACCCTAAAAAATTGCCCCGCCGCCACCGGACACGTCCGGCCGCCGCCGGACGAAGTCGCCGCCACCGTCCGCGCCAATCAGGAGGCGCCACGTGGCCAGCCGCCTCCTCCCACCGCCGCGGCCCACCCGGCCCGCAGCCGGCCCCCGAGGGCCCGAATCGGCGCTCGCGCCCCGCCGCCTTTCTCCTACCTCGCGCCGCCGCCTTCACCTCGCCGCTCCACCGCACTTCGCCCGACCGGCCGCCGTGACTTCGCCGGCCGGAGTAGAGAGCGTGCGCCCCTCGCCGCCCGGCCTCGCACCGCTCGCCGCTGGTCGCCCTCGCCCCCACGGCGCCGCCCTGCGCCGGATTCATCTCCGAAGACCGCTTCCCCGCCGGCCTCGGCCTTCTCCAGCGAAAACTTCCATCTCCGGCGAGTTCGTGCTACAGTTCCGGCGAGCTACAGTACCGGCCGGATCTAGATCTAGATCCAAACTCGGTTGACTTTCTTTGCCCGAAACCCTAATAATTTGCATATTTCATCATGCTATAACTCCGCATCCGTAGCTCCGTTTTGGGCATATAGCATATCAAAATGTTCGTCTCAGAGAGTATATCATTTCATTCCATTGCATCATTTTCATTTGAGTTCATCTTGATGCCCGAAATGCTGGTAGAAGAGTGCTACTTGAGTTAATTGTCAGATCTGCTACTCCATTTAGATATTTGTCATTTTTGCCATGATTAATGTGTGCATGATATGCCCATGAGCTCTACATATGTTTTGTTAAGGGTTTTGCCATCTTTCCATAGGTGCAACCCATGTAATTTTGTGATGTGTGTGGTGACTAGCACAAGCTTGCAAAATGAGGCACTTGGTAATGCTGATTTCAGGGACTTAGCATTTCCACTAAGTCCTTGACCTGTTTATCTCATATGGTTATATGTTCATGTTGTTTCCTAGTGATCCGTGCCTCTTTTGAGGATGATCAGTAAGGATGTTTTGTTAATTTTGTAGTGCTCTATCCATCCATGTCTTTGTTTGCAATTATGGAGCACCTTAGCTTGACTCAATCGAGCTCTACTTTTGCTACTTTGTGAATCTGGGCAGATTGTCTACTTGTTAGCGATATTGTCGATGATGTTGCAGTTGATCCGTGCATGCTATGTTATTGTTCTTGCCATGTCTAGCTTGCATTTTGTGTATTCTTGATGGATGTATGATTAGTTTGTCATGACTTGCTCCGTAGTGAGTGCATCGAGCTCGTAAACATGCCTACTTGATATCTGTTTCAGTATGCTCCAGTTTTCACTAAGTCTGAGAACTGATTATGTTTTTGCCATGTTCACATGCTTGCAATTGTATATTCTGATCCCTTTTGGCTCAAGGTCACTAAGGGACTTTTGTTAAGATCTTTGAGTAGCTCCATGCTATGCTTTACTTTGCCATGTTCAGATCCTGTAGCATATTGTTTTGTTGCTCCGAAGAGTGCTATCTGATCTGAAATTCCAGACAAGTGTTAATTTCACTAAGTCTGAAATCTGTTCGTCAAATGCATTTTTGCCATGCTTGTTTGAACCTGTTAATGGATGAATTGGCCGTAGCTCAGTGCTAGACTTTTGTTAAGCATCTTGAATGCATCCCTGCCATATATTTTGTTTTCATGTTTGGGTGTTGTAGCATGTTCATCTCATTGCATTTAGATGGCTACTTGCTGTAAATCGCAGAACGTGGCCATATTTGAATTGCTTGCCATTTCCAAACCGTAACTCCGATTCCGACGTTCTTTATATCATTTTCAAGAGATTTCATCTCATATTTCCAGTGGCACACTTGGATTCCCAAGTTGAGGCCAGGTTCATGCATTCCTTGTCACATCTTGCATATGCATCTCGCATCGCATCCCGCATAGCATACCATCCTTGCATCATATTGTTTGAGCTTTGCACGTGGTTGATTGTGTTCCGTTTGCTTGTTTGTCTTGTTTGGGTAGAGCCGGGAGATGAGTTCGCTAACGAGGAACCCATTGAGTTTGCTTTCGAGGATCCAGTCAACTCTGACAACTTTGCAGGCAAGATGATCATGCCCTCAAAATCACTACTATCTTTGCTTTGCTAGATGCTCGCTCTTTTGCTATGCCATGCTACGATGGCTACCACTTGCTTTCAAGCCTCCCAAATTGTCATATCAAACCTCTAACCCACCATGTCCTAGCAAACCATTGATTGGCTATGTTACCGCTTTGCTCAGCCCCTCTTATAGCGTTGCTAGTTGCAGGTGAAGATTGGAGACCGTTCCTTGTTGCAACATTATTTTACTTGTTGGGATATCATTATATTGCCATGTTATCTTAATGCATCTATATACTTGGTACAGGGTGGAAGGCTCGGCCTCTCGCCTAGTGTTTTGTTCCAGTCTTGTCGCCCTAGTTTCGGTCATATCGGTGTTATGTTCCCGGATTTTGCGTTCCTTACGCGGTTGGGTTATAATGGGAACCCCTTGATAGTTTGCCTTGATTAAAGCTTTTCCAGCAATGCCCGACCTTGGTTTTACCATTTGCCACCTAGCCTCTTTTTCCCTTGGGTTTCCAGAGCCCGAGGGTCATCTTATTTTAACCCCCCCCCCGGGCCAGTGCTCCTCTGAGTGTTGGTCCACCTGTCAGCTGCCGGTGGCCACCAGGGGCAACTCTGGGCTGGCCTACCCGTACCTAAGACAATCTGAGTGTGCCCTGAGAAAGAGATATGTGCAGCTCCTATCGGGATTTGTCGGCACATTCGGGCGGTGTTGCTGGATTTGTTTTAACCTGTCAAAGTGTCTTGAAAAACCGAGATACCGAGTCTGATCGGAACGTCTCGGGAGGAGGTCTATTCCTTCGTTGACCATGAGAGCTTGTCATGGGCTAAGTTGGGACTCCCCTGCAGGCATTTGAACTTTTGAAAGCCGTGCCCGCGGTTATAGGCAGATGGGAATTTGTTAATGTCCGGTTGTAGATAACTTGAACCTTAACTTAATTAAAATGAATCAACCGTGTGAGTTACCATGATGGCCTCTTCTCGGCGGAGTCCGGGAAGTGGACACGGTGTTGGAGTAATGCTTGTTGCAGGTTTGCTCTCTAGTTTCTCGCTCGCGCTTTGCCTCCTCTTCTCGCTCTCTTTTGCGAACAGGATAGCCACCATATATGCTAGTCGCTTGCTGCAGCTCCACATATATTTTTACCTTGCCTTACCTATAAGCTTAAATAGTCTTGATCGCGAGGGTGCGAGATTGCTGAGTCCCTGTGGCTCACAGATTACTATTACACCAGATGCAGGGCCTGATGTTTCCGCTCCAGGTGACGCGCCCGAGCTCAAGTGGGAGTTCGACGAAGACTCTCAACGATACTATGTTTCTTTTCCTGATGATCAGTAGTGGTGCCCTGTTGGGGGTGATCGGGACCGTGTCGCTTGTTGGGTTATCTTTTATTTTGGCGCCGTAGTCGGTCCATGAGTGTTTGGTTGATGTAATGTTATTTATCCACTTGATTGACGTGTCGAGTGTAAGCCAACTATGTTATCTCCCCTTTTATTATCTATATTACATGGGATGTTGTGAAGATTGCTTGACTTGCGACATATCCCTTCAATGCGATTATGCCTCTAAATCGTGCCTCGACACATGGGAGATATAGTCGCATCGAGAGTGTTACAAGTTGGTATCAGAGCCATCCCCGGCCTTAGGAGCCCCATTGCTTGATCGTTTTTAGCAGCCGAGTTGTGTCTAGAAAAATATTTTGAGTCATTTAGGAATTATATATCGGAGAGTTTAGGAATTCTTTTTACTTCCCGGTCTCCTCATCGCTCTGGTAAGGCATCCTGACGTAGAGTTTTGACTCTTCTCTTCTCAAATTTCACTAAAAAAAATTTAGGATCACGCAGGTATCTTGGAATCATTCCGATGGTTTTATGATGAGAACATTGTCTTGGTGCCTCCTTTCAGGGGTTTTGTGGAAGTGTCCCGGGGAGTTGAGCTCTGAGGTGTTGTCGTCATAATTTTATTGTTGCAGTTCTGGAATACCTGAGTCTAGTACGCCGACATCGAAAATCTCTTTTATGCAGTTCGTTGGTGAGATAACCTCGACGCCACCCAGTACTGGGGCGGGAGTTCGGGAGTATCGCCATAACTTGTATAACGGATGCTTTTCGAAGGTTGAGGTAGATGGTTTCCGAAGTTTTTCTCGATTATGTGTTGAAGGATGGATACAGCTGGATGTAGGATTTGCTAGATTTGGGTGAGATATTATGCTTCCCCTGTATCCCCAACACCTGATTGCATAACCGGAAAGGTTCGGGAGTTTCATAGGTGGGAATTCTAGTAGCTCTAGTTCTTCTTCCACGGATAGTTGGTTTGAGATTGGGATTTCTTACCGATTATTCATTCTTGATCTGTACCTTGTTGATTTATTTCTCTACCTATATTCTACGTGGCTTCTCAATTTATGGATATGTGACAATTTCAAGAGGAATGCATTTGTTCATTTTGTTTGGATGTGAAGACTATATGTTGCAATTTTCATTCCGTTGGATTCAGCTTCATTTATCTGTCTATGTGCTAACGGTGGTCAACCTCTTCAGGATGGCTCCCGCTAAGAATCAGAATCAGAATCAGGATCCGCCACCACCTCCACCTCCTCCGGAGGCATGGCAAGCTGTGATGGCCGCAACCAATGCAAACACACAGTTGATCATGCAAATTCTCCAAGAGCGCAATCAAGGCAACCAAGGGAACCAAGGCAACAATCAGAATCACTTTGCTACACTCAACCAGTTCCTTGCTAACGGGCCAAAGACTTTCAGCAATTGTGTTGAGGCAACCGATGCTGATGATTGGCTCGTGGATCTATGCAAGCATTTCGAGTGCAGTAACGTCAGGCCTGAGGTCTTCGTCAAGTTCGCTTCCTTCCAACTCAAAGATCAAGCTACAGAATGGTTCCAGCAGTACAAGGATTCCAGAGGTGGACGTGTGATTACTTGGGATGAATTCCGTCAAGATTTCAGAGCTCACCATATCCCTCAGAGCATGGTCGAAAGCAAGCGTGAGGAATTCCGCAACCTGAAGCAAGGCTCTTTGTCTGTCTATGACTACAACAAGTTGTTTCAGAAGCTCGCCCGCTTTGCCAAGCAGGACGTACCTGATGAGAAGAGCATGATATACCAGTTCAGGGGTGGTCTCAAAGAAGAAATTCAGCTAGCTCTTGTTCTCTTCGAGCCCTTGAGGTACGATGAGTTCTACAACATGGCATTGAAGCAAGAGGCTGCTCAACTGAGGTGTGATGCTTCCAAGAAGCGAGTCAGAGATGCTACTCCTTCTCCCTCTACTCAAGTGGCCAAGCAGCAGAAGTATTGGCTTCCTCCTCCTCCGTTCCATCAGCCGTATCAGCAGAAGAGCAAAGGTGGCAGTGGATCTTCCCACCCACCCAACCCTGGCTTTCAGAACAAGACTTCATCTCAAGCTCCAAGATCGAGTGCTCCGTATCACCGTCCGCTTTCAGAGGTCACGTGCAACAAGTGCCAACAGAAGGGTCACTATGCCAACAAGTGTCTCAATCAGAGGCGTCTTCCTCCTCCTCCTGTGAGATCGGCAAGTACAACTGTGGTCAAGCATAACCCCAAGCATGCCAAGGTCAACTTGATGAATGCAGCTCAGGCAGAGGATTCGTCAGATGTCATCATGGGTAACCTTCCTGTTAATGATATTCCAGCTAAAGTTCTTTTTGACACGGGTGCATCGCATTGTTTCATCTCGAGACCGTTTTCATGTAAGCATGGTTTGGCTTTGCAAATTTTGCCTAGTCCATTAGCAGTTGTCTCTCCGATTAGGCGCATGCATGCTAACTCCATTGCTCCGGATGTTACTATCACCTTGGGTGACTACAAGTTTCTGGCTTCTCCAACGGTTCTTGGTGACTCGGATATTGATCTTATTCTCGGAATGGATTGGCTTTCTAAGCACAAGGCGCATCTTGATTGTGCTGCCAGGCAGATTCAATTGACTCATTCGTCTGAGGATGTAATTGTCTTTGCCGCTCGGGATAATATCATCCGTCTGTTTTCTCTCAATGAGAAGGGTGAACTGGATGCTATCTCGCAAATTCCAGTCGTTTGCGAATATCAAGACGTCTTTCCAGAAGAGCTTCTAGGAATGCCTCCGCACCGGCCAGTTGAATTCGTTATTGATCTTGAGCCCGGCACGGAACCTGTGTGCAAGCGTCCTTACAAGCTCGGACCTGAAGAGTTGAAGGAGCTGAAGAAGCAACTCGATATTCAAGAAAGAATGGGTCTCATCTGGCCTAGTTCTTCTCCATGGGGTTGTGGTGTTCTTTTTGTGAAGAAGAAGGATGGAACGGACCGACTTTGCGTTGATTACCGTCCATTGAACAAGAAGACCATCAAGAACAAATACCCACTTCCCAACATCAATGAGCTGTTCGAACAACTCAAAGGTGCCCAAGTATTGTCCAAGCTTGATCTCCATATGGGTTATCATCAGATTCGAATCCGTGAGCAAGATATTCCCAAGACGGCTTTCAGGACAAGCTATGGTTCATATGAATACACTGTCATGTCTTTTGGCCTCGTCAATGCTCCTCCGACGTTCTCTCACATGATGAACTTCATCTTCAACGCCTACACCAATGACTTCGTTTTGGTCTATCTCGACGACATTCTGGTTTTCTGGAAGAACCGGGAAGATCATGCCAAGAACTTGCGTTTGGTGCTCGATAAGCTGAGGGAACACCAGTTCTATGCCAAGTTCTCCAAGTGCGAATTTTGGCTTGATGAGGTTCTTTATCTTGGTCATATCATCTCTGCCAAGGGCGTTGCCGTGAATCCTGAGAAGGTGTCTGCAATTGTGAATTGGGAACCTCCTCGGAACGTGAAGCAACTCCGCAGCTTCCTCGGTCTCGCAAGCTACTGTCGAAGATTCATTGAAAACTTTTCTAAGATCGCGAAGCCTCTCTCAAATCTTCTCCAGAAGCACGTCAAGTACGTTTGGTCTCCGGAGTGTGACATTGCTTTCAACACTTTGAAAGAGAAATTGATCACTGCTCCAGTTCTGACTCCGCCTGATGAATCCAAGCCGTACGAGGTCTTTTGTGATGCCTCTCTTCAAGGTCTTGGCGCAATGTTCATGCAAGAGAAGAAAGTTGTTGCTTATACCTCTCGCCAGTTGAAGCCCAATGAGAAGAACTACCCCACTCATGATCTCGAGTTGGCGGCAGTTGTGCATGCTCTTTTGACTTGGAGACATCTCTTATTGGGAAGAAAAGTGGATATTTTCACTGACCACAAGAGTCTCAAGTACATTTTCACTCAGCCTAATCTCAACCTTAGGCAAACTCGATGGGTCGAAATTATTCAAGAATATAATCCGAGTATTGAGTATACTCCAGGCAAGGCCAATGTGATTGCTGACGCATTGAGCAGGAAGGCTTACTGCAACAGTCTGATTCTCAAGCCTTATCAACCCGAGCTTTGTGAAGCTTTCCGGAAACTTAATCTGCAAGTTGTTCCTCAAGGTTTCCTCGCCAACCTTCAAGTCTCTCCTACCTTGGAAGACCAGATTCGCCAAGTTCAGCTTCTTGATGCTATGGTGAAAAAGGTGAAGATTGGGATTGCCAAGAGTCAACCCAAGTACAAGTGCTACCGCCTTGATGACAAGGATACTCTCTTCTTCGAAGATCGTATTGTTGTACCCAAAGGTGACCTCCGTAAAGTGATCATGAACGAGGCTCACAATTCTCTCCTCTCCATCCACCCTGGGAGTATGAAGATGTATCAGGACCTTAAGCAGGCTTATTGGTGGACTCGAATGAAGCGCGAGATTGCTCAATTCATGAACGAGTGTGATGTCTCCAGAAGAGTGAAGGCAGAACACCAAAGGCCAGCTGGTCTCCTCCAACCTCTTGCCATTCCAGAATGGAAGTTTGACCACATTGAGATGGACTTCGTGACTGGGTTTCCAAAGTCCAAGCGTGGCAATGATGCTATATTCGTTGTCATCGACAAACTCACCAAAGTGGCTCACTTTCTGCCTATCAAAGAGTCAATCACTGCAGCTCAATTGGCGGAACTCTATACCTCTCGGATTGTCTCTCTGCATGGTATTCCACAAGTGATCTCTTCAGACCGTGGCAGCATCTTTACCTCCAAGTTTTGGGATTCTTTTCAGAAGGCCATGGGCACTAACATCCGCTTCAGCACAGCTTTCCATCCTCAAACTAGCGATCAAGTCGAGCGTGTCAACCAGATTCTTGAGGATATGCTCAGGGCTTGTGTGATCTCCTTCGGCATGAAGTGGGAGGATTGTCTTCCTTATGCTGAATTCTCCTACAACAATAGTTTTCAAGCAAGTTCGAGCAAGGCCCCATTTGAAATTCTGTATGGCAGGAAGTGCCGTACCCCTCTCAACTGGTCTGAAACCGGTGAACGTCAGCTTTTGGGTAATGACTTAATCACAGAGGCAGAGGAAATGTGCAAAGTCATTCGAGATAATCTCAAAGCAGCCCAATCCCGCCAGAAGAGCTACTATGACAGTAAGCACCGTGATTTGGCTTTCGAGATCGGAGATCATGTTCACCTCCGCGTCTCTCCTATGAAAGGTACTCGTCGCTTCGGTATCAAAGGGAAGCTTGCCCCCAGATACGTGGGACCTTTCAAGATTGTCAGCAAGAGAGGCGATCTCGCCTATCAACTCGAGCTTCCTTAAAACTTTGCAAATGTTCATGATGTGTTCCATGTCTCTCAGCTTTGTAAGTGCTTCAAGACTCCTGACCGCACCGTCAACTTCGAGGACATTGAGCTCCAAGAAGATCTCTCCTATCGTGAGCACCCAGTTGCTATTCTTGAAGAGATTGAACGCAAGACTCACAACAAGTCAATCAAATTCCTCAAAGTCAAGTGGTCACACCATTCCGACCGTGAAGCTACCTGGGAACGCGAGGATCACCTCCGTTCTGAGTACCCGGCGTTCTTTCAGTCCTAGATCTCGGGCGAGATCCTTTCGTAGTGGTGGAGTGTTGTAACACCCCGGATATGACTTTCCCAATATGTATTCCAACTCTTGCCGTTTCCGGCCTTAAGTTATTTTATTTTCTTGGGTTCGGGTTTTTTTCTCCGTGTGTTGTTATCGTTGTCATGCATCTCATATCATGTCATCATGTGCATTGCATTTGCATACGTGTTCATCTCTTGCATTCGAGCATTTTCCCCGTTGTCCGTTTTGCATTCTGGCGCTTCGTTCTTCTCCGGTGGTCATTTCTACCTTTCTTTCGTGTGTGGGGATTAAACATTTCCGGATTGGACCGAGACTTGCCAAGCGGCCTTGGTTTACTACCGGTAGACAGCCTGTCAAGTTTCGTATCATTTGGACTTCGTTTGATACTCCAACGGTTAACCGAGGGACTGAAAAGGCCTCGTGTGTTGCAGCCCAACACCCCTCCATGTTGGCCCAAAACCCTCTCCATCATCTAGAGCGTTCGATCATGATCATGTGGCTGAAAACCGCACCTCATTTGGACTCTCCTAGCTCCCTCTATGCCTATATATAGACCCCTCATTCCAAATCTCGGATCCCCTCGCCTCTAACCCTAAAAAATTGCCCCGCCGCCACCGGACACGTCCGGCCGCCGCCGAACGAAGTCGCCGCCGCCGTCCGCGCCAATCAGGAGGCGCCACGTGGCCAGCCGCCTCCTCCCACCGCCGCGGCCCACCCGGCCCGCAGCCGGCCCCCGAGGGCCCGAATCGGCGCTCGCGCCCCGCCGCCTTTCTCCTACCTCGCGCCGCCGCCTTCACCTCGCCGCTCCGCCGCACTTCGCCCGACCGGCCGCCGTGACTTCGCCGGCCGGAGTAGAGAGCGTGCGCCCCTCGCCGCCCGGCCTCGCACCGCTCGACGCTGGTCGCCCTCGCCCCCACGGCGCCGCCCCGCGCCGGATTCATCTCCGAAGACCGCTTCCCCGCCGGCCTCGGCCTTCTCCAGCGAAAACTTCCATCTCCGGCGAGTTCGTGCTACAGTTCCGGCGAGCTACAGTACCGGCCGGATCTAGATCTAGATCCAAACTCGGTTGACTTTCTTTGCCCGAAACCCTAATAATTTGCATATTTCATCATGCTATAACTCCGCATCCGTAGCTCCGTTTTGGGCATATAGCATATCAAAATGTTCGTCTCAGAGAGTATATCATTTCATTCCATTGCATCATTTTCATTTGAGTTCATCTTGATGCCCGAAATGCTGGTAGAAGAGTGCTACTTGAGTTAATTGTCAGATCTGCTACTCCATTTAGATATTTGTCATTTTTGCCATGATTAATGTGTGCATGATATGCCCATGAGCTCTACATATGTTTTGTTAAGGGTTTTGCCATCTTTCCATAGGTGCAACCCATGTAATTTTGTGATGTGTGTGGTGACTAGCACAAGCTTGCAAAATGAGGCACTTGGTAATGCTGATTTCAGGGACTTAGCATTTCCACTAAGTCCTTGACCTGTTTATCTCATATGGTTATATGTTCATGTTGTTTCCTAGTGATCCGTGCCTCTTTTGAGGATGATCAGTAAGGATGTTTTGTTAATTTTGTAGTGCTCTATCCATCCATGTCTTTGTTTGCAATTATGGAGCACCTTAGCTTGACTCAATCGAGCTCTACTTTTGC
The DNA here is from genome assembly GCF_056163025.1 of Triticum urartu. Classification (NCBI taxonomy): domain Eukaryota; kingdom Viridiplantae; phylum Streptophyta; class Magnoliopsida; order Poales; family Poaceae; genus Triticum; species Triticum urartu. The sequence goes on along the minus strand of NC_141873.1, from coordinate 473,924,699 downwards.
TACTTTGTGAATCTGGGCAGATTGTCTACTTGTTAGCGATATTGTCGATGATGTTGCAGTTGATCCGTGCATGCTATGTTATTGTTCTTGCCATGTCTAGCTTGCATTTTGTGTATTCTTGATGGATGTATGATTAGTTTGTCATGACTTGCTCCGTAGTGAGTGCATCGAGCTCGTAAACATGCCTACTTGATATCTGTTTCAGTATGCTCCAGTTTTCACTAAGTCTGAGAACTGATTATGTTTTTGCCATGTTCACATGCTTGCAATTGTATATTCTGATCCCTTTTGGCTCAAGGTCACTAAGGGACTTTTGTTAAGATCTTTGAGTAGCTCCATGCTATGCTTTACTTTGCCATGTTCAGATCCTGTAGCATATTGTTTTGTTGCTCCGAAGAGTGCTATCTGATCTGAAATTCCAGACAAGTGTTAATTTCACTAAGTCTGAAATCTGTTCGTCAAATGCATTTTTGCCATGCTTGTTTGAACCTGTTAATGGATGAATTGGCCGTAGCTCAGTGCTAGACTTTTGTTAAGCATCTTGAATTCATCCCTGCCATATATTTTGTTGTCATGTTTGGGTGTTGTAGCATGTTCATCTCATTGCATTTAGATGGCTACTTGCTGTAAATCGCAGAACGTGGCCATATTTGAATTGCTTGCCATTTCCAAACCGTAACTCCGATTCCGACGTTCTTTATATCATTTTCAAGAGATTTCATCTCATCTTTCCAGTGGCACACTTGGATTCCCAAGTTGAGGCCAGGTTCATGCATTCCTTGTCACATCTTGCATATGCATCTCGCATCGCATCCCGCATAGCATACCATCCTTGCATCATATTGTTTGAGCTTTGCACGTGGTTGATTGTGTTCCGTTTGCTTGTTTGTCTTGTTTGGGTAGAGCCGGGAGATGAGTTCGCTAACGAGGAACCCATTGAGTTTGCTTTCGAGGATCCAGTCAACTCTGACAACTTTGCAGGCAAGATGATCATGCCCTCAAAATCACTACTATCTTTGCTTTGCTAGATGCTCGCTCTTTTGCTATGCCATGCTACGATGGCTACCACTTGCTTTCAAGCCTCCCAAATTGTCATGTCAAACCTCTAACCCACCATGTCCTAGCAAACCATTGATTGGCTATGTTACCGCTTTGCTCAGCCCCTCTTATAGCGTTGCTAGTTGCAGGTGAAGATTGGAGACCGTTCCTTGTTGCAACATTATTTTACTTGTTGGGATATCATTATATTGCCATGTTATCTTAATGCATCTATATACTTGGTAAAGGGTGGAAGGCTCGGCCTCTCGCCTAGTGTTTTGTTCCACTCTTGTCGCCCTAGTTTCTGTCATATCGGTGTTATGTTCCCGGATTTTGCGTTCCTTACGCGGTTGGGTTATAATGGGAACCCCTTGATAGTTTGCCTTGATTAAAGCTTTTCCAGCAATGCCCGACCTTGGTTTTACCATTTGCCACCTAGCCTCTTTTTCCCTTGGGTTTCCAGAGCCCGAGGGTCATCTTATTTTAACCCCCCCCCCCCCGGGCCAGTGCTCCTCTGAGTGTTGGTCCACCTGTCGGCTGCCGGTGGCCACCAGGGGCAACTCTGGGCTGGCCTACCCGTACCTAAGACAATCTGAGTGTGCCCTGAGAAAGAGATATGTGCAGCTCCTATCGGGATTTGTCGGCACATTCGGGCGGTGTTGCTGGATTTGTTTTAACCTGTCGAAGTGTCTTGAAAAACCGAGATACCGAGTCTGATCGGAACGTCTCGGGAGGAGGTCTATTCCTTCGTTGACCATGAGAGCTTGTCATGGGCTAAGTTGGGACTCCCCTGCAGGGATTTGAACTTTTGAAAGCCGTGCCCGCGGTTATAGGCAGATGGGAATTTGTTAATGTCCGGTTGTAGATAACTTGAACCTTAACTTAATTAAAATGAATCAACCGTGTGAGTTACCATGATGGCCTCTTCTCGGCGGAGTCCGGGAAGTGGACACGGTGTTGGAGTAATGCTTGTTGCAGGTTTGCTCTCTAGTTTCTCGCTCGCGCTTTGCCTCCTCTTCTCGATCTCTTTTGCGAACAGGATAGCCACCATATATGCTAGTCGCTTGCTGCAGCTCCACATATATTTTTACCTTGCCTTACCTATAAGCTTAAATAGTCTTGATCGCGAGGGTGCGAGATTGCTGAGTCCCTGTGGCTCACAGATTACTATTACACCAGATGCAGGGCCTGATGTTTCTGCTCCAGGTGACGCGCTCGAGCTCAAGTGGGTGTTCGGCGAAGACTCTCAACGATACTATGTTTCTTTTCCTGATGATCAGTAGTGGTGCCCTGTTGGGGGTGATCGGGACCGTGTCGCTTGTTGGGTTATCTTTTATTTTGGCGCCGTAGTCAGGCCATGAGTGTTTGTGTAATGTTATTTATGCACTTGATTGACGTGGCGAGTGTAAGCCAACTATATTATCTCCCCTTTTATTATCTATATTACATGGGATGTTGTGAAGATTGCTTGACTTGCGACATATGCCTTCAATGCGATTATGCCTCTAAGTCGTGCCTCGACACGTGGGAGATATAGTCGCATCGAGGGTGTTACAACCTCCCCCAATCTTGGCAGTTGCCAAGGGGAGTGCCCATACCCATATGTTTATATCTCTTTCCTCGGGGTGGTGATGGTGGAGTTTTTGATGATGTAGGCTTGTCGTCCATCTTCCAAGGCATAGGCTCACCATCGTAAAAGGATGATCGAGTCTCTGGTATCCTCAAATTTGCAGCCAAACTCATCCTCTTGAATCTATATTCATACTCACAGTTTTGGTTTTGCAGGTCATAGATCTGGGCTTGGAGGCGCTCAATTTTCTCGTGAAGCTTGAAGATGGCCTTCCCAATGTTCTTGGCATCCAGCTTGTGGTTGTTGGTGAACTCCGTGATCATTATATGATTGGCGTCGAGTCCACGTTCCACCATCTCCTGGCACTTGAAAACTTGTTGCTCCATTGCCTCGAGCCTTGTTTCCACGCTTCCGGTCCTCCTTGGTCCCTCAACATCACGGATGTGCAGCAACCCCTTACGCATCTCAATGGTTTGAGGATGTTGCAGCACTTCCGCGAGGTAGGGGTTGATGACCTTCTAGAAGAACTTGTCCTTGGGGGCACTTAGAGACGTCATGGTGATCTAGATCTGTCAGAAAAACAGCTCAAAACAAAAACAAAGGATATTTGTGTGGTACAGTGATCAAAACCTTCGTGAGATTATATAATGAATTTTTACCGACCAAAAGAATTATCGTGCAAGAAAATGGAGTCCGGAGAGCACACAAGGTGCCCATGAGGCAGGGGGCGTACCCAGGGGGTAGGGCACACCCTCCACCCTCATGGACACCTCGTGTCCTTCCCGGACTACTTCTTATTTTCCTATTTTCTTAAATATTCCAAAACGGAGAAAAATTGCTATTAGAACTGTTTTGGAGTCGGTTTACTTACCGTACCACATACCTATTCCTTTTCAGAGTCTGAAATGTTCTGGAAAGTGTCCCTTATATATTCCTCCGGGGTTACGGTTTCAATAACGTTAGTTTCAGCATTTTTTGGATTACCTGAGATATAATGTTTGATTCTTTGACCGTTCACCACCCTCGGATTTGTGCCTTCGAAGTTGTTAATTTTTATGGCACCGGAACAATAGACCTCCTCGATGACGTAAGGACCTTCGCATTTAGAGAGGAGTTTTCCTGCAAAAAATATTAAACGAGAGTTGTATAAAAATACATAATCACCTACATTAAACTCACATTTTTGTATCCTTTTGTCATGCCATCTTTTAACTTTTTCTTTAAACAGTTTGGCATTCTCATAGGCCTGGGTTCTCCATTCATCAAGTGAGCTAATGTCAAAAGGCCTCTTCTCATCGGCAAGTTTGAAATCATAATTGAGCTCTTTATTGCCCCAATATGCCTTATGTTCTAGTTCCAGAGGTAAGTGACATGCTTTTCCATAAACCATTTTATACAGAGACATACCCATAGGATTTTTATATGCAGTTCTATAAGCCCATAATGCATCATCAAGTTTCTTGGACCAATTATTTCTAGATCTGTTAACGGTCTTTTGCAAAATTAATTTGAGTTCTCTATTACTCAGTTCTACTTGACCACTAGACTGTGGGTGGTATGGAGATGCAATTCTATGATTAACATCATACTTAGCAAGCATTTTACGAAAAGCACCATGAATAAAATGTGAACCACCATCAGTCATTAAGCATCTAGGGACTCCAAACCTCAGAAAATAACTTCTTTAAGCATCTTAATAGAGGTGTTATGATCAGCACTACTAGTTGGAATAGCTTCTACCCACTTAGTAACGTAATCAACAGCAACTAAAATATGTGTATACCCATTAGAGGAAGGAAACGGTCCCATATAATCAAAGCCCCAAACATCAAATGGTTCAATAACAAGTGAATAATTCATAGGCATTTCTTGACGTCTACTAATATTACCACTTCTTTGACATTCATCACAAGACAAGACAAACTTACGGGCATCTTTGAAGAGAGTAGGCTAATAAAAACTGGATTGCAATACCTTATGTGCAGTTCTATCTCCAGCATGGTGTCCTCCATAAGCCTCAGAGTGACACCTGCGTAGGATATGTTCCTGTTCATGCTCAGGTACACGGCGTCTAATAACACCATCTACTCCTTTATAAAGGTGTGGGTCATCCCAGAAGTAATGTCTTAAATCATAGAAAAACTTTTTCTTTTGCTGGTATGTGATACTAGGTGGTATAAATTTAGTAGCTATATAATTAGCATAATCAGCATACCATGGAGCAGTAAGAGAAGCATTTAGGATAGCTAATTGTTCATCAGGAAATCCATCATCAATAGGTAGTGGGTCATCAAGAACATTCTCTAACCTAGACAAATTGTCTGCAACGGGGTTCTCGGATCCCTTTCTATCGATAATATGCAAATCAAATTCTTGTAGCAAGGGAACCCATCTAATAACTTTTCCATAAGATATTTCATAGCAGCATGATCAGTGTGAACAGTTACTTTAGAATCAACAATATAAGGTCTGAACTTATCACAGGCAAATACAACTGCTAAAAATTCTTTTTTTAGTAGTAGCATGATTTCTCTGGGCACTGTCTAGACTTTTACTAGCATATTGAATAATATTTAATTTCTTATCAACTCTTTGTCCTAGAACATCACCTACAGCATAATCACTAGCATCACACATAATTTCAAATGGTAAATTCCAATCAGGAGGCTGAACAATGGGTGTAGAAATCAAGGCTTTCTTAAGTATTTCAAATGCTTCTATACAATCATCATCAAAGACAAAAGGAACATATTTTTGTAAGAGATTAGTCAGAGGCTAGAAATTTTTGAGAAGTCTTTAATGAACCTCCTATAAAAACCATCATGACCAAGGAAACTTCTTATACCTTTGATGTCCTTAGGACACGACATATTTTCAATAGCATCAACTTTAGCTTTATCAACTTCAATACCTCTTTCAGAAATTTTATGCCCCAAGACAATACCTTCATTAACCATAAAGTGGCACTTCTCCCAATTCAAGACAAGATTAGTTTCTTCACATCTCTGCAAAACTCGATCAAGGTTGCTTAAGCAATCATCAAAAGAAGTTCCATATACGGAAAAATCATCCATGAATACCTCAACAATCTTTTCAAAAAGTCAGAGAATATAGCAGTCATGCATATTTGAAAGGTAGCGGGTGCATTACATAAACGAAAAGGCATACGTCTATAAGCAAAGGTCTGAAAGGGCAAGTAAAGGTGGTCTTTTCTTAATCCTCTTTTGACATAGGTATTTGAGAGAAACCAGAATAACCATCTAGAAAGCAAAAATGTGTATGTTTGGATAATCTTTCTAGCATTTGATCAATAAAAGGTAAAGGGTAATGATCCTTTTTAGTAGCCTTATTTAGTTTGCGGAAATCAATTACCATTCTATAACCTGTAACAATTCTTTGCGGGATCAATTCATCTTTATCATTAGGAACAACAGTAATACCTCCCTTATTAGGGACACAATGGACATGAATTACCCACTGACTATCAGCAACGGGATAAATTATACCTGCCTCCAGAAGCTTTAGTATTTCTTTTCTTACCAGTTCTTTCATCTTGGGACTTAACCGTCGTTGGCGATCAACAACCGGTTTAGCATCTTTCTCCAATTTATTTTGTGCTGGCATAGAGTGGGACTAATGCCCTTAAGATCATCAAGAGTATATCCAATAGCAGCATGATGCTTCTTCAGAGTTTTCAATAATTTCTCTTCTTCCTGCTCTGAAAGGTTAGCACTAATAATAACAGGATATATCTTCTTTTCATCAAGATAAGCATATTTAGGAGTATCAGGCAATGGTTTAAGCTCAAACACGGGATCACCCTTGGGTGGAGGAGGACCCCCTAGGATTTCAACAGGCAAGGTGTGTTTCAAAATAGGTCCCTGTTTAAAGAATACTTCATCTATTTCCCTTCTTTCATTCATAAACATATCATTTTCATGGTCGAGCAAATATTGTTCTCAGGGATCATTAGGAGGCACGGCAATAGAAGCAAGACCAATAATTTCGTCTTTACTAGGCAATTCTTTATCATGGGGTTGTCAAAGAAATTTAGCAAAATTAAACTCATGAGACATATCCCTTAAACCAATAGTAACAACATCCATTTTGCAATCTATCCTAGCATTAACAGTATTCAAGAAGGGTCTACCAAATATAATGGAACAAAAGTTATCTTGTGGGGAACCAAGAACAAGAAAATCAACAGGATATTTAACTTGCCCACACAAGACTTCAACATCTCTAACAATCCCAACTGGTGAAATAGTGTCTCTATTGGCAAGCTTAATTGTAACATCAATTTCCTCTATCTCAGCAGGTGCAATATCATCCATAATTTCTTTGTATAAGGAATGAGGTATTGCACTTGCACTAGCACCCATATCACATAAGCCATGATAGCAATGATATCCTATTTTAACAGAAATAACAGGCATGCCTACAACAGGTCTATGTTTATTTTTAGTGTCAGGTCTAGCAATTCTAGCAGCTTCTTTACAGAAGTAAATAACATGCCCATCGATATATCGGCCAGGAGATCTTTAACCATAGCTATACTAGGTTCAACTTTAATTTGCTCAGGGGGTGTAGGTGTTCTAGTATTACTCTTATGAACCACAGTTGAAGCTTTAGCATGATCCTTTATTCTAACAGGGAAATGTGGTTTCTCAATATAAGCAGTAGGAACAACAGGATCAACATTACAAGTGATAGTCTTTCCTTCAACTTTAATAGGTGCAACTACTTTTACTTCAATGGGAGGATTATATTTAAACCACTTCTCCTTAGGGAGATGAGCATGAGTAGCAAAGGATTCACAAAAAGAAGCTATTATCTCATAGTCAAGTCCATATTTAGTGCTAAATTCACGGAAAACATCGGTGTCCATAAAAGATTTAACACAATCAAACTTAGGTGTTATACCTAACTCCTTACCTTCGTCTAGATCCCAATCTTCAGAGTTGCGTTTAATTCTTTCCAATAAATCCCATTTGAATTCAATAGTCTTCATCATATAAGAGCCAGTACAAGAAGTATCGAGCATGGAGCGATTATTGAGAGAAAGCCGAGCATAAAAATTTTGAATAATAATTTCTCTTGAGAGCTCATGATTGGGGCATGAATATAGCATTGAATTAAGCCTCCCCCAAGCTTGAGCGATACTTTCTCCTTCGCGAGGCCAAAAATTATATATATAATTACGATCATGATGAACTAGATGCATAGGATAAAACTTCTGATGAAATTCCAATTTCAATCGGTTGTAGTTCCATGATCCCATATCACCACATAGCCTTAACCATGTCAATGCCTTTCTCTTCAAAGATAAAGGGAAGACCTTCTTCTTGATAACATCCTCGGGCATACCTGCAAGCTTAAATAATCCACAAACTTCATCCACATAGATTAGGTGCAAATCGGGATGTAATGTTCCATCACCTGTGAAAGGATTAGCTAGCAGTTTCTCTATCATACCCGAAGGAATTTCAAAGTAAACATTTTCAGCAGGTTTAGTAGGTTGAGGAGCAACTCTTTGCTCTACTGGTCGGGGTGAAGATACCCCAAACAAGCCCCTCAAAGGATTATGTTCCATAGTAACAAGTGACAGTAAATTTCAGCACACTATATAAATTTTTCCTTACCAAATTCCACCTACCAAAGGCACTTCACTCCCCGGCAACGGCGCCAGAAAAGAGTCTTGATGACCCACAAGTATAGGGGATCTATCGTAGTCCTTTCGAGAAGTAAGAGTGTCGAACCCAACGAGGAGCAGAAGGAAATGATAAGCAGTTTTCAGTAAGGTCTTCTCTGCAAGCACTGAAATTATCGGTAACAGATAGTTTTGTAATAAGGTAACTTGTAATGGGTAACAAGTAATAAAAGAAAATAAGGTGCAGCAAGATGGCCCAATCCTTTTTTTAGCAAAGGACAAGCCTGGACAAACTCTTATATAAAGGAAAGCACTCCCAAGGACACATGGGAATTATCGTCAAGCTAGTTTTCATCACATTCATATGATTCGCGTTTAGTACTTTGATAATTTGATATGTGGGTGGACTGGTGCTTGGGTACTGCCTTTCCTTGGACAAGCATCCCACTTATGATTAACCCCTCTTGCAAGCATCCATAACTACAAAAGAAGTATTAAGGTAAATGTCGGTGTCAAAACCGGCGGATCTCGGGTAGGGGGTCCCGAACTGTGCGTCTAGGCCGAATGGTAACAGGAGGCAAGGGACACGAAGTTTTACCCAGGTTCGGGCCCTCTCGATGGAGGTAAAACCCTACGTCCTGCTTGATTAATATTGATGATATGGGTAGTACAAGAGTAGATCTACCACGAGATCAGAGAGGCTAAACCCTAGAAGCTAGCCTATGGTATGATTGTTGTTCTGTATGTTGTCCTACGGACTAAAAACCTCTGGTTTATATAGACACCGGAGGGGGTTAGGGTTACACAAAGTCGGTTACAATGGTAGGAGATCTACATATCCGTATCGCCAAGCTTGCCTTCCACGCCAAGGAAAGTCCCTTCCGGACACGGGACGAAGTCTTCAATCTCGTATCTTCATAGTCCAGGAGTCCGGCTGAAGGTATAGTCCGGCTATCCGAACACCCCCTAATCCAGGACTCCCTCAGTAGCCCCTGAACCAGGCTTCAATGATGACGAGTCCGGCGCGCAGATTGTCTTCGGCATTGCAAGGCGGGTTCCTCCTCCAAGTACTTCATAGAAGATTTTGAACACAAAGATAGTGTCCGGCTCTGCAAAATAAGTTTCCACATATTGCCATAGAGAGAATAATATTTACACAAATCTAATCTGCTGATGTATTCCATAGTGTGACACAACATGGCCAAGACTTTATCCGAGTCGTTTTATTATCCCACCTCAGCGCGTCATGCGAGGCGATTTCCTTGGCACGTCTTGTTAAAGCAGAGATTGTGTCCCCTTATTCCGGGATTCTCATCAATACGGGCGTGGGTAACCCAACCGCGCCATTGATTACGGCGCTTGGAGATAAGCGAGTTTTACCAGGCTGGTGGGGACACGTAGTTGCGTCCACCCATATAAGGGGATAAGGATCCACCTTTTCACCTACGCCTTCTTCCTCCCTTGCTTATCCATTCTCGCACACTCGAGCTCCAGCGCCCAAGTCCGCACTCCCCACCTCAACCTTCTCCAGCCATGTCCGGAGCGGGAGGCAAGTGGATGGTCTCCTCCATCACGGAGGGACACATCAAAAAACTGAGGAAGGCCGGATACTTATCTAACGACATCGCGTACCGGCTTCCCGAAAAGGGGCAGCTCATCCCCACCCCTAGGCCCCATGAGAGGATGGTGTTCCTCCCCCATTTCCTCCACGGACTGGGCTTCCCTATCCACCCATTTGTCCGGGGGCTCATGTTCTACTATGGCCTGGATTTCCACGATCTGGCCCCGAACTTTGTCCTCAACATCTCGGCATTTATCGTCGTGTGCGAGGCTTTCCTCCACATCCGCCCCCATTTCGGCCTATGGCTCAAGACTTTCAATGTCAAGCCGAAGGTGGTGCGCGGCAACCAAGCGGAGTGCGGAGGCGCCATGGTGGGCAAGATGCCCAACGTCTTATGGCTCGAGGGCTCCTTTGTGGAGACCCTGAAGGGGTGGCAATCGGGGTGGTTTTACATCACCGAGCCGCGCGACCCCGAATGGGTCGCAGCCCCCGAGTTCCGATCCGGACCCCCTACGCGGCTCACCTCCTGGAAGGAGATGGGCCTGCCATGGGGTAAAAAAGGAGAGCTGACCGGACTCCAAACATGCGTCCAAACCCTAGTGGACAGGAAGCTCAAACTTGTCAACGTAGTCCAGGTTATGCTCATCCGCCTGATCCTCCCGTGTCAACAATGGGCTTTCAACCTGTGGGAGTTCGACCCGGCGCGGCACCGAACTCTGAGCAGGCACTTCGACACGACGTACGAAGATGCCTGGAAGGTGCTTTTCAAGGGCGCCGAGGCCCCCGCATCCGCTACCGAGGATCGCGGATTCAGTACGCAGCGTCACGCTCATGCGGTAAGCTATTTTTTCCTTTTACAGGGTATCAATTTTTCATAGTTTGACTCCATGCGGGATCTAAGCTCCCTTACCTTTGATAGGATTGGCAGGAGACGTCCGGACAGATCAACTGTCCGACTCCTTTGCCCGAAGGCCCAGCGGACGCTTGCTTGGCGAAGCTGCTGGTTCCGGCACCCCATGTGGTGCCGGAGAAGAAGGCCAAGAAGAGGGCCACGGGGACTCGAAAGAGTGCTCGGTGCCTGGAGGTGTCGGATCCCTCGTCCAACGACTCCAAGACGCACTCCTCCCATGAAGACGGGGAGGAGGAAGAAGAGACCCCTCCCCCTCCAGTGGGGGAAGGGAAGAAAAGGAAGGCCGCCCCAGCTGGGGAGGCCGAAGGGTCCAAGAAGGGGAAAACTCTTCCTCCGGACTACTCCACCGACGCCGACGACGGCGGAGAGGAATGGCCGCCCAGGGCCAAGCCCCTGGCTAAATCGTAAGTATCCGGATACCAGAGTAATTCATAGTATTCGTTTATTGCACAGCTTTCCCTTATGTCGAATATGTTAATGCAGCCCACCCAAAGACCGGCTCGACGCATCATCGAGCGGCTCACTGGACTCGTCGGATGTGAACTCGCTTCCGATGGCTTCCTCCCCCCGCCCTACGGACGACACCGAAGTGTTGTCCCAACAGGTTCCAAGCCGGGAGGAGGTGGTCCTGGAGGCGCCGCAAGGCGACCTCCCGGACTCCAGGACTAAAGGAGATGAAACCCCCCAGGGCTCCAAGTCCGGCTCTGGGCCGGACACCGCTCCAGAACCTTCAAAGGTTCCAGAGTCCGGCGGGGGACCTCCTTCCAAGAGGAGCAAGCCCACCGTGCCGGTGACCCCCATCCAACCGGAGGCGCCGGACAATCTGTTGGGGGCGCTCCAAGGTGCCTCCATCGATGAGGAGCACCGCACCATTATGAGTGCGGTGGTCCAGAAGGTTCAGTCCGCCAAGAGCGGACTGACTGAAGCTTGTACTAGCCTTTTAACAGGCTTTGAGGTAAGTAAAGAATGTGTAAATAATATTACCGCATAGACAGTAGCCCCTGATGCTCTGTTTGGAGTTCGGGAAGAAAAGCCGAATAGAGGATCAAATAAAATTCGCATGAGTCTAACAAAAAGGAGTCAATATGCGTATGCAGGCTTCTCTGCTTGCGTCCGCCGCACTGACTGCGGAAGTGGACACGCTAAAGCAGAACCTCGAGCGGTCCGAGCAAGAGCTCGGGCGTGCCAAGAAGCAGCTCGAGGACAGTGAAGGTAAGAAATACCTTGTTTAAATATATATATAAAGGTGCAATTGCAAAAAATGACAGGATTATCGTGGCTATTTTAGGGGCCACGTCTGAGGTGGCGACCCTTAATCAAGCGCTGGTCGAGGCCGAGAAGAGGGCGGCCACGGAGCGCACCGAGCGGGAGAAGTATGATGCCGAGGTTGGCAAGGTGCGGCAAGAGCTCCAGGCTCTCATGGAAAAACATGAGAGTTTGGAGCTTGACTCAAAGACGCGAGCGCCCGAGCTCGCGGTGGCTATTGAAAATGCCAAGTCTGCCAAGGCCTAATCCCAGAAGACCCTCCAGAAGTTGGATGAGTTGAAGAAGATAGCGGCGGGTAAGGCATTCTTTATGCAAAGCAAACACATAAACGTGAGTTACTTGTTACTTACCTGAATCCGGAGCTCTCCAAGAGCGTTCGCAGATCTTCCCCGGAGTGTGTCTGATGCCGCCGCATTCTATCGAGCCGAGGAGGGCAGCTCAACAGAGAAGGTGTTCTGGTCTCAGTATGCTAAGGCCGACACCCCGTGCCCCTAAGCGACCAGCTGAAGCAACTGGTCGAGCTCCACAAGGCGGCCGAACAGGCCATGAAGGGCCTCATAGTTCGGCTGTGGCCTGGAGAGGCTCTGCCTGGGAGCTATTTCGGGCTGGTGCGGCGGCTGGTGGAGGCCTGTCCAAGGCTCGAAGTCATCAAGCGCTCCGTCTACATTGAAGGTGCCCGTAGGGCCCTTGCCCATGCTAAGGTGCACTGGGGCAAGCTGGATGCTGAGAAGCTTGTGAAGGACGGGCCACCGCCGGGGAAAGAGCATCGCAAGCCCGAGAATTATTATAAGGATGTTCTGAAGGGTGCCTGCCTTGTGGCGGATGGATGTTCTAGGGATGTAATTTTTGAGTGAAACTTGCTCGTTTTGTCCTGTGCGCTGAAAACTTGTTCATATGCGCTAAGCAATGCTATTGGAATTTAAAATGTTACCTTTTGTGCGGCTATTTATCAATTCTGAGAGATGGCAAGTCGTCGGCTTCTGCCCCCGTGCCGCTAGTGCTGGGGTGTTCGGGGATAAACCTAAGCGCTCTTTTTCCCATGTTTGGGTCCTTCGAGGGAGGTGCTCACCCCAGCGAACAAGGCAATCGGACTATAATGTGTGAACACTCTCACTTAGCCATAGAATTCTATAAATTTAAATTTCGGCGAAGCCCCTGGTATTCGGAAGACCGAGTTCGGGGCGCTATCCACGCCTTGGCCGAACAGAGCCGGCTCCTCGCTCTAAGCGGCATAAGTCGTTAAGGACTCGAAAAACCTCCCGAACAGCGACCAGCTCTCGCTTCATCATGACAATCAGTTTTAGCTTTCTCCACTGAGGTGCTCGACCCAGCTCAACTGGGGCACAATTGCAGTGGTTCTCCTAGTGCTACCTTAGCCGATATAGCAGAACGTAAGGCACCAAAACATAGGAGCCGGGCAAACCCAACTATTGACCCAAGACATGATTCGGAGCCGATGCATATAATGCTATAAGTTCAGGGTGCCGCACTTGTTAAAGTGTTCGGACTTCTCACACCATATTGAGGGGTACTAAAGCCCCTGGCGTATTTAGGCCGTACCAAAGTGTACGGGTGCAATATGTCGTTAAGGAACATATATATATATATATAAGAGTAATGAAAAAATAGACAAAAGCTATGCACTGTTTATTAAAGAGGGCTGCGATCAAAGCAGAACGATACAAATAATGCGATAAGCAAAAGGTTGGACTATGTAACATGTCCGTTCAAGGGGCAAGCTGCGGAATAGTATGCGAAACAGGTATACTGCTCGTGATAGAGACCACCTGGGAGTTCCGTAATGCGGTGTGCCTTGTCTGCTTCCCTGGTTCTTGCATCATTTGTGCGGCAATTGAACTGCCGAACAGGCCTTCCGAAGAGTGGAGTCCTGAAAGTAAGAGAAAATTAAAAAATCGGCAGCCCCTGGTGCGGTTTAAGCCGTGTTTCGGGCGTGCTGTGATGGTGCCCCTCCCCCTGTACCCATGGTATTTCTAGAGCATAGTTATGTATGTGAAGTACTGGTATCGCATTTTTGTGAGGGCTGGGGTTGGGGCCGGATTGCTACGCCTGCTCGGATCATGCCAGGCGGTCTTGTTGTAGGTTACTCCGGGCGTGCTTGACGGTGTCCGGTCGTTTAATGGCCGGACTGGAGAACTGCCTGGAGAGGTTGTTTGTACTTCCGCTGCAAGGGTCGCCATGTGCTCCTCCGTTAGGAGGGAGCGTTCGGTGTTTTCATTGACCGTAATTACTCCTCGAGGGCCTGGCATCTTGAGCTTAAGTTATGCGTAGTGCGGTACCGCATTGGACTTGGCAAATGCGGTTCGCCCGAGCAGTGCGTGATAGCCACTGCGGAATGGGACTATGTCGAAGATTAACTCCTCGCTTCGGAAATTATCCGGAGATCCGAAGACCACTTCAAGTGTGACTGAGCCTGTACAGTTGGCCTCTACACCTGGTATTACGCCTTTAAAGGTCGTTTTGGTGGGCTTAATCCTCAAGGGATCTATGCCCATTTTCCGCACTGTATCCTGGTAAAGCAGGTTCAGGCTACTGCCGCCGTCCATAAGGACTCTAGTGAGATGAAATCCATCAATAATTGGGTCTAGAACCAATGCGGTGAATCCTCCATGACGGATGCTAGTAGGATGGTCCCTTCGATCAAAGGTGATCGGGCAGGAGGACCATGGGTTGAACTTTGGGGCGACTGGCTCTACCGCGTATACGTCCCTTAACGTGCGCTTCCGCTCACTTTTGGGGACGTGAGTTGCGTATATCATGTTCACCGTCCGCACCTGTGGGGGGAAACCCTTCTGTCCACTGTTGTTCGGCGGCCGGGGCTCCTCGTCGTCATCACTATGCAGCCCCTTGTCTTCATTTTCGGCATTTAACTTGCCTGCCTGCTTGAACACCCAACAATCCCTGTTGGTGTGATTGGCCGGCTTTTCGGGGGTGCCATGTATCTGGCACAAGCGGTCGAGTATACGGTCCAAACTGGACGGCCCCCTAGGATTCCTTTTGAATGGCTTTTTCCGCTGACCGGATTTAGAGCCTCTGAATCCGGCATTAACTGTCGTATCCTCAACATTGTCGCCGTTAATGCGGCGCTTCTGCTTGTTGTGACGCGACCTGCCACTACTGTCCCTGGTATCCGAATTACCAGGGTTCTTGGTAATATTGTTGCTACGAGCAAGCCAGCTGTCTTCTCCCGCGCAAAAGCGGGTCATGAGTGTCGTGAGTGCTGCCATAGACTTCGGCTTTTCCTGTCCAAGGTGTCGGGCAAGCCACTCGTCACGGATATTGTGCTTGAAGGCTGCTAGGGCCTCAGCGTCCGGACAGTCGACTATTTGATTTTTCTTTGTTAGGAACCGTGTCCAGAATTGCCTGGCCGATTCCTCTGGCTGCTGAATTACGTGACTTAGGTCATCAGCGTCTGGGGGTCGCACATAAGTGCCCTGGAAATTGTCGAGGAATGCGGCTTCCAGGTCGTCCCAACAATTGATTGATCCTGTTGGCAAGCTGTTAAGCCAATGCTGAGCTGGTCCTTTAAGCTTGAGTGGGAGGTATTTGATGGCGTGGAAATCATCGCCACGGGCCATGTGGATATGAAGGAGATAATCCTTGATCCATACCGCAAGATCTGTTGTGCCATCATATGATTCGATGTTTACAGGTTTGAAACCCTCGGGGATTTGATGATCCATTATTTCATCTGTGAAGCATAGTGGGTGTGCGGCGCCTCTGTACTGGGCTATATCACGACGTAGCTCCAATGAGCTTTGTCTACTGTGTACGGCCCTGCCGAATTTGTGGCCGGTGTGATGGTTACCGTCTCGAGCCGTGGGGCGCCCACGCGATCCGTAGATCGATCTTGTTTGCCTTGCCTTGTCCTCCAACATATCTCGTAAGTCTGGCGCATATTCCCGTGCCTTGGTACGGGGTGCGGCTTGAGTGGAGGGCCGAGAGGCCTCTCTGTCGCGGTCACGAGGTGGCCGGTCGGCCACATCAAGTGCTTCCTCCTCTAATCGGGGTAGCAACCTTCGCTTTGGGTAGCTCTTGGAGGGGCGTTCGATTTTATGCTCTTTGGCCGCAAGGACTTCAGTCCATCTGTCGACTAGCAAATCATGATCAGCTCTAAGCTGTTGCTGTTTTTTCTTAAGGCTTCTTGCCGTGGCCATAAGCCTGCGTTGAAAACGCTCTTGCTCGATGGGATCCTCTGGCATGACGAATTCGTCGTCGTCGAGGCTTGCCTCGTCTTCGGAGGGAGGCATATAATTATCGTCCTCGACCTCTCTGTCTGCCGCTCTCTCATGAGGGCTGGTTTCTCCATCCTCCTGTGCTAAATCTTGCTGGAGGGGGTTTTCTTCGGCACTTTCCAGAGTATTATTATCTCTCGTGCTGGAATCACCGTATTTGTTTTGGCGGGATTTTGAGCGGCGCCGCTGACGCTGGCGCTTAGGCTGTTTCTTGGAGGGGTCATCCTCCGCTGTTCCATCGCCATCTCCTTCTTTTGGGGTGTCCACCATGTATATGTCATATGACGAGGTGGCTTTCCAGGGCCTGATAGGCGCTGGTTCTTCATCGTCTCCTTCATCGGCATCCATACCGTCGATGTCTTCGGAGTCGAAGTCGAGCATGTCAGTTAAGTCGTCGACAGTGGCTACAAAGTGGGTGGTGGGTGGGTTTTGAATTTCTTCATCGTCCGAATCCCAACCTTGCTGGCCGTAGTCCGGCCAGGGCTCTCCTGATAAAGAGAGAGACTTCAGTGTCTTCAGAATATCACCGTAAGGCGAGTGCTGAAAGATGTCCGCGGCAGTAAACTCCATGATCGGCACCCAATCGGATTCGATCGGTAGGGGCGCAGAGGGTTCGGAGTCCGGAGAGGAGTCCGGCTCCTTGGAGTCACGAGTCTCACAGAGTGCGGGGCTGGTGTTTGGCTCGATCGCCATTGGGATCGCAGCTCCCGAGGCGGCGTCCAACCACCCATCCTTGATCGGCGCAGTTGGCTCCGAATTAAGGGTCGAAGCCGATGCGGGTGCGGCCTCCAGGGCACTGTTCGGCGGCAGAGCTAGATCATGCTCGTCATGACAGTGCGGCGCGCTCGGCAGTGGCTCGAATCCGTCGAAGATCAAGTCCCCGCGGATGTCAGCTGTGTAGTTTAAGCTTCCAAATCTGACCTGACGGCCAGGGGCATAGCTTTCGATCTGCTCCAGATGACCAAGTGAATTGGCCCGCAGTGCGAAGCCGCCGAAGACGAAGATCTGTCCGGGGAGGAAGGTCTCACCTTGGACTGCATCGCCATTGATGATCGTAGGAGCCATCAAGCCTGACGGCGACGACACAGAGGAACTCTCAATGAAAGCACCAATGTCGGTGTCAAAACCGGCGAATCTCGGGTAGGGGGTCCTGAACTATGCGTCTAGGCCGGATGGTAACAGGAGGCAAGGGACACAAAGTTTTACCCAGGTTCGGGCCCTCTCAATGGAGGTAAAACCCTATGTCCTGCTTGATTAATATTGATGATATGGGTAGTACAAGAGTAGATCTACCACGAGATCAGAGAGGCTAAACCCTAGAAGCTAGCCTATGGTATGATTGTTGTTCTGTATGTTGTCCTACGGACTAAAACCCTCCGGTTTATATAGACACCGGAGGGGTTTAGGGTTACACCAAGTCAGTTACAATGGTAGGAGATCTACATATCCGTATCGCCAAGCTTGCCTTCCACGCCAAGGAAAGTCCCTTCCGGACACGGGACGAAGTCTTCAATCTCATATCTTCATAGTCCAAGAGTCTGGCTGAAGGTATAGTCCGGCTATCCGAACACCCCCTAATCCAGGACTCCCTCAGTAAACCTAACCATAGCATGAAACATATGGATCCAAATCAGCCCCTTACGAAGCAACTCATAAACTAGGGTTTAAGCTTCTGTCACTCTAGCAACCCATCATCTACTTATTACTTACCAATGCCTTCCCTAGGCCCAAACAATGGTGAAGTGTCATGTAGTCGACGTTCACAGGACACCACTAGAGGAGAAACAACATACATCTCATCAAAATATCGAACGAATACCAAATTCACATGACTACTTATAGCAAGACTTCTCCCATGTCCTCAGGGACAAACTAACTACTCACTGATCATATTCATGTTCATAATAAGAGGGGTATTAATATGCATAAAGGATCTGAACATATGATCTTCCACCGAATAAACCAACTAGCATCAATTACAAGGAGTAATCAACACTACTAGTAACCCACAGGTACCAATCTGAGGTTTTGAGACAAAGATTGGATACAAGAGATGAACTAGGGTTTGAGATGAGATGGTGCTGGTGAAGATGTTGATGGAGATTGACGCCCTCCCGATGAGAGGATCGATGGTGATGACGATGGTGATGATTTCCCCCTCCCGGAGGGATGTTTCCCCGGCAGAACAGCTCTGCCGGAGCCCTAGATTGGTTCCGCCAAGGTTCCGCCTCGTACTGGCGGAGTTTCGTCCTGTTAGCTTGCTTATGTTTTTTTCAGGGCAAAAGACTTCATATAGCCAAAGATGGGCACCGGAGGCCTGACAGGGGGCCCACGAGACAAGGGGCACGCCCAGGGGGTAGGGCGTGCCCCCCACCCTCGTGGCCAGGGTGTGGGCCCCCTCTAGTTAATTCTTTCTCCAGTATTTTTATATATTCCAAAACATGCTCCCGTGAAGTTTTAGGACTTTTGGAGTTGTGCAGAATAGGTCTCTAATATTTGCTCCTTTTCCAGCCTAGAATTCCAACTGCCGGCATTCTCCCTCTTCGTGTAAACCTTGTAAAATAAGAGAGAATAGGCATAACTATTGTGACATAATGTGTAATAGCAGCCCATAATGCAATAAATATTGGTATAAAAGCATGTTGCAAAATGGACGTATCATGAATCTATGAGTACTATCGGAGGGTATGAACCATATAGAAGTTGGAATACAGTAGATATTACACCAATATGAATTTAGAATGAGTTCACAACAGTACCTAAGTGGTGATTTATTTTCTTATAGTAACGTAGCTTACGAGTTTTCTGTTAAGTTTTGTGTTGTGAAGTTTTCAAGTTTTGGGTATAGATTCGATGGACTATGGAACAAGGAGTGTTAAGAGCCTAAGCTTGGGGGTGCCCAAGGCACCCCAAGGTAATATTCAAGGACAACCAAGAGCCTAAGCTTGGGGATGCCCCCGATGGCATCCCCTCTTTCGTCTTCGTTCATCGGTAACTTTACTCGGAACTATATTTTTATTCACCACATGATATGTGTTTTGCTTGGAGTGTCATTTTATTTTGTTTTGCTTGTTGTTTGAATAATATCCCAAGATCTAAAATTCTTAAATGTTAGAGAGTCTTCACATAGTTGCATAATTATTCAACTACTCATTGATCTTCACTTATATCTTTCGGAGTAGTTTGTCGTTTGCTCTAGTGCTTCAATTATATCTTTTAGAGAACGACGGTGGTTCTATTTTGAAGAAATTGTTGAACTCTCATGATTAACTTATATAATTTTGAGAGTCTCTAAATATCATGGGAGTTTGCTTTGGTTATAAAACTAGTCCTAGTATGATGGGTATCCAAGAGGGATATAATAAGAACTTTCATATAAAGTGCATTGAATACTATGAGAAGTTTGATTCCTTATGATTGTTTTGAGATATGAACATGGTGATATTAGAGACATGCTAGTTGAGTAGTTGCGAAGTTGACAGATACTTGTGTTAAAGTTTGTGATTCTCGTAGCATGCACGTATGGTGAACCGTTAAGTGATGAAGTCGGAGCATGATTTATTTTTTGATTGTCTTCCTTATGAGTGGCGGTCAAGGACAGGTGATGGTCTTTTCCTACCAATCTATCCCCCTAGGAGCATGTGCGTAGTATTTGTTTCGATAACTAATAGATTTTTGCAATAAGTATGTGAGTTCTTTATGACTAATGTTGAGTCCATGGATTATATGCACTCTCACTCTTCCACCATTGCTAGCCTCTCTAGTGCCGCGCAGCTTTCGCCGGTACCATAAACCCACCATTTACCTTCCTCAAAACATCCACCATACCTACCTATTATGGCATTTCCATAGCCATTCTGAGATATATTTCCATGCAACTTTTCATCGTTCCATTTATTATGACACGCTTCATCATTGTCATATTCCTTTGCATGATCATGTAGTTGACATCGTATTTGTGGCAAAGCCACCTTCATAATTCTTTCATACATGTCACTCATGAGTCATTGCACATCCCGGTACACCGCCAGAGGCATTCACATAGAGTCATATTTTGTTCTAAGTATCGAGTTGTAATTCTTGAGTTGTAAGTAAATAAAAGTGTGATCATCATCATTATTAGAGCATTGTCCCAAGTGAGGAAAGGATGATGGATACTATGATTCCCCCACAAGTTGGGATGAGACTCCAGACAAAAAAAAAGAGGCCATAAAAAAGAAAGAGAAAAAGGCTAAAATGAGAGAAAAAGATAGAAGGGACAATGTTACTATCCTTTTACCACACTTGTGCTTCAAAGTAGCACCATGATCTTCATGATAGAGAGTCTCCTATGTTGTCACTTTCATATACTAGTGGGAATTTCACATTATAGAACTTGGCTTGTATATTCCAATGATGGGCTTCCTCAAAATGCCCTAGCTCTTCGTGAGCAAGCGAGTTGGATGCACACCCACTTAGTTTCTTTTGTTGAGCTTTCATACACTTATAGCTCTAGTGCATCCGTTGCATGGCAATCCCTACTCACTCACATTTATATCTATTGATGGGCATCTCCATAGCCCGTTGATACGCCTAGTTGATGTGAGACTATCTTCTCCTTTTTGTCTTCTCCACAACCACCATTCTATTCCACCTATAGTGCTATGTCCATGGCTCACGCTCATGTATTGCATGAAGATTGAAAAAGTTTGAGAACATAAAAAGTATGAAACAATTGCTTGGCTTGTCATCGGGGTTGTGCATGATTTAAATATTTTGTGTGATGAAGATAGAGCATAGCCAGACTATATGATTTTGTAGGGATAGCTTTCTTTGGCCATGTTATTTTGAGAAGACATGATTACTTTGTTAGTATGCTTGAAGTATTATTATTTTTATGTCAATATTAAACTTTTGTCTTGACTCTTTCAGATCTGAATATTCATGCCACACTAAAGAGAATTGCATTGAAAATTATGCTAGGTAGCATTCCACATCAAAAATTCTATTTTTTTCATTTACCTACTCGAGGATGAGCAGGAATTAAGCTTGGGGATGCTTGATACGTCTCCAACGTATCTATAATTTTTTATTGTTCCATGCTATTATATTGTCCATCTAGGATGTTTTATATGCATTTATATGGTATTTTATATTATTTTTTGGACTAACCTATTAACCTAGAGCTCAGTGCCAGTTTCTGTTTTTTCCCTTGTTTTGGAGTTTTACAGAAAAGGAATACCAAACGGAGTCCAATTGACGTGCCAATTTTTTATGATTTTTTATGGACCAAAATAAGCCCCGGGAGTAAAAGAGTTGGGCCAGAAGAGTCCCGGGCCGTCCACGAGGGTGGGGGGCGCACCCTACCCCCCGGGCGCGCCGCCCTATCTCGTGGACGACTTGGGTACCTCCCGGACTTGTTCCCGACGCCAAAAATTCCTATAAATACTGAAACCTCTAGAAAATAACCTAGATCGGTAGTTCCGCCGCCGCAAGCCCCTGTAGCCACCAAAAACCAATCGGGACCCTGTTCTGGCACCCTGTCGGAGGGGGGATCCATCTCCGGTGGCCATCTTCATCATCCCGGTGCTCTCCATGACGAGGAGGGAGTAGTTCACCCTCGGGGCTGAGGGTATGTACCAGTAGCTATGTGTTTGATCTTGCTCTCTCTCATGTTCTTGATTTGGCACGAGCTTGATGTACCGCGAGCTTTGCTATTATAGTTGGACCTTATGATGTTTCTCCCCCTCTACTCTCTTTTAATGGATTGAGTTTTCCCTCTGAAGTTATCTTATCGGATTGAATCTTTAAGGATTTGAGAACACTTGATGTATGTCTTGCATGTGCTTATCTGTGGTGACAATGGGATATTCACGTGATCCACTTGATGTATGTTTTGGTGATCAACTTGCGAGTTCCATGACCTCGTGAACTTATGCATAGGGGTTGGCACACATTTTCGTCTTGACTCTCCGGTAGAAACTTTGGGGCACTCTTCGAAGTTCTTTGTGTTGGTTGAATAGATGAATCTGAGATTGTGTGATGCATATCGTATAATCATACCCACGGATACTTGAGGTGACATTGGAGTATCTAGGTGACATTAGGGTTTTGGTTGATTTGTGTCTTAAGGTGTTATTCTAGTACGAACTCTAGGATAGATCGAACGGAAAGAATAGCTTTGTGTTATTTTACTATGGACTCTTGAATAGATCGATCAGAAAGAATAACTTTGAGGTGGTTTCGTACCCTACAATAATCTCTTCATTCGTTCTCCGCTATTAGTGACTTTGGAGTGACTCTTCGTTGCATGTTGAGGGATAGTTATACGATCCAATTATGTTATGTTGAGAGAACTTGCACTAGTGAAAGTATGAACCCTAGGCCTTGTTTCAACGCATTGCAATACCATTTTCGCTCACTTTTATCATTAGTTACCTTGCTGTTTTTATATTTTCAGATTACAAAAACCTATATCTACCATCCATATTGCACTTGTATCACCATCTCTTCGCCGAACTAGTGCACCTATACAATTTACCATCGTATTGAGTGTGTTGGGGACACAAGAGACTCTTTTTTATTTGGTTGTAGGGTTATTTGAGAGAGACCATCTTCATCCTACGCCTCCCACAGATTGATAAACCTTAGGTCATCCACTTGAGGGAAATTTGCTACTGTCCTACAAACCTATGCACTTGGAGGCCCAACAACGTCTATAAGAAGAAGGTTGTGTAGTAGACATCAATATTCTCTGTGAAGTTTTAGTTCATTGCGAGAACTTTTATTTCTGCAAAAAAATAACACCATGGCAATTCTGTTGAAAATAGCGTCAATCCAGGTTAGTTCCATTCAAATCATGCAAGTTAGAGTCCAAAACAAGGGCAAAAGTGTTTGAAAAAGTAGATACATTGGAGACGTATCAATCTTCCGAGGCCGGGCATGACCCAGGAAAGTGTGTCCGGCCAGAGTGATCGAGTGTGTTGGTTAATGTGGTGCACCCCTACAGGGAAGATTGATCTATTCGAATAGCCATGTCCACGGTAACATGACGAGTTGGAGTTGTATCCTGATCTTTACAACTAGAACTGGATACTAAGATGTGCAATGGATATGATGGCTCCGAGATTGCTTTCTTGCAGGGAGTCAAGGAAGGATCTCTAGGTGTGTTTACTACAACATACTTCCTAAATATAACATGATATTCTTTACTCTTCTAAATGCTGCAAGATGCTAGTCTTCGATAGGCTAGGATTTTCCCCTTCTCTTCTGGTATTCTGCAGTTCAGCCCACATATACAACCCCTTCCTTTGATACATATGCATACTTAGAATAAATCTGATCTAAGTCTTGCGAGTACTTTGGATGAGTACTCACAGTTGCTTTGCAACTTCTTTTCTCCTATATCCGATTGCTGTGATCAGATGGCGGATTCCAAGAGCCAGATGCCACCGCCGACGACTACTACTACCCCGAGGGTGCCTCCTACTACATGGAGGCCGCCGACGACCAGGAGTAGTTAGGAGGCTCCTAGGCAGGAGGCCTTGCCTTCTCGATCGATGTTGCTTTTGTGCTAGCCTTCTTAAGGCATACTTGTTTAACTTATGTCTGTACTCAGGTATTGTTGCTTCCGCTGACTCATTTGTATTCTGGCTTATCTATTCGTGCCCTCAAGGCCCCTGGCTTGTAATATGAAGCTTGTATGACTTTAATTTGTGTCTAGAGTTGTGTTGTGATATCTTCCCGTGAGTCCTTGATCTTGATCATACACATTTGCATGTATGATTAGTGTACGATTGAATCGGGGGCGTCACATAGGTGCATGATCACTGTAAATGATAGGCACATTGAAAACATTAGAGTTAGGAAAAACAACACACCAATTAGCATTATCCAAGCATCTGTCAATTCTTTCCATGGTAGGCTTAGAGGTATACGGCTTATTAGACCAAGTGTAGGCTGGGCCACTATAACCTAGGTAAAAAAACATTGCTTTACAATAGAACAGAAATCATCCATACGATAAGTATTCACAATGGGAGAACTTTGATCAACATCATTTAGAAGATCATTAAGATCTCCCAAACACATGGTAGGATTGCTTTCATTATCATACACAAAAGAGGTAACACGATCCCAGATCTGACTAGTTTGATGATGATATAGATCATCATATATACAAACAAGAGCAAAAGATACATTAGAGGCCATATTACCTACGGAGGAAAGGATCACATGAAAATCAACAACATAATGCACTTGGACTTGAACTTCATCCGTCCACATCAACCAAAGTCCATCAGATTTCCTCTAGAAGGGACTACCATACTATCTAGTATCTACAATGTTGAAGTGATTAACTAGGTTAGCTCTATTAACCTTAGAAGATTTTATTTCAGAAACAAAGGTTAATTGATCATTGGTTGATCGCATCAAATTGTGAAGGTAAACCATTTTTGGTTACCAAGACCGTTGCGTTTACATCGACAATTCTAGGCTACTAAATTCATTACACAATGTTACCGAGCATACTAATAGAAGAACTTGGTGAAGTAATAGATTATCTTTATCAAGGGAATAGTGGGGTATCTCGTAGCTTGCAGAATCTACCTCCAAAAACTTAATAGCTTGTCAAACAATCACAACCAGCAAGAAGAGAAAGGATTCAGCTCAAAATAAAAGCAGAACGGAGTTAGAGGGAACAAAGCAATTTGGGATGTGGTTGAGGAGGTCGAAGGCTTCGGTTGAGAGAGATTAGCATCAACCTCTGGAGATAAAGAAGGGGGCTTTGCTTGATGGGTATCGGTGATTAGTGGTGAAGGAAAAAGAAAAAACAGGGAATCAAATGTATAGAAGAAAGGCGGCAGCAAGAATTACTAGCTAATAAAAAGAGGGAAATGGAGAGAAGAAGGGGGAAGGGGTAAATCATCAAAAGGTGTGGATCGGGTAGGGAAATGACTGGGGAAGAGAGATCTAGAGGAGAGTAAGTGTTGCTAATCGATAATCCGTGGGATCTCAAGATGTTGAGAAGTTTCTCTTGGAGCTTATTGCTACTTGTGACTTGCATTGGGATTTTTCCCGAAGAGGAAGGGTGAAGCAATATAGTAGCGGATTGTATTTCCCTTAGTAGAGAACCAAGGTTATGGAACCAATAGGAGAACCACGCAAATACCCATCAACAGTACCTACACCCACAAGAGCAAGTACTTGCACCCAACACAGGCAAGAGGGTTATCAATCCCGTTGTACTTCTTAATTGCACGGATTAAATCTAATAGTAATAGATAGATAAATTGCAAAATAAAATAAAAGAAAGAAAATTACAGGAAAGTATTGTTGGAAATATGCCCTAGAGGCAATAATAAAATGGTTATTATTATATTTCTTTGTTCATGATAATTGTCTATTGTTCATGCTATAATTGTGTTATCCGGAAATCGTAATACATGTGTGAATACATAGACCACAACACGTCCCTAGTGAGCCTCTAGTTGACTAGCTCGTTGATCAAAAGATAGTCATGGTTTCCTGACTATGGACATTGGATGTCATTGATAACGGGATCACATCATTAGGAGAATGATGTGATGGATAAGACCCAACCCTTAGCATAGCTCAAAGATCGTGTAGTTCGTTTGCTGTAGCTTTATCGAATGTCAAGTATCATTTCCTTAGACCATGAGATTGTGCAACTCCCGGATACCGTAGGAGTGCCTTGGGTGTGCCAAACGTCACAACGTAACTGGGTGACTATAAAGGTACACTACAGGTATCTCCAAAAGTGTCTGTTGGGTTGGCACGAATCGAGACTGGGATTTGTCACTCCGTATGATGGAGAGGTATCTCTGGGGCCACTCGGTAATGCATAATCATAATGAGCTCAGTGTGACCAAGTGGTTGATCACGGGATCATGCATTACGGCACGAGTAAAGTGACTTGCTGGTAACGAGATTGAACAAGGTATTGGGATACCGACGATCGAGTCTCGGGCAAGTAACGTACCGATTGACAAAGGGAATTGTATATGAATTGATTGAATCCTCGACATCGTGGTTCATCTGATGAGATCATCGTGGAGCATGTGGGAGCCAACATGGGTATCCAGATCCTGCTGTTGGTTATTGACCGGAGAGTCTTCTCGGTCATGTCTGCATGTCTCCCAAACCAGTAGGGTCTACACACTTAAGGTTCGGTGACGCTAGGGTTGTAGAGATATTAGCATGCAGTAACCCGAAAGTTGTTTGGAGTCCCGGATGAGATCCCGAACATCACGAGGAGTTCCGGAATGGTCCGGAGGTAAAGATTTATATATAGGAAGTCTAGTTTTGGCCATCGGGAAGGTTTCGGGGGTCGCCGGTATTGTATCGGAACCACCGGAAGGGTCCCGGGGGTCCACCGGGTGGGGCCACCTATCCCAGAGGGCCCCATGGGCTGAATTGGGAGGGGAACCAGCCCCTAGTGGCTGGTGTGCCCCCCCTTGGGCCTCCCCTGCGCCTAGGGTTGGGAAACCCTAGGGGTGGGGGCGCCGCCCACTTGGCTTGGGGGGGAAGCCACCCCTTGGCCGCCGCCCCCCTTGGAGATCCATCTCCCTAGGGCCGGCGCCCCCCCCCCAATGCCCCTATATAAAGAGGGGGGAGGGAGGGCAGCCGCACCCCCTTGCTCTTGGCGCCTCCCTCTCCCTCTGTAACACCTCTCCTCCCCGCTTGCGCTTGGCGAAGCCCTGCCGGGATCCTGCTGCATCCACCACCACGCCGTCGTGCTGCTGGATCTTCATCAACCTCTCCTTCCCCCTTGCTGGATCAAGAAGGATGAGACGTCTTCCAACCGTACGTGTGTTGAACGCGGAGGTGCTGTCCGTTCGGCACTTGGTCATCGGTGATTTGGATCACGACGAATACGACTCCATCAACTCCGTTCTCTTGAACGCTTCCGCGTGCGATCTACAGGGTATGTAGATGCACTCCTCTCTCCCTCGTTGCTAGATGACTCCATAGATTGATCTTGGTGATGCGTAGAAAATTTTAAAATTCTGCTACGTTCCCCAACAGTGGCATCATGAGCTAGGTCTATGCGTAGTTTCTATGCACGAGTAGAACACAAAGTAGTTGTGGGCGTCGATATTGTCAATTATCTTGCCGTTACTAGTCTTATCTTGATTCGGCGGCATTGTGGGATGAAGCGGCCCGGACTGACCTTACACGTACGCTTACGTGAGACTGGTTCCACCGACTGACATGCACTAGTTGCATAAGGTGGCTGGCGGGTGTCTGTCTCTCCCACTTTAGTCGGATCAGATTCGATGAACAGGGTCCTTATGAAGGGTAAATAGAAATTGGCAATTCACGTTGTGGTTTTGGCGTAGGTAAGAAACGTTCTTGCTAGAAACCTATAGAAGCCACGTAAAAACTTGCAACAACAATTAGAGGACGTCTAACTTGTTTCTGCAGCAAGTGTTTTGTGATGTGATATGGCCAAAGGATGTGATGAATGATATATGTGATGTATGAGATGATCATGTTCTTGTAATAGGAATCACGACTTGCATGTCGATGAGTATGACAACCGGCAGGAGCCATAGGAGTTGTCTTTATTTATTTATGACCTGCGTGTCAACATAAACGTCATGTAATTACTTTACTTTATTGCTAAAGCGTTAGCGATAGTAGTAGAAGTAATAGATGACGAGACAACTTCAAGAAGACACAATGATGGAGATCATGGTGTCATGCCAGTGACAATGATGATCATGGAGCCCCGAAGATGGAGATCAAGAGGAGCAAATGATATTGGCCATATCATGTCACTATTTGATTGCATGTGATGTTTATCATGTTTTACATCTTATTTGCTTAAAACGACGGTAGCTTAAATAAGATGATCCCTCGTAATAATTCAAGAAAGTGTTCCCCCTAACTGTGCACCATTGCGAAGATTCATTGTTTCGAAGCACCACATGATGATCGGGTGTGATAGATTCTAACGTTCGAACACAACGGGTGTAAGCCAGATTTACACACGCAATACACTTAGGTTGACTTGACGAGCCTAGCATGTACAGACATGGCCTCGGAACACAGAAGACCGAAAAGGTCGAGCATGAGTCGTATAGAAGATACGATCAACATGAAGATGTTCACCGATGTTGGCTAGTCCGTCTCACGTGATGATCGGACACGGCCTAGTTAACTCGGATCATGTTTCACTTGGATGACTGGAGGGATGTCTATCTGAGTGGGAGTTCATTGAGTAATTTGATTAGATGAACTTAATTATCATGAACTTAGTCTAAAATATTTACAATATGTCTTGTAGATCAAATGGCCCACGTTGTCCTCAACTTCAACGTGTTCCTAGAGAAAACCAAGCGGAAAGATGATGGCAGCAACTATACGGACTGGGTCCGGAACCTGAGGATCATCCTCATAGCTGCCAAGAAAGATTATGTCCTAGAAGCACCGCTAGGTAACGCACCTGTCCTAGAGAACCAAGACGTTATGAACGCTTGGCAGTCACGTGCTGATGATTACTCCCTCGTTCGGTGCGGCATGCTTTACAGCTTAGAACCAGGGCTCCAAAAGCGTTTTGAGAGACACGGAGCATATGAGATGTTCAAAGAGCTGAAAATGGTTTTCCAAGCTCATGCCCGGGTCGAGAGATATGAAGTCTCCGACAAGTTCTTCAGCTCTAAGATGGAGGAAAATAGTTCTGTCAGTGAGCACATACTCAAAATGTCTGGGTTGCATAACCGCTTGACTCAGCTAGGAGTTAATCTCCCGGATGACGCAGTCATTGACAGAATCCTTCAGTCGCTTCCATCGAGCTACAAGAGCTTTGTGATGAACTTCAATATGCAGGGGATGGAAAAGACCATTCCTGAGGTGTATTCAATGCTGAAATCAGCAGAGGTGGAAATCAAAAAGGAACATCAAGTGTTGATGGTGAATAAAACCACTAAGTTCAAGAAAGGCAAGGGTAAAAAGAACTTCAAGAAGGACGGCAAGGGAGTTGCCGCGCCCGGTAAGCAAGCTGCCGGGAAGAAGCCAAAGAATGGACCCAAGCCTGAGACTGAGTGTTTTTATTGCAAGGGAAGTGGTCACTGGAAGCGGAACTGCCCCAAATACTTAGCGGACAAGAAGGCCGGCAACACTAAAGGTATATGTGATATACATGTAATTGATGTGTACCTTACCAGTACTCGTAGTAGCTCCTGGGTATTTGATACCGGTGCGGTTGCTCACATTTGTAACTCAAAGCAGGAGCTGCGGAATAAACGGAGACTGGCAAAGGACGAGGTGACGATGCGCGTCAGGAATGGTTCCAAGGTCGATGTGATCGCCGTCGGCACGCTACCTCTACATTTACCTACGGGATTAGTTTTAAACCTCAATAATTGTTATTTAGTGCCAGCTTTGAGCATGAACATTGTATCAGGATGTCGTTTAATTCGAGATGGCTACTCATTTAAATCCGAGAATAATGGTTGTTCTATTTATATGAGAGATATGTTTTATGGTCATGCTCCGATGGTGAATGGTTTATTCTTAATGAATCTTGAGCGTAATGTTACACATATTCATAGTGTGAATACCAAAAGATGCAAGGTTGATAATGATAGTCCCACATACTTGTGGCACTGCCACCTTGGTCACATAGGTGTCAAACGCATGAAGAAGCTCCATACAGATGGACTTTTGGAGTCTCTTGATTACGAATCATTTGACATGTGCGAACCATGCCTCATGGGTAAAATGACCAAGACTCCATTCTCAGGAACAATGGAGCGAGCAACCGACTTATTGGAAATCAGACATACTGATGTGTGCGGTCCAATGAGTGTTGAGGCTCGCGGCGGCTATTGTTATGTTCTCACCCTCACTGATGACTTGAGTAGATATGGGTATGTCTACTTAATGAAACACAAGTCTGAGACCTTTGAAAAGTTCAAAGAATTTCAGAGCGAGGTTGAGAATCAACGTGACATAAAAATCAAGTTCTTGCGATCAGATCGTGGGGGAGAATACTTGAGTCACGAATTTGGCACACACTTAAGAAAATGTGGAATAGTTTCATAACTCACGCCACCTGGAACACCTCAGCGTAATGGTGTGTCCGAACGTCGTAGTCGCACTCTATTGGATATGGTGCGATCTATGATGTCTCTTACCGATCTACCGCTATCATTTTGGGGCTATGCTTTAGAGACTGACGCATTCACTTTAAATAGGGCTCCGTGGAAATCCGTTGAGACGACACCGTATGAATTATGGTTTGGGAAGAAACCTAAGCTGTCGTTTCTAAAAGTTTGGGGATGCGATGCTTATGTCAATAAACTTCAACCTGAAAAGCTCGAACCCAAATCGGAAAAATGCGTCTTCATAGGATACCCTAAAGAAACTATTAGGTATACCTTCTACCACAGATCCGAAGGCAAGATCTTTGTTGCCAAAAATGGGTCCTTTCTAGAGAAAGAGTTTCTCTCGAAAGAAATAAGTGGGAGGAAAGTAGAACTTGATGAAGTATTACCTCTTGAACAGGTAAGTGGCGCAGCTCAAGAAAATGTTCCTGAGGTGCCTGCACCGACTAGAGAGGAAGTTAATGATGATGATCATGAAACTTCAGATCAAGTTGCTACTTAACTTCGTAGGTCCACAAGGACACATTCCGTACCAGAGTGGTACGGCAACCCTGTCTTGGAAATCATATTGTTAGACAACGGTGAACCTTCGAACTATGAAGAAGCGATGGCGGGCCCGGATTCCGACAAATGGCTAGAAGCCATGAAATCCGAGATAGGATCCATGTATGAAAACGAAGTATGGACTTTGACTGACTTGCCCGATGATCGGCGAGCCATAGAAAATAAATGGATCTTTAAGAAGAAGACAGACGCGGATGGTAACATAACCATCTATAAAGCTCGGCTTGTCGCTAAGGGTTATCGACAAGTTCAAGGGGTTGACTACAATGAGACTTTCTCACCCATAGCGAAGCTGAAGTCTGTCCGAATCCTGTTAGCAATTGCCACATATTCTATAATTATGAGATATGGCAAATGGACGTCAAAACAGCATTCCTTAATGGTTTCCTTAAGGAAGAATTGTATATGATGCAGCCAGAAGGTTTTGTCGATCCTAAGAATGTTGACAAGGTGTGCAAGCTCCAACGCTCAATTTATGGGCTGGTGCAAGCATCTCGGAGTTGGAACATTTGTTTTGATGAGATGATCAAAGTGTTTGGGTTTACGCAGACTTATGGAGAAGCCTGCATTTACAAGAAAGTGAGTGGGAGCTCTATAGCATTTCTCATATTGTATGTGGATGACATACTGTTGATGGGAAATCATATAGAATTCTTGGAAAGCATAAAGGCCTACTTGAACAAGTGTTTTTCAATGAAGGATCTTGGAGAAGCTGCTTATATATTAGGCATCAAGATCTATAGAGATAGATCGAGACGCCTCATTGGTCTTTCACAAAGTACGTACCTTGACAAGATATTGAAGAAGTTCAAAATGGATCAGTCAAAGAAGGGGTTCTTGCCTGTATTGCAAGGTACGAGATTGAGCACGGCTCAATGCCCGACCACGGAAAAAGATAGAGAAAAGATGAGTGCCGTCCCCTATGCCTCGGCCATAGGGTCTATCATGTATGCTATGCTGTGTACCAGACCTGATGTAAACCTTGTCGTAAGTTTGGTAGGAAGGTACCAAAGTAATCCCGGCATGGAACACTGGACAGCGGTCAAGAATATCCTGAAGTACCTGAAAAGGACTAAGGATATGTTTCTCGTTTATGGAGGTGACGAAGAGCTCGTCGTAAAGGGTTACGTCAATGCTAGCTTCGACACAGATCTGGATGACTCTAAGTCACAAACCGGATACGTGTATATTTTGAATGGTGGGGCGGTAAGCTGGTGCAGTTGCAAGCAAAGCATTGTGGCGGGATCTACATGTGAAGCGGAGTACATGGCAGCCTCGGAGGTAGCACAAGAAGCAGTTTGGGTTAAGGAGTTCATTACCGACCAAGGAGTCATACCCAATGCGTCGGGCCCGATGACTCTCTTCTGTGACAACACTGGAGCTATTGCCCTTGCCAAGGAGCCCAGGTTTCACAGGAAGACCAGGCATATCAAGCGTCGCTTCAACTCCATTCGTGAAAGTGTTCAAAATGAAGACATAGAGATTTTTAAAGTACATACGGACCTGAATGTGGCAGATCCGTTGACTAAACCTCTCCCTAGAGCAAAACATGATCAACACCAGAACTGCATGGGTGTTCGATTCATCACAATGTAACTAGACTATTGATTCTAGTGCAAGTGGGAGACTGTTGGAAATATGCCCTAGAGGCAATAATAAAATGGTTATTATTATATTTCTTTGTTCATGATAATTGTCTATTGTTCATGCTATAATTGTGTTATCCGGAAATCGTAATACATGTGTGAATACATAGACCACAACACGTCCCTAGTGAGCCTCTAGTTGACTAGCTCGTTGATCAAAAGATAGTCATGGTTTCCTGACTATGGACATTGGATGTCATTGATAACGAGATCACTTCATTAGGAGAATGATGTGATGGACAAGACCCAACCCTAAGCATAGCTCAAAGATCGTGTAGTTCGTTTGTTGTAGCTTTTCCGAATGTCAAGTATCATTTCCTTAGACCATGAGATTGTGCAACTCCCGGATACCGTAGGAGTGCCTTGGGTGTGCCAAACGTCACAACATAACTGGGTGACTATAAAGGTACACTACAGGTATCTCCGAAAGTGTCTGTTGGGTTGGCACGAATCGAGACTGGGATTTGTCACTCCGTATGACGGAGAGGTATCTCTGGGCCCACTCGGTAATGCATCATCATAATGAGCTCAATGTGACCAAGTGGTTGATCACGGGATCATGCATTACGGCACGAGTAAAGTGACGTGCTGGTAACGAGATTGAACAAGGTATTGGGATACCGACGATCGAGTCTCGGGCAAGTAACATACCGATTGACAAAGGGAATTGTATACGGATTGATTGAATCCTCGACATCGTGGTTCATCTGATGAGATCATCATGGAGCATGTGGGAGCCAACATGGGTATCCAGATCCCGCTGTTGGTTATTGACCGGAGAGTCGTCTCGGTCATGTCTGCATGTCTCCCGAACCCGTAGGGTCTACACACTTAAGGTTCGGTGACACTAGGGTTGTAGAGATATGAGTATGCAGTAACCCGAAAGTTGTTCGGAGTCCCGGATGAGATCCCGGATGTCATGAGGAGTTCCGGAATTGTCCGGAGGTAAAGATTTATATATAGGAAGTCTAGTTTTGGCCATCGGGAAGGTTTCGGGGGTCGCCGGTATTGTACCGGGACCACCGGAAGGGTCCCGGGGGTCCACCGGGTGGGGCCACCTATCCCAGAGGGCCCCATGGGCTGAATTGGGAGGGGAACCAGCCCCTAGTGGGCTGGTGTGCCCCCCTTGGGCCTCCCCTGCGCCTAGGGTTGGGAAACCCTAGGGGTGGGGGCGCCCCCCACTTGGCTTGGGGGGAAGCCACCCCTTGGCCACCGCCCCCCTTGGAGATCCATCTCCCTAGGGCCGGCGCCCCCCCCCCCCAATGCCCCTATATAAAGAGGGGGGAGGGAGGGCAGCCGCACCCCGTTGCTCTTGGCGCCTCCCTCTCCCTCTGTAACACCTCTCCTCCCCGCTTGCGCTTGGCGAAGCCCTACCGGGATCCTGCTGCATCCACCACCACGCCGTCGTGCTGCTGGATCTTCATCAACCTCTCCTTCCCCCTTGCTGGATCAAGAAGGAGGAGACGTCTTCCAACCGTACGTGTGTTGAAGACGGAGGTGTTGTCCGTTCGGCACTTGGTCATCGGTGATTTGGATCACGATGAATACGACTCCATCAACTCCGTTCTCTTGAACGCTTCCGCGCGCGATCTACAAGGGTATGTAGATGCACTCCTCTCTCCCTCGTTGCTAGATGACTCCATAGATTGATCTTGGTGATGCATAGAAAATTTTAAAATTCTGCTACGTTCCCCAACAAGTATTTTTAGTTTCTGTAATATGATTAAAGTAGACCCGATGGCCATAGTTTTCACTAGAGGCTTCTCTCTCATAAAAATAGCATACAGTGGGTAGACAAATTATTGTTGGGCAATTGATAGAAAAGCACATAATTATGATGATACTCATGGTATGATCATGTACATAGGCATTACGTCCGTGACAAGTAGACCAACTCCTGCTTGCATCTACTACTATTACTCCACTTCAAGGGCGCTTCTATTCTTGCCTCTCGACGTATTAAGTTCATAACAAACAGAGTAATCCATGAAGTATGGTGACACAATGTAGATAGAATAAACCAAGCAATATGATTAAACCCCCGTCATTTTCCCCTTAGTAGCAACAATACAATATGTGTCTCTCTACCCCTTCTATCACGAGGTGAGGACATCACAAAATTCAACCTACTACTATGCACCACTTCCACTGAAGATAAACAAATCAACCTGGCCAAAGAAAACCCATAGATCGGAAGGCATTACATAGCTATAATAATCATACATAATAAAGTTCAGAAAAAACTCAACTACTTTCAGTGAATAATCAAATCATAAACCCACAATTCATTGGATCCCAAAAAACACACGACAAAGGAAGATTACATCAGATAAAACTCCGAGGAGAACACTGTATTAAAGATCAAAGAGAGAGAAGAAGCCATCTAGCTAATCATTATGCACTCATGGGTCTATGGTAAACTACCCACGCATCATCGGAGGTGTAACGAAGTTGATGTAGAGGCCCTCCGTTATCGACCCCCCCTCTGGCAGAGTACCGAAAAAGGCCTTCAGATGGGATTGCAAAAGAAC
This sequence comes from Triticum urartu, assembly GCF_056163025.1. Taxonomy (NCBI): domain Eukaryota; kingdom Viridiplantae; phylum Streptophyta; class Magnoliopsida; order Poales; family Poaceae; genus Triticum; species Triticum urartu. Next base: position 473,889,596 of record NC_141873.1, on the reverse strand, counting down.
AGAAGGTTGCGGCAGCGGAAAAATTGCTTCGGGTGGCTCTCTGGTGGTTTTGGAACTTATGGCAATTTATAGGCTTCGAATTAGGTCAAAGGGATGTACGTGGGGCCCACAATCTTAGGTGGCGCCCCCCAGGGGGCGTGCCATGTGAGCCTTTGGCTCCCCCCGTACGTCCTCTGACCTCCTCCTGAAGCTTCCAGGGCCCCTTCTGGTCCAAAAAAATTGTCGTAAAGTTTCATCCTGTTTGGACTTCGTTTGGTACTCTTTCGTGCAAAACAATAAAATAGGCAAAAACATGAACTGGCACTAGGCACTAAGTGAATAGGTTAGTTCTAAAAAATAATATAAAATTACATATAAAGTATCTAAGATTGATAATACATTAGCATGAAACAATAAAAAATTATATACATTGGAGACATATCACTTATGAGTGAGAGGATAGGCTCTGGTCAAGAACATGGATGGATGATGATGGAGCTAGTGGATCAGAGGGGGATAAAGATGGAATGCAGGGGAATTGATCAAGGGGAAGGTAGAATCGCCATCACGCCAGTCACGGGAAGTCAACATGGATGCAAAGTCGTACACGAGAAAGTCGACTCCTGTGTCATGTTATAGGGGGACTTCCATCTGGAGGTGAAATATTCCTTATTATAAGAAAAAGTTTGAAAAATTGAAATATTTTCATCATTTAGCTTATGCCCCCTATATTACAAATTCATATTTATTAGTTCTTTTTTACAAATTCATCGAAGTTTCAGGTCCTAAGCTATTTAAAAAAACTTCGATGATATACTTTTGATTTGAGTCGTCTAGAATTGTCAATCTAATTTGTAAGTATCCACCTAAGGGCTGTGGATATCCTTGTACCATCCTTTAATTACTTCTACTTATAGTCTTTTGTCTTCCATGTCGTCGCGGAGTTGGAGCTACCCTGGAGGTGCCTATATATATGGTGACGATGACAGGTGATTGGTAGTCTTCAAAGTGGGGTTGGTTAGCACGAGCTCTGTCTCGTTCTCCTTTTTTTTGGTGGTCATTGAAGTCGAAGCTATCCGGATGCCTACACCAATGACCGATCTGTTTGGCATGGGCCGACATGGGTTCCGACGTCTGTTGCCACGAGGACTTCTTTGGTGCAAGTCGGTGGTGAACTCGGAGTCGTTGGCTCATGGAGAAGTGGTGACGATGACACTTGGTGACTACCCTGACTATGTATTTCTTTTATGCAGTGTTTTGCATCTTCATGTGTATGGCTAGGTCGGTCGGTGTTACTCTGTGTAGGATGTTGTGATGCTTTTAACCCGGTTTTCTGTTACTAACTGGACAACTCTCCTCTTCTTTTTAAATGAATCGAGATCTTCTGGGGACAACTTATTTTCTTATTGTTTACTAATTACTCTAAATACTTATTTTGTCCATGTGATTTTTTTGTTCTTAAAATATTTACGTACATGATACGTATTTAACAGAAAAAACATGGGCATGTATTTGCCTATTTTGCCCTCGATCTAGTCATGTTATCTAGTTTTTTATTGAGAGAAGAATGTTATCTAGTAGTAATATTCTTGAGCAATGTTCATTTACATTTATTTAAGACTCCTTTTGGTTGATATTTTTAAAAACAGTACAGACACAGGTGCTCATATATGCACGCACATACACTCATTTCTATGAACACACACGCAAATCCTACCCCTATGAGCATCTCCGAGAGACTGAACCGACAGATCTAATCACTCTAAAACGCGTGCATGCATATTAAAAGTTTCTCGTGATTGCAATATATTTCATTGGTTCGTGAATAGATTGTGTTTTAGGCGTTGACACGGTTACTGACATGTATATGTGCCAGACACTTTTTGTATGTACACATCACTATAACTTTATGGGAATCCATAGTATGAAAATATTTTATATGAAAAATGTAATAATTTATTTTACAAATACTAGCATTCTCTTAAAGTGCGCACAATTACATATATTTTAAGTTTTCTCCTGTGCCAGATATATTCAAAATGATAAAACAAATAAGAATGTAAAAATGTATATACTTGAAATTGTAAATAAAAATGCATTATTTTCATGTTTTAGTTATTTTATTAGTTGACTATCCATGTGCCATATATAATTTGTTTTTACTAGTTTATGGAAGAACACAATTTTTAGTGTTACCCTAGCCCCACATGCAGGGTCCTACAGACACCATGATTATGTATGTGAGATGGAGTAGGATCTAGAATTCTTCTCTGCTTTTTCCCCTCACTCGTCGTTGAAAAGTATGCTGGACCGGCTACTGGTCAGTCGCCCTGATTTTAGGAAATGGGCCAGTCGATTCCTAATGAGTCGACTGAACCAAAATTGTGGTCAGCCAATTTTAGTGTTATAGCACACCTTAAGTCTTTATGCATACAAAACCAACAGAAGCTCACAAGACTTCATGGGCCCAATGCAAAACAATGGCCTCCTGATAAGCAAAAACAAAACTAGAGAAAAACAAACAAACATGCAGACAACTTACGCAAAAATTGCACATTTGTACGATATATGCATACATATATATCAAAAATGTATTATTACGATGAAAAATAAGCATACACTAGTGAGATTTCCGTGAAAAATAGTGTTTTCTAAGAAGTAATGGATTAGTGACATCGGTATTACCTTTACAAAATAAAAGAAAGTTAAAACTTAAACAAATAAAAAATAATAAATTAGTGGCATTGGTATTTGATCCATGGTGTCTCTACTTCTCCAGATCAAAATAATGAATATTGGTATTACCGTTTAAGAAGAAAGAAAAGTAAAAATGCAAAATCTGTACACACTTTGAATAGAAATTGCGCTTTTTTTTATAATATGCAAGAATAAGCACAAATAGTGAAATTTCACAAAAAGAATTCCTAAGTAGGAATGAATTAGAGGTATTGGTATCACCCTTAAATAATAAAGAAAATAAAAAACTTAAACAAAATTAAAATAGTGAAGTTTCTAAGAAACAATCAATTAGTGCCATTGGTTTACTGTTAAGAAGAAGGGAACTGAAAATAATAAAACAAATAATGAAATATTTTGTAAATAATTTGCACAGAAGTTGCGCATTTTTAGTGTACATATAATCATGAATTTTTGGCACATATTATATAGTATTTATTTGTATATAATTACGCTCAGCCAAAAAACCACAAAAAAAAGCAATAAAGGAAAGAAAGAGGGAAAAAGAAAAACCCATAGAAACAAAAATAGAAATAAAAAATGAAGCAAAAATACCCTAAAATAGAAAAGAAAATGATATAAAAAACTTAAACTAAATAATGACAAAATTTGCACACAATCTGCACATAAATTGTGCTTTGTTATAATAAGCAAGAATAAACACATAATAGTGAACTTGTTCGCAAAAAGAAAATTCTCTAAAGAAAGAATGAATTAGTGGCATTGGTATTTGATCCATGGCGTCTCTATTTCTCTGGATCAAAATAATGAATTGGTGGTATGGGTATTACTGTTCAAGAAGAAAGAAAAGTAAAAAAGAACAATAATGACAAACTTGCACACGGTTCAAATAGAAACTGCGCTTTTTTCTAATATGCAAGAATAAGCACAAATTGTGAAATTGAATGAATTAGAGGTATTAGTATTACCCTTAAAGAATAAAGAAAATGAAATAAAAACTTAAACAAAATTAAAATAGTGAAGTTTTCTAAGAAACATTGAATTAGCGTCGTTGGTTCCCCGTTAAGACAAAAGGAACTGAAAATAATAAAACAAATAATGAAATCTTTTGCAAACAATTTGCATAGAAGTTGTGCATTTTTAAAATATGCAGGAATAAGAATATAATAGTGTAATTTTCACAAAAAGGAAGTTTCCTGAGAAGAAATGTATTTGCGGCGTTGGTATTATCATTAAAGAGAAAAGGAAATAAAATAATACTAAAAAACTGAAATACCAAAGTTTTCAAGAAAGAATGCATTAGCGGCTTTCGTATTACTCTTTAAAAAAATTAAATTAAATAGAAACTAGAACAAAATCAAAATAATGAGGTTTTCTAAGGAAGAATGAATTATTAACATTGGTATTACCCTTTAAGAAGGAAAAATAAAATAGAAACTAAAACAAAATCAAAATAATAAGTTTTTTATTAAATAATTGTTAAACGTGAATGTTGGGCAACTACTCGACGCCCTAACAGGGTGCGGCTATCTCATTATATATAAGTACCAAAAAGGGTACAGATACAAGGTCTATACACAAGTCTATGTATAAACAAGTCTACGTATACATATACAATCTAACACCCTCCCTCAATCTTAACTGTGGCCTGAAGTACAAACTAAGTTAAGATTGCGCCTGCAGCCTACAAACTGTGGTTGTGGAAGAGGCTTCGTGAAGATGTCAGCAAGTTGATCCTTTGATGAGATGAACTTGATGCTAAGTAGCTTCTGTGCAACATGTTCTCGAACGAAGTGATAGTCAACCTCAATGTGTTTCGTCCGAGCATGAAACACCGGATTAGATGACAAATATGTAGCACCAATGTTATCACACCAAAGTACCGGAGGATGAGCTGAAGAGACTCTCAACTCTCTCAACAAGGACTGAACCCAAATGATCTCAGCCGTCGCATCAGCAACTGCTTTGTACTCAGCTTCCGTACTGCTGCGAGACACTGTAGCCTGCTTGCGAGCATTCCAAGCGATCAAGTTAGAACCAAGAAACACTGCATACCCCCCCCCCTCCGTGGATCGCCGGTCATCAGGACTACCAGCCCAGTCTGCATCTAAAAAGGCTGAGATCTCATAAGACGGCGTAGGCTGAAGGAGCAAACCATAAGAAGCAGTGAGGCAGATATAACGCAGGATACACTTCACAGCTGACCAATGAGATGTCCTGGGTGCTTGGAGAAACTGACAGACACGGTTGACCGCATAAGAGACATCTGGTCTGGTGATAGTAAGATACTGCAGACCGCCAACAAGACTGCGATACTCGGTAGCATCATCAGGTGAAAGAGGGTCTCCATCAAGTGCAGACAACCGATCAATGGCAGACATTGGAGTGCTGGTAGGTTTACACTTCAGCATTCCAGCACGACGCAACAAGTCCAGAGAATACTTCTTCTGAGCAAGAGTTAGCCCAGTAGAAGTCCGTGAAACCTCCAGACCAAGGAAAAAAATGCAGAGCACCTAGATCCTTGACAGCAAAATCACCACTCAAAGCAGCCACAAGACGATCTGCAGCAGTATCTGAGGAACTAATGAGTATGATATCATCAACATAAACCAGAGATACATCATAACCTCAGAACACTGAAGAAGAAACAACGACGTGTCAGCAGTGGAGGGAATAAACCCAAGCGCTCGCAGAACGGAGCCGAGGCATGCATGCCACGCATGAGGAGCCTGCTTGAGCCCATAGAGCGCCTTAACAAGATGACAGAGATGGTGAGAACGTGCTGGATCCACAAACCCTGGTGGCTGACGCATATATACCTCCTCCTCCAGAACTCCATGCAAGAAAGCATTCTGCACATCAAGCTGACGAAGAAACCATCCTCGAGTAACAGCAAGAGACAATAGCAACCGAATGGTAGTGGGCTTAATAACTGGACTGAATGTGTCTTCATAATCTAGACCATACCTCTGTTTGAAACCCTTAGCAACTAGCCTCGCTTTGTAGCGTTCAATGGAACCATCATCATGTCTCTTGACTTTAAAAACCCACTTAGAATCAATGATGTTAACCCCGGGTATTGGAGGAACAAGCTGCCAAGTGTCATTCTTCAGTAACGCCTGAAACTCCTGTTCCATCGCGACACGCCAATGAAGAATGCTCAGTGCAGCCTGAAAATGGCGAGGCTCAGCAGTAGGATCCTCAGCAGCATGAGCCATGCAAGCAGCAAGCCACGCAACAGTCCCATCAGTGCGGATCTTCGGTTGGAAGACTCCTGTTTGGCTGTGTGTGCGGGGACAAAGAGCAACAGCGGGCTGTGACTGCAGCGCCGGGCTCTGCTCGGGCGACATAAGAGACGAGGCCGAGCCACCCGAGCTCGCGCTAGAGCCCCCTGCCAGTGGGGAGGCAGGCAGTGTCGGGCCCAGAAGAGGCGAGGCCGGCCCATCCACGGGCTCGGGACGAGGGGGCACTGGGCCAGGCGAGGTAGCAGCCGGCCCAGGCGAGGACAGCGCCCGCGGGGCAGCTGCAGACGAGGGCAGCACCCGCGAGGCATCAGCCGGCCCAGGCGAGGGCAGCGCCCGCGGGGCAGCTGCAGACGAGGGCAGCGCCCGCGAGGCAGCTGCGGGTGCAGCCTCTACGGGCTGATGGGTGCCGCCCGATATGCATGTCCCATGCATGGGATCGTCGCAGATCCGGTGCATCTGTCGATGACTGTTCATCAAGGATCTCAAGACGAGCACCACATCTAACACCTGCAGCATGGTTAGGAAGCAACACATGAGCATTTGCAACATCCACAAATTGATTAGGCAAAGGTATGGTAGAATGAAAGTTTGGCATAGGAGTGGTAGAGTTGCTCGGAAGTGCATGAAAAGGGAACACATTCTCATCAAAAACAACGTCATGAGAAATGTAGACGCGATTTGTGGGAACGTGTAGGCATTTGTACCCTTTGTGAAGGGAACTATACCTAAGAAAAACACACTTTTAGACTGAAACTCTAGCTTATGTTTGTTGTATGGACGCAAATGAGGCCAACATGCACACCCAAAGACTTTGAGAAAGGTGTAGTCTGGGATTTCATTGAGCAAGAGTTCAAGCGGAGTTTTCATATTGATGAGTCGTGAGGGAAGCCCATTTATCTAAAAACAGGCAGTGGAGAAGGCATCACTCCAGAACCTAAAAGGAACGGAGGCATGAGCTAATAAAGTAATGCCAGTTTCTACAAGATGATGATGCTTACGTTCAGCTGTCCCATTCTGCTGATGTGTATGAGGGCAAGACACACGATGCGTAATCCCAAGTTTGTTGAAAAACGAGTTGAGGTTGTGATATTCACCCCCCGGTCGGTTTGAACATGAATAATTTTCTGGCTAAGGAGACGCTCAACATGTGCTTGAAATTGTGTAAAGACATCAAACACATCAGACTTTTGCTTAATAAGATAAAGCCAAGTAAACCGACTATAAGCATCAATGAAACTGACATAATAATTGTGGCCACTGACAGACGTTTGGGCATGACCCCATACATCGGAAAACACAAGCTCAAGAGGATGTTTCACCACACAACTAGACTCTGAAAACGGAAGTTGATGACTCTTGCCCTGCTGACAGGCATCACAAATAGTTTGAGCAATTTTATTTGACACAACTGGTAGATCATGACGATGCAGCACATGACGAACTATAGGAGCAGCAGGGTGACCAAGGCGCGCATGCCAATGTGTAGAAGACACATGAACACCGTTGAACGCCTGAGGAGAAAATTGCATAGGAGGTGCGGTCGGCTCATCAAGTGCATACAAGCCATGGCGAAGACGACCGCTAAGCAGAACGGCCCTCGTGTCCCGATCTTTGATAAAGAAATGAAAAGGGTAAAACTTAGCAAGGACATTATTATCACGAGTAAGTTGTGGAACAGACAACAAACTACGAGTAGCAGTGGGAATACGAAGAACATTAGAAAGATGCAGTGTTCGGGAATTGCGTGCAAGAAGTGAAGCCTGACCAACATGGGAGATGCGCATACCTGCTCCATTGGCGGTGTGCACCTGATCATGACCGCAATATGGCTCCTGAGTGGAGAGCTTGCCCATCTCGTTGGTGAGGTGGTTCGTAGCTCCCGTGTCCATGTACCATGTAGGATCAATGGAGTAGGATGGAGTGCGTCCATGCTCATGACTCGTCACCGCAGCAGCCGCCTATTTTTCATTCCCTTTGCCATTGTTGCCTAGGCCAAGGAAGTCTTGCTTGTAGTGGCGATGACAGTGGGATGCGATGTGACGCTCAATGTCGCACAGCTGACAGGCCTGCTGAGCACCGCAGCAAGGGCAGCAGGCCACTGGCCGAGACCCGCCAGTGATGGATGGTGTGGCGCCCCGCGAAGGCTGCTGAGATGAAGCCGGCGGCTTGGGCAGCGACTGCTTCTGTTGTTTGCCGCGGGTCGTAGCATTAGCGGAGGCGAAACTCGGGGAGGCACGACGTGCTTTGATGCGCTGTTCGCGACCAAGAAGACGCGCATAAAGTTCCCATGGCGGAAGAGGTGCCTCGCGACCATGGACATTCTCAATGAGATTATTATAGTCATCATGGAGACCATTGAGCACATGGGTGGTGAAATCCTCATCTCCAAGCGGCTGGCCAATTGAGGCCAAAGTGTCGGCGAGACCAGACATCTTGTTGAAGTACTCCGTGATAGTGAGGCCATCGAGCTTGGTCTCCCCCAACTTAATGCGTATAGAGTGAGCACGCGCCTGAGATTGGGAGGCAAAGCTGCTGTGAAGCGCGGACCAAGCATCCCAAGACGTCGCAGCGAAGATGACAAGCGACGATGCGCTCAGAGTGAGCGACGACTGAACGGCAGAAAGCATTGCCTGGTCTTGAGCCACCCACACGTGATAAGCCAGATGGTACGGCGGCGGACATGGGATGGAGCCATCAACATATCCCTCCAAGTAGCGACTCCGGAGAAGAGGTAGTACCTGAGCCCGCCACGACAAGTAGTTGTCCGGTGTAAGCTTCACCGGAACGAGGTGCGAGAAATAAAACGGCAATGACGCCGGAGCATAACCCGCAGGAGCCTGTGCCGGTGGCGCGTGAAAACCCATCATCAGATCAACATTGGCGTGAGGGGTGAGCGCCAAGGACGTCTCATAGCCAGGGGCAGCCAGGGCATCGGCCGAACCGGTCGGGGCCCCCGAGGACACGGCGGACGCAGCACCGTAAGCCGCCCCATAGGAGTGCGGGTGCGGCTGGGCGCATAGGGTGAAGCAGACGGCGAACCATAGAGTGGCGCCGGCCAGGCAGGGGGCGGCGGTGGTACGACGCCGTAGGTTGGTGCAGGGGCACCGTACCACGGGGCGCCGTATGACTAGGGGCGTCGTAAGGCTGGGGGGAGCCACCCCATACGCGGTCGGCGCAGGGCCGCGGAAAGACGGCGACGCCGAAGCAGTGGTCGAGGGAGCAGCGCCGCTGGAGGCGATCGGCGGGGGCAGATCGCACTGCCCGCCCGGCCCGACCAGAGAGCCCGCGGGGGGTCCGCCGGGCGGCTGAGGCTGCCGCCAGGCGATAGCGAGCGGGTGTGAGGAGAGGAAGGGCGACGACGGGGCGATCGGCGCAGCGGTGTTCGAGGGAGCCGGCGCGGCGTTGGCGTTGGCGTTGGAGGAGGCCATCGCGACGGCGGCGCTAGGAGGTGCAGCGAAAGACATAAAGCTCTGATGCCATGTTAAACATGAATATTGGGCAACTGCTCGACGCCCTAACAGGGTGCGGCTATCTCATTATATATAAATACCAAAGGGTGCAGATACAAGATCTATACACAATCTACATATAAACAAGTCTACGTATACATATACAGTCTAAAAATAATAAATTAGTGTCATTAGGTTTACCCTTTAAGAAAGACAAAAATTAATTAAAATAAGAAATAATGAATTAGAAGCATTATTATTACCCATTAACAAAATAACAAGAGAAGTTTGCAGAACTTGCACACAACTTCGCTCTTAAATTACACTTTTTTAGTACGCAAACAATAATCATATAGTAACGTAATTTTTGCGCATATTGCAAATTATTTAAGTGTGTACATTACATTCACCCAACATCCCAAGAAATATCAACAAAATAAAAGTAAAACCAACTAAGAAAGAGAAACAGAAAAACAAAAGCAAAAGCACATAATAACAAAAAATATATTTAAATAACAAAGGGAGAGAGAGAGGAGGGCTGGCCACACACCAAATTTAGGCCAGAACCCAGCTAGCCGCTTCTTCTTTTATGTGCACGAAGGAGTTCCTCAGCAACTACAGAGTAGTGACCCGTCAATCAGCTTGCTCTGCCACTGGACGGCGACACGATCGACATCGTCTTGCTGCCATCGGACGTTGCTGTCCTGACACGACCGAGCCGCTCGACGACGGATCCACATCCACTGGGTTGCAGGCGGGCGGGGTGCGCTGGCCGCCCCATCCAGACCATATCCGCCGGCTGTCCGGCGCGGTCGGCCAAAGTCCCCTGCCGTGGGCATGAACTACTGCAGTTTCACAGGGAAAGCATATGATCTCGTCGAGACTTCTGAACCCACTGAACACACGCAACGCAACCCGCCTTCATCAAGAACAGACCCACCTCGTGCTTGCGGACCGCGGATACGTACGGCTCGCGTCAGCTCGAGCCGCTGAGGATGCGCGGTCAACAGCGGCCGGGCCGGATATATTGCCGCGCGGTGCAGCTCGTGGCCGACCCGTCTCTCTCGTTGCCCCGAACGTACAAAGAAGAGAAGGTGGCGCCTCGCTGTTGTCACGTAAGGACTGGCTGGCTGGACCATCTTCGATGTGGTCGGAGACGAGATCCATGGCCTGCCGCTTGACCGCGGAACAGTGGACTCCGGGGTCCGGGCATATGTGGTACGGCGCCGCGATGATCGATCGGTGGTCCGACCACCAGGCTATCGCCTGCGTCCTTGTACGGAGACGAAGCCCCGGCATGCATGCGATGCGTCGTGGACTCGTGGTCCGGGTTCGTAGCCGTAGCGGCCGTAGCCGGTGAGAATGAGTTGATAGTGAGAACGAGGTTGCAAGCAGTTTAGTCTTAAAGGAACGGGAGGGTTTTATTGATCAGTCTTGCTAAGTCTCATATTGAGATTTGATTATGTCTAAGGCGATGCTATATTCATGAGGTCGTACATTAAGATTCGCGCGATTTTTCTTCTTCGATTTTTCCTTTTTCTTTCATACATAGTATGTCATTTGACTAAGACTTGGTTAAATCCAGTCGACTAAGACCTAGCCATACCCTTTATTGATCCGTGTTCATGAGGGTGCAAGCGATAGTCCTACACTTACACAAAGATTTATGTCAAGTTTTTTACGTAACCTTCCCTCAATAATCCCCGATCCCCTATTTTAACTGAGGTGGGGCCCTCCTTCCCCTGATCCCAATCAGAAATTGTCATATGGCTAATCACTAAAATTGTGTTACCTTCATTCGTAGGTGTAGCATTACTCAGATATAAGAGGAGGCGGGGAGGGGGTGAAAATTTAGCTAGAGACTGCGCATCTCTATTCAACTCTCGCCGCTCGTGGTCAAAGATGACAAAAAATGAAGCCCTTTTTTGTTAGTTTCCTTGGGAACAGCGCCATAACTGGTAAGCATGTTCCCACAATTCAAATGCTTGATCACCTTGAGGCATTCCAATATGCCAAAGAGAGAGCCTCGCTTATCGCCATTGCCCATTGCTTCAAGCACAGCAGGTTCGGTCATTCCTAGCTTCTACTGTTGCCGAACCGCCTTGGTAAATTTCATGATCACTGCGCGCGACAGCGGCCGCTGCACACTCTTGATCAGCCCTGAAAACCGGAGGAGTCCAGTTAGCTAGCGGTTGCACCAGCCGGCAATGCATCGTGACGTACTTGTCCAGTGGGCAAGCTAGCTAGGATCACCGAAACCGGTATAGTCGCAGCAAAAAAAAAACTCTGTGCCCTAAACCGGATGCCAGACAAGACATAACGGGGATCGGACAGACAGGCCTCGTGGCGTGCGGACCGCAGATACGTACGGTTCGCGCTAGCTCGAACCGTGGAGGACCTATCTATCTATCTATTTCCACGGCGTGCAGCGCGTGGCCAATTCCTCGGCGCCCCGGACGTACTACGAACAAGGTGGCGCCTCGCTGTTGCTTCGGTTCATTGCATGCACGGGCCGGCTGGACCATCTTCGATCTGCCCAGCGACGCGGTCCATGCGGTTGACCGCGGAACAGTGGACTCCGGGGTCCGGGCATATGTGGTACGGCGCCGCGATGACCGGTGGTCCGGCCACCAGGCTATGGCGTGCGTCGCGGTACGGAGAAACGTGGAGCAGCGGAGGAGGAGGGGTCTATCGGCTGCCTCCGGACAAACGTGGTGGTACGGTGCCGCGACGATCGGTCGTCAACCCCCAACGACGACACTGTTTGCATCGTGGTACGGTACGGAGAAGAAGGCCCGACATCGCCTTGCCCGTGCATGTGAAGCGTCGTGATCATTGTCACGAGGGGTTTTGAGCAGGTGAGACGTCAGTTGTTTCGGGCCGGCTCTTTGCGGCTCCAGGACATCGCGCATGGGGATTTGTCACCAGGGACAGGGAGGACATCGACCGGGGCACTGCTACACAAGTGCTGCCACCAAAAATAAAAAATGATGAAGTTTCTTCTCTGACAGGAACGGAGGACCTGTATTAGTGGATATCTTTTGAACAAAAAATACACGGAAATGTAACGATCAGATCTGTATTACTGACGTCAGATTTTTAGATTTGCCATGCGAAAACAGATAAAATTACTATGCTAGTGTATAGCATTTGCCATGTTCTTACAGTGAAAAAAACAATAAAATAGAGGAAATCGGATTGCAAAAGCAATCAATAATGAATATTGGCAAACTCTAAGCCTAAGGTGGAGAGGCGGTGGTTGGGGGAGGGGGTACAGCTGCACAATACGTGCATATTGTGGATGGATTATTGGATAACCGTTGGAGATGCTCTTATGTTGTAATTTTTCTTTCCTTGTGTTGGTTTTAAGCAATTTATTAACTTTCTTCACTACAGTAATGAAAGCAATATGTTATTTTAAGAATTTATATACACACAAACTCAACATAGGCGTAACCAAGTTTACCTTTTGAGAGAAAAAGAAACCCGCTTATAGATGATGTGTGGATTCATCTACAATAGATGTTAAATCCTGAAGGTGAAAAAAGAGTCATGTTTCTGTCATGTACATACTAAAACTGGTGAGGTTGTTGCTCGACAATTGGTTTCGTCGATCTTGCAACTGGAGATAATGTTTCAAGCTGCGCAGCTGATCACATAACTGCGGCTGATGAGTCGGAGAAAACAAAGGAACATCAATTAGTACAGATTAAAACGAAGAAGATTTTAAAGAATGGTGATCCGAGATGCCGAGTTTCAGTAAGGTAGGAGAAGTGCTTCCGGTGCGATGTATCTTATGATAGACTTACGATGAAGAGAACAGATTTCCCTGTCATGTTGGGCATATAAGGAAGATTCACACCTAAAAGTGATGCATAGTACTAGCATCTTAAGTTAAGTCGTATGCAAACTGATGTCAGATGTGCGCAGGGGAAGTAGTAAACTGCTGCAACCTGCCGATTCATTGTAGAGTATAAAAGTTCATGAAATATCAATTAGTGTGACAGAGAAAGACCGGGTTTGCTAATTCTCAGCCGCCTGAGAATTAGTTATATCTAAGTCGATACCAAGGACCATTGATCTGACACTGAGATCCATGCAAGATTTCATATATCTCTAAACTATGAGAGCATGATTGCACGAGATGCATAAATTGTTATATCATGGTAAACATTGTATTAGATTTGTATGCACAAATTTGTAAAATCAACTGAGAATTAGTTAATTCTCGGTCGACCAAGACATAGACACTTTCTTATGAACACGCAAATGGCATGGCACGAAGTCTATGTTGCTTCTCCTGAGCAGCTGCCCTTGCAAGGATGTGGCAGCACAGGCTCAATCAGAAATTTGCTGTTGCAACTGTGGAGATGACTTTGTACATTGGCTCCCTTAACAGATGTGAGCTTCTTGTTGCTTCCTTTCTTTTCTGTCCAAATTGGAACCACTTCCTATTGAGCTCTCCTCACTTGGAAGTTGTTGATAGTGAGCGGCTGCTTCTGTACTTGTAGCTGTTGCATCAGCCGAAGAATTCTCACTTCATACATCAGAAGCAATTAAGCATGTTATGTTTCTGCGATGAGTCGCATATCTACCCATGGATCTAGAACAACTTGAACGAACTTACTTCAGTGAGTAGATGATCAATCCAATGGCCACAACTGCGAATGCTAGATAGTACAACCAGTTTATCTGTTGGTTGCACCTAAATCATGTGACATATAGTGCAACATATTATCATCTGTTGCAAGGATCAGACAGAAATTATCACCTGTTGCCGATAGAAAAATACTCGAATGGCGACTGCCCACATGTCAGATGTTAAGAGCGAGAGGTTAAGCAATGTTGCTCCACTCATCTGCAGGAGTCATGGTCATTAGAAAGAGCTAAACTACTACTGGAAATGGGAAATGGAAGGGCCTTTTGGCTGATACTTCCTAATGAGCTAATATTACCGATTTAGATTATGTTTATACGTTGTTTATTCAGATAATTCATAACCACTTGACTGGACAGATTCTCTTCGTTGCCTACTTGTGTAGCTAATTTCTACCTCTGTTCCTAAATGTAAGATCTATCTGATTAAACATGTTGGAGGGAACTTAACCTTGAGGACAAATGGAGTAATGGTGTAGAACATAAATCCTGCAATGCCGTATCCTGCAAACAAACTTATCTGAAAATAAAAATATAAAGCAGGAGTGAGCTTCCTGTCGGACAATTCAAAAAAGAGTATTGCAGATAAAGAGACAAACCAAAACTATAGTTTGCTACCATTGTTGGAGACCAGACAATTGCTTCTACGCTCTTCCTTTCGTATATAAGTCTGATGTTTTGTCAGGTTAAAAGGTAACGTGAATATTTGCTCCGGAAAACAATGTAGTGATGTTTAACAATGCAAGAATAAGAGTGACTCTATAGATAGCAACATCAACGGATAACGGCAGTTTTCTCTGCCGATAAACTGTGAAGGAGGATACATCTGAATTGTACTGACAAGCACCCCAAATAGTCCAAGCATTGCGACAACTTCTACTCTGTCGTTCTTCTTGACACAGTATTCCTACATAGTCGAGGGAATGATATGCTTATTAGAGTTTTGAGACAATATTGTTGACAGTAGCACGATATAATACATCACCAACCTCCCCGACATTGCTAAATGCATAGCAAACTGTCCCGGCAATAACAAGGGCATCCCCTAGAAGTGGTATTTTATTTGGATCTGCAGAAAAATGAAGTTTCTTTAATCTGTTGATACTTATCTTCTCTGTAGAAATTGGGGAAACTATTTCAGCCTGGCGGGTTTGTAAAATTAGGTTTTGATTTGAGCACATCTCTACCCATTATATCACCAATTTGCCTTATTCAGCAGTAAATTTGATCTCCTAGACTATTACTATCATGATTTCTTCTAAAGGAACATACTGTGAAGAACTTCATCCTTTACGTATCCTAGGTTTCTCAGTGATTTTTTTGTAACAAGCATCCTTTGTATTTTAACTCTTAAGCAGTTACCTACTTTTTTGGGGAACAAGCCACAAGGCTTCATTTATTCATAATCAAAGATCTCCATACATCATTTATGAGTGATTGCATGAGGAAATCAGGAGTTCATCGACCCAAGTACAAAAATCAGAACTAGCTAAAAACGAACTCGCTACATTTGCTTCCCTAGGACATATGTAGTACATATGAAACCTCATCAAAAGCACTCACATGCAGCAAGTAGTCATGAAAAATTGCAGAACTAGCAGTAGCCGAAAAAACCTCCGGCCTTAAGAGTCGATATAACCTGCTCATTATCAAACTGAAGGATAACTCTGAAGTGCCCCATCTGCTCACCAAACCAGATGCCATCCCAAGCGGCATAAGCTTCAGCCGTAAGAACATATCAGTAGCTCCCTCAACTTTGAAGCTCTAGTGGCCATGAATCCTCCATTAGAATCTCTAATCGATGCCAAAAAAATCTGTAGTTCCCAGAAATCTGATTTTTTCGGGGCTTAAGCCTACCTAACCCATCCCCAAAGGTTTTTTTTGGAGACCGAGGAGTTACCGGAATTTGATTTTGTGCTCATGCAATTCGGTTACAATGCCGACTTCAATGCCATCTCTAGGAAGCAACCGGGATGCCGACATGGCCTAAACCCTGCTTAGTGTGTTCACAACAACGAAGGCGGCACAGGGAGGAGTTTTTTAGCTTGCTTTTTTGCATAGGGTTGCAAGAGCAGGCCCTGCTAGGCCCGCAAAAATGAAAAAATAGTATAAAATGAACTAGACGCATTGAACTCTCCTGATGAAGGATTCACAAGCTGGAAAGAAGGGGTTTATGGCGAGCTGCCTCTTGCACCCTACTCATATGTGAAGTGGGTTGAATGAATGGGAAGGCAGGGCAAAAAATGTCACCCGACAGGATCTTGCCATAAAGAATAACAACCTAGAGAGGAGAAAATTTTAGGCAACAACAAGAAAGGAGGATGATGGGAATGATGCAGAAAGAGCAGCTGAATTCTAGGGATACGATGATTGCCTTTGGTGCTTTATTATACTTCGCATTGTTTGCCATCATGGTTGCTATAACTGTTAGCAAATATCTGATGGCTCGTATAAGTTGTAGAGCTTTTATTCAACGCACAAACAGCCTTTTCAGGACTAAGTTTTGGGGATGGGTTAGAATCCACCGTTCAATACCCAGTAACTTTTGGGCGCTATGTTTTAGGGATGTATTAGAGTTGCCCTTACCTTGCGCATCTGGAGTTTTTGCATCTGAAAGGAGCACAAGTGCTAGCCCAGCCACACAGGTCCCTGCCCCCAGAAATTGCCAGAAAGAATATCTCGTGCCTAGTGCGTACCAGGTGAGTATGATAGCCCATACAACAGTCCAGCAATCCAACAATGTTACGCTGGTGATGGATGAGTACTGGTACGCCTCAGTAACTGCAACGGAAGTTTATAAGATGGTTATATATGTACATCATCAGGAGCAAGGATTGCATTTACTATCTAACTGAAATGCGTGTTGCTTGTTGTACTCACCCAGATAATTTCCCTGGACATCGACGAAGGCCAGCACTAAGTACCAATACCAAGGTATCTGCAAGACAGGAGCGGCTAACACAGTGAGACGTGAAACCACATCGCATAAGCTCCATGGTTGATTTTCATGCAGCTACGCTCACCCGCAGCTTGTGTCGTCGATGCAAGAGGATTGGCACATAAACTAAGGTCAACAGGAGATGTGTGCAGAATGATTGCGCAAGTGGTGCATCAACTCCTGCATAAAAACATGGAATTATATGCTTTACCGAGCGATGATTTCTTGTGTAGGAATCAGGCCAATGCGGCAGATGGGTCATTGAGTAAGAAGATTAGCGAGTTCTGCAGGAATGATAATTTGGGATCTATGGAGATTGCTGAGAAGGATGGTACCGAGATTGGCAATGAAAGAGGAGGCGAAGCTGCAGGCTGCCATGGAGAAGGCCACGAGCTGGCCGAGGAAGAGCACGAGCAGCAGGCGCCATGCGTTGTCCTTGGTCCGGATCTCCATGGGCCTGCCTGAACAAGGTGCACGCTGAAAACACAAGCCTCAGGTTTGTATTAGATGCAGAGGAGAGTCTCCATGGGCCTGTCTGTGGATCAGAGCAGCACGCCAGTATGTGACAGGTCCATTGATTTATGTTTTTTCTTTGTGCTATGAGGTGTCTGGATCTCATCATTTAAGTGAGCAGCTCGTGTCTCATTAATGCCTCTCCTGTCGAGGCATCCCGGCCGGGCCTGTTTTGGTTTTTGATTCACTAGTGCAACTGCCTGAAAGGAGTTGACAGTAGACAGTTGGCAGTTGGCAGTTGGCAGTTGATACGCCCATGTCAGATTTGCTGCACGGAAGGGGAGAGGATCTGATGGAGTCTGCTGGTAGGCAATTTGGGACAGTTTTGAGCAGACGAAATGAAATATCCGCTGCATATAGACAGGCAGTTACGTCAGTTGGGTTCCAACCATATTTATTCAGAAACAAACTTTATATAAACACAAAAAAGCGCAATCTGATGCTTGTGGCGGGATTTTCGGCACCATGGCCATCACTCAAAACATGACAAAATGTAAACTCCCCTGTACTAGGTTTCATCTGCATTAGCAAAACATCAGGAAGAAAAATGCTTGGAACTAGTAATATCCACCATGACATTTATTCCAATCTGAATATCCAGTATTTGCAAATAAACTTATTTTGCACTAGGCAGGCACAACTCACACATGGAGCTCGTCGGCACCTGCTCAGGGAGTAAAAACAGACACGAGTAGCAGTTTGATTCACAGGAGTGGTTATGACGGACGGATATAAAAAAAATAAGAAATTTGTAGCAAATAATTCAAATCGTAGCTGTTGAAGGAACGTGGCCTTTCACTCTAATTTTCGGCACACCGGTTGCTTGTGTAAAATCCTGTTACTTTTCCATATTTTACGGTTTCCAGTGCATGCTTTTGGTATAATCCGCAGAAAAGGAGTTTAAAAATCTTGTTCTGGCTAGCATGAAAATAGGATAGATATATCCGACTACGTGGTAACTGTAGTATTTTTAGTCTGCTGTTCAGAGAGTTCACTAGATTATAACCTGGTTTTCCAAACAGAGACCTACTTTTCCAGGGCATCTTATAGAATAGGTTAAGCACAGCATAGTTTAGTGACCGAGAACCGTGCCTTCACGATACAAGGTCACTTGCTGGTTAGAATATTCACATACATGCTTACTGGGAAGGCCAGTAAGTAACCCAGCTAGATGCCTATCAACAAACTGAGAGCAATTAATACTAATAAACCATAAAAACACTAGGAGTGAAAGAAAACCACGCGAAGAACAAGCCACAGATATTTTAGGTTGCTT
Source organism: Triticum urartu (assembly GCF_056163025.1). Taxonomy (NCBI): domain Eukaryota; kingdom Viridiplantae; phylum Streptophyta; class Magnoliopsida; order Poales; family Poaceae; genus Triticum; species Triticum urartu. The sequence continues at coordinate 473,870,843 of NC_141873.1, read as the reverse complement.
ACCTGTTTGCCAGACTAAATTATTTTATCTCGAACGCCTTGGTGCAAAGACCGTGTTTGATTCAGTGAAAATGTCCCATCAAAAAAGAACGAAGCCCCAGCAGTTGTAGAGCAATGACCAAGATTCCTCATTCATGAAGTCAAAGCTGAGCAGTATCATTCATTTAGTTTGAGGGGATACATACTAGCAGCAAGATTTCTAAGCAGTACACATTTCATAGCAGACATAGAGCTAGCACGATCTTACAGTGCGTGTCAACCAACATCTCATTCAACTTCAGTGCATAAATTCAATCCTGGTCAAGGTTAAAAAGAAATAAGTGAAATTAGTTGAAATTCAAGATGATGGAGCAGAAATGGAGGAAGATTGAGAGAAGACTAACAGAAGATTATGGAGAAAGAAACTGGAAGTGAACTTCGGGAACATGACCTTTTTGATCGTTTTAACTCCTTTATGTGATCCTGATGCGGGGTGCTTTCCTCCCCAATGTTATATATGCTTGGCGTGGCTACTGTAGCTTTCCATTTTTGCTGTTAGCATTTCATTCGGCAGCGGACAACGTAACTTTTTTCGTTTAGTGGGGTAGTCTTGGCAAAAACTAGTATATTGCCAAGCATCTGCAAGAACAAAAAAGGGACAGCTCAATGAGGAACTAATGTCAGAAAAATACACATCCGTTGAAACATTATTAGATTCTTATGCCTGCAAGAAATGCCTTAGTATTTGATTCCCAGACATAATAGAACAAAACCAATGCTTGGCTTTTTAGCTTCATCCAACACAAAGCTGTGAGTGCAAAAATGTGCGCGAATGTCTTCTATATGGAGTTCAAGCAATTGCGGGAACATAACTCAAAGCATGACAGCTGAGCAGTCTACAGTAATACATGAGCATTAGGAAATTGTTATTCAGACTTACGGTACCATAATTATTCCTAGTCTGAATCTGGGATATGAAACAAGGGAAAAGCACGTAGAAAGTACCACCTATGCATCAGGGGATGAGCGTGGAGTAAATAAATTCGGGCCAACAATTCTCTTCACTTCCTCAGCTGGAGCCCCTATCCGATGAACACTTGCTGCCTAAGTATCACTCCACTATTTTGGTCCCTCAGAAGAGGTAATGTGCATTTCAAAACAATAGTGGCATCATTGTTGGTGCTGATCATGACAGATGGAAAGCTGAATTGCTCATCGTCTCTATCAAAACATCACGAATATTCTTTAATATAATGCCACAACAACATGATGTTTGGCATAGTACCACAACTTCCATTTGACAATAGTTTCAGCTTGGATGACGGATATATTATTAACATGGCCTGAATCGCTATTACCTCGATCTCCAAAGAAAAACTTGAAGCAAACATTGCAGAATCCTTGAGCAATGCATGTTTGCTATCACACAGAGCAGGAGAATCTCAGTTAGGTAATCTGATTCCGTTCTTCAATACCAGGGATTGTTTAATGGACAATGGCTCCAGCTGAGGAAGCAGTATTCCATTCTTGAACATAAATTAACCAACTGAATCCCTAAGCAGTATGCTTAATGGCATAAAAAGCAGTTGCAGAACAGGACACTAAGCTTTCAGAAAATATTTCTAGTTTTCTACACCAAGTTTTTTGTCTTGATGAGGGAGCAACAAGCACCACAAGGTTCTCCCATCACAGTGGAAGACAATTAAAAAGATACTCGGGGGATCATCTGATTGGGAAATGTTAATGGCTTGTTCATCAAAACTCAGCTCAAGGCATTCACTCATACTCCCTCTGTCCGGTGAAAAATGTACATATAGAAATGTTAGGACAAATTAGGCTAGCCATAGTGGGGGTAACTTAGGTAGTAACTTAACACATCCCAAGACAATTTTGCTTATGTGGCAAGTATTTAATGAGGAGAGAGGTGCTTGGAGTAACATAATATGTTACTGTAACATAGCGCTTCCCGAGGTAAAATGAGTCTATAAGGCAATAAATGAAACAAACTATGACACTACTACTAAGATACTTTGCACTATGGGGGTAGTAACTTAGACTAGTGTCATGCATATGACACTAGTCTAAGTTACTCCCCACTATGACCAGCCTTATGGATTTGGAGTAAAAAAGCATTGGAAAGGTGCAAGCGACCATCTCTCCTCTTTAATTATCCTACCCCCAATGACCTAAGTGCATGTAAAAATTAAGGAAACCATGTGTAGAATGCTATTGGTCTAGATTACCGTGTGATGAGAGAGAAATATTCTTTTCTACTTTAATGTGCATTGGGAAGATAGATGTACACTCTTTTGTGGACAAATTTTAAAGCCAACCGTACACTTTTCACCGGACGGAGGGAGTAAGTCAGTTCATGGTCTTACCATAAGAACTTGCAAAAGAGAACACAATAATGCTCAAAGTAAACATAGGTAAAAGAAAGGGCACAGTCTTACCGAAGCTAATTCATTTCTAGCATCATTCAGTTCATGGTCCAATATAGTATACTCAGGTGATCTTCTCTGTCTGCCCGGCTACTGGTACTTCCTACGCAGGAACAAATTCAAAGGCAGGGAGGAATCACTCCGAATTTCTACGGCGTGGGATGAGACGAGAGGAGGGGAATTTTCCAGAACCGAACCTGCGGGAAGAGATGGGCGACCTTGTCGGCGTCGAAGCGGGAGCCGAGGAGCGCGGGATGGCTGCGCCGTCGTACGAGCAGGTGCGCACTCCGCTCTCCTGCGGACCCAACACACCCACCCCTCTCTAGGGTAGGCGCGCGTGCCCCGGCTCTCTCCGGTGGAGGCGGCGGGGATCTCGGCGGCCGCCGTGTTTCGACCGTTGCGTTGGAGAAGAGAGAGAGATGGGGCGAGACAGGCTCCTTTCCGCTTCCGGTCCGAGCTATCTACAAGCTGGGCCCATAATTCGAGCGGGCCTTCTGGGCCGGGTACTTTCAGCCCACCTGCGAGACGAAGCTGTATATACGTACACAGCCGAGCCCACCACAGTGTCTCAAAGAAAGAAATCCGAGCCCACCACAGTGTATCGATCTGCGCCATTCTCCCCACGGCACGCCGGCGGTAGCGCAGCTGCCTCCGCCGCCGCAACCCTTCCTTCCACGAGGACGACGCGGAGGGGGGCCTGGGCAGCAGGGCTTTTCCCCTGGCCGAGAGAGATAGGGGCAGCCCCGCCCTTTCCACGGGTGAGGCTTCCATGCCTGGTGAGGTCAGGGAGAAAACCCTCGTCGCTTGGTCTCGCGAACGAGAGGTGGCGGCGACCAGATCAAGAACTCCTCCGCCCTTTTTCGTCCAACGCTCCACCGTCCCCCGGCCCTCCTCCAGCAACTGGAAGCGGCGCACCCCCATCTCCCTCCACCTCTACACTCCGCCCCTCTGGCGGGGGCGACGGCGACCGAGTTATGTCTCAATGCATGTGAGAGCTTTAAGTATAACCATCCAAGCATAGTGGTATGTCTTGGTGCATCTTAAACTTGTTATCTTGATAAGTGCTCTCTCTTGTTTAATGAATATAATTTATCTTCTGTTTTTTGGACGTAGGTTCGTAATGAAAATGTAGAGGATTTTCTTTCTTTGCTAATGGAATGATCTGTCCTATGTGACAAGTACGTCCATAAAAATAGTGGTGTTGCCTCAACTAGTTTGTTCGAGGACGAAGGGAAGACCATGAGCCTGGAAAAAGCAAGCATGTCGTAGAGAAACTTAGCGCGATCTGCTATGGTGGCGCTCACAGAAAAACAATTTGCATATACTTCAAAGTATTCCTCATTCTCATCTTGTTCCTTTTTAGTGTTGGTATATTTGTTGTTTCCGTACGTGTCATCCTAATATAATTTTTTAATAAGTGCAATGTAAGGACCATCGGGTCGAGGATTCCTAGGAGCCCATGGAGAAACTCCGGTTAGTATCTAATCTGAAGTTATTCTTTAAAAAATGTATTTCAAGTGCAATGAGTCTTTCAATGTTCAACGCTTTCCCACTTAAAATTAAAGAATTTGTTCAAGAAAGCCATAGGTGAAAAATCGTACTACTACCGGTGAGTGCTTGATATCTTCTTTGTTCTTGATAATTTTGGCTAAACACCAGATCCACTGATGGTAATTAATTGTCATGTCACATTTTAAAGGGTGATGTTGATGGCTCAATCCTTGACAGGGCGGGCCACCGGACAACACATCAACATCACCCTTTAAAATGTGACAAGACAATTAAATACCATGTGTTTAGCCAAAATTATCAAGAAAGAAGATATCAAGCACTCACCGGCAGTGGTAAGATTTTTCGCCTATGGCCTTTTTGAACAAATTCTTTAATTTTAAGTGGGAAAACGCTGAACGTTGAAGGACTCATTGCACTTGAAATACATTTTTAAAGAAGTACTTTATATTAGATACTAACCAGAGTTTCTCCATAGGCTCCCAAGAATCCTCGACCTGATGGTCATTCCATTGCACCTGTTAAAAAATTATATTAGGATGACATGTACGGAAACAACAAATGTATCAACAGTACAAATGAACAAGATGAGAATGAGGAGTACCTTGAAGTATATGCAATTTTTTTCTGTCAGTGCCACCATAGCAGATCGCGCTAAGTTTCTCTACAACAAGCTTGCTTTTTCCAGGTTCACGGTCTTCCCCTTCATCCTCGAACAAACTAGCCGAGGCATCGCTATTATTTTTATGGACGTACTTGTCACATAGGACACCATTCCATTAGCAAAGAAAGAAAATCCTCTATTTTTTCATTACAAACCTACATCCAAAAAAACAGAAGATAAATTATATTCATTAAACAAGAGAGAGCACTTATACAAGATAACAAAGTTGAAGATGCACTAAGACATACCTCTGTGCTTGGATGGTTATACTTAAAGCTCTTGCATGCATTGGTATTAAGATCTACAACCCATCGCTACAAATATCAACAAATTGTTCTCTATCAGCCAATTGAAGAGCTATCTGTTTTGAAAGTGTCCAATGAATCGAGAGATTTTCATCAATACCAAGAACCCAAGGCTTAGGCTTTTTTGGTTGAAGGAGGAGATTGCTGCAATTGAGAGAACATAAGGTATCTCTTCGCCATGTAGTTTCTTATGATATGCTAGCTAGATATCCAATGATTTCTACTAGGCTTTCTTTGCTATGCATATACTAGCAGCTAGTGAACTTTGTTAGACACTTGACTGTAACCTTAGTTCAATCAGTTGGCCTGAAGCTAGAACCTGCTCTATTGGTAGCTATAATTAGGAAGAGGATGCAGAGATAGTACTGCCAGCTTGTCAAGTGCCTAGCTACTTGATGCTGTTATTTCTTTACTTTCTTTTCTCTATTGCTTTGATTAGGATATGTTGTCATCCAAGTGAACTTGTAGCAATCTTCTTGACAAATGATTTACTCATGAACTTGTAGCAATCTGCTTGACAAATGATTTACTCATCAGGGAAGTAACTTGTCGTAGCAGGAGTGTGTGCCTAATCTTGTTATTAGTATTAGGTGCATAGGATTAGGTCATGTGATTGGGTTCATGTTAATTTGCACAATGCACCATCAGATTGCACATTTTCAAGCATATTGGTTGGGTTCCTGAACAGTCTTGTGGCAAGCAATGAAGTCTTAATTTTGTTATGCACAGTGCACACATCATATGTTGGTTCATACTGTTCCATGCCAATATGATTGTACTAAGAAATAGTGTAGTGAGAGTGAGACCTTCAACTGATGCTAACTAACTTATTTCTTTTTGTATTTCAGCCAACATCAAGTTGTGGTACGCGATGTCGATGAGGAGTGGAGAAAAGACTTAAGTTGGACTAGTGACCGTCGCCTTGCAGCAGCGCATATTGTTCGATAGTGTCCCTGCCTTGACATGGCAACTTGATAATCCAGAACTTTTTAACCATGATCCTAGGACCGATATTTGAACCATGGTGAAGGGATGGTAAGTTGTAATATTTTTTAATATTCTATAATTTACATGAATTCTGAAATTTTGTTATGTGCATGTGGTTTTTGTGGTTGTTTTCCAAAATTACTTGTAGAATTCTTATCTACGAGATATTTTGTCCTATACCTGACAGTATGTGAGGGATTTCTTAACCTCCCCCTGTATCGATTTGGGCACCTGGGGCAGGGGAACATCTCCCACGTGGTGGGAGGGGTCCGGTCGGGGTATCATCAGGTGCGCATGCATCCCGACGACATCGCCAAGACGGCGTTCCGGACCCATCACGGCCACTTCGAGTTCTTGGTGATGCCCTTTGGCCTGGCCAACGCCCCGGCGACATTTCAGGCCTTGATGAACGATGTCCTCCGGCCCTACTTACGTCGGTTTGTGCTCGTTTTCTTTGATGACATTCTTATCTATAGCACCTCTTGGGCAGAGCACCTCCAGCATGTGGCCATCGTCTTCAACGAGCTTCGGGCGCATCATCTTCATCTTAAGCGCTCGAAGTGCTCGTTCGGGACACCTTCGGTCGCTTACCTCGGCCACGTCATCTCGGCCGAGGGTGTGGCCATGGACGCCGACAAGGTGGCGGCCGTCGCCGCCTGGCCCATTCCGCAGTCTCCGCGGGCTCTTCGCGGCTTCCTTGGTCTTGCCGGGTACTACCGGAAGTTCATCCGGGAGTTTGGCCTTATCGCGGCCCCGCTCACGCGTCTCCTCCGCCGCGACGCCTTCTCTTGGGACACGGAGGCCACTTCAATGTTCGAGGCCCTCAAGGGGGCCCTCACGACGGGACCCGTACTGCAGATGCCGGACTTCGACTTTCCCTTCACCGTCGACTGCGACGCTTCTGGTGCGGGGTTTGGTGCGGTCCTGCACCAGGGCGATGGACCCCTCGCCTTCTTCAGCCGCCCCTTTGCTGCTCGCCATCTTAAATTGGCGGCGTATGAGCGTGAGCTCATTGGGTTGGTGCTGGCAGTACGCCATTGGCGGCCCTATCTTTGGGGCCGTTCCTTCCGGATCCGCACGGACCACTACAGCCTCAAGTTCATGCTGGATCAGAGGCTCTCGACGGTTCCCCAGCACCAGTGGATCAGTAAACTCTTTGGCTTCGATTTTACCGTCGAGTACCGGCCGGGTCGCCTCAACACCGTCGCCGACGCCCTATCTCGGCGTGACGCCGATGTGGACGATGGTGCGGCGGAAGGGGCTGCCTTCTGCATCCTCACCGGGCCCTCTTTCGCCCTCTACGCCGACATTCGCCGGGCGAACGCTGCCGCGGCCGACGCCCTCCTCCTGTAGCAGCAGCTGGCGGCGGGCGAGCTAGAGGAGCCGTGGCGTCTAGCCGACGGCCTGCTTCTCCACGGGCGTCGCATCTTCGTTCCGGACCACGACGATCTTCGTCAGCAGGTGCTGCGTCTCGCCCACTCGGCGGGCCATGAGGGCGTGCAGAAGACGCTACATCGCCTCCGCGCCGACTTCTACATTCCAGGTGATCGTGCCTTGGTCCGCGACTAGGTACGGTCTTGTGTGACGTGCCAGCGCAACAAAACGGAGACCCTGCGACCAGCTGGTATGCTTCAGCCCTTGGAGGTCCCGTCTCAGGTTTGGGCGGACATCTCCATGGACTTCATCGAGGGCCTTCCCAAGGTGGGCGGCAAATCCGTCATCCTCACGGTGGTCGACCGCTTCTCCAAGTATGCTCATTTCATCGCCCTTGGCCATCCATATTCAGCGGCATCTGTCGCGCGGGCCTTCTTCGATGGCATTGTCCGTCTCCACGGGTTCCCTTCTTCGATCGTCAGTGACCGAGATCCTGTGTTCACGGGTCATGTATGGCGCGACCTCTTCCGACTGGCAGGCGTGAAGCTCCGCCTGAGTACCGCCTTCCACCCTCAGACAGACGGCCAGTCTGAGATCGTTAACAAGGTGATTGCCATGTATTTGCGTTGTGTTACAGGTGATCGTCCTCGCGCATGGGTGGACTGGCTCTCGTGGGCGGAGTACTGCTACAACACCTCTTACCACTCCGCCCTCCGTGCTACGCCCTTTGAGGTGGTGTATGGCCGGCCGCCCCCCGCCGATTCTGCCGGTTGACCCAGCCTCGGCGCGGACCGAGGCAGCCGGGGCTCTTTTGAGGAGCCGTGATGAGATGCTCGCGGAGGTCCAGCAACGACTCCTCCAGGCCCAGCAGTTGGCCAAACGATACTATGATGGCCACCATCGCGAGGCGGAGTTCGCGGTGGGTGATTGGGTCTGGCTGCGTCTAGTTCATCGCTCTACGCAGTCGTTGGACCCCCGCGCGAGGAAGAAGCTCGGTCCTCGCTATGCCGGTCCCTTTGCTATCCTGGAACGCATTGGCAAAGTGGCGTACCGTCTTCAGCTTCCGGCAGGTGCACGGATCCATGATGTCTTCCATGTCGGGCTGCTCAAGCCTTTCCGCGGCGATCCACCCGCGGCACCACCGGCGCTTCCGCCGCTCGCGGACGGGCGTCTCCTTCCTGCACCGGAGAAGGCGCTGAAGGCTCAGCTGCGCCGAGGCTCCTGGTACGTGTTGATTCGGTGGGCTGGACTACCAGAGGAGGACGCTACTTGGGAGCAACGCGAGGAGTTCCGCCAGCACTACCCCGACTTTCAGCTCGAGGACGAGCTGTTTGCGCAGGCGGGGAGAGATGTTATGACCGGCCAGGTCTATGGCCGCCGGGGGCCCACTGGGCAGGCTTAAGGCCCAAGTTATCTTAGTTTATTTTCAGATTATGATTATATATACAAGTTGTAAGACTATTTTGAGGATTAAGCAATAAGACTATTCTATTGCCCGGCTCCCAGAGGAGCCGGAACCCTAAACCCTAGCCTTCTCTCTCCTGCGCCGCCGCCACCCAGCCGCAAGGACGCGCCTCGCCGCCGGCCGCCGCGTTCTAGCCCACGCCCCGCTCCCTCCTTTCCCTACCACCTACGACCTAGAGGAGCCCGAACCCTAGCTCCTAACACAGACACCGTTGTTTTTTGCAAAATGTCTTGAAAATTGAGGAGGTATACCTTGACAATTATGCGCATAGATTTTCATCAACTATAAAATATACGAGCAATCAGTGTCTATTGATACGAAAAGGAAAATGGACTTCCGGATCCCTGAACTTCTAGATGTATCGACATGGTGTTCTGCTTCTAGTTTGGACTGTTGCTATCTGTTGGGAACTTGGGATTCTATGCAGCTCCAGTTGTGCTAGTGTCATGCTCGCTTCGTAAAATCCCTGAACCATTCAACCATATAAGACCCAGAAAAAAAATGTCCGTTCGTTTTATATTCTTATTCCTTGAGATGTATCACTTCACACATGTACTATTGTTTACTGAAAATCTCCCCTGAGATACGTCCAGAATGCATATTCTGAACTTTTTAGGATTTTTGAATAATTATCCATGTTAGTGTCAACCTGCTGCTGAGATTAAAATTGATTCAGTGCCCACATGAAACTGTGTCTCGAGTGTATAGGTCGATCAGTCACCGCCACGTGATTTTTGTGAGCTGAGGATTCACTTGGATGTATCTTGACAAAACAAAATATAATGTCTTGTCTAAGTCTAACTGAAAGTAGCAGAAAAAATGTCTATCAGTCAGAGGATACAGCTATGCTGTCAAAACATTTTTTTCAGGGGGTGATAAAATTAGGCCAAAGATTATTTACTTCAAATATGGCACTAGAAACCCTAATCTGCACTTCAAATATGGCAAAGGTATATCCTACTGCTATTTTTATAAATGGCTGTTAGGAGATGGTTCCCCCATTAGTTTTTGGCATGATGCGTGGCTTCAGAAATGCTCCCTTAAAACTACTTTCTGGGAATTATTTGATATTTGCAATCAGCCGAACATTCAGTTGCACAAGTCTCAGATGGGATGTCCTTGAAACTCACCTTCCGTGGATGTGTTTGTCCTAGACTAATATAATACGCCTTTTGGAAAAGCTTTTGACTTTGGTCAGAAATGCTCATTTTACTTCTGAACCAGATAAGCCCAGACTTGTTTATTTTGTGCACCGAGGAAATCAATTTCAACACTTGTTATTTAACTGTGCCGTTGCTACACAGGCTTGGAATTTCATTTTGGAGGGTTTTTTATATTGATTGTTCTTGTTCAGTTAAGGATATTGTTCATTGGTGGGCTTCTTATAAACTTTTTCACGCTGTTGGAAACACTATGTGCTGAGACTCTGGAGTATTTTGACCTTACGTGATGAAACTATGTTTCCAGGGATGCAGATGGAAAAGCACGAAGCCTCGCTTCAGGACAAAGCGGCATGGGGAGCTGCGACACATCTCTTGGGGCTGATCCTTCCGGTTGAGGCCTCGAATGCTGAACGGCGTGGTTCCCAAAGATTGAAGCAAACATGGATGAAATTCACTGTGGCGTCCTGTAGGTTGTCTGGTCGTTTAAGCTTTCCTTGTGCTTCCGCTGAGCTGTAGAACTGGGTAACCATGTTGGCTTTACCCTGAGAACCTGAATGTTTATGAACCTTTGTTCCATTGCATCATTGGCTGCAATGGAACAAGGAGTTCTGCTCCTATCTTCCTAAAAAGGGGATACAGCTAAGTGGAAACTGATGGGTTTGCTTACCCAGGGTGTCCAACTGTCGGATCAGCCGGACAAGATCTCGTGACATTGGACAGCTGATGGCTCTTACATGGCGGCATCTGCGTACAAGATTCAGTTCATGGGAAGTACATCCTCAAACCTGAAGGAGCTCATCTGGAAAACTCCAGTACTGGCAAAGCAGAAGCTCTCGGCTTGGCTGTGTATTCAAGATCGCTGTCTAACAGCGGATAAGCTCGCCAAGAGGGGCTGGCAGCATGACCCCATCTGCTCACTCTGGAAGTGTCAGCCGGAGACTGCTGCACATCTTCGCTCACTGCTCCTTCTCGGCTGAGGTGTGGAGATTAGCCTTTGCTACTTTCAACTTCCCCCTGAACCTGATCCCCAGCGTGATGATGCCGTCTTTCAGGAAGTGGTGGGAGCAAGGTTATGCTGTCTTGGCCTCAAACGAGTCTGAACAGAAATGCTCTGCTCCGATTACCCTGGTTTGGTGGTTCATTTGGACTGCGCGGATCTTTGATGGCGTGGCCTGCACTGCTGCTCGGGTAATGTGCAAGATTGAGGAAGAACTGTCGGAATGGGGAAGCGCCCGGATCAGGGGTACGCTATTACTGTCGCCTATTCATCCATGATGCACACAATATGGTCTGATTGCCTAAGAAGATGCCGTTGAAAGGAGCTACTCAGAGTTAGGTGGAAACCTCTGTGAGCTCCTACTCAATGCTACTAGTGTTTACTGGATAGCCTTTGGCCTAGGTTTTTCCCCATGTTGAGCTATGTCATGTATCTCTGTAACATTTCTTCTCCCTTAATATAATGAAAGCAGCGCTGCTGCTCTTCGTAAAAAAAAGGGATGTTTTCTTGACTGAATTCAGTGGATCATGATGTTTCAAGTTGCATATCCTTTTATTAGATAATGGAATGATAAATGCGATGGAGATGACCAGTTTGTATGATGGAAAAGGACCCTTTATGAATCTGCAGATGGCATGGCATCTTTGACACATGAAATTGGTGTTGCATTTTCTCTGTCTTCTTAATTCCAAGGATGTGAAAGCCCAAGGCCAGTCAGAAGTTCACTGTTGTTCAGACTATTTTCAGGCTGTGGGCAGTTTGCTATTTTCAAATATCTTGGTCCATGCTGTAATGATTCCCAATAGGCATCAGTGATGAATTTCTGTGGAGAACTAATGATTCATGAAGGAGGTAAGTTAATCTTGGAACTTTCACCTGTTTTCCCCTCTCCATATTTTTGTCTGTATTACCTTACTACAAGTAGTACTTACACAAACCACTGTAACTGATGATGAATTTCTTTTTCATTCCTTTGTTACCAAGTATGTACTGGACTACATGTTACAAAAAATATTCTTTTAACCATCCTAACACAAAATATTCTTTCGCTTGAAAAATAATGTTTCTGCATATACATGATTTTATTCTCTGCACATTTTCTGCTGCTGTATTTGATTTTGGCCATATCCGAAACCATGGAGCTGACTTTGTACGTTGACCCCCTAACAGATACCATGAGCTCCTTCCAGTTGCTTCTTTTTTTGGCTGTCCAAATTAGAACCACTTGTTGAGCCATCCTCGCTTGGAAGTTGTTGATAGTGAGGTGCAACTTCTGTACCTGTAGCTCTTCCATCGGCTGAAGAACTCTCACTTCACACATTTAGAAGCAAAGTGTTAGGTTCTCACATATCTGCACATGGACCTATAAGTATAACGACTCAAACGAACTTACTTCAGTGAGTAGACGATTAATCCAATGGCCACAACTGTGAATGCTACGTAGTACAGCCAGTTTATCTGTTGCAACTAAATCTTGTGAGCATATATATGCAATGCACTGTATTTATGATCTCCTGCAAAGGATCGGTCAGAAATCGTAACCTGTTGTTGATAGAACAGTAGTCGAATGGCGACTGCCCACATGTCAGATGTTAAGAGTGAGAGATTAAACAATGTTGATCCACTCATCTGCAAAAGAGCTATGACAATCAGGAAGGGCTAAACTATTATTGGACTGTACAATAAGAAAAGAAATGGCCTTCTGGCTTTAGATTCTTATACTTAGTTTATTCAAATACTTCATAACTTGATCAACCTTTTCTTTGTTACATACTTGTGTAGCTTATTTTCTGCCTAACATGTTGCAGGGAACTTAACCTTGAGGACAAAAGGAGTAATGGTGTAGAACACTAGTAATGCAACGGCAAATCCTGCGAACAAACTTATCTGAAAATAAAAATGGAAAAATCAATACAAAGCAGCTGTGAGTTTCCTGTCAAGACAATTGAATAATGTGTATTGCAGATAAATGAGTCAAACCATAACTATACTTTGGTACCATTGTTGGAGACCAGGCAACTGCTTCTAGGCTCTTCCTTTCGAATATGAATCTGATGTTTTGTCAGGTTAAGTTGTCACATGAACAGAAGAGTATGGTCAAGACATTTCTGTTCCAGAAAAAACATAGTGATATTTTAACTACGCGATTACAGAGCAAATTTATAGATGGCAATATCGACAGATTATGAAAGTTTTTTCTCTGCTGATCTGCTATTAATAGTGAATTGCGGAGAGGATACATCTGAATTGCACTGACAAACAGGCCAAATAGTCCAAGCATCGCGATAAGCTCTACCCGATCGTTCTTCTTGACACAGTATTCCTACATATTCAAGGGAAGTGTTAAACTTATGACAATTTTGAGAAAATATTGCTGGATAGTAGGAAGAGACATATAATGGCATCACAAACCTCTCCAACATTGCTAAATGCAAAACAAACTGTCCCGGCAATAACAAGGGCATCCCCTAGAAGTGGCATTTGACCCCCATCTGCAGAAAATGAAGGGTTTTGTAAGCTGCTAGCACTTACCCAAGCTATAGAAATTGTGAGACGATTCCAGCTTGTATGGGTCTTAAAGTTTGGTTTTCATTTGAGCACGTCATATACCTGTTCTTATTGCCAGTTTGGTATGTTATTCAGCTGTAAATTTTTGAACAAGATTCAGCAGTGAATATGATCTCCTGGACTACTGTACGATCGCGATTTCTTCTAAAGAAAGAGGATAAACATGATACATACTATCAAGAACTTCATCCTGCGTGTATCTTACTAGGTTTATCACTGAGATTTTTAGTAACTGGCATTCTAATTAAACTTGTTGGTGTTGGAACTCATATATATACCTTGCTCATCTGTAGATTTTGCATCTGAAAGGAGCACAAGGCCTAGCCCTGCCACGCAGGTCCCTGCCCCCAGAAATTGCCAGAAGGAGTACCTTGTGCCCAGTGCGTACCAGGTGAGGATGATGACCCATACAACGGTCCAGCAGTCCAACAACGTTACGCTGGTGATGGACGAGTACTGGTATGCCTTGACAACTGAAACACAAGTTTCAGAATCATTACATGTTTATTGCATTTGGTATCTGACTGAAATGTGTATTGCCTGCTTGTGCTCATGGCTCACCTAGATAGTTCCCCTGGACATCGACGAAGGCCAGCGCCAAGTACCAGTACCAAGGTATCTGCAAGACAGGAGTGGCGTAGAGAGTGAGGAGGCGTGTGAAACTAAAACCACACAAGGTAAGTTTCATGCTCACCCGTGGCTTCTGCCGTCGGTGCAAGAGGATCGGCACATAAATCAGAGTCAACAGGAGGTAGGCGAAGAAGGATTGTGTGAGAGGTGTGTTAACTCCTGCATAATATACATGCGATGGGTGATTCGTAATTGAGTGTTCTACAAAGATTCACAGGTACTGGGGGAAATGATAATTTGGATGGTTAGGCTACAGAGACAGTGAGAAGGGCGGGTACCGAGATTGGCGAGGAAGGAGGAGGCGAAGCTGGCGGCGGCCATGGAGAAGGCCACGAGCTGGCCGAGGAAGAGCACCAGCGCCAGGCCCCATGCGTCCTTGGCCTTGGTCTCCATGGGTCTCTCCCTGTCTGACCACCAAGCCTCGGTCAGATTCGCGGAGATGCAGGGGAGAGATAATATACGGTTCGAGCCGGCCGGAGCAGAGGAGGAGACTGGACGGGTAGCTGGGCCTCGTGCAAGGCTCGCTGGGCTCGTGCGGTAAACTATGGTTAGCTGAGTGTGGCATGCCCATTTTTCAATCAACAAAAAAAGGAAAGCTGAGAGCAGCTTGTGACCGCTACATTGATTATGTTTTCTTCTTCCTGCTGTGCCACGCGCCTGGATCTGACCATTGATTCTGTGATCGGATCGTCCTCTTGCAAATAGTACCGCCCCATTATTATATTAGTATTGCCTGTAAGTGTGGGTCCCGCAACTGTTTTGGTTTTTGATTCGCTCTTGCATCTGCCAGAGGAGGCCTAACCGGCCAATCATGGCAGCCCATGTCCCATTTCACCTCTGCTCCGTGCGGTTGGTGATGGCTACGCCCGCGGAAATGGACATGGCGACTTGTGGGGACTGGACCGGGTGCAGTCGGTTGTTGTGATGTGCGGTGTGGATTTACGGCCTGTTTGGATAGAGGCCTGACTAGCCGTGCTGCTGGCGTGGCACGGTTATATACCGGGTACGGAACTTTCGGTTGGCGTGCGGGCACTTGCGTGAAATGGGTATCTCGGCCGGTCGGCCCTGATCATGTTCAGAAACAAAATTCCTACGGACGCTGAACACGACACGTTTTGTTTTGTGCGCCGCCTGCCAGTTTTGATGCTTGGGGCCGGCGGGCTCATCACATGGTACCATGGCATTATTGATGAGAGAGATTCTCTTTTCTCAAGTCGTGATGCCCTTGGAACTCTGATTTATTAAAAAGGATAGATGAAAATTGCCTCGTTAATTGATAAAAACTTGGACGAAAAATGTTACAACACGTTCATAAAGAAGGGCACCTCGGTTGATCTGGCTACCCCCAAGACCCACACATACCATCGAGAAGAAATCTGTCAAGGTCGCCTCAATGTCGTCCTCACTGTTTCTCCCCGAGCAAGTGACTCCAACTCCACCGCAAACACGACACCAAGATACCGGAGAACAAGCGACACATGGATGAGAGATATTGAGGCATCATGGCAGATAGGGTCCTTCGAATTATTGTTTTAGCAACGCCCAAATCATTGTCCTCGGATCATTATTCCATTGAAAATCAGGCCAGTTGGTTGTAGCCCATTGGTCCATATGCACATGTGCCATGCAGGAACAAGCCGTATGCATTGTGGCGATAGCCAATTGGACCATGTGCCACATGAATGAACAATGAAATAAGCCCCAATTGTGGCTCCAAGGCTTTCTTCGGTTGTTAAAGGTATGACAAACAAAATGGGTAGGCTGCTAGTTAGGGTACCCTAGCAAACTATAAACGTTATGTAAGCCAATGAAAGCACTAGGGGACAAACAACACAAGCCATGGTCTATCATCGCAGATGGACAAAAACTACCATCACTTACTCTCCCGCCCTTGTAGGAGAGGCTGATGTCTTATGTGATTACGCTCGCAAGAATGTGAGGCATAGCTGATTTTCCTTAGAAAAATCTCTGATTTCGTTCTTTCCCGACATTATCGAAAAAGGCTTTCGCCCCGCTTTATATTATAAAGCAACTGCCTATGCCAAACATCCAACAAGGTTCAAACACACACACACACACACACACAAGTCACACCGAGACGAGGAATCCAAGGGTTAGTGCTGAGGGCACAGCTCACCAAGCCCTGAAAACAGAAAAAAACCACGCATACATGGAGCGCATAAGGAACTAGTCGGGCTCCGCGCGCGCGGGGGGGGGGGGGGGGGGGGGGGTTGGTGGTGGTAGCGCGGGCGCCAAGCGAAAGGCCATCGATCGAAGGTCGGCGAGGAGAGTGTTGATGACGTCCCAGTCCTGGGGGCGGCTAAGTGGCCGCCAAAGCTGCAAGTAACCACACATTTTAAAGATTGCGTCAGTAGCACGTCAAAGATGCACCTTCTGGATGACAAGCTTATTGCGAACAGTCCAAAGCATCCAGGTAAGAACCCCCACGCATAGCCATCTAATATGGCGATAGCGGGGAGGGGAGGTGTGGATTTCCACAAGCAGGTCAGGGAAGTTGGTGTAGCACCACTGGCCACCGATTGTCTCGCGGAAACGGGACCATAGAAACTAGGTCGTGGAGCAAGAGAAGAAGATGTGGTTAGCATCCTCCATCGTGCCGCACAGGGGGCATATCCCATCTCCAGGTCCATTACGCTTAAGGACCTCCACCCTGGACGGGAGGCGTACATGGATCCACTGCCATAAGAAGATCCTGATTTTCAGGGGCAAGCAGATATCCCAAATCAAACTAAAGGGCTTGGGGGCCGTCGAGGGGGCGATGGCCGCGTATAGGGATTTAGTGGAAAAGCAGCCGGAGGGCTCCAATCGCCAAGAGATGGAGTCAGGGGTGTCGTCAATGTTCATCGAGAGGAGGGCGATGTCCTGGAGGAGGGCGTCCCAAGCGGCCATTTCAGGTGGGCCAAAGGGGCGACGAAAGGCGAGGCACCCTAAGTCAATAAGGGCCGACTCGACAGAGACCCGAGGGTCCACCGCAATGGCGAAGAGCTCCGGGAATCTCGCTGCCAGGGGTAGGTGATGTCTACTACACAACCTTCTTCTTGTAGACGTTGTTGGGCCTCCAAGTGCAGAGGTTTGTAGGACAGCAGCAAATTTCCCTCAAGTGGATGACCTAAGGTTTATCAATCTGTAGGAGGCGGAGGATGAAGATGGTCTCTCTCAAGCAACCCTGCAACCAAATAACAAAGAGTCTCTTGTGTCCCCAACACACCCAATACAATGGTAAATTGTATATGTGCACTAGTTCGGCGAAGAGATGGTGATACAAGTGCAATATGGATGGTAGATAAAGGTTTTTGTAATCTGAAAATATAAAAACAGCAAGGTAACTAATGATAAAAGTGAGCACAAACGGTATTGCAATGCGTTAAAACAAGGCCTAGGATTCATACTTTCACTAGTGTAAGTTCCCTCAACAATAATAACATAATTGGATCATATAACTATCCCTCAACATGCAACAAAGAGTCACTCCAAAGTCACTAATAGCGGAGAACAAACGAAGAGATTATGGTAGGGTACGAAACCACCTCAAAGTTATCCTTTCTGATCGATCTATTCAAGAGTCCGTAGTAAAATAACATGAAGCTATTCTTTCCGTTCAATCTATCATAGAGTTCGTACTAGAATAACACCTTAAGACACAAATCAACCAAAACCCTAATGTCACCTAGATACTCCAATGTCACCTCAAGTATCCGTGGGTATGATTATACGATATGCATCACACAATCTCAGATTCATCTATTCAAACCAACACAAAGTGCTTCAAAGAGTGCCCCAAAGTTTCTACCAGAGAGTCAAGACGAAAACGTGTGCCAACCCCTATGCATAGGTTCATGGGCGGAACCCGCAAGTTGATCGCCAAAACATACATCAAGTGGATCAATAGAATACCCCATTGTCACCACGGGTATCCCACGCAAGACATACATCAAGTGTTCTCAAATCCTTAAAAACTCAATCCGATAAGATAACTTCAAAGGGAAAACTCAATCCATTACAAGAGAGTAGAGGGGGAGAAACATCATAAGATCCAACTATAATAGCAAAGCTCGTGATACATCAAAATCGTACCACCTCAAGAACACGAGAGAGAGAGAGAGATCAAACACATAGCTACTGGTACATACCCTCAGCCCCGAGGGAGAACTACTCCCTCCTCGTCATGGAGAGCACCGGGATGATGAAGATGGCCACCGGTGAGGGATTCCCCCTCCGGCAGGGTGCCAGAATGGGTCTAGATTGGTTTTTGGTGGCTACGGAGGCTTCTGGCGGTGGAACTCCCGATCTATTCTGCTTCCCGAAGTTTTTAGGGTATATGGATATATATAGGAGGAAGAAGTACGTCAGTGGATCTCCGGGCTGTCCACGAGGCAGGGGGGCGCGCCCAGGGGGTGGGCGCGCCCCCACCCTTGTGGGCAGCCCGGGACTCTTCTGGTCCATCTCCGATACTCCATGGGCTTCTTCTGGTCCAAAAATAAGTTCCGTGAAGTTTCAGGTCAACTGGACTCCGTTTGATTTTCCTTTTCTGCGATACTCTAAAACAAGGAAAAAACAGAAACTGGCACTGGGCTCTAGGTTAATAGGTTAGTCCCAAAAATCATATAAAATAGCATATAAATGCATATAAAACATCCAAGGTTGATAATATAATAGCATGGAACAATAAAAAATTATAGATACGTTGGAGACGTATCAGCATCCCCAAGCTTAATTCCTGCTCGTCCTCGAGTAGGTAAATGATAAAAACAGAATTTTTGATGTGGAATGCTACCTAACATATTTCTCTAAGTAATTCTCTTTATTGTGGCATGAATGTTCAGATCCATAAGATTCAAGACAAAAGTTTAATATTGACATAAAAATAATAATACTTCAAGCATACTAACAAAGTAATCATGTCTTCTCAAAATAACATGGCCAAAGAAAGCTATCCCTACAAAATCGTATAGTCTGGCTATGCTCTATCTTCATCACACAAAATATATAAATCATGCACAACCCCGATGACAAGCCAAGCAATTGTTTCATACTTTTGATGTTCTCAAACTTTTTCAATCTTCATGCAATACATGAGCGTGAGCCATGGACATAGCACTATAGGTGGAATAGAATGGTGGTTGTGGAGAAGACAAAAAAGGAGAAGATAGTCTCACATCAACTAGGCGTATCAACGAGCTATGGAGATGCCCATCAATAGATATCAATGTGAGTGAGTAGGGATTGCCATGAAACGGATGCACTAGAGCTATAAGTATATGAAAGCTCAACAAAAGAAACTAAGTGGGTGTGCATCCAACTTGCTTGCTCACGAAGACCTAGGGCATTTTGAGGAAGCCCATCATTGGAATATACAAGCCAAGTTCTATAATGAAAGATTCCCACTAGTTTATGAAAGTGACAACATAGGAGACTCTCTATCATGAAGATCACGGTGCTACTTTGAAGCACAAGTGTGGTAAAAGGATAGTAGCATTGCCCCTTCTCTCTTTTTCTCTCATTTTTTATTATTTTTATTATTTGGCCTTTTCTCTTTTTTTATGGCCTCTTTTTTTTTCTTTTTTTTCGTCTGGAGTCTCATCCCGACTTGTGGGGGAATCATAGTCTCCATCATCCTTTCCTCACTGGGACAATGCTCTAATAATGATGATCATCACACTTTTATTTACTTACAACTCAAGAATTACAACTCGATACTTAGAACAAGATATGACTCTATATGAATGCCTCCGGCGGTGTACCGGGATGTGCAATGACTCATCAGTGACATGTATGAAAGAATTATGAACGGTGGCTTTTGCCACAAATACGATGTCAACTACATGATCATGCAAAGCAATATGACAATGATGAAGCGTGTCATAATAACGGAACAGTGGAAAGTTGCATGGAAATATATCTCGGAATGGTGGCTGCTTTGAGGAATGTAAATGGTGGGTTTATGGTACCGGCGAAAGTTGCGCGGTACTAGAGAGGCTAGCAATGGTGGAAGGGTGAGAGTGCGTATAATCCATGGGCTCAACATTAGTCATAAAGAACTCACATACTTATTGCAAAAATCTATTAGTTATCAAAACAAAGTACTACACGCATGCTCCTAGGGGGATAGATTGGTAGGAAAAGACCATCGCTCGTCCCCGACCGCCACTCATAAGGAAGTCAATCAATAAATAAATCATGCTCCGACTTCATCACATAACGGTTCACCATACGTGCATGCTACGGGAATCACAAACTTCAACACAAGTATTTCTCAAATTCACAACTACTCAACTAGCATGACTCTAATATCACCATCTTCATATCTCAAAACAATCATCAAGTATCAAACTTCTCATAGTATTCAACGCACTTTCTATGAAAGTTTTTATTATATCCCTCTTGGATGCCCATCATATTAGGACTAAATTCATAACCAAAGCAAACTACCATGCTGTTTAGAGACTCTAAAAATGATATAAGTGAAGCATGAAAGTTCATATATTTCTATAAAATAAAATCACCACCGTGCTCTAAAAAGATATAAGTGAAGCACTAGAGCAACAACAAACTACTCCGAAAGATATAAATGAAGATCAATGAGTAGTCGAATAATTATGCAACTATATGAAGACTCTCTAACATTTAAGAATTTCAGATCTTGGTATTTTATTCAAACAGCAAGCAAAACAAAAGAAAATAAAATGACTCTCCAAGCAAAACACATATCATGTGGTGAATAAAAATATAGCTCCAAGTAAAGTTACCGATAGACGAACACGAAAGAGGGGATGCCTTCCGGGGCATCCCCAAGCTTATGCTTTTGGGTGTCCTTGAATTTTACCTTGGGGTGCCATGGGCATCCCCAAGCTTAGGATCTTGCCACTCCTTGTTCCATAATCCATCAAAACTTAACCCAAAACTTGAAAACTTCAGAACACAAAACTCAAAATAAAAAATCTCGTGAGCTCCGTTAGCAAAAGAAAACAAAACACCACTTCAAGGTACTGTAATGAACTCATTATTTATTTATATTGGTGTTAAAACTACTGTATTCCAACTTCTCTATGGTTTATAAACTCTTTTACTAGCCATAGATTCATCAAAATAAGCAAATAACACACGAAAAACAGAATCTGTCAAAAAACATAACAGTCTGTAGTAATCTGTGACTAATGCAAACTTCTGGAACCCCAAAAATTCTAAAATAAATTTCTGGACGTGAGTAATTTAACTATTAATCATCTGCAAAAATAATTAACTAAATAGCACTTTCCAAATAAAAATGGCAGCAATTCTCGTGAGCACTAAACTTTCTGTTTTTTACAGCAAGATCAACAAGACTTTCCCCAAGTCTTCCCAACGGTTCTACTTGGCACAAACACTAATTAAAACATAAAAACTCAATCATAACAGAGGCTAGATAAATTATTTATTACTAAACAGGAGCAAAAAGCAAGGAACAAAAATAAAGTTGGGTTGCCTCCCAACAAGCGCTATCGTTTGACGCCCCTAGCTAGGCATGATGATTTCAATGATGCTCACATAAAAGATAAGAATTGAAACATAAAGAGATCATCATGAAGAATATGACTAGCACATTTAAGTCTAACCCACTTCCTATGCATAGGTATTTTGTGAGCAAACAATTTATGGGGACGATAATCAACTAGCATATGAAGGCAAAACAAGCATAACTTTGAAACTTTAAGCACATAGGGAGGAAACACTACAAAAAATACACTTCCGTGATGATACGTGTTTGTCACAATAGGTCGCGTTTTCTGTCATGCATGTACATCCATGACAAATTTATGACAGAATCAAGATAGTCATACCTGTGCTGTCATAGAAGTGTTCCATGACATTGCCAAAATTATCATCACGGAAGTGTCCACTTCCATGACGATAAATCACGCATCACAGAAGTGCTTTCGTCAAGGGTGACCAACACGTGGCATCCACCGTAACGGAACACCATTAAGCTATCAGGTCGGATTTTGGATCCGATAACCCGTTAACAGCCACGACCAATGCCGATTTTCCACGTGTAAAATTCTCATTGGCTGACGGATCCACGCATCAGCTCCACGTTGGCACATGTGTCACTCATCCAACGGTCGAGATGGGCCTATGATATGTTGACACGTGGACCGGCCCAAAAGTGGCCCACAAAGTTTAAATGGGCCGGCCCAACCGAAGGCCCATAAGATTTAGCGGACCATAATGGGCCGGCCCAGCTAAAGGCCCACAAAATTTAGCAGACCATAATGGGCCGGCCCAGCTAAAGGCCCACATGATTTTGCAGACCATAATGGGCCGGCCCAGCTAAAGGCCCACAAGATTTTGTGGACCACAATGGGCCGGCCCAGCTAAAGACCCACAAGATTCTGCAGACCATAATGGGCCGGCCCAGCTAAAGGCCCAACATTCTCTATCAAATCGGTCCGTCAACGACCTGTCCTAAACTTGTCATCAACGCGGCCCATGGTCACTTCTGGCCCATTAACAGTCTGCTAAGTAATTGGGCCGAATTACGGCCCGATGTATTTCCGGCCTGTTAAAGGTCCGGCTTCATTTGGGCCCATTTACAGGCCATCAAAACTTTCGGCCCATAAACGACCGTGAAGGATTTGGGTCATATTCGGCCATGTCTGACATTCGGCTTGTTAGAGGCCCACTATAGCTTTGGGCCACTTTCGGCCTGTTGTCATTTTCGGCCTGTTAACGCCGGGCGTAAACCATGGGCCATATGTGGACCAACGTCATATCGGGCCCATTAACGGCCCATATAAAAATGACGATAATCTAGCCCGACCGAAGTTCCGGCCTGTTAAAGGCCCGTGTATTAGGTCGGCGCATTTACGGCCCGTCCGAATTTCGGCCTGTCAAAGATCCACATCGTAAATGGGCCACCATTTCGGCCTGCTAAGTCCAGTGGGTTATTTGGCACAATCAGGGCCCAATCTCACTTTCGGTCTATTAAAGGCCCATGTTTTTTATGGGCTCGAGATATTTACACCTGTAAACGACCTATTTTTACTGAGGGCCCAAATTATGTTTAGGCCTGTTAAAGACCCACTATGGGCACATGCCTACCAGAAAAATATGAAAGCTTATGCTGATTTAGGCCCAGATATTTTTAGTGGGCTACATGCCAATTTCGACCCGTAATCATTTTTAGCCCAATTGGAATGGGCCCGATGAATGTTGGCATGTTGGGCTCCTACAAAGCTTTTGGCCGAATACATTACTAAGATAAACCTACACTATACAAAAATAGCGTCGTAATTATTGCAGCCTGAGGAACCATCATAAATGTTGTATCACAACAAAATAAATTCCAACCATACAACAAAAGGCTTGTTGGCATAAAGTTTACAGTCCTTCCAGATAAAAGCATCATCAGATGTATAGAAGCACATATCATTTGACCTGAGTGCTAATGTTTCAGGCTGTAGAATCTGATGGAGCAGCACGATCTCCACCTTTTTTCTGCCATTGCTCTTGAACAATGAAGCGAATGTCTGATAGTCTGGTTTCAAAACCATTCATATCTTGACGACATTTCTCAACCACTATTCTTGTTTCCGAAACAACGTCCATTAGGGATTGGACTTGTGTCTAGAGCACAGATATATCACTCTGTCTAGCAGGAAGATTTTGTTCAGTAGGCGATTTGGACGAGGTTACCTTGACAACCAACCCAGAATTACGCAGGAAGGTGCTTTTTGCACTGTTAGTGGAGAGATACCGATGCACTGCAGCAAGAGGTGACATTGTGCCTGTAGTAGCCTCGTCACCTTCAGGTGGTTGTGGTTGTTCAATCATTTGTTGCATAGCTTCCTGAAAGTTTGAACTTGTAGATTAGTGTACTAGATAAGTTACTAATGAGACAAAAACAAACAAAGTAGGTTAAACGTTTATACATAACTTATTTTGGTGAACTACTATAATACATTAGCATGTATTGTAGTGCCAACTACATAATAAAATCACTTTCGAAACATATGTCAATGTAGCATGCCTACTGTACTATCTATTTCCTCACATTCGTTGACATCTAAGGATAAAGAGACATGGTTTAAAGTAGGATGAACATAGTATGACATCATTCATATCATGGGCAAACAGATATAAAACAAACATGCTATTTTATTATTGTGTGCGCACGTGAACATAACAACTAGATTACAGATCAAGACCAAAAGAATATCCTTCATCTCTTTTAAACCATGTAAGGTGAAATGATACGTTAAGACAACTGTGAATAAAAGTGAACAGAGTAACTGATATTGACTGCAAACCAAGTAGTTAAATGAACACATCATAGTACCAATCAGTTCAAGGCAGGAGGAGTAAGGACTCACAACAGCGGCTTGAACTGGTGTGCTCATGCCCTTCATCTTGCTGGTGTGGCAATCCTTGAAGATTTGCACTGCATTCGGTTCAGGTTCTTTTTGGTCCGCATGGGCTTTCCTCTGTATTTGGAACAAGTAAATATAGATACGATAATATGGCACAAAAAAGAAGGAAGTAGAGCCTCGCAGTGTGCAATATAGCTACGAGATCCTGTTGTCTGTTGGAATTTCACTTTAGAATGGTTGGTTTTGTTCTTCAAACAATTAGCCTAGAAGAAGATCCACTTGTAAGGCACATACATAAATACAAGTTCAATATGTGGTCTGATCAAATACATATAGCCTACCTGATACTTTGGATTAGACCAGTGTTTAACGAGGGCTGTCCAGTCTTCATCTGTAATATATTCCACTGGAGATGTTTGGGCGATTTCATTGTTAGCCTTGCCTTCAAAGTGTGATTTTCTAAGGTGGTACCGATACTGTCGCAGAGCAGACTGAAAAACATGAGTGCATGCTTGTTTAGTTGCATCATCTTTCGGATCCAACTTGAACCTCATCTGTTGAAAAAAGAATGTGAGTCTTATTAGGAGGAAGCTAGAAAGTATGGGACAGAGCAAGACAATATTACTAATTGCGATGAATAACATTACTTACGGATAAATGGTCAAGGAAGGTGTTAAACTGGGTATTGTCTTTCTCATTCCTGTACTGGATCCACGTTGGGAGGATACGTGCATGACACCTAACGGCAACGGCTGCCTCTGATACTAACTTGGCTGACTCTGTAGCATCACATGGACTTTTTAAACCTGCCTCAAAATGGATCTCCATTCTTCCTCCTTTAGATTTTCTTAATCTGTCAAGCATTATCCCTGATGTCTGTTTCCGCTTGCGCTGTGGTGCTAGTTCAACAACGAATATGGAAAGTGTTAGTGTACATCAAACTGTGAGAGTACATATAAAGGAGCATGCAATTGCAATCGGACTCGGTCAGGTACCGTCTTGGTGTTGATGCTCATGAGGTTCATCTGATCTTGCCAAGTCCTGTTGTGTCAGCAGTGCTTCGGAAGTAGTGTTAGGTGTGAAGGCAGCTTGGGAACTGGCCAGTTCCAGAGCAAACGAACGAGTAACTGGTTGAGATGCTGGTACAGTTGAAGCGGATGCTGCAGTTGGTGGAGCAGGTGATACTGTGTTTGTAGATTTAGCCAGTGGACTTGGACCTTCTACTGCACTACAAGTACCAGCATAATCTCGACGACAAAACCTTTTCCGTTTCACCCGACGAGTAATAGCACTCCCTACTACATTATTTTCCTTGCTCTTTTTTGACTTTGCCATGTCAAGCTGTACCCACAACACAAAAGAATAAAACCACTCTCCAGAACTCATTGATGCATGATACAGACAAGCAATACTTTGATGTAAGACAACCGTATGAGGATGGAATATGTAAGAAAAACAGGACGGCATGACATATTCACAGCTACGATGTGCAAACTAAGCAGAAGGATTTTCAAGAAAATAGAAGTAATGCAAGCTAGACACCATATGAAAGATGCAACCAATATTACTCTGCCAAGTTAAAAGTGTCTTGTCATAAGTGGCAATTCGAAAAATTAGAAGCCGTACAACGTAGAAATCAATGCAAGATGCAACCACTATCAAACTGCCATGTTAAAAGCGTCCAATCATGAGTGACTGATGTGGGATACACAACAACAGTACTTTGATGTAAGAACATGGTATGATAGATAGAAGCAGTGTATTCTAGACACAGAAAGCCATGTCATATGCACATGTATAACGTATAAACTCAGCAGGTGCAATTTAATCAAAATAAAAGAAATACAGGCTAGACAACATATGCAACGTGGAACCAATTATCACACTGTCAACTTAGAGCAAGCACCTGCGATGGTGGAGTACGGGAGATGAACTCATCATGTAGACTTGGGACTTCAACTTCATTAGCAGTAGCAGTGGAAAATCTAGAGAGTCTCTGTTTGCGTCGGTGCGGAGGACCACCAACATCCCCTAACTTACTCTTTTCCTTCCTATTTTCTGATATTGCCTTATGAAGTCAAAACCACAAGAAGATGAATAAAATTAGCTCTGCATAACTGGTTGATGCATGATACAGACGAACACTACTTTGATGTAAGGCAAGCGCAGGATAGGAGGATGGAATATATACAAAAAAAGACAGCGTTTCATATTCACACGTACGATAGGAGGATGGAATATGTATGAAAAAACAGTAAGCGGAAGGCATTTCAACAAAATTAGAAGAAATGAAAGCTAGGCACCATCTGAACATGCAACCAATATCACTCTATCAGGTAAAAAGTGTCTCATCGTAAGTGCCATTTCAAGAAATTAGAAGCAGTACAAGCTAGAAGACAATGCAAGATGCAACCTACATCACAGTCCCAAGTTAAATGTGTCTTTGTTGGGGAACATAGTAATTTCAAAAAAAAATCCTACGCACACGCAAGATCATGGTGATGCATAGCAACGAGAGGGGAGAGTGTGATCTACGTACCCTTGTAGATCGACAACGGAAGCGTTTGGTTGATGTAGTCGTACGTCTCCACGGCCCGACCGATCAAGCACCGAAACTACGACACCTCCGAGTTCTAGCACACGTTCAGCTCGATGACGATCCCCGGACTCTGATCCAGCAAAGTGTTAGGGAGGAGTTCCGCCAGCACGACGGCATGGTGACGATCTTGATGTACTACTGTCGCAGGGCTTCGCCTAAGCACCGCTACAATATTATCGAGGACTATGGTGGAAGGGGGCGCCGCACACGGCTAAGAATATGATCATGTGGATCAACTTGTGTCTCTAGGGGTGCCCCTGCCTCCGTATATAAAGGTTCAAGAGGGGGAGGCCGGCCGGCCATCATAGGGCGCGCCAGGAGGAGTCCTACTCCCTCCGGGAGTAGGACTCCCCCCCAATCCTAGTTGGAATAGGATTCGCGAGGTGGGAAAAGAGGGAGAGAGAAGGAGGGGGGCGCCGGCCCCCTCTCTCCTTGTCCTATTCGGACTAGGGGGGAGGGGCGCGCGACCCAGTCCTGGCCGCCTCTCCTCTTCTTCCACTAAGGCCCACTAAGGCCCATATAGCTCCCGGGGGGTTCCGGTAACCTCCCGGTACTCCGGTAAAATCCCGATTTCACCCGGAACACTTACGATATCCAAACATAGGCTTCCAATATATCAATCTTTATGTCTCGACCATTTCGAGACTCCTCGTCTTGTCCTTGATCTCATCCGGGACTCCGAACAACCTTCGGTACATCAAAACGTATAAACTCATAATATAACTGTCATCGAAACCTTAAGCGTGCGGACCCTACGGGTTCGAGAACAATGTAGACATGACTGAGACACGTCTCCGGTCAATAACCAATAGCGGGACCTGGATGCCCATATTGTTTCCTACATATTCTACGAAGATCTTTTATCGGTCAAACCGCATAACAACATACGTTGTTCCCTTTGTCATCGGTATGTTACTTGCCCGAGATTCGATCGTCGGTATCCAATACCTAGTTCAATCTCGTTACCGGCAAGTCTCTTTACTCGTTCCGTAATACATCGTCCCGCAACTAACTCATTAGTTGCAATGCTTGCAAGGCTTAAGTGATGTGCATTACCGAGAGGGCCCAGAGATACCTCTCCGACGATCGGAGTGACAAATCCTAATCTCGAAATACGTCAACCCAACATGTACCTTTGGAGACACCTGTAGAGCACCTTTATAATCACCCAGTTACGTTGTGACGTTTGGTAGCACACAAAGTGTTCCTCCGGCACACGGGAGTTACATAATCTCATAGTCATAGGAACATGTATAAGTCATGAAGAAAGCAATAGCAACATACTAAACGATCGGGTGCTAAGCTAATGGAATGGGTCATGTCAATCAGATCATTCAACTAATGATGTGATCCCGTTAATCAAATGACAACTCTTTGTCCATGGTTAGGAAACATAACCATCTTTGATTAACGAGCTAGTCAAGTAGAGGCATACTAGTGACACTCTGTTTGTCTATGTATTCACACATGTATTATGTTTCCGGTTAATACAATTCTAGCATGAATAATAAACTTTTATCATGATATAAGGAAATAAATAATAACTTTATTATTACCTATAGGGAATATTTCCTTCAGTCTCCCACTTGCACTAGAGTCAATAATCTAGATTACACAGTAATGATTCTAACACCCATGGAGCTTTGGTGCTGATCATGTTTTGCTCGTGGAAGAGGCTTAGTCAACGGGTCTGCTACATTCAGCTCCGTATGTATCTTGCAAATCTCTATGTCTCCCACCTGGACTAGATCCCGGATGGAATTGAAGCGTCTCTTGATGTGTTTGGTTCTCTTGTGAAATCTGGATTCCTTTGCCAAGGCAATTGCACCAGTATTGTCACAAAAGATTTTCATTGGACCCAATGCACTAGGTATGACACCTAGATCGGATATGAACTCCTTCATCCAGACTCCTTCGTTTGCTGCTTCCGAAGCAGCTATGTACTCCGCTTCACATGTAGATCCCGCCACGACGCTTTGTTTAGAACTGCACCAACCGACAGCTCCACCGTTTAATGTAAACACGTATCCGGTTTGCGATTTAGAATCGTCCGGATCAGTGTCGAAGCTTGCATCAACGTAACCGTTTACGATGAGCTCTTTGTCACCTCCATATACGAGAAACATATCCTTAGTCCTTTTCAAAAACTTCAGGATGTTCTTGACCGCTGTCCAGTGATCCACTCCTGGATTACTTTGGTACCTCCCTGCTAAACTTATAGCAAGGCACACATCAGGTCTGGTACACAGCATTGCATACATGATAGAGCCTATGGCTGAAGCATAGGGAACATCTTTCATTTTCTCTCTATCTTCTGCAGTGGTCGGGCATTGAGTCTGACTCAACTTCACACCTTCTAACACAGGCAAGAACCCTTTCTTTGCTTGATCCATTTTGAATTTCTTCAAAATCTTGTCAAGGTATGTGCTTTGTGAAAGTCCAATTAAGCGTCTTGATCTATCTCTATAGATCTTTATGCCTAATATGTAAGCAGCTTCACCGAGGTCTTTCATTGAAAAACTCTTATTCAAGTATCCCTTTATGCTATCCAGAAATTCTATATCATTTCCAATCAGTAATATGTCATCCACATATAATATCAGAAATGCTACAGAGCTCCCACTCACTTTCTTGTAAATACAGGCTTCTCCGAAAGTCTGTATAAAACCAAATGCTTTGATCACACTATCAAAGCGTTTATTCCAACTCCGAGAGGTTTGCACCAGTCCATAAATGGATCGCTGGAGCTTGCACACTTTGTTAGCTCCCTTTGGATCGACAAAACCTTCCGGTTGCATCATATACAACTCTTCTTCCAGAAATCCATTCAGGAATGCAGTTTTGACATCCATCTGCCAAATTTCATAATCATAAAATGCGGCAATTGCTAACATGATTCGGACAGACTTAAGCATCGCTACGGGTGAGAAGGTCTCATCGTAGTCAACCCCTTGAACTTGTCGAAAACCTTTTGCGACAAGTCGAGCTTTGTAGACAGTAATATTACCGTCAGCGTCAGTCTTCTTCTTGAAGATCCATTTATTCTCAATTGCTCGCCGATCATCGGGAAAGTCAACCAAAGTCCATACTTTGTTCTCATACATGGATCCCATCTCAGATTTCATGGCTTCAAGCCATTTTGCGGAATCTGGGCTCACCATCGCTTCTTCATAGTTCATAGGTTCATCATGATCTAGTAGCATGATTTCCAGAATAGGATTACCGTACCACTCTGGCGCGGATCTTACTCTGGTTGATCTACGAGGTTCAGTAGTATCTTGTTCTGAAGTTTCATGATCATTATCATTAGCTTCCTCACTAATTGGTGTAGGTGTCGCAGAAACAGGTTTCTGTGATGTACTACTTTCCAATAAGGGAGCATGTACAGTTACCTCGTCAAGTTCTACTTTCCTCCCACTCACTTCTTTCGAGAGAAACTCCTTCTCTAGAAAGGATCCATTCTTAGCAACGAATGTCTTGCCTTCGGATCTGTGATAGAAGGTGTACCCAACAGTCTCCTTTGGGTATCCTATGAAGACACATTTCTCCGATTTGGGTTCGAGCTTATCAGGTTGAAGCTTTTTCACATAAGCATCGCAGCCCCAAACTTTAAGAAACGACAACTTTGGTTTCTTGCCAAACCATAGTTCATAAGGCATCGTCTCAACGGATTTTGATGGTGCCCTATTTAACGTGAATGCGGCCGTCTCTAAAGCATAACCCCAAAACGATAGCGGTAAATCAGTAAGAGACATCATAGATCGCACCATATCTAGTAAAGTACGATTACGACGTTCGGACACACCATTACGCTGTGGTGTTCCGGGTGGCGTGAGTTGCGAAACTATTCCACATTGTTTCAAATGTACACCAAACTCGTAACTCAAATATTCTCCTCCACGATCAGATCGTAGAAACTTTATTTCTTGTTACGATGATTTTCAACTTCACTCAGAAATTCTTTGAACTTTTCAAATGTTTCAGACTTATGTTTCATTAAGTAGATATACCCATATCTGCTTAAGTCATCTGTGAAGGTGAGAAAATAATGATATCCGCCACGAGCCTCAATATTCATTGGACAACATACATCTGTATGTATGATTTCCAACAAATCTGTTGCTCTCTCCATAGTACTGGAGAACAGTGTTTTAGTCATCTTGCCCATGAGGCACGGTTCGCAAGTACCAAGTGATTCATAATCAAGTGGTTCCAAAAGTCCATCAGTATGGAGTTTCTTCATGCGCTTTATACCGATATGACCTAAACGGCAGTGCCACAAATAAGTTGCGCTATCATTATCAACTCTGCATCTTTTGGCTTCAACATTATGAATATGTGTGTTACTACTATCGAGATTCATCAAAAATAGACCACTCTTCAAAGGTGCATGACCATAAAAGATATTACTCATATAAATAGAACAACCATTATTCTCTGATTTAAATGAATAACCGTCTCGCATTAAACATGATCCAGATATAATGTTCATGCTCAACGCTGGCACGAAATAATAATTATTTAGGTCTAATACTAATCCCGAAGGTAGATGTAGAGGTAGCGTGCCGACCGCGATCACATCGACTTTGGAACCATTTCCTATGCGCATCATCACCTCGTCCTTTGCCAGTGTTCGCTTAATCCGTAGTCCCTGTTTTGAGTTGCAAATATTAGCAACAGAACCAGTATCAAATACCCAGGTGCTACTGCGAGCTCTAGTAAGGTACACATCAATAACATGTATATCACACATACCTTTGTTCACCTTGCCATCCTTCTTATCCGCCAAATACTTGGGGCAGTTCCGCTTCCAGTGACCAGTCTGCTTGCAGTAGAAGCACTCAGTCTCAGGCTTAGGTCCAGACTTGGGTTTCTTCTCTTGAGCAGCAACTTTCTTGTTGTTCTTCTTGAAGTTCCCCTTCTTCTTCCCTTTGCCATTTTCTTGAAACTAGTGGTCTTGTTGACCATCAACACTTGATGCTCCTTTTTGATTTCTACCTCCACAGCTTTCAGCATTGCGAAGAGCTCAGGAATAGTCTTATTCATCCCTTGCATATTATAGTTCATCACGAAGCTCTTGTGGCAGTGATTGGAGAATTCTGTCAATGACGCAATCATCTGGAAGATTAACTCCCATCTGAATCAAGTGATTATTATACCGAGACATTTTGAGTATATGCTCACTGACAGAACTGTTCTCCTCCATCTTGCAGCTATAGAACTTATTGGAGACTTCATATCTCTCAATCCGGGCATTTGCTTGAAATATTAACTTCAACTCCTGGAACATCTCATATGCTCCATGACGTTCAAAACGTCGTTGAAGTCCCGATTCTAAGCCGTAAAGCATGGCACACTGAACTATCGAGTAGTCATCAGCTTTGTTCTGCCAGACGTTCATAACATCTAGTGTTGCTCCAGCAGCAGGCCTGGCACCTAGCGGTGCTTCCAGGATGTAATTCTTCTGCGCAGCAATGAGGATAATCCTCAAGTTACGGACCCAGTCCGTGTAATTGCTACCATCATCTTTCAACTTTGCTTTCTCAAGGAACACATTAAAATTCAACGGAACAACAGCATGGGCCATCTATCTACAATCAAACATACATAAGCAAGATACTATCAGGTACTAAGTTCATGATAAATTTAAGTTCAATTAATCAAATTACTTAAAGAACTCCCACTTAGATAGACATCCCTCTAATCCTCTAAGTGATCACGTGATCCAAATCAACTAAACCATAACCGATCATCACGTGAAATGGAGTAGTTTTCAATGGTGAACATCACTATGTTGATCATATCTACTATATGATTCACGCTCGATCTTTCGATCTCAGTGTTCCGAGGCCATATCTGCATATGCTAGGCTCATCAAGTTTAACCTGAGTATTCTGCGTGTGCAAAACTGGCTTGCACCCGTTGTAGATGGACGTAGAGCTTATCACACCCGATCATCACGTGGTGTCTGGGCACGACGAACTTTGGCAATGGAGCATACTCAGGGAGAACACTTTTATCTTGATAATTTAGTGAGAGATCATCTTATAATGCTACCGTCAATCAAAGCAAGATAAGATGCATAAAAGATAAACATCACATGCAATCAATATAAGTGATATGATATGGCCATCATCATCTTGTGCCTGTGATCTCCATCTCCGAAGCACCGTCATGATCACCATCGTCACCGGCGCGACACCTTGATCTCCATCGTAGCATTGTTGTCGTCTCGCCAATCTTATGCTTCCACGACTATCGCTACCGCTTAGTGATAAAGTAAAGCATTACAGCGCGGTTGCATTGCATACAATAAAGCGACAACCATATGGCTCCTGCCAGTTGCCGATAACTCAGTTACAAAACATGATCATCTCATACAGTAAAATTTAGCATCATGTCTTGACCATATCACATCACAACATGCCCTGCAAAAACAAGTTAGACGTCCTCTACTTTGTTGTTGCAAGTTTTACGTGGCTGCTACGGGCTTAAGCAAGAACCAATCTTACCTACGCATCAAAACCACAACGATAGTTTGTCAAGTTGGTTCTGTTTTAACCTTCGCAAGGACCGGGCGTAGCCACACTTGGTTCAACTAAAGTTGGAGAAACTGTCACCCGCAAGCTACCTATGTGCAAAGCACGTCGGGAGAACCGGTCTCGCGTAAGCGTACGCGTAATGTCGGTCCGGGCCGCTTCGTCCAACAGTACCGCCGAACCAAAGTATGACATGTTGGTAAGCAGTATGACTTATATCGCCCACAACTCACTTGTGTTCTACTCATGCATATAACATCAACACATAAAACCTAGGCTCGGATGCCACTGTTGGGGAACGTAGTAATTTCAAAAAAAATTCCTACGCACACGCAAGATCATGGTGATGCATAGCAACGAGAGGGGAGAGTGTGATCTACGTACCCTTGTAGATCGACAACGGAAGCGTTTGGTTGATGTAGTCGTACGTCTCCACGGCCCGACCGATCAAGCACCGAAACTACGACACCTCCGAGTTCTAGCACACGTTCAGCTCGATGACGATCCCCGGACTCTGATCCAGCAAAGTGTTAGGGAGGAGTTCCGCCAGCACGACGGCATGGTGACGATCTTGATGTACTACTGTCGCAGGGCTTCGCCTAAGCACCGCTACAATATTATCGAGGACTATGGTGGAAGGGGGCGCCGCACACGGCTAAGAATATGATCACGTGGATCAACTTGTGTCTCTAGGGGTGCCCCTGCCTCCGTATATAAAGGTTCAAGAGGGGGAGGCCGGCCGGCCATCATAGGGCGCGCCAGGAGGAGTCCTACTCCCTCCGGGAGTAGGACTTCCCCCCCAATCCTAGTTGGAATAGGATTCGCGAGGTGGGAAAAGAGGGAGAGAGAAGGAGGGGGGCGCCGGCCCCCTCTCTCCTTGTCCTATTCGGACTAGGGGGGAGGGACGCGCGGCCCAGCCCTGGCCGCCTCTCCTCTTCTTCCACTAAGGCCCACTAAGGCCCATATAGCTCCCGGGGGGTTCCGGTAACCTCCCGGTACTCCGGTAAAATCCCGATTTCACCCGGAACACTTCCGATATCCAAACATAGGCTTCCAATATATCAACCTTTATGTCTCGACCATTTCGAGACTCCTCGTCTTGTCCGTGATCTCATCCGGGACTCCGAACAACCTTCGGTACATCAAAACATATAAACTCATAATATAACTGTCATCAAAACCTTAAGCGTGCGGACCCTACGGGTTCGAGAACAATGTAGACATGACTGAGACACGTCTCCGGTCAATAACCAATAGTGGGACCTGGATTCCCATATTGGTTCCTACATATTCTATGAAGATCTTTTATCGGTCAGACCGCATAACAACATACGTTGTTCCCTTTGTCATCGGTATGTTACTTGCCCGAGATTCGATCGTCGGTATCCAATACCTAGTTCAATCTCGTTACCGGCAAGTCTCTTTACTCATTCCATAATACATCATCCCACAACTAACTCATTAGTTGCAATGCTTGCAAGGCTTAAGTGATGTGCATTACCGAGAGGGCCCAGAGATACCTCTCCGATGATCGGAGTGACAAATCCTAATCTCGAAATACGTCAACCCAACATGTACCTTTGGAGACACCTGTAGAGCACCTTTATAATCACCCAGTTACGTTGTGACATTTGGTAGCACACAAAGTGTTCCTCCGGCACACGGGAGTTACATAATCTCATAGTCATAGGAACATGTATAAGTCATGAAGAAAGCAATAGCAACATACTAAACGATCGGGTGCTAAGCTAATGGAATGGGTCATGTCAATCAGATCATTCAACTAATGATGTGATCCCGTTAATCAAATGACAACTCTTTGTCCATGGTTAGGAAACATAACCATCTTTGATTAATGAGCTAGTCAAGTAGAGGCATACTAGTGACACTCTGTTTGTCTATGTATTCACACATGTATTATGTTTCTGGTTAATACAATTCTAGCATGAATAATAAACTTTTATCATGATATAAGGAAATAAATAATAACTTTATTATTGCCTCTAGGGCATATTTCCTTCAGTCTTATGGGTAAGTGATCGTTGCAGGTATAAGTTGTAAGCTACACAGATGCAATTCAACATAATCAGAAGCAATACAAACTAGACATCATACGGAAAACGCAACCACGTATAACAGTTCCAAGTAAGAGCAACACCTGTGATGGTGGAGTAGGGGAGATGTGCTCATCATGTACACGTATGTTCTAGAAACAGGAACACGTGTCATATTCACAGGCATTATGTGTAAAGTAAGCATATGCAATTAAAGTTAGAAGCAATACAAGCTAGACATCATACGCAACATGCAACCACATATAATAGTGTCAAGTTAGAGCAAGCACCTATGATGGTGGAGTAGGGGTGATGTGCTCATCATCTACACAGCTACGTTGACTGTCCAACCTTGTGTTGTCTTGCGAATCTTGTGGGGAGGATGGCGGAGTAGAATCTGTAGAGACCCCCTGTTTGAGTTGCTCTGAAGGACCACCATCATCCACTGCCGGACTAATTTCCTTCAGCTGTAATGATTTTGCATTGTGAAGTCAAACTGACAAGAAAAAGGAATAAAATTCGCTCTTCAGAACTCATTCATGCATGATACTGACGAACACTACTTGGATGAAAGGCAAACACATGATGCGAGGATGGAATATGTATGAAAAACAGGATGGTGTGACATATTCACACCTATGATGTGGTAATTAAGCAGAAGACATTTCAACAAATTAGAAGCACTACAAGCTAGACACCATATGAAAGATGCAACCAATATCACTCTGCCAAGTTCAAACTGTATAGCGTTTCAACAAATTAGGAGCGGTACATGCTAGAAATCATATGCAAGACACAACCAATATCACAGTGGCGACTTAAAGGTGCCTTATCATAAGTGACTGATGCGGGATATGCAAGAATAGTAGTCTGATGTAGAAACATGAACACATGTCATATTCACAGGCATTATGTGTAAAGTAAGCAGATGCAATTCAACAAAGTTAGAAGCAATACAAGCTAGACATCATACACAACATGAAACCACATATAACAGTGCCAAGTTAGAGCAAGCACCTGTGATGGTGGAGTAGGGGAGATGTGCTCATCATCTAACACAGCTACGTTGACTGTCTAGCCTTGCGTTGTCTTGCGAATCTTGTTGGGAGGATGGCGAAGTAGAATCTGTAGAGAACCTCCGTTTCAGTTGCTCGGAAGGACCACCATCATCCAATGCCTTGACAATTTCCTTCAGCTTTATTGATTTTGCATTGTGAGGTCATACCGACAAGAAAAAGGAATATCATTCGCTCTTCAGAACTCATTCATGCATGATACTGACGAACACTACTCTGATGAAAGGCAAAGTCATGATACGAGGATGGAATATGTACGAAAAAATTGACAGCTTGACATATTCACACCTATGATGTGGTAACTAAGCAGAAGGCACTTCAACAAATTAGAAACACTACAAGACACCATATGGAAGGTGCAATCAATATCACTCTACCAAGTTAAAACTGTCTCGCCATAGGTGGCATTCATCAAACTAGAAGCAATACATGCTAGAAATCATATTCAAGACGCAAACCAATATCACACTGCCAACTTAAAGGTGTCCCATCATAAGTGACTGATGCAGGATACACAAGAAGAGTAGTTTCATGTAAGAACATGGTGTGATAGACAGATATAGTATGTACCAAAAATAGGAAAGCGTGTCATATTCACATGTATCATGTGTAAGCTAAGCAGATGCAGTTTACACTAATTAGGAGCAATACGAGCTAGACAGCATATGCAACATGCAACCAGATATCACACTGCCAAGTTAGAGCAAGCACCTTGGATGGTGGAGTAGGGGAGCGGAGACTTGGACCTTGTAATGCACTATCAGTACAAGGAGAATCGGTACAGATGCTCCGTTTACGTTGCTGCAGAGGACCACCATCATCACCTTCCTTACTCTTTTCCTTCCTCTTTCTTGATTTTGCCTTGTCAAGTCAAACCCACAAGAAAAAGGAATAAAATTTGCTCTTCAGAACTCATTGATGCATAATACTGACGAACACTAGTTTCATGTAAGGCAGCCACATGATAGGAGGATGGAATATGTAAGAAAAATAGGATGGCGTGACATATTGACATGTATGATGTATAAAAGTGTAAACTAAGCACAAGGTGCTTGAACTTGTTAGAATCGATGCAAGCTAGAAACCATATGAAAGATGAAACCAATATCACTCTGCCAAATTAGAAGGGTGCCCTAACAAATGTATTTGACCAAATTAGAAGTAATACATGGCAACAGGATAAAAATAATATGCAATATGCAACGAATAAAGGTGACTCATCATAAGTGATTGATGCAGGATACAGAAGAGAGGTAGTTTCATGTAAGAACAAGGTTAACACATAGATGTAGTGTGTACCAAAAATAGGAAGGCATGTCATATTCACAGGTATAGTGTGTAAACTAAGCAGATGCAATTTACCCTAATTAGAAGCATTACAAGCTAGACACCGTATGCAACATGCAACCACATATAACACTGCGAAGTTAGAGCAAGCACCTGTGATGGTGGTGTAGGGGAAGTGCGGTCTTCAGGTACAGAGCTACGTTCAATATCTTCATTTAGGCTTGCTGTTTCTTGAGAATCACGTGAGAGGATGAAATTGCATTCTTTATAAGAGTATTGCGTCTCATATTAACCCACGCGTGTGACTGTCTCATCATAAGCGATAGACGCATGATACACAAGAACAGTAGTTTGATGTAAGAACATGGTGTGATAGGCAGATGTAGTATGTACCAAAACAGGAAGGCGTGTCATATTCACATGTATAATGTGTAAGCTAAGGAGATGCAATTTAACAAATTAGGAGCATTGATGAGGGATACACAAGAAAATTAGTTTGATGTAAGAACATGGTTAATAGAAATACGTAGTATGTACCAAAAACAGGAAGGCATGTCATATTCACAGGTATAATGTGTTAACTAAGCAGATGCAATTTACCCTAATTAGAAGCATTACAAGGTAGACACCATATGCAACATGCAACCACATATCACACTGCCAAGTAAGAGCAAGCACCTGCGATGGTGGTGTGGGGGAATTGCGGTGATCAACTAGAGAGCTACGTTGACTATCTTCATTTAGCCTTGCTGTTTCTTGAGAATCATGTGGGGAGGATGACACTGCACTCTTTAAACGAGTAGGGCGTCTCACAATAACCCACTCGGGTGACTGTCTCATCATAAGTGATTGACGAGGGATACAAAAGAGCATTAGTTTGATGTACAAACATGGTTAATAGACATATGTAGTATGTATCAAAAACAGGAAGGCATGTCATTATCAAAGGTATAATGTGTAAAGTAAGCAGATGCAATTTAACCAAATTGGAAGCAATACAAGCTAGACACCATATGCAACATGCAACCACATTTGACAACGCGAAGTTAAAGCAAGCACCTGGGATGGTTGTGTGTGGCAATTGAGATCATCAACTGCAGAGCTATGTTTACTGTCTCCAACTGCTGACACTGCACCCATTAGAGCGCTAAAACGCTTAGTGCTTATCTTCGAATTACACTAGAGCGACTTTTGCCTTTTATTTTCTGCATTCATCAACACTGCATCAGAGTCTGAAATACCCATGCAAAAAAAACAATAGTGTGAGTATGGGTGAAGTGTGTGCACAATTAGTATAGTGTAAAGGTAGCAAATAGCAGGTCGGTGATAAATAAATGACAGGAGACATATGATAGCTCTACAACATGCATGGCACACTAAATTACTATAGGATTCTATGAAAATAACAGTCGACTGAAAGCAAATAGGTCAGTCCATTTTTTCTGCATCGTCCGATGTACAAAGAACGGGCAGATCGCCTTCATCTACCTCCAGCCAGTCATTGTTGACGATCTTCCTCGAAGCGCCAGCGACCACCGGCCCAGTATTCCTCCCCTGCCTGCGCCCTCCCCTCGACCTCACCGCACCGCCGTACTT
Organism: Triticum urartu; assembly: GCF_056163025.1. NCBI lineage: Eukaryota > Viridiplantae > Streptophyta > Magnoliopsida > Poales > Poaceae > Triticum > Triticum urartu. The sequence goes on along the minus strand of NC_141873.1, from coordinate 473,831,244 downwards.
GGCACTGCCCCCCGGCCATCCATTCAAGCCCCCCCGACCTCCAGATCGGGCGCAAGCAGCTCCTGCGCCCCATACCCCTATGATAGAAACCGATGCGCCGCTTCCCCGGGGAACAGGCGGACTAGGTGCTCCGTGCGCCTAAGCGGGTGTTGCTTCTTTTAATTGCGGTTCGACTAACCCTGAATTGAAATCCAGGCGGGCTACTGACCTCTAGCAAAGGTGAAATAGTAAAAGGGAGGAAACCTTGTGCATTTAGTATCACGAAGAAGATGCAGTAAGAAGAGCTCAACTAGTTTCTTTCGTGGGATGAATACGGTGTGAGCGGAGACGTAAGATTTGCACGAATAAGGGAAGAGGAGTACCTCTTTCTGCTGGCAGTGCTGTGTCCTCCTTCTGTTTTTCCGATGATCTTCTTGTTGTTCGCCGGAAACCAGAAGTTCTGCAGGACGGTGCAGCCTTGGACGAACCCATGGCCAAGTTGTTGAGTGTGGTGCGGTGGCCGTCTGTAGGCGGCGGGGAAGCAGATCTGAGGCGGCGAATGACGACGTAGCGGGAACAGCTCCGGTGCGATGGACGGTTGCGACAGTGGAGTCACAGCAGTGAGGCGCAGGACGGCGTGGTCGGAGTGGTTCTGGTATGGCGCACGTCGGCGTCGGCGTCATGGAGGCAGCTCTGCCTCGGCTTCAGCTGCTAAGTCCTTGAGGGCGTTGCGGTTGCAGTTGCGTTGGACGACGACGTCGGGTGCTACCTCTTGAGCACTGCATTGGATTTCCCCAAAGAGGAGAGGATGATGCAGCAAAGTAGCGTAAGTATTTCCCTCAGTTTTTGAGAACCAAGGTATCAATCTAGTAGGAGGCCACGCTCGAGTCCCTCGTACCTACACAAAAACAATAGCTCAACGCAACCAACACGCTTAGGGGTTGTCAATCCCTTCACGGTCACTTACGAAAATGAGATCTGATAGAGATGATAAATAATATTTTTTTGGTATTTTTGGTATAGAGATGCAAAGTAAAAAGTAAAAGCAAATCAATAATAAAGTGATGGAGATTGATATGATGAGAAAGAGACCCGGGGGCCATAGGTTTCACAAGTGGCTTCTCTCAAGAGCATAAGTATTCTACGGTGGGTGAACAAATTATTGTTGAGCAATTGACAGAATTGAGCATAGTTATGAGAATATCTAGGTATGATCATGTATATAGGCATCACGTCCGAGACAAGTAGACCGAAATGATTCTGCATCTACTACTATTACTCCACTCATCGACCGCTATCCAGCATGCATCTAGAGTATTAAGTTAAAAACAGAGTAACACCTTAAGCAAGATGACATGATGTAGAGGGATAGTTTCATGCAATATGATAAAAACCCCATCTTGTTATCCTCGATGGCAACGATACAATACGTGCCTTGCTACCCCTTCTGTCACTGGGAAATGACACCGCAAGATCGAACCCAAATCCAAGCACTTCTCCCATGGCAAGAAAAACCAATCTAGTAGGCCAAACCAAACTGATAATTCAAAGAGACTTGCAAAGATAACCAATCATACATAAAAGAATTCAGAGAAGATTCAAATATTATTCATAGATAGACTAGATCATAAACCCACAATTCATCGGTCTCAACAAACACACCGCAAAAAGAAGATTACATCGAATAGATCTCCACAAGAGAGGGGGAGAACATTGTATTGAGATCCAAAAAGAGAGAAGAAGCCATCTAGCTACTAACTATGGACCCGTAGGTCTGAAATAAACTACTCACACTTCATCGGAGAGACTTGAATGATGATGTAGAAGCCCTCCGTGATCGATGGCCCCTCCAGCGGAGCTCCAGAACAGGCCCCAAGATGGGATCTCGTGGATACAGAAAGTTGCGGCGGTGGAATTAGGTTTTAGCTCCTGTTCTGATCATTTGGGGGATACGTGGATATATATGGGAGAAAGAAGTACGTCGGTGGAGCTTTGAGGGGCCCACGAGGCAGGGGGCGCGCCCTAGGGGGGGCGCCCTCCACCCTCATGACCGCCTCGTGGCTTTCTTGACGGAGGGTCCAAGTCTCCTGGGTCTTATCTGATGAGAAAATCACGTTCTCGAAAGTTTCATTCCGTTTGGACTCCGTTTGATATTCTGTTTCTCCAAAACACTGAAATAGGCAAAAAAAACAGCAATTCTGGGCTGGGCCTCTGGTTAATAGGTTAGTCCCAAAAACAATATAAAAGTGGAAAATAAAGCCCAATATAGTCCAAAACAGTAGATAATATAGCATGGAGCAATCAAAAATTATAGATACGTTGGAGACGTATCAAACATGCCCAAGCTTAATTCCTGCTCGTCCTCGAGTAGGTAAATGATAAAAACAGAATTTTTTGATGCGGAGTGCTACTTGGCATAATTTTAATGTAATTCTTCTTAATTGTGGTATGAATATTCAGATCCGAAAGATTCAAGACAAAAGTTCATATTGACATAAAAATGATAATACTTCAAGCATACTAACTAAGCAATTATGTCTTCTCAAAATAACATGGCCAAAGAAAGTTCGTCCCTACAAAATCATATAGTTTAGTCATGTTTCATTTTCGTCACACAAGAATGCTCTCATCATGCACAACCCCGATGACAAGCCAAGCAATTGTTTCATACTTTAGTAATCTCAAACCTATAAACTTTCACGCAATATATGAGCGCGAGCCATGGCCATAGCACTATAGGTGGAATAGAATATAATGAGGGGGTTATGTGGAGAAGACAAAAAGGGAGAAAGTCTCACATCAACGAGGCTAATCAATGGGCTATGGAGATGCCCACCGATTGATGTTAATGCAAGGAGTAGGATTGCCATGCAACGGATGCACTAGAGCTATAAATGTATGAAAGCTCAACAAAAGAAACTAGTGGGTGTGCATCCAACTTGCTTGCTCACGAAGACCTAGGGCACTTGAGGAGGCCCATTGTTGGAATATACAAGCCAAGTTCTATAATGAAAAATTCCCACTAGTATATGAAAGTGATAACATGAGAGACTCTCTACTATGAAGATCATGGTGCTACTTTGAAGCACAAGTGTGGTAAAAGGATAGTAACATTGTCCCTTCTCTCTTTTTCTCTCATTTTTTGGGCCTTTTCTTTTTATGGCCTTTCTTTTTTTTATGTTCCTCACTAGGGACAATTCTCTAATAATGATGATCATCACACTTCTATTTATTTACAACTCAATGATTACAACTCGATACTAGAACAAAGATGACTCTATATGAATGCCTCCGGCGGTGTATCAGGATATACAATGAACCAAGAGTGACATGTATGAAAGAATTATGAACGGTGGCTTTTGCCACAAATACTATGTCAACTACATGATCATGCTAAGCAATATGACAATGATGAATGTGTCATGATGAACGGAATGATGGAAAGTTGCATGGCAATATATCTCGGAATGGCTATGGAAATGCCATAATAGGTAGGTATGGTGGCTGTTTTGAGGAAGATATAAGGAGGTTTATGTGTGAAAGAGTGTATCATATCACGGGGTTTGGATGCACCGGCGAAGTTTGCACCAACTCTCAATGTGAGAAAGGGCAATGCACGGTACCGAAGAGGCTAGCAAGGATGGAAGGGTGAGAGTGCGTATAATCCATGGACTCAAGATTAGTCATAAAGAACTCACATACTTATTGCAAAAATCTACAAGTCATCAAAAACCTCGGCACTACGCGCATGGTCCTAGGGGGATAGATTGGTAGGAAAAGACCATCACTCGTCCCCGACCGTCACTCATAAGGAAGACAATCAAATAACACCTCATGTTTCAAATTTGTTGCATAACGTTTACCATACATGCATGCTACGGGACTTGCAAACCTCAACACAAGTATTTCTCAATTTCACAACTACTCAACTAGCATGACTTTGATATTATTACCTCCATATCTCAAAACAACCATCAAGCATCAAACTTTTCTTAGTATTCAACACACTCATACGAAAGTTTTATTATTAATCTTGCATACCAAGCATATTAGGATTTTAAGCAAATTACCATGCTATTAAGACTCTCAAAATAATCTAAGTGAAGCATTAGAGATCAATAGTTTCTATAAAACAAATCCACTACCGTGCTCTAAAAGATATAAGTGAAGCACTAGAGCAAAACTATAAAGCTCAAAAGATATAAGTGAAGCACATAGAGTATTCTATCAAATTCCAAATCATGTATGGCTCTCTTAAAAGGTGTGTACAGGAAGGATGATTGTGGTAGACTAACAAGCAAATACTCCAATCATAAAAGACGCTCCAAGCAAAACAAATATCATGTGGTGAATAAAAATATAGCTCCAAGTAAAGTTACCGATAGAAGTAGACGAAAAAGAGGGGATGCCTTCCGGGGCATCCCCAAGCTTTGCCTTTTTGGTGTCCTTAGATTATCTTGGGGGTGCCATGGGCATCCCCAAGCTTAGGCTCTTTCCACTCCTTGTTCCATAATCCATCAAATCTTTACCCAAAACTTGAAAACTTCACAACACAAAACTTAAAGTAGAAAACTCGTGAGCTCCGTTAGCGAAAGAAAACAAAAGACCACTTCAAGGTACTGTAATGAACTAATTATTTATTTATATTGGTGTTAAACCTACTTTATTCCAACTTCTCTATGGATCATAAACTATTTTACTAGCCATAGATTCATCAAAATAAGCAAACAACACACGAAAAACAGAATCTGTCAAAAACAGAACAGTCTGTAGTAATCTGTATCTAGCGCAAGATATGGAACCCCAAAAATTCTAAAATAAATTTATGGACGTTAGGAATTTATCTATTTATCATCTGCAAAAAGAATTAACTAAATATCACTCTCCAAAAAAAATTACAGCAGTTCTCGTGAGCGCTAAAGTTTCTGTTTTTTACAGCAAGTTCAACAAGACTTTCCCCAAGTCTTCCCAACGGTTCTACTTGGCACAAACACTAATTAAAAACAAAAAACACAACCAAAAAAGAGGATAAATAATTTATTTATTACTAAACAGGAGCAAAAATCAAGGAATAAAAATAAAATTGGGTTGCCTCCCAACAAGCGCTATCGTTTAACGCCCCTAGCTAGGCATAATAAGCAAGAATAGATCTAGGTATTGCCATCTTTGGTAGGCAATCCATAAGTGGCTCTCACGATAGATTCATATGGTAATTTTATTTTCTTTCTAGGGAAATGTTCCATGCCATTTTTTAATGGAAATTATCTAATATTCCCTTCCTTCATATCAATAATTGCACCAACCGTTCTAAGGAAAGGTCTGCCGAGAATAATAGGGCAAGAAGGATTGCAATCTATATCAAGAACGATAAAATCTATGGGCACATAATTCCTATTTGCAACAATAATAACATCATTAATTATTCCCATAGGTTTCTTAATAGTGGAATCCGCAAGATGCAAGTTTAGAGAGCAATCATCAAAATCACGGAAATCTAGCAAATCACACAAAGTTTTGGGAATAGTAGAGACACTAGCACCCAAATCACACAAAGCATAAAACTCATAATTTTTAATTTTAATTTTAGTAGTAGGTTCCCACTCATCATAAAGTTTTCTAGGGATAGAAACTTCCAATTCAAGTTTTTCTTCATAAGATTGCATCAAGGCATCAACGATATGTTTAGTAAACGCTTTATTTTGACTATAAGCGTGAGGAGATTTTAGCATGGATTGCAACAAGGAAATACAATCAATTAAAGAGCAATTTTCATAATTAAATTCCTTGAAACCCAATATAGTGGGTTTAGCAACATCTAGGGTTTTAACTTCTTCAATCTGACTTTTATCAAAATTTAGCATCAAGATCAACAAATTCCGAATTCTTAGAACGCCTTCTAGGTAAAGGTGGATCATGTTCAGTCCCATCATTATCAAGATTAATATTGAAAAACAAAGATTTAATAGGGGACACATCAATAACTTTTAGATCTTCATCATTATTTTCATAGGAATCCGGTTTAGCGGCCATCTTATTGACTAAGGTAGCTTGCATATCTGAAATTTTAGCAGTTAATTTTTCAAGATGGGAAATTTGGGATCTTATACCATCAAATTCTTTAGACATATCATCGAGCTCTTTATTCATATAATTCATGAAACTTTTTTGTTCCTTAAGCTCATTTCTAAAGAAATTATTATGCTCAAATTGCAAAACCATAAACTTCCTGACGTTGTTTTCGACCTCCTCTAACCTTTTAAGGTGAAGATCACCAATTCTAGGTAGAGCCATCGCGACAAACAAGCAATCCAACACATGAGCAAACAAAAGGAAAACGGGCAAAAAGAGGCAAATAGAGAGAGAGGGAGGATAGAGAGAGAGGGCGAATAAAACGGCAAGGGTGAAGTGGGGGAGAGGAAAACGAGAGGCAAATGGCAAATAATGTGATGGGTACTTGGTATGTTGACTTTTGCGCAGACTCCCCAGCAACGGTGCCAGAAATTCTTCTTGCTACCTCTTGAGCACTGCGTTGGATTTGCCCGAAGAGGAGAGGATGATGCAGCAAAGTAGCGTAAGTATTTCCCTCAGTTTTTGAGAACAAAGGTATCAATCCAGTAGGAGTCCACGCTCGAGTCCCTCATACCTACACAAAAACAATAGCTCAATGCACCAACACGCTTAGGGGTTGTCAATCCCTTCACGGTCACTTACGAAAATGAGATCTGATAGAGATGATAAATAATATTTTTTTGGTATTTTTGGTATAGAGATGCAAAGTAAAAAGTAAAAGCAAAGCAATAATAAAGTGATGGAGATTGATATGATGAGAAAGAGACCCGGGGGCCATAGGTTTCACTAGTGGCTCCTCTCAAGAGCATAAGTATTCTACGGTGGGTGAACACATTACTGTTGAGCAATTGACAGAATTGAGCATAGTTATGAGAATATCTAGGTATGATCATGTATATAGGCATCACGTCCGAGACAAGTAGACCGAAATGATTCTGCATCTACTACTATTACTCCACTCATCGACCGCTATCCAGCATGCACCTAGAGTATTAAGTTAAAAACAGAGTAACACCTTAAGCAAGATGACATGATGTAGAGGGATAGTTTCATGCAATATGATAAAAAAAACCATCTTGTTATCCTCGATGGCAACGATACAATACGTGCCTTGCTTCCCCTTCTGTCACTGGGAAAGGACACCGCAAGATTGAACCCAAAGCTAAGCACTTCTCCCATGGCAAGAAAAACCAATCTAGTAGGCCAAACCAAACTGATAATTCAAAGAGACTTGCAAAGATAACCAATCATACATAAAAGAATTCAGAGAAGATTCAAATATTATTCATAGATAGACTGGATCATAAACCCACAATTCATCGATCTCAACAAACACACCGCAAAAAGAAGATTACATCGAATAGATCTCCACAAGAGAGGGGGAGAACATTGTATTGAGATCCAAAAAGAGAGAAGAAGCCATCTAGCTACTAACTATGGACCCGTAGGTCTAAAATAAACTACCCACACTTCATTGGAGAGGCTTGGATGATGATGTAGAAGCCCTCCGTGATCGATGCCCCCTCCGGCGGAGCTCTGGAACAGGCCCCAAGATGGGATCTCGTGGATACAGAAAGTTGCGGCGGTGGAATTAGGTTTTGGCTCCTGTTCTGATCGTTTGGGGATACATGGATATATATGGGAGGAAGAAGTACGTCGGTGGAGATTCGAGGGGCCCACAAGGCAGGGGGCGCGCCCTTGGGGGGCGCCCTCCACCCTTGTGACCGCCTCGTGGCTTTCTTGACGGAGGGTCCAAGTCTCCTGGGTCTTATCTGATGAGAAAATCACGTTCCCGAAGGTTTCATTCTGTTTGGACTCCGTTTGATATTCTGTTTCTCCGAAACACTGAAATAGGCAAAAACAACAATTCTGGGCTGGGCCCCCGGTTAATAGGTTAGTCCCAAAAATAATATAAAAGTGGAAAATAAAGCCCAATATAGTCCAAAACAGTAGATAATATAGCATGGAGAAATCAAAAATTATAGATACGTTGGAGACGTATCATCGGGGTACCGGCTTTGGCGTGATGGAGGAGGGCGGCAGTGGATTGGCCGCTATGGGGTGGAGGACAGAGGAGGCTGGGGTTTCGCGGCTGGTGGAGAGGGCGTTTTCGCGCCCACGGAGTATGAATGGGGAAACAGAGGGAGGCGGGGAACTAAGGGGAAACAATGTTTCGGTTTGAGAGGCGCTTGTTTGAATTTTGGGGAAAGTTACAAACTTTTCCCCCATCTAAAAATTTCGGACATATTGCGGGTTGGGGGTAGGACAGTTATGTCAGGTGTCCCAAATGTGGGCGGGATAGATTTCGGCCGAGCGCATGGGTAGGCGCCCATGGCGTATGAATGCTTCTCGGAGGCGGTTGAGACTGGTGTCTTGGTGAAGTTACAAACCTACCCCGGTTTAGACCTTTGGACATCGGGCCGATAGGCTACACGGGCAAGAGTCAGGCAGTAATTTCCTACCACAAAATCATTAGTCTCGCGCGGTTTTGGGTGACCAGAGACCTATTTGGCGCTTCGTTCAATATTTGGGAGCAGAAGCATTAACGTTTTCGGTTCTCTTGAATTGAACTTTTAGGATTTGTCAAACTTCACAAATCTTTACTCTTGAAAATCCTAAAGCTACGATTATTTTGGAATGGAGGGGGTACATTTGAATATACATTGTACACGAGTATATATTAAAAAATATGCAACTTACCTCAGTTCATGCATGGTTCCAGATATAATCTCCTTGGTTGCAAAAAAAGTTAGATATGCGTATGAATATATATAGCATGTTCAAACTCACAACAAAGATTGATGCCCCCTTTTACATCTGATTTACAAATGCCATTATCTCGGGTTCAAATAGATGAATGCACTTCCTATGAATTCGAATCTTCGAAACCCCCTTTATGTTGAATTCGACATGTATTCTATTTCGTAGCTAGCAATTTGGATTGTATCCATGCAAGTGACAAATGTATAAAGTGCATCACACTAACAACATGGAGTGCACTAAGTAATGTTTATATATGAATTGCAAAAGCATCCATTGCCTGTATTTCAAACCGCTCTCACTCTATGGATCGATAATATGAAATAAACACATGCACATGCTAATATTCAATAGAGTATGGGTGTCTGATAGACCGATTTTCGTCCATACGCAATTTGCAAAATTCATGATCTCATCCAAAAATAATAATGCCATTTATATTTTAATTTAATGTGTAGAACCGCCTTTTACACGTAGATGCACTATGCCTCGCCCCGTTCTCACAAACGCGTTATATATCTCTCTATCTAATGCATAAGTGCACACACTTTATATGCATCGGCATTTGTCTTTCACACATGCTCACAATCTCTCTCAGGGTGTCGGGGTGTCTCACACACATGCTCTCTCTCTTTCTCTCTCTCTCTCTCTCTCTCTCTCTCTCTCTCTCTCTCTTTCTGACTACTATGTACCACTCTTTTCACTAATCTCAGTTAGAAAACACTATTTCTCTCACATGCATATATACACATGCACGGTCTCTACTAGCCCTCTATACGCACATATATGTGCCTACGTGTCTCCCGCACGCACATTATCTTTAGGCCTCTCTCGCACACATTGCCGCCCCCGACACACCTCTCTCTTAGTAGTTGGCAGATATGATTTCATCATATCATTCGGTAGGATATCCCTGGCTGTTAGGCTGGATGGTAATACGAGGCAAAGTTTTACCCTAGTTTGGATCGAACCCTTGCAGTTGAAGAAAGAGCCTACTCCTGGTACTGTATATTAGTGATAGGGGTGTGTACAAAGTACACGTGAATACCAGGCATTGTGCGTGTGTGTATACTATCGACGAAGTAGCCCCCAAGCTTGTATAGCATACTAAGGGCCCAGGGTTACAAATGATATATAGTCAGCTTATCACCAGTGGGGATAGAGTCCTCCGCGACTCTGGTAGCTTCGTGTTGTACGCCAAGTCCTCCACATGGGTCTTTGTATAACACGTCTCGGTCCAACCTATCTGTGGCGCAGGATGGAACCGACCCATGAGTCTTCATGTTGACCCACCACAACTAGAAATGATGTGCCCACCACACCACACACGCAATCGGCCACTAAGAAAATAAACATATACAATAGTACAACGGTATCTAGCTCACGATACATATCCATATTTTGTTGATGACACTGACGGACTTTGCATTTGATGCGTGCTCCGTATTTTGTTGATGACACTTACGGTCATTGTATTTGAAGCAAAAGCATGATATGGTCACTGGACTTCAGAATAAGCTCATCACAGTCACCACATACATTTTGTCGTGCTAACCAACATGTGGTTGGATGGTTAGAGGACAGTGGTTTCTCGAGCCCACCAAGGTTAAAGTCCCGGTGCTCGCATTTATCTTGTGTTAATTTCAGTATTTTCCGGTGATGTATGTTCAGTGGGAGGAGACGTTCCACTCGACTACGAGGCTCCTATGGTGACTTCGTAAAACCTCAAGATGATATATGCTGGCCCACTCTCTCGAAGGTGCTCATAGGGGTAGGGTTCGCGTGTGCGCGCTTATAGCGGTGAGTGCTTGCGCGTATATATGAGCCCTTGCGTCTGTACCGTGTTAAACAAATACATATCATGATTATACGGTCACTGGCTCACCCGTACAACTCCGTATTTTGTTGATGACACAATAAATTGACCAGTCAAACGTTCCACGCGGCGCACCTAGTGTTGCACCATCGGGGCGCGTAACCATGGGGCCCACCCGTCAGCCCGTATATGAAAGAAAGAAATGGTAGTTTGAGTCTGTACTGTGTTAATAAAATAGGACATTTTAGGGTGATCATACGGTCACTGGCTCACCATACAACTCCGTAATTTGTTGATAACACGATCAATTGACCATTCAAACGGTCCACATTCAGCAGCGCACATTACCATAGGGCCCACCCGTCAGCGCGTATATGAAGGACATAAATGGTAATAAATTAGTGGTCAGTGGGTATTCGAAGTCGTGAGACCTCTGGTTGGCAGTCACCGGCGGTTGGGGGGCGTTCATTGGGCGGTGGGGTGGGGATCCTCAGAGAAAAAGCTCGGTGGGGGGGGCGGCTAGAGGGATGGCCGGTGCGGTGGCGGACCGGCGGTGGGGAGTGGTTTCGGGGAGGGCGGGCCGGCCGCGGGCGGCGGGGGCTGGCGGTTCGGCCGGTGGTGGCTGGCGGCTCAGGGGGGCTGGAGTTTGATGATAAACTGGAGGCCCTTGATTTCGTATCCAAAGACTGGAAAATCTAATGACTAGAGATGAAAAAGTTAGTCGACTGATGTGTAGCCTCACCCCCACGTACACATGCACGCACGCAAGACACGCACACATGTAGGCATGCAACACTGACACATACACACGCACGCATGCTGGCATGCAACACTGACACGTACACATGCACTCACGAACACACGCACGTACGCACCCGTGCATGCAACACTGAAACGTACCCTTGCACGCACGCAACACTCGCACGCCTGCATGCACACAACACACGACGCAAGACACACGCTCAACCTATACGTGCATGCACCCTTTGTTAAGGACATGGATTGTTACGTGTATTAATCAATCTTATATGTGATAAGAAGAACATTAATGTTTGCAGCGGTCTTTATGAATCACAACGTATCGAACGGGCTATCAACATAGTAGGCTTATCTACATGAAAAAGATGATGTCACACTCAATGAACAATCATTGGTTTATGAAATGCCCGCTTCTGACCGCCGTGGTCCACCAAAGGTTCCTCTGCTGTGCGCTGCCTGCGTTGGGTCACTGACATGCAGGCCATGCACCCAAAGAGCCCACACGTCAGTGGAATAACAACGCGGTGTCCTAGGTCAGAGTCGAGGGCGCCACTCGCGGCACGCCCGGCTGAACACGCCTCCGTGCCGCATTCAAACGCCTCCATGAAACCTGCCCGTGTGGAAGCCGAGAAACCCACTCTGGACACACGTCCGTTCATGACCGGGCCGGTGTTAAATGCAACGCCGACCGAGCTCCTCCCGTCCACCGTCTATTTAATCTCCTACTTAAACGAGGCCAAACGCCGGCCCAGAATCGCACACCTCCGTCGCTCCCCTATCTCCTTCACCATTTTGTCCACTCTTACAATGGCTTACGAAGAGTAGTTATTCCGCATCCAAGCCGGCTGGCTAGCCCACTGGATACGAGCTATGCAGCTCGCTGATCCACCTCCCTCCCCTCGCCCGACGGAGCCAGTTGCCGCCCGAAGCCGGCGCGCGGTTCAGCAACTCGCTGCTCCAGGCCAGCTCGATGAGGAGCGGCGCACGGGGGTCGTTGCTACCGTCCATGCCGCCGCCTCGTACCGCGTCTCCCGTTTCTGTGGCCGAGACTCCCATGCCGGCGGCCGTGCCATGCAAGCAGCGACAGAAGCCGGGTGCACGGAGAGCGACGAGTCGGTGGCCAGCGCCTCCGCATCCGCCACCATCATCGAGGAGAAGTAGAACATCGGAGGCCACCGCCGCTTGGGTCCCATGAAGGCCACCGTGGAGGTGACGCCGGCGTACACAGCAGGTGTCTTGCCAGATCCTTTTGTTGCGAGGACCTTCGTCGACCCCGCATGGGCTCCACGGAAGAGGGGAATGTTAGGATGAACTCAAGCCGGTGCCGGCCATGGCGAAGTAGTGGCCGGTGATGAACTCGAACCGGTGCCGACCACCATCATCTTCGGCACCAGCCAATGATATCAGTTGGGCAGTGGGGAAGCGAGCCGTCCTTTGCGCTGAATGAAGGAAATATGCCCTAGAGGCAATAATAAAGCTATTATTTATTTCCTTATATCATGATAAATGTTTATTATTCATGCTAGAATTGTATTAACCGGAAACATAATACATGTGTGAATACATAGACAAACAGAGTGTCACTAGTATGCCTCTACTTGACTAGCTCGTTGATCAAAGATGGTTATGTTTCCTAACCATAGACATGAGTTGTCATTTGATTAACGGGATCACATCATTAGGAGAATGATGTGATTGACTTGACCCATTCCGTTAGCATAGCACTTGATCGTTTAGTTTGTTGCTATTGCTTTCTTCATGACTTATACAAGTTCCTATGACTATGAGATTATGCAACTCCCGTTTACCGGAGAAACACTTTGTGTGCCGCCAAACGTCACAACGTAACTGGGTGATTATAAAGGTGCTCTACAGGTGTCTCCGAAGGTACTTGTTGGGTTGGCGTATTTCGAGATTAGGATTTGTCACTCCGATTGTCGGAGAGGTATCTCTGGGCCCTCTCGGTAATGCACATCACTTAAGCCTTGCAAGCATTGCAACTAATGAGTTAGTAGCGGGATGATGTATTACAGAACAAGTAAAGAGACTTGCCGGTAACGAGATTGAACTAGGTATTGAGATACCGACGATCGAATCTCGGGCAAGTAACATACCGATGACAAAGGGAACAACGTATCTTGTTATGCGGTCTGACCGATAAAGATCTTCGTAGAATATGTGGGAGCCAATATGAGCATCCAGGTTCCGCTATTGGTTATTGACCGGAGACGTGTCTCGGTCATGTCTACATTGTTCTCGAACCCGTAGGGTCCGCACACTTAAGGTTTCGATGTACCGAAGGAGTTCGGAGTCCCAGATGAGATCGGGGACATGACGAGGAGTCTCGAAATGGTCGAGACATAAAGATCGATATATTGGACCACTATATTCGGACATCGGAAAGGTTCCGAGTGATTCGGGTATTTTTCGGAGTACCGGGGAGTTACGGGAATACGTATTGGGCCTTATTGGGCCATACGGGAAATAAGGAAAAGGGCCTCAAGGGTGGCCGCACCCCTCCCCTTGGTCTGGTCCGAATTGGACTAGGGAAGGGGGGCGCCCCCTTCCTTCCTTCTCCTTTTCCCTTCCTCTTTTCCTATTCCATATGGGAGGTGGAATCCTACTAGGACTAGGGAGTCCTAGTAGGACTCCACACTTGGCGCGCCCCCTCCTAGGGCCGGCCTCCTCCTCCCTTGCTCCTTTATATACGGGTGCAGGGGGCACCCCAAAGACACAACAATTGATCCTTGAGATCTATTAGCCGTGTGCGGTGCCCTCCTCCACCATAATCCTCGATAATATTGTAGCGGTGCTTAGGCGAAGCCCTACGACGGTAGAACATCAAGATCGTCACCACGCCATCGTCGGTGCTTGACCAGTCGGGCCGTGAAGACGTACGACTACATCAACCGCGTTGCGCTAACGCTTCCACTTCCAGTCTACGAGGGTACGTAGACAACACTCTCCCCTCTCGTTGCTATGCATCACCATGATCTTGCGTATGCGTAGGAATTTTTTTGAAATTATTACGTTCCCCAACAGTGGCATCAGAGCCTAGGTTTTATGCGTTGATGTTGTGCATGAGTAGAACACAAGTGAGTTGTGGGCAATATAAGTCATACTGCTTACCAGCATGTCATACTTTGGTTCGGCGGTATTGTTGGATGAAGCGGCTCGGACCGACATTACGCGTACGCTTACGCGAGACTGGTTCTACCGACGTGCTTTGCACACAGGTGGCTGGCGAGTGTCAGTTTCTCCAACTTTAGTTGAACCAAGTGTGGCTACGCCCGGTCCTTGCGAAGGTTAAAACAACACCAACTTGACAAACTATCGTTGTGGTTTTGATGCGTAGGTAAGAACGGTTCTTGCTAAGCCCGTAGCAGCCACGTAAAACTTGCAACAACAAAGTAGAGGACGTCTAACTTGTTTTTGCAGGGCATGTTGTGATGTGATATGGTCAAGACTTGATGCTAAATTTTATTGTATGAGATGATCATGTTTTGTAACCGAGTTATCGGCAACTGGCAGGAGCCATATGGTTGTCTCTTTATTGTATGCAATGCAATCGCGCTGTAATGCTTTACTTTATCACTAAGCGGTAGCGATAGTCATGGAAGCATAAGATTGGCGAGACGACAACGATGCTACGATGGAGATCAAGGTGTCACGCCAGTGACGATGGTGATCATGACGGTACTTAGGAGATGGAGATCACAAGTACAAGATGATGATGGCCATATCATATCACTTATATTTATTGCATGTGATGTTTATCTTTTATGCATCTTATCTTGCTTTGATTGACGGTAGCATTATAAGATGATCCCTCACTAAATTATCAAAGTATAAGTGTTCTCCCTGAGTATGCACCGTTGCGAAAGTTCTTCGTGCTGAGACACCACGTGATGATCGGGTGTGATAAGCTCTACGTTCAAATACAACGGGTGCAAAACAGTTGCACACACGGAATACTCAGGTTAAACTTTATGAGCCAAGCATATAACAGATATGGCCTCGGAACACGGAGACCGAAAGGTCGAGCGTGAATCATATAGTAGATATGATCAACATAGTGATGTTCACCATTGAAACTACTCCATCTCACGTGATGATCAGACATGGTTTAGTTGATTTGGATCACGTGATCACTTAGAGGATTAGAGGGATGTCTATCTAAGTGGGAGTTCTTAAGTAATATGATTAATTGAACTTTAATTTATCATGAACTTAGTCCTGGTAGTATTAGCATATCTATGTTGTAGATCAATAGCTCGCGTTTAGCTCCCCTGTTTTATTTTTGATATGTTCCTAGAGAAAACTAAGTTGAAAGATGTTAGTAGCAATGATGCAGATTGGATCCGTGATCTGAGGTTTATCCTCATTGCTGCACAGAAGAATTATGTCTTTGATGCACCGCTAGGTGACAAACCTATTGCAGGAGCAGATGCAGATGTTATGAACATTTGGCTAGCTCAATATGATGACTACTTGATAGTTTAGTGCACCATGCTTAAACGGCTTAGAATCGGGACTTCAAAGACGTTTTGAACGTCATGGACCATATGAGATGTTCCAGGAGTTGAAGTTAATATTTCAAGTAAATACCCGAGTTGAGAGATATGAAGTCTCCAACAAGTTCTATAGCTAAAAGATGGAGGAGAATAGCTCAAGCAGTGAGCATGTGCTGAGATTGTCTGGGTACTACAATCGCTTGAATCAAGTGGGAGTTAATCTTCCAGATAAAATAGTGATTGACAGAATTCTCTAGTCACCATCACCAAGTTAGTAGAACTTCGTGATGAACTATGACATGCAAGGGATAACGGAAACGATTCCCAAGCTCTTCGTAAGGCTGAAATCGACGAAGGTAGAAATCAAGAAAAATATCAAGTGTTGATGGTAGACAAGACCACTAGTTTCAAGAAAAGGGCAAAGGGAAGAAGGGGAACTTCAAGAAGAACGGTAAGCAAGTTGCTGCTCAAGTGAAGAAGCCCAAGTCTGGTCCTAAGCCTGAGACTAAGTGCTTCTACTGCAAAGGGACTGGTCACTGGAAGAAGAACTGCCCCAAGTATTTGGCGGATAAGAAGGATGGCAAAGTGAACAATGCTATATTTGATATACAGATTATTGATGTGTATTTTACTAGTGTTCGTAGCAACCCCTCGGTATTTGATACTGGTTCAGTTGCTAAGAGTAGTAACTCGAAACGGGAGTTGCAGAATGAACATAGACTAGTTAAGGGTGAAGTGACGATGTGTGTTGGAAGTGGTTCCAAGATTGATATGATCATCATCGCACACTCCCTATACTTTTGGGATTAGTGTTGAACCTAAATAAGTGTTATTTGATGTTTGCGTTGAGCATGAATATGATTTGATCATGTTTATTGCAATACGGTTATTCATTTAAGTAAGAGAATAAATTGTTGTTCTGTTTACATGAATAAAACCTTATATGGTTACACACCCAATGAAAATGGTTCGTTGGATCTCGATCGTAGTGATACACATATTCATAATATTGAAACCAAAAGATGCAAAGTTAATAATGATGGTGCAATTTATTTGTGGCACTGCCGTTTAGGTCATATTGGTGTAAAGCGCATGAAGAAAATCCATGCTGATGGGCTTTGGGAATCACTTGATTATGAATCAGTTGATGCTTGTGAACCATGCCTCATGGGCAACATGACTAAGACTCCGTTCTCCGGAACAATGGAGCGAGCAATAGATTTGTTGGAAATCATACATACTGATGTATGTGGTCCGATGAATATTGAGGCTCGTGGCAGGTATCATTATTTTCTGATCTTCACAGATGGTTTGAGCAGATATGAGTATATCTACTTGATGAAACACAAGTCTGAAACATTTGAAAAGTTCAAAGAATTTCAGAGTGAAGTGGAGAATCATCATAACAAAAATAAAAGTTTCTACGATATGATCGCAGAAGTAAAATATTTGAGTTACGAGTTTGGTGTTTAGTTAAAAACAATGTGAAATAGTTTCACTACTCACGCCACCTGGAACACCACAGCATAATGGTGTGTCCGAATGTCATAACCATACTTTATTAGATATGGTGCGATCTATGATGTCTCTTACCGATCTACCACTATCATTTTGGGGTTATGCATTAGAGACAGCTGCATTCACGTTAAATAGGGCACCATCTAAATCCGTTGAGACGACACCGTATGAACTATGGTTTGGCAAGAAACCTAAGCTGTCGTTTCTTAAAGTTTGAGGTTGCAATGCTTATGTGAAAAAGTTTCAACCTGATAAGTTCTAACCCAAATAGGATAAGTGCGTCTTCATAGGATACCCAAAAGAAAATGTTGGGTACACCTTCTATCATAGATCCGAAGGTAATATATTCGTTGCTCTGAATGGATCCTTTCTAGAAAAGGAGTTTCTCTCGAAAGAAGTGAGTGGTAGGAAAGTAGAACTTGATGAGGTAATTGTACCTGCTCCCTTATTGGAAAGTAGTTCATCACAGAAATCTGTTCCTGTGACTACTACACCAATTAGTGAGGAAGCTAATGATGATGATCACGTAACTTTAGATCGAGTTACTACCGAATCTCGTAGGTAAACCAGAGTGAGATCCGCACCAGAGTGGTACGGTAATCCTGTTCTGGAGGTCATGTTACTTGACCATGACAAGCCTGCGAACTATGAGGAAGCGATGATGAGCCCAGATTCCGCGAAATGGCTTGAGGCCATGAAATCTGAGATGAGATCCATGTATGAGAACAAAGTATGGACTTTGATTGACTTGCCCAATGATCGGCGAGCCATTGAGATTAAATGGATCTTCAAGAGGAAGACGGACACTGATAGTAGTGTTACTATCTACAAAGCTAGAATTGTCGCAAAAAGGTTTTCGACAAGTTCAAGGTGTTGACTACGATGAGAGTTTCTCACTCGTATCTATGCTTAAGTCTATCCGAATCATGTTAGCAATTGCCGCATTTTATGAAATCTGGCAAATGGATAAACAAAACTGCATTCCTTAATGGATTTATTAAAGAAGAGTTGTATATGATGCAACCAGAAGGTTTTGTCAATCCTAAAGGTACTAACAAAATATGCAAGCTCCAGCGATCCATCTATGGACTGGTGCAAGCATCTCAGAGTTGGAATCTACGCTTTGATAAGTTGATCAAAGCATATAGTTTTATACAGACTTGTGGTGAAGCCTGTATTTACAAGAAAGTGAATGGGAGCACTACAGCATTTTTGATAAGTATATGTGAATGACATATTGTTGATCAGAGATAATGTAGAATTATTCTACAAAGCATAAAGGAATGTTTGAAAGGAGTTTTTCAAAGAAAGACCTCGGTGAAGCTGCTTACATATTGAGCATCAAGATCTATAGAGATAGATCAAGATGCTTGATAAGTTTTTCAATGAGTACATACCTTGACAAGATTTTGAAGTAGTTCAAAATGGAACAGTCAAAAAGGAGTTCTTGCATGTGTTACAAGGTGCGAAGTTGAGTAAGACTCAAAACCCGACCATGGCAGAAGATAGAGAGAGAATGAAAGTCATTCCCCTTGCCTCATCCATAGGTTCTATAAAGTATACCATGCTGTGTACCAGACCTATTGTATACCCTGCCCCGAGTTTGGCAAAGGAGTACAGTAGTGATCTAGGAGTTAATCACTGGACATTGGTCAAAATTATCCTTAGTAGGGATATGTTTCTCGATTATGGAGGTGACAAAAGGTTTGTCGTAAAGGGTTACGTCGATGCAAGTTTTGACACTGATCCAGGTGACTCTAAGTCTCAATCTGCATATATATATTGGAAGTGGGAGCAATTAGCTAGAGTAGCTCCGTGCAGAGCATTGTTGACATAGAAATTTGCAAAATACGTACGGATCTGAATGTGGCAGACCCGTTGACTAAACTTCTCTCACAAGCAAAACATGATCACACCTTAGTACTCTTTGGGAGTTAATCACATAGCAATGTGAACTAGATTATTGACTCTAGTAAACCCTTTGGGTGTTGGTCACATGTCGATGTGAACTATGGGTGTTAATCACATGGTGATGTGAACTATTGGTATTAAATCACATGGCGATGTGAACTAGATTATTGACTCTAGTGCAAGTGGGAGACTGAAGGAAATATGCCCTAGAGGCAATAATAAAGCTATTATTTATTTCCTTATATCATGATAAATGTTTATTATTCATGCTAGAATTGTATTAACCGGAAACATAATACATGTGTGAATACATAGACAAACAGAGTGTCACTAGTATGCCTCTACTTGACTAGCTCGTTGATCAAAGATGGTTATGTTTCCTAACCATAGACATGAGTTGTCATTTGATTAACGGGATCACATCATTAGGAGAATGATGTGATTGACTTGACCCATTCCGTTAGCATAGCACTTGATCATTTAGTTTGTTGCTATTGCTTTCTTCATGACTTATACATGTTCCTATGACTATGAGATTATGCAACTCCCGTTTACCGGAGGAACACTTTGTGTGCCGCCAAACGTCACAACGTAACTGGGTGATTATAAAGGTGCTCTATAGGTGTCTCCGAAGGTACTTGTTGGGTTGGCGTATTTCGAGATTAGGATTTGTCACTCCGATTGTCGGAGAGGTATCTCTGGGCCCTCTCGGTAATGCACATCACTTAAGTCTTGAAAGCATTGCAACTAATGAGTTAGTTGCAGGATGATGTATTACAGAACGAGTAAAGAGACTTGCCAGTAACGAGATTGAACTAGGTATTGAGATACCGACGATCGAATCTCGGGCAAGTAACATACCGATGACAAAGGGAACAACGTATGTTGTTATGCGGTCTGGCCGATAAAGATCTTCGTAGAATATGTGGGAGCCAATATGAGCATCCAGGTTCTGCTATTGGTTATTGACCGGAGACGTGTCTCGGTCATGTCTACATTGTTCTCGAACCCGTAGGGTCCGCACGCTTAAGGTTTCGATGACAGTTATATTATGAGTTTATGATTTTTGATGTACCGAAGGAGTTCGGAGTCCCGGATGAGATCGGGGACATGACGAGGAGTCTCGAAATGGTCGAGACGTAAAGATCGATATATTGGACGACTATATTCGGACATTGTAAAGGTTCCCAGTGATTCGGGTATTTTTCGGAGTACCGAAGAGTTACGGAATACGTATTGGGCCTTATTGGGCCATACGGGAAAGAAGGAAAAGGGCCTCAAGGGTGGCCGCACCCCTCCCCTTGGTCTGGTCCGAATTGGACTAGGGAAGGGGGCGCCCCCTTCCTTCCTTCTCCTTTTCCCTTCCTCTTTTCCTATTCCATATGGGAGGTGGAATCCTACTAGGACTAGGGAGTCCTAGTAGGACTCCACACTTGGCGCGCCCCCTCCTAGGGCCGGCCTCCTCCTCCCTTGCTCCTTTATATACGGGTGCAGGGGGCACCCAAAAGACACAACAATTGATCCTTGAGATCTATTAGCCGTGTGCGGTGCCCTCCTCCACCATAATCCTCGATAATATTGTAGCGGTGCTTAGGAGAAGCCCTGTGATGGTAGAACATCAAGATCGTCACCACGCCGTTGTGCTGACGGAACTCTTCCTCGACATTCTGCTGGATCGGAGTCCGGGGATCGTCATCGAGCTGAACGTGTGCTAGAACTCGAAGGTGCCGTAGTTTTGGTGCTTGATCAGTCGGGCTGTGAAGACGTACGACTACATCAACCGCGTTGTGCTAACGCTTCCGCTTCCGGTCTACGAGGGTACGTAGACAACACTCTCCCCTCTCGTTGCTATGCATCACCATGATCTTGCATGTGTGTAGGAATTTTTTTGAAATTACTACATTCCCCAACACTGAAGCATATACCTCCGGGGCTCCCGGCAGTCCAGTGATCGTGCTGCCGGACATGAGGAACACAAATCGATCGGCGGGCGACCATTTAGGCCAGGTATTATATACCTGTGCTGTCCAGAACTAGCACCGCTTAGTTCATTTGAATGTAATGAAATCCGTCATGTTTGTATGAAAATCCGATATTTTATATGATTTCCGTTGTTGTTTATATGAAATATCAGTTTGTCTACGTGTATGCGTGAATTTCGTCCGGTTGGTTGAGTTGCTGTCATAATGTGTGCGGCTATGGTTGGATGGCGTAATTTGCGGGTCGTTGATCGGTCTGCGGGCGGCTTGGGCGGAGTTGTGGGACAAAAAACACAGCTCGTGCGAGCTCGTCTCCAACGTGCGCGCTGGAGGATGCATGACAGCATGAGCACCCGAGCCATTCCTCGTTCATCGGTGGCAAAGGCACCGGTGGACAAAAGGGTCACCAATATATTGGCTACCCCGGGAAAGATCCTAATAGCCCCTCCCAACATATTCAAATCCCTCGTTCGCCGTGGAATTTTGCCATGTGTTGTTTTCATGGACTAGCAAGATGCCTGTGCATTGCACGGAACATCAAGATGCATTTTTTTACAAACTCCCGCATGCATGCAAGGGATAATTAATGTCCTCCTTTGCTAGTACCACGAGGCAAACACCATTAATATTGCATCGATTAGTGTTAGTGGCCTTGTATATCTGCAAATTGTAATTTTGATAGTGGCCCCTTGCATATA
Organism: Triticum urartu; assembly: GCF_056163025.1. NCBI lineage: Eukaryota > Viridiplantae > Streptophyta > Magnoliopsida > Poales > Poaceae > Triticum > Triticum urartu. The sequence goes on along the minus strand of NC_141873.1, from coordinate 473,809,241 downwards.
AAAATGGAGGGAGAAAGATGAGAGATAAGGTGAGGAGGAGTGGGGCGTGGTGGTGACTGGTGGTCGGACTGGGCGGAGGCATGGGGATGGACAGCGCATTATGTCTAGGGTTGTATCTCTCTCACACACATCCACGTATGTGGGGGACGTGCACGAAGAGAAGAGGTGCACTTTCCCAACCACACCCGCACGGGTACACGGTGGAGCTCATTTCTGTACGAAAAAGGCAGCCCACGTGGTAATTTGGCACGTGTACTGGTTGTCCACTTGGTGGAGGGAGGATCGTCTACCACGGGTGAACAAACAAATTGCGACTTGACGCGTTATGTTAAATTAAAAAAAGAGGCAAACCATGTGGGGCCTACGTTAGAGGCAAGGCTCTATACACTGGAGTACTTTTGATGTGCCTCGTCAACTCGCAGAACGAGGAGAAGCTTGCTTAGTACGCCGTCTCCCCCGCCCACGGACGCAGTGGCTTGCAGGATGAGGTGAAGCTTGCTTACGAGTAGTAGTAGTAGTAGTAGTAGTAGTAGTAGTAGTAGTAGTACTACTACTACTACTATTGTATGCCTTTACGCCTGCTCCCTCGCCCACGCGCGCGGTGGCTCGCAGCACGAGGAGAAAATTTTATTACTCCCTCTGTTTACTCCTCGTCCCTACTACGTACTTTGGTTAGTACTCCCTCCATTTACTTATACAAGGACACTATAAAAAAATACATTTTGCATCTATACAAGGCCACAAATAGTAATCGAGACAAAAGTTACTACTCCCTCCTTTCCAGTTTATGGCTCAATTTCAAAATCTCTCCAACCAAGGTAGACGGTGAGTGGTCGAATTAATTTCGTAGTTTACACAAGTAATTAGTAAGCTCGTTTTTCTCAAGAAGTTATGTTTACCGAGGCATTAATTAGAACGAATGCATGAATGACCACTAAATTTCCATGAACTTGTACATGCATTGGTTAGTTTCCTCTTGACACTGCTTGCGTCAGATGATCTAACACACCTCGAAATCCAACATGTAATGGTACTACTACTAGTATAGTAGAATCGAGACTTATCAAACAAAAAACGAATGTTTTTTAGATGAGCCCTATAAACCCTAGTGGGTACGTACTCCGTAAAAACAGATTTTTCCAAAACTAAGTCGCTCCCTTTCATGAATTCTGTAGTATACTCCTCCGTCGACGCTCCCTTTCATGAATTCTGTACTTCCTGTAGCCGACATGTGGGACATATAGCAACCGGGTCGACGTGTCAAGCACCAAATAACAGTGCAGAACAGCAGGGGGGACGCACCCCACTCGTACCGGCCCAGTAGTAGTAATGAGCAATGAGACGTCAAATCACAATGCCGCACCTTCCCAGACGGACGAAGCAACCATTATTTCACACTTCGGTTCGCCATCATCTCAAACCACGTAGTATTGCTTCTGCCTCAAGAGGGACACGCGCATCGCCTTGGTACATCATGACACGTGGGACTGCATGACAGGCCATGCTCCCCCGCCGATCGCTTGGTAAAATAACCTCATTTTTACTATACTTCCTCCGTATCGGTTTACTACATGGCATGCATGTCGTTCTAGGTTGAGAATTTAACTGGCTATATATGTGATGAACAGTACTCTAGCCTTTTAAAAAATGTATACTTTTTTACAGTAGTACCATCGATGGATTGCGCCATGGAGCAAAAATTGAAATTAAAAAAAAGGTGGTACATATAGAGAGCGCTCGTCGCCAAATTATGCATATAGTACTATTAAAAAAGCTAGTGCGTGCTTAATTGGGGTGCTAAATTCTATTAAAAAAATACTAGTAGTATGTACATATTGAAGAGTTAAAATAATGAGAAGAAACATAACATAGTTCTGCTGGGGGCTCAGCACAACACACCCCTCAAATTAAACTAAGCACACCTGAAATTAAACTATGCAACTAATCCGGTAGACACTGCATTAGAAGTTTAGAACCACCATGAGCAACGACACTGCCACCTTACTCGGAGTCCTCATCCACGTCCTCGACTTCGTCCTTGTCCCTCTTCCTCTTGGGCGATACTTCTTTGCTTGAACCGCACACTTGGCTGTTGCTCTTCATCCAACCCTTGTAGATATTGAAACAAAGGTAGCCATCCATTGCAGCGTAGTGGATGTGGTCTATATCTAGTACATTCCGCTGCCATGCATGACGATGAAACGTGTAATGAGGTTTCTCAAGTTTACGGTACGAAGGATGAACCATGGCTCCTGCCAGGGTCAGCATTGAAGGCTGACGAGAGGGCACCAGCTGATTCTTCTGGAGGTCGAAGGGGTTGCCTACAACGAGGCCTATCCGACCCAGGACTTCTTTGTTGTTCTTAAAGTCTACAGTAACGAATTTCACTGTTTTGTCCTTGAGGAAGTTCTTAAAATCCTGGCACTCAACGTCGGCATGGCATACATGGTAGACCAAGCAAACGTTATGTACGCAAACCTGGATCACGACGGGCTTCTTCCTCTCTTCGTCCTTTAGATCCTTCTCTCGTCCCAGGACTGTGGTGTACTCAACATCTAGCCCAGCGACCCACTCATCATCTGGGTTTTCGAACATGCGTCTGAAGTAAGAAAGGCATCCTTTCACCGTCGCGGAAGAACGGGTGTAGATGACATAGAACTCATCGCCGGTGATGGTTCTAACCTTGTACTTACCGCCGATCATGGAGATTTGGGAGGAGGGTTAGGATTAGTGAAACTGCCGTAATGTGAATGGACGGGGCGACTAGGAGCGAACCGCCGTAGTATTGAAGGACGTGCAGGGACGAGTAGGAGCGAACTGCCAGCGTGCGAACGGCAGGGTAGTGGCTTTCCATTCTCCCATGATATGGGCTTCCGAGAGCCCTTGGATCTGAGATTGAATGGTTGCATGGCGTGATTCTAGACCTATGGGTGAATATCCTATCCTGGAGGGTTATTCTGCAATTTTTTAGCAACTTAGCATGCGATCGTTTGATCTTAGATCCAAGGGCTGCCAGCAGCCCGTATCATGATCGTGCCTACCACGACTGTCGCGTCGCTCGCGCGGTCGCGCCCTTGGAGATTTAACACAGTGCGTTAGGCTATCTGATGTTGGCATGTCATACATAGTCATCACTTAGTCACTCATACTACAACAAGGTTGCCTATAAGGTTGGCTATAAGTGTATTTTTTTTACTCCTCTCTATCTCTTTCTTCGTACTCCCTCCGTCCCATAATATAAGAACGTTTTTGACACTAGTGTAGTGCCAAAAATGTTCTTATATTATGGGACGCAGGGAGTACTAGTATTTATTGCATTTGCCAAGGAGTGACCTCTTCCAATGAAATGGTGTTGCTAAGTTTGCTTCATTTAATTAGCTATAGACTCAAAATTGTCTTTTCACCTAGGTACACGTGCTTAGCACTGTTTCTTCCTTGGGTCACCAAACTAGTCTCTCTCTTCTTGATTAACTTGCCACATAAGACTTTAGGCCTATGTGCAAGCTTAAGCACCTGTAGGAGCAAGTAAAAGTAAGTACAATAGTGCGCTTTACATGGCATTTTTGCATATGTGGAGGAAAGAGAGCCAAGGAAAAAGTGGAGAAGTGGGATCTCATGTAAGAGCCAGCCTCTACTACATGCTGGAGCATTGGGAGAGGCACCTGTATGGAGGTGGTCAGGAATCGGGAGACTCACGCCGGTCGTAGCGCCGCAGTTAAAATGATAATGTCAAGTCAAATCACGGGGCCCCACATGTCCAGCAGTAACTCGCTGTCAAATCACACAGCCCTACGTTTGTAGCAGCCTACTCCCTCGTCTTCTCACATCTCTGTCGAACCGACTAGGCGGAACTGCCCCGCCTACCGCGCAGGAAAAGCCCCACCCTTGACTTTTAAATACAACTACATCCGCTTAAGAATCCAATGATATACTTTTTGTGACATAGTAACTCATATTTAGTTAGTCAAATGGATGACCTAGAACTACGTGCAGGCCCTATAAACCGAGACGCCTAAAAATAAAAAAACCGAGACAGAGTGGGTAGTTCAGCACGTATCTTTTTAGATCAATATAGTCGGGATTCACCAAGGAGCAAAACCAAGTGGTAGGCTGCTCCTGTTGTGTTGGCGTAGCAACTCAAGCAGGGTCAGTCCGCACACGAAATGGCGACACACTTAACAGGACCCCTTTGGCCGACAATTTGGCTCATCCACCATCTTGTTCCACGTGCGATGCACCAAATTATAGTTTGGAGAAGCGGTTGGAATTGGAGGCACCCCGGTCGTAGCACCGCGGTAGTAGAAAATGAGCGATGAGGGGTCAAATCACAAAGCCCCACCTTTCCCGCATTAAGCTGGACGGACGAAGCAACCATCATTTCACTCTAGGGCGCAAGAGCATAAAGAAAAGAGAAAACAATGATGCGTGCGGCAGCTACCTAGGGCACCCTAGGGTAGGGGTCTCCACTACAGATCCTTTTTTGAAAGCGCCTCCACTACAAATCGGCTTCTCCCTCGTCGTCTTGAAGAAAACCGATGATGAGTGCGGCGGTAGGGTTTGTAGGAGTACTATGGCGTGCGGGGCCACATCGTAGTGAACGGGTTCGAGTCGACGCCTTAAATATGTGTGGGCCGCTTGGTTTTACAGGAACAAGGCAGCATTTTGGGTTCGGGGACCAGCGGAGATATAGTACGTACAAAAAATTGTGGACGTAGGTTCGACTGAAAGGCAATGATGCATGGGCCCTGCATTTTGATATACCCGGGGCCGCGTGAAATTTGCTACTCTACTCAAAACTAGTAAGGTACACATGTATTGAACGCATGAGATTTCGAAACCAAATTATGAATGAATACACACTATAGCATGTAAAGCTTTGAGTCATATATGCATGATGTAGATGTTCATTTAGTTCTTATAGTTCATCTCATTAAAAATCAATTAGTTTTATAAAAATGTTAAGATTCATGGGGTTGTGCATTGTAAATCATAAAGTAAAAAACAAATAATGGCAATTCATTTAGAAAAAATGAGGAGTAGCTTTGAACTTCTAGTGCTTCAGTACACCCTGGACAACACGCCTGACAACAGTGAGGCTGGAATGCAACTCTTCATTGGTATAACCGCAAATGGCTTCCAGGATCCAACAGCCTAAGAACTCTGTTTTCCCAGTGCGTATATTCAGGTCATCCGCCTCATAGCGAGTGACATGTACAACCACACAATCCTTGTCTGCATTAGGGCTCTAACTGAAACAGAAACAAATTCTGAATTACTTTTCAGTATAAGAAACACAAGTTATTTAAACCACTATGTATAGCATGGCATCGAAGCTAATACAATTTTGCATTATTAATCACCACATACTTCCTTTTCTAAAAAAATCACCACATACTTAGAAGAAAAACCACAATCGAGATCGGCAAAGAAGGAAATCACCTTGGGCAGCTCAGCGGGGGGGGGGGGGGGACACATCCTTAAAGGGGGAAAACTGCTCCTGCAGTGCCACGGGGGCTGTAACCTCAAACGGGGCGTTGACCATCTCAGTAGTGGCCGTGAGCGTATATGGGGTCGGCTCGGTGGTTGCCTCCATCTTCTTGGAGCTCTCTGTCTCGTGGGGATCAGCCTCCCACGTCTGCTCCAATATCGGCAGATCTTTGCCTGGTTCTCCTTGGTCCATCATGAAACTGACGAATACTAGGAGACCACTGAAAGGAAAACACAATCGCAATGACAATGAAACAAAAAAGAGAGTGAGGATCGGTTATTGCTTTGCAAAAGTTCTTTTTTTCTCTGAACGAAAATATACCAACATCACGGATCCGCTTACCTTCCCTTTGTTCGGAGAGAAGAACAGTGGCAGATGCGAGTGTTGCCTTTCTTGAAGACAGTGAGGGAGAAGGGGATTCAGCGAAGAGTGAAATGATGGTTGCTTCGTCCGTCAAACTTAGACTGCGGGGAGGTGGGGTTTTGTGATACGACGGCTCGTTATTGCCGCGCTACGACCGGGGTGACTCTCCGCCTACATACTGCCTTCTAATTTTGTGGATGACATTTGGGCCCGCGCGCTGCATGGCCCGCATGTCGGTGAACAAAAATATAACGGCATTGAGTAGAGGGAGACGTTTCAATGACCTAGGAGGAGCCAGAAGTGGTAGAGTGTCTCCACTGTACTGGTAGTAATTGTTTTTACGGGTAGCTGTAGAGTGTCTCCACTGTACTAGTAGTAATTGTTTCTCCGGGCCCAAGACAATACAGCCCATCCACACTAGTAAATAGTAAAATCAGTTCAAAAGCCCATATATTTACTGAATGAGAGGCGCTACCCACACCCAGCACACCGCCCCCCCCCCAAACCTGGGTGCTCTTCTTCCTCCTCGCTCCCACCCACCTCACGTCAGCTCGCTCCACTCGTACCCCCAAATTCCTCACCTCAATCCTACAGAAAACCCCAGCTCCCCTTCGTCCTCACTCCTACAGAAAACCTCAATCTCCCCTTCTTCTTCGCTCGCACTACAACTAGGCTCGTCATTCGTTACTCTGCTCAAATCCGTGAGTGCGACGCGACGTCCTCGAGGAAAATGGAGTCGGCTGACCCCAGCGCCAAGAAGATGAGGCTCCCACCAGCGGCGACGCCTATTGTAGATCCTGCACCCAGCAGCGCGGGGAGAAGCGGCGACCCCGCCCCACCGGATCCCAGGAACCCATAGAATCTCGGGTGGACCGCATAAGCGATCTCCCGGACGCCATCCTTGGGGAGATCATCTCGCTTCTCCCCACCAAGGATTGCTGCTGCACCCAAGTCCTCTCAATTCGGTGGCGCCCTCTATGGCATGCCGTGCCCCTTAATCTCGACTGTCGTCAGCTATCTCTCTTCAATGATTTTGAAACCCTAGATCCATCATCTCCTCCCACCAGGGCTCCGTTCAAAGCCTCTGCATCCCGTCATGCTACCTGAGCAAGCATACCATGCCCTACACGGTGGACGACTGGCTGAAATCCCCTGAATTCATAGAACTACAGCTGCTTGAGTTCTACTATTCCCCTGGAAATCACATACCACATACCGAACGCCATGAACTTGTGCCCTCAACACCGATGTCCATCTCGCGGTTTTCGTCCTCTCTCCACACCGCCACCTTTGCGCTGTGCTACTTACCAGACAATCTGGTACTAAACCTTCGACTCCCATTTCTCAAGAAACTTTCACTTGTGCGGGTTCGTATATCGGAGGCCTCATTGCACAGCATCATCCACTCCGGTTGCCCTGCGCTGGAGTGCTTGGTGCTTGTTTTCACAGTTAGAATCAGTTGTCTCCAAATAAAGTTGCCTAACCTTGTAAGAATTGGAATTTCTTTTGACGAAAGGAAGCTCATCATCCAAGATGCCCCTTCACTTCAAAGGTTGATCCTTGATTCTAGTTATTCACCGTTGCAAATAACCATCCTCTCTGCGCCTAAACTGGAGACCTTGGGTGTAATACATGATCTCTGTGCTCATTTCAATATGGTGTTTGGCTCCACAATTCTTCAGGTACTTTATATTATCATCTACACTTGTAACCATAAGCTGCATTTTAAATTTCTGTGCATAATTTATATATCATCTTGGAGTACACATTTTGTACTAATATTATGTTCTATGCTCAATGAGGAGTTTCTCCATGGATGGCCTATCAATGGTGCTGGATTCTGTCAAGATCTTATATATCCAAATGAATAGTTTTGATCTGAACAAGATTATTGGCTTGCTGCAATGCTTTCCATGTCTTGATAAGTTGTATATAAAGGTGATAATTTCACGCACATTGGAAGCCCGCATATAGTGTACTAGAATTAACCATTCAGCTGTTGCTCTTTCGACACTCTTCTTTTAGACCTTAACTGTTTTCAATCTTCTTGTCTATTTAGGCAACATGACGGGGTAAGAAATTTATAACCAGTCGGTGGATTCGTAAGCATCGGGATTTTATCACTTCTCATGAGATTCGATTGAAGACAATAACGCGAGAACGATATGTAGCTAGCCAACCGTGCAAACACAAGATTTGCCACATTCTTCCTGCTGAATGCGAGGTTACTATTGTCCATCAGGCTTAAGTTTATCAGCAGCATGGTTTTGACAGATGGGTATGTCGAAGAGCAAAAAAAGGAGTTTCAGGTGGGAAAAAGAGCTTCTGAACGTGTCGGGCTTCTATTTACAACATATTGTGGTCATAATCCAGTAAATTTTACGACCCAGGATGTTCATTCTATAGACCTGACCGATCCATTTGACTGTGACTGCCGAAAATAGTGCTGGAGTTAGATGTTGTTGCCCTTTTCAATCTGGTTTTTTTTGTAAACCTGATGAACAATTAACCCTCGTGCTTTTGTACAATTTGTAAGCTGGAGTTAGATGTTCCTGCCCTTTTCAACTCAGCTGTGACTGTCATATTTTCTTTGAAACAAGGCAAATGGCTTGCCATTCGTTTAATTTAGAGTGAAATATTGTAAAAAAATCCCAACCAAGGGAAATAACATCACTCTTACCGGCCGCTTGAGCTCACTGTGCATTACAGAAGCCAAGTGATTAGCCCCCACCAGCACCCATAAACTTATTTCGAACTAGCACATCAAATGGGCTGTAAATTTTCATAGGAAAGGCTGCATGAACGTGACAGATTTGGATTCTGACATTTGGGACCCGCGAGGAAATAGCCTATCCAAGGTGGTGTCGACTTCCTAGCCAGTCAACAAACGATTCTGCCTACTAGCCGTTGGATTGACATCCAACATCTGTCGTGTCTCTTCTATCTCTTGTTTCTTCTTCCTCCAACTGCCCAAACCAAACCACCCCGTCGGCTTCGCCTGCTCCCGCCTCCCATGGCTGGCTGCGCCTCCGTCGCCCTACCATACATACCCTCCAACGTTGGCCAGTCCCTCCCTCTATTCCCCCACACGTCTTGTTATTCTCCGGCGACGTCAGCCCCAACACGCACTCGCGCCCGAACCAGTCAACCGTCGTACTCCCCTCCGCCTGCGACTGGACCGGCGCATCTTCTACGGCTCCTGTTCGTTCCGTCTGAGGCCTCGCCGTCGTCCTCCGCCTTGCGGCCTTGGTTCGCTCACCGTGCGCGGTGCGCCGCCCTCTTGCGTTGTCAACGTCATCAACAACCGAGAGGAACAAGGAGATGACTGTACGTGGAGAGGATGACAGTAGGGACCCACCAGCGTCATGGCAGTACGCAAGCAAGTGCCTCTATAGTACAAGCCCAAAAATATGGTTCCTCCTAATGGTTGGACATCTGGGGCTCACGCCATTGTCAAAATAGTCAATAAATGAGAGAATTACACTACGAGCGGCTGACACCAGGGACCCAACAAGTCGCACAATTTTTTTGAGGAACAAGCAGTTGTTATTTATACTAGTTTTAGCGATGGATCAGGGTAACAATGGGGCTGTGCGGGGGCTGTGGCCCGTCTAGCCAGGGTTTTATTTATGTTTACCACATCATGAGCCCAGTTGTGTTTTTTTCTTGCTGAAAATGGCTAGCCCGGTTCTTTTTTTTTAAGAAATACCCAAACAAGGCCTACTTGCTTTATCGGCCCTGCTGGGCTGCAAATCTTTCAAGACGAGGAGAGTTCCATTCGGTTTTGCCCAGAAATGGGCTGTACCTTTTTTAAACACATCAAACCAGGAATTAGTTTCAATTTTTTTCATTACAAGATCTTAAATTCCATTGATTTTTATGCATGGACAATTATTTGGATTTTATATTTATATAAATTATTTTTCAAAATAGTTTGAATGTGAATCGATATTTCTGAATTAAAAACAGTTGACCACACCAAAATATGCAAAATTTTGTATAGTTTTTAACCGTGGCCACAATATGGGGTGTAATGCTAACAAAAAGAAGATGGGCTCCAAAAAAATTCTTAAGAATTAGCAAATGGGTTGTACATTATTAGAAATAATGGCAGATGGGTTGTATGCTGTTTTCCTCAGATTTGGGGCTGACTTGTGCGCCTACTACAGGTTGACGCGTATGCTTTCATAAAAAAAGGTTGAGCACACACAACGCCCTGTCAACTTAGTCAACACACGAGAGCAGTGACTGTTGGATGTCCATCCAATGGCTGTCGTGCTTCTTCAATCTCTGCTCTTCATGCTCCAGCCGCTCAAACAAGCGCCGGCGGGACTGCCTACAACCTCCACCCGTGGCCGGCTATGCTGCCGCGCAGGCCTCACGGCCCCATCGTACTCCCATCGCTGGCCTAGCCATCCCTCTACTCACCCACACATGCTGTTATTCTCCAGCGACGACAGATGAACCAGTAAACCCTCGTACTCCTCCGCGTGGGAAACAACTGCCGAGTATTCCCTGGCTCCGTGTCATTCCCTTCCTAGTCCTCGCCGTCGTCCACCGCCCTGGTGCTCTCGGTGCGGCCTGGTCAACGTGGTCAATGAACGACATCCATCGGAAGTGGATTGTACGTGGAGAGGCTGATAGCTGGGTCCACGGCCGCACTCAAGGAAATGCTTCCTTATTACGCGCAAAATAATGATTCCTCCACCTGACAGCTAGGACCCACAAGAAGGGCCTCTGTATTTCACGAAAAAAACGCCCCCCCCCCCCCCCGCTGACAGGTCAGACCCACCAGCTATATCTTCGCACGCAAGGAAGTGCCTCCTTATTACACCCAGAAAAAATGAATACCCCCTGCTAGCTGGGACCCACCATATTGTTGGGCTGACTTGTGGGCCTACTAAGTTGACGGGGACGGAGGGCTTTGTCAACTTAGTCAATACTCCAGTGACCGTATGATGTCCATCCAACGGCCATAGTGCTTCTTCAACCTCTGGTCTTCTTGCTCCAGCCGCCCAAAGCAGCACCGGTCGTGCCGCCTACTCCTGCCTCCTGTGGCCGGCTGTGCTACCGCGGAGGCCTCACCGCCCCCATACTGCTCCCACCACTGGCCAGGCCATCCCTCCACTCACCCACACCCCCTGTTATTCTGCGGCGACGGCAGCCTCACACCGCAGCCGAACCAGTGAACGCTCGTACTCCTCTCCGCGTGGGCATCCACTGTCGCGTCTTCCCCGGGTCCACGTCGTCCCCTTCCTAGGCCTCACCGTCGTCCACCGCCGTGGTGCTCTCGGCGCGGCATGGTCAATGTGGTCAACGACCGACTTCCATCGGAAGAGTACTGTACGTGGAGAGACTGACAGCTGGGTCCACGGCAGCCGCAAGGAAGTGCCTCCTTATTACGCGGAAAATAATTATTCCTCCACCTGATAGCGGGGACCCACCGGACGGGCCACCGGTATTTTGCGAAAAAATCGTTTCCCCCTGACTCTGGGGCCCACCGGACGGGCCACCGTATTTCGTGAAAAAACGTTCCCCCCGCTGTTAGCTCGGACCCACCGTAAGTGCCTCCTTATTACGCACAAAAAAATGAATACTCCCCCGGCTAGCTGGGACCCACCTTGGTGGGAGGCTGACTTGTGGGCCTACTAAGTTGACGGGGACGAAGGGCTTTGTCAACTTAGTCAATATGAATGATTCTAGCTCCAGTGACCGTACGATGTCTATCCAACGGCCGTAGTGCTTCTTCAACCTCTGGTCGTCTTGCTCCAGTCGCCCAAAGCAGCGCCGGTCCTGCCGCACGCTCCTGCCTCCTGTGGCCGGCTGTGCTGCCGCAGAGGCCTCACCGCCCCCTACTATTCCCACCGCTGGCCAGGCCCTGCAGCGACGGCAGCCTCACACCGCAGCCAAACCAGTGAACCCTCGTACTCCTCTTCGCGCGGGCTTCCACTGCCGTGTCTTCCTCGGCTCCGTGTCGTCCCCTTCCTAAGCCTCGCCGTCGTCCACCACCGTGGTGCTCTCCGCGCGGCGTGGTCAATGTGGTCAAGGAACGACTTCCATTGGAAGAGTACTGTACGTGGAGAGGCTGACAGCTGGGTCCAAGGCCACAGCCCAGTTTTTTGTGATTTGCCAAGTAAGCCGCTTTGTCAGGCCTGTTGGGCTGCAAATCTTTCAAGATGAGGAGAGCTTTCATTCGGCTGGCCGAGAAAATGGCCCATCAGTAATGAGAAATGGGCTTTACATTTTTAAAACACATCAAACCGGCAATTAGTTTCAAATATCTTTTTTTTCATTTCAAGATTTTATACATTAATTTTTATGCGTTGAGAATTTGTTGGATTTTATATTGACATACATTTATTTTTAAAATCAGTTTGAATGTGAGTCGAAATTTCGGGATTAAAAACAGTTCAGACCGCACCAAAATATGCAAAATTTCGTATAAATTTTTAACCGTGGCCACAATATGGGCTGTAATGCTAACACAAAGAATATGGGCTCCAAAAAAACCTTAAGAATTAGCAAATGGGCTGTAAATTATTAGAAATAATGGCAGATGGGTTATATGCTGTTTTCCACGGATTTGAGGCTTTCCTAAAAAAAGGTTGACGCACAAGCACTGACTGTTGGATGTCCATCCAACGACCGTCGTGCTTCTTCACTCTCTGCTCTTCCTGCTCCAGCCGCTCAAACAAGCGCCGATGGGACTGCCTGCTCCCTCCTCCCCGCGGCCGGCTGTGCTGCCGCGCAGGCCTCACCGCCCCAACATACTCCCATCGCTGGCCTATCCATCCCTCTACTCACCCACACCTGCTGTTATTCTCCATCGACGGCAGACGAACCAGTAAACCCTCGTACAGTCGTACTCCCCTCCGCGTGGGAAACAACTGCCAAGTCTTCCCTGCCTCCGTGTCGTCCCCTTCCTAGGCCTCGCTGTCATCCACCGCCATGGTGCTCTCGGCGCGGCGTGGCCAATGTGGTCAACGACCGACTTCCATCGGAAAAGTACTGTGCGTGGAGACGCTGACAGCTGAGTCCACGGCCGCAGCAAGGAAGTGCCTCCTTATTACGCGCAAAATAATTATTTCTCCACTTGACAGCAGGGACCCACCGGACGGGTCACCATATTTTGCGAAAAAACGTTTCCCCCCTGACTGCTGGGACCCACCAGCTACACCTTCGCACGCAAGGAAGTGCGTCCGAGCAAAAAAACAAAACGATTCGCCCCCCTGACTGCTGGGACCCACCAGCTACATCTTCGCACGCAAGGAAGTGCCTGACAGTCGGGACCCACCTGGTCGAAGCATACGTAGCGTTGTCATTCTGGTCGCGAACGTGTACGTACATATATACTGGTGGACGTAGAGGCACGCACGTGTCGTAGTAGAGGTGCGCACGTAGCATATACACGTACGTACAGCGGCCAGGGTGCAAGAAAGAAAATACGGCCACGTATGTGTACATATGGGCGGGGTCTCGAACGCCTACTCGCGCATACGTACGGCGAGGGCTCGTTGACATGGCTGGGTCGGAACGGAAAAATAGCATCGTCGTGTTCATGGGGAGGCAACGGAATGCGTCGTGTTCAAGGGAAGGCAACGGAATGCGTCGGGTTCATCGGGAGGCAACGGAACGCGTGGGAGCCAACCGGCTGGGTCGGAACGGAATGTGTGGTCGTGTTCATCGGGAGGGCTTGGACGGAACAGGCGATGGAAACGAGGCCTGGCGTACCGCGGAACAGAGGAAATGGCTTTGTGTTCGACCGGCCACGTTCGAAACGGGATCCTGTTCATCGGGAGGGGTCTGGCGTACCGCAAAACGGACGAAACGGACCTCCTACGGTCAAACGGGGGTCCTGTTGATCGGGAGGGGTGTGGCGTACCGCAAAACGGACGAAATGGACCTCCTACGGTCGAAACGGGGGTCCTGTTCATCGGGAGGGGTGTGGCGTACCGCAAAACGGGACTCCATGGGATACTGTTCATCTCCACCGTTGACCTCCTCCAGCCTCCACGGGCTCCTGTTCATCCAGCCTCCATCGCGCGCTACTCCACCGGCTACTGTTCAACCACCCCTCCACCGTCTACTGTTCATCCAGCCCTCCACACCACGGGGTCCTGTTCAACCACCCCTCCACGGGCACCCCTCCACCGTCTACTGTTCATCCATCCCTCCAGCACACCACGGGGTCCTGTTCATCTAGAGGCAATGCCACCGCTCACTGTTCATCCAACCCCCCCTCGCAACGCTCACTGTTCATCCTAGAGGCAGCATCGATCGGCTTTGGTTAGCAGCAGTAGCGAAGGAATCGCTCAATCGGGTTCAGTTAACAGCCATCGATCGATCGCTCGGGTTCAGTAACACATAGCCTGCAATGCAATCGCTCAGGTTCAGTTAGAGCCCAACGCCTCGCTTGGGTTCAGTTAGAGCCAACGCCTCGCACACACGCGCGTACGTGTACGAGAGAAACGCGCATCGCTCGGCCCCCGACCTCCCACCGTAACCGGGAACTCCCCGAAATTTTCCTCCCCCTCGCTTCTACCACGGTTTTTCCATCATGGACGGCCCAAAGAATGTCATGCAACTGCGTCTCCGGCCCGCCCAGGACGAAAATCCCATTTTTTGTCATGATTTTTTGTCATAGAAGTAGGAGCCCACCACATCTATGATGATACCGGGTTTTGTCACAATTATCGTCATAGAAGTGTCATATGTATGACAGAAAAGAATTTCGTTCGGCCCAAAATGTCACGGATGTGTCTTTTTTTTGTAGTGAAACTTGATATTATTGCAATTCCTACAAGTATATATTCCTCCCTCATAATAATTTTCAGTAGCATCATGAATGAATTCAACAATATAACCATCACCTAAAGCATTCTTTTCTTGATCTACAAGCATAGAAATTTTATTACTCTCCTCACAAGCAAAATTCTTCTCATGAATAATAGTGGGAGCAAACTCAACAAAATAATTATCATGTGAGGCATAATCCAATTGAAAACTAAAATCATGATGACAAGTTTCATGGATACCATTATTCTTTATAGTATACAAGTCATCACAATAATCATCATAGATAGCAACTTTGTTCTCATAATCAATTGGAACCTCTTCCGGAATAGTGGATTCATCACAAAATAAAGTCATGACCTCTCCAAATCCACTTTCATCAATATAATCATCATAAATAGGAGGCATGCTTTCATCATAATAAATTTGCTCATCAAAACTTGGGGGACAAAAAATATCATATTCATCAAACATAGCTTCCCCAAGCTTGTGGCTTTGCATATCATTAGCATCATGGATATTCAAGGAATTCATACTAACAACATTGCAATCATGCTCATCATTCAAATATTTAGTGCCAAACATTCTAATGAATTCTTCTTCTAACACTTTGGCACAATTTTCCTTTCCATCATACTCATGAAAGATATTAAAAAGATGAAGCGTATGAGGCAAACTCAATCCATATTTTTTTGTAGTTTTCTTTTATAAACTAAACTAGTGCTAAAACAAGAAACAAAAATATTCAATTGCAAGATCTAAAGATATACCTTCAAGCGCTAACCTCCCCGGCAACGGTGCCAGAAAAGAGCTTGATGTCTACTACACAACCTTCTTCTTGTAGACGTTGTTGGGCCTCCAGGTGCAGAGGTTTGTAGGACAGTAGCAAATTTCCCTCAAGTGGATGACCTAAGGTTTATCAATCCGTAGGAGGCGTAGGATGAAGATGGTATCTCTCAAGCAACCCTGCAACCAAATAACAAAGAGTCTCTTGTGTCCCCAACACACCCAATACAATGGTAAATTGTATAGGTGCACTAGTTCGACGAAGAGATGGTGATACAAGTGCAATATGGATGGTAGATAAAGGTTTTTGTAATCTGAAAATATAAAAACAGCAAGGTAACTAATGATAAAAGTGAGCACAAACGGTATTGCAATGCGTTAAAACAAGGCCTAGGGTTCATACTTTCACTAGTGTAAGTTCCCTCAACAATTATAACATAATTGGATCATATAACTATCCCTCAACATGCAACAAAGAGTCACTCCAAAGTCACTAATAGCGGAGAACAAACGAAGAGATTATGGTAGGGTACGAAACCACCTCAAAGTTATCCTTTCTGATCGATCTATTCAAGAGTCCGTAGTAAAATAACATGAAGATATTCTTTCCGTTCAATCTATCATAGAGTTTGTACTAGAATAACACCTTAAGACACAAATCAACCAAAACCCTAATGTCACCTAGATACTCCAATGTCACCTCAAGTATCCATGGGTATGATTATACGATATGCATCACACAATCTCAGATTCATCTATTCAAACCAACACAAAGTACTTCAAAGAGTGCCCCAAAGTTTCTACCGAAGAGTCCAGACAAAAACGTTTGCCAACCCCTATGCATAGGTTCATGGGCGGAACCTGCAAGTTGATCACCAAAACATACATCAAGTGGATCAATAGAATACCCCATCGTCACCACGGGTATCCCACGCAAGACATACATCAAGTGTTCTCAAATCCTTAAAGACTCAATCCGATAAGATAACTTCAAAGGGAAAACTCAATCCATTACAAGAGAGTAGATGGGGAGAAACATCATAAGATCCAACTATAATAGCAAAGCTCGCGATACATCAAGATCGTACCACCTCATGAACACGAGAGAGAGAGAGATCAAACACATAGCTACTGGTACATACCCTCAGCCCCGAGGGAGAACTACTCCCTCCTCGTCATGGAGAGCACCGGGATGATGATGGCCACCGGTGAGGGATTCCCCCTCTGGCAGGGTGCCGGAACGGGTCTAGATTGGTTTTCGGTGGCTACGGAGGCTTCTAGCGGCGGAACTCCCGATCTATTCTGCTCCCCGAAGTTTTTAGGGTATATGGATATATATAGGAGGAAGAAGTACGTCGGTGGATCTCCGGGTTGTCCACGAGGCAGGGGGCGCGTCCCCCACCCTCGTGGGCAGCCCGGGACTCTTCTGGTCCATCTCCGATACTCCGTGGGCTTCTTCTGGTCCAAAAATAAGTTCCGTGAGTTTCAGGTCAATTGGACTCCGTTTGATTTTCCTTTTCTGCGATACTCTAAAACAAGGAAAAAAAACAGAAATTGGCACTGGGCTCTAGGTTAATAGGTTAGTCCCAAAAATCATATAAAATAGCATATAAATGCATATAAAACATCCAAGGTTGATAATATAATAGCATGGAACAATAAAAAATGATAGATACGTTGGAGAAGTATCAGTAGGTCACCTATCCACCGATCAAACCAGAACAGGGTCGAGGACCCAGTGCCGACCGAGATGGACGTGCCGATGCGGAGCACATGTAGCAACTTTATGAAGGCCTGCCAAAACTGGGAGCCACCAGATCGCTGATAGAATGCGAGTGGCTGGCCCTGAAGGTACTTGTTCTGGATGATGGTGAGCCAAAGGTCGCCATCGCCATTGGCAATGCGCCAGAGCCAACGGGTCAGGAGGGCCATGTTCATGCTCCAAGAGGACAAAATTCCAAGACCACCTTGGTCCTTAGGTTTGCAAATATCGGGCTAGCTCACCATATGGTACTTCTGCTTATCACCCTCACCTGCCCAGAAGAATCTGGATTGGTACTTGGCGGTTTCCTGATGGACAGTCTCATGCACGCTATAAAAACTCGTGAGGAACCAAAGAAGGCTGGCAAGCGAGGAGTTGATGAGGATCACACGAGCTGCCTTCAACAGCCGGCGCCCTTTCCAGGGCTCAACCCGATGTTGCATCTGGGTCACCGAGGGGCGAAGATCAGCCACGGCGAGGCGCGAATCACTAATGGGGATCCCTAGATAGGTCGTGGGGAAAGAACCCAACCGACAATTCAGTCGGTCCGCAATATCCTATGCTTCAGCCGAAGAATACCCAAGAACCATCACTTCACTCTTACCAAAGTTTATGGTGAGCCCTGACATCTGTTGGAAGCACAGGAGGAGGAACTTCAGGTTAGCAATGTCCTGAACCGTGCCCTCCACCATTATTATGGTATTATCTGCATATTGCAGGAGGGAGACCCCTCCCCCTCCAACTAGATGGGGGATGATGCCGTGAATATGGCCGGTAGCTTTGGCTTTATAAAGGATGGTGGCAAGGGCATCAACCACCATGTTGAACAGGAACGGCGAGAACGGGTCACCCTGACGGACCCCACAAAGGGTGGGGAAGTAGGGGCTGATCTCACCGTTAATGTTCACAGCGGTCCGACCATAGGAGACGAGCTGCATAACCCTAGTCACCCATCGGTTGTCAAAGCCCTTGCGAAGCAGAACTTCTCGCAAGAAGGGCCAGTTGACCGTTTCGTACGCTTTGTGGAAGTCGAGCTTCAGGAAGAATGCACGATGGTGTTTCACCCGGACCTCGTGGAGGACTTCATGGAGGACCAACACCCTATTGGGGAACGTAGTAATTTCAAAATTTTCCTACGCACACATAGGATCATGGTGATGCATAGAAACGAGAGGGGAGAGTGTGTCCACGTACCCTCGTAGACCAAAAGCGGAAGCGTTAACACAACACGGTTGATGTAGTCGTACGTCTTCACGATTCGACCGATCCAAGTACCGAACGTACGGCACCTCTGAGTTCAGCACATGTTCAGCTCGATGACGTCCCACGAACTCCGATCCAGCAGAGCTTCAAGGGAGAGTTCCGTCAGCACGATGGCGTGATGACGGTGATGATGATGCTACCGACGCAGGGCTTCGCCGAAGCACCGCTACGATATGATCGAGGTGGATTATGATGAAGGGGGGCACCACACACGGCTGGGAGAGATCAACAAATAAACTTGTGTGTTTAGAGGTGCCCCCTGCCCCCGTATATAAAGGAGGGAGGGAGAGGCCGGCCCTAGAGGGGGCGCGCCAAGTGTGGAGAGTCCTACTAGGACTCCCAAGTCCTAGTAGGATTCCCCTTTCCTTTCCGGAGTAGGAGAGAAGGAAAGAGGGGGAGAGGGAAAAGGAAAAGGGGGCTGCACCCCTTGTCCAATTCGGACCAGAGGGGGGCGCGCGCCTCCTTCCTTTTGGCCTCTCTCCTCTATTCCCGTATGGCCCAATAATGCCCAATACTTCTCCCGGTGAATTCCCGTAATTCCCCGGTACTCCGAAAATACCCGAGTCACTCGGAACCTTGCCGATGTCCGAATATAGTCGTCCAATATATCGATCTTTATGTCTCGACCATTTTGAGACTCCTCGTCATGTTCTCGATCTCATCTAAGACTCCAAACTACCTTCGGTACATCAAATCACATAAACTCATAATACCATCGTCACCGAAACTTTAAGCGTGCGGACCCTACGGGTTCGAGAACTATGTAGACATGACCGAGACACGTCTCCGGCCAATAACCAATAGCGGACCTGGATGCTCATATTGGTTCCCACATATTCTACGAAGATCTTATCGGTCAAACCGCATAACAACATACGTTGTTCCCTTTGTCATCGGTATGTTACTTGCCCGAGATTCGATCGTCGGTATCTCAACTCAATACCTAGTTCAATCTCATTACTGGCATGTCTCTTTACTCGTTCCATAATACATCATCCCGTAACTAACTCATTAGTTACAATGCTTGCAAGGCTTATAGTGATGTGCATTACCGAGTGGGCCCACAGATACCTCTCCGACAATCGGAGTGACAAATCCTAATCTCGAAATACGCCAAACCAACAAGTACCTTTGGAGACACCTGTAGAGCACCTTTATAATCATCCAGTTACATTGTGACGTTTGGTAGCACACAAAGTGTTCCTCCGGTAAACGGGAGTTGCATAATCTCATAGTCATAGGAACATGTATAAGTCATGAAGAAAGCAATAGCAACAAACTAAACGATCAAGTGCTAAGCTAACGGAATGGGTCAAGTCAATCACATCGTTATCCTAATGATGTGATCCCGTTAATCAAATGACAACTCTTTGTCTATGGCTAGGAAACATAACCATCTTTGATCAACGAGCTAGTCAAGTAGAGGCATACTAGTGACACTCTGTTTGTCTATGTATTCACACATGTATCACGTTTCCGGTTAATACAATTCTAGCATGAATCATAAACATTTATCATGATATAAGGAAATAGATAATAACTTTATTATTGCCTCTAGGGCATATTTCCTTCAGTCTCCCACTTGCACTAGAGCCAATAATCTAGTTCACATTTTTATGTGATTAGTTCACATCTCCATGTGACTAATACCCAAAGGGTTTACTAGAGTCTATAATCTAGTTCACATCCCTATGTGATTAACACCCAAAAGTGATCGTGTTTTGCTTGTGAGAGAAGTTTAGTCTACGGGTCTGCAACATTCAGATCCGTATGTATTTTGCAAATTTCTATGTCAACAATGCTCTGCACGGAGCTACTCTAGCTAATTGCTCCCACTTTCAAAATGTATCCAGATTGAGACTTAGAGTCGTCTGGATTAGTGTCAAAATTTGCATCGACGTAGCCCTTTACGACGAACCTTTTGTCACCTCTATAATCGAGAAACATACCCTTATTCCACTAAGGATAATTTTGACCGCTGTCCAGTGATCTACTCCTAGATCACTATTGTACTCCCTTGCTAAACACAGTGTATGGTATACAATAGATCTGGTACACAGCATGTCATACTTTATAGAAACTATGGCTGACACATAGGGAATGACTTTCATTCTCTTTCTATCTTCTGCCATGGTCGGGCTCTGAGTCTTACTCAATTTCACACCTTGTAACACATGTAAGAACTCTTTCTTTGACTGTTCCATTTTGAACTACTTCAAAATCTTGTCAAGGTATGTACTCATTGAAAAAACTTATCAAGCGTCTTGATCTATCGCTATAGATCTTGATGCTCAATATGTAAGTAGCTTCACCGAGGTCTTTATTTGAAAAAATCTTTTCAAATACTCCTTTATGCTTTCCAGAAAATTCTACATTATTTCCGATCAACAATATGTCATTCACATATATTTATCAGAAATGTTGTAGTGCTCCCACTCACTTTCTTCTAAATACAGGCTTCACCACAAGTCTGTATAAAACTATATGCTTTGATCAACTCATCAAAGCGTATATTCCAACTCTGAGATGCTTGCACCAGTCCATAGATGGATTACTGGAGCTTGCACATTTTGTTATCACCTTTACGGTCGACAAAACCTTCTGGTTGCATCATATACAACTCTTCTTTTTAAGAAATCAATGAAGGAATACAGTTTTGACATCCATTTGCCAGATTTCATAAAATACAACAAATGCTAACATGATTCATACAGACTTTTAAGCATCGATACGAGTGAGAAAATCTCATCGTAGTCAACACCTTGAACTTGTCGAAAACACTTTGCGACAATTTGAGCTTTGTAGATAGTAACACTACTATCAGCGTCCGTCTTCCTCTTGAAGATCCATTTATTCTTAATGACTCACCGATCATCGGGCAAGTCAATCAAAGTCCATACTTTGTTCTCATACATGGATCCAATCTCAGATTTCATGGCCTCAAGCCATTTCGTGGAATCTGGGCTCATCATTGCTTCCTCATAGTTCGTAGGTTCGTCATGGTTAATTAACATGACCTCTAGAACAGGATTACCGTACCACTCTGGTGCGGATCTCACTCTGGTTGACCTACGAGGTTTGGTAGTAACTTGATCTCAAGTTACATGATCATCATCATTAGCTTCCTCACTAATTGGTGTAGGACTCACAAAAACAGATTTATGTGATGATCTACTTTCCAATAAGGGAGCAGGTATAGTTACCTCATCAAGTTCTACTTTCCTCCCACTCACTTCTTTCGAGAGAAACTCCTTCTCTAGAAAGGATCCATTCTCAGCAACGAATGTCTTGCCTTCGGATCTGTGATAGAAGGTGTACCCAACTATCTCCTTTGGGTATCCTATGAAGACACATTTCTCCGTTTTGGGTTTGAACTTATCAGGATGAAACTTTTTCTTATAAGCAGCGCAACCCCAAACTTTAAGAAACGACAACTTTGGTTTCTTGCCAAACCACAGTTCATATGGTGTCGTCTCAACGGATTTAGATGGTGACCTTTTTAACATGAATGCAGCTGTCTCTAATGCATAACCCCAAAACTATAGTGGTTAATCAGTAAGAAACATCATAGATTGCACTATATCCAATAATAGTACAGTTATGACGTTCAGACACACCATTATGCTGTGGTGTTCCAGGTGGCACGATTTTGTGAAACTATTCCACATTGTTTTAATTGAAGACCAAACTCGTAACTGAAATATTTGTCTCTGCGATCAGATCGTAGAAACTTTATTTTCGTGTCACGATGATTTTCCACTTCACTCTGAAGTTCTTTGAACTTTTCAAATGTTTTAGACTTATGTTTCATCAAGTAGATATACCCATATCTGCTCAAATCATCTGTGAAGGTCAGAAAATAATGATACCTGCCGTGAGCCTCAACACTCATCGGACTGCATACATCAGTATGTATTATTTCCAATAAGTCAGTTGCTCGCTCCATTGTTCCAGAGAACAGAGTCTTAGTCATCTTGCCCATGAGGCATGGTTCGCAAGCATCAAAATGATTCATAATCAAGTGATTCCAAAAGCCCATCAGCATGGAGTTTCTTCATGTGCTTTACACCAATATGACCTAAACGGCAGTGCCACAAATAAGTTGCACTATCATTATTAACTTAGCATCTTTTGGCTTCAATATTATGAATATGTGTATCACTATGATCGAGATCCAACGAACCATTTTCATTGGGTGTATGACCATAGAAGGTTTTATTCATGTAAACAAAACAACAATTATTCTCTAACTCAAATGAATAACTGTTTTGCAATAAACATGATCAAATCATATTCATGCTCAACGCAAACACCAAATAACATTTATTTAGGTTTAACACTAATCCCAAAAGTATAGGGAGTGTGCGATGATGATCATATCAATCTTGGAACCACTTCCAACACACATCATCACTTCACCCTTAACTAGTCTCTGTTCATTCTGCAACTCCCGTTTCGAGTTACTACTCTTAGCAACTGAACCAGTATCAAATACCGAGGGGTTGCTATAAACACTAGTAAAGTACACATCAATAACATGTATATCAAATATAGCATTGTTCACTTTGCCATCCTTCTTATCCGCCAAATACTTGGGGCAGTTCCGCTTCCAGTGACCAGTCCCTTTGTAGTAGAAGCACTTAGTCTCATGCTTAGGTCCAGACTTGGGCTTCTTCACTTGAGCAGCAACTTGCTTGCCGTTCTTCTTGAAGTTCCCTTTCTTTCCCTTTTCCCTTTTTCTTGAAACTAGCGGTCTTGTTAATCGTCAACACTTGATGCTCTTTCTTGATTTCTACCTTCATTGATTACATCATCATGAAAAGCTCGGGAATCGTTTTCGTCATCCCTTGCATACTATAGTTCATCACGAAGTTCTACTAACTTGGTGATGGTGACTAGAGAATTCTGTCAATCACTATTTTATCTGGAAGATTAACTCCCACTTGATTCAAGCGATTGTAGTACCCAGACAATCTAAACACATGCTCACTTCTTGAGCTATTCTCCTCCATCTTTTAGCTATAGAACTTGTTGGAGACTTCATATCTCTCAACTCGGGTATTTGCTTGAAATATTAACTTCAACTCTTGGAACATCTCATATGATCCATGACGTTCAAAATGTCTTTGAAGTCCCGATTCTAAGCTGTTAAGCATGGTGCACTAAACTATAAAGTAGTTATCATATTGAGCTAGCCAAACGTTCATGACGTCTGCATCTGCTCCTGCAATAGGTCTGTCACCTAGCGGTCCATCAAGGACATAATTCTTCTGTGTAGCAATGAGGATAATCCACAGATCACGGATCCAGTCCGCATCATTGCTACTAACATTTTTCAACTTAGTTTTCTCTAGGAACATATCAAAAATAAAACAAAGGAGCTAAACGCCAGCTATTGATCTACAACATAGATATGCTAATACTACCAGGACTAAGTTCATGATAAACTAAAGTTCAATTAATCATATTACTTAATTAAGAACTCCCACTTAGATAGACATCCCTCTAATCCTCTAAGTGATCACGTGATCCAAATGAACTAAACCATGTACGATCATCACGTGAGATGGAGTAGTTTCAATGGTGAACATCACTATGTTGATCATATCTACTATATGATTCACGCTCGACCTTTCGGTCTCAGTGTTCCGAGGCCATATCTGCATATGCTAGGCTCGTCAAGTTTAACCTGAGTATTCTGCGTGCGCAACTGTTTTGCACCCGTTGTATTTGAACATAGAGCCTATCACACCCGATCATCACGTGGTGTCTCAGCACGAAGAACTTTCGCAACGGTGCATACTCAGGGAGAACACTTATACCTTGATAATTTAGCGAGAGATCATCTTATAATGCTACCGTCATAACTAAGCAAAGTAAGATGTATAAAAGATAAACATCACATGCAATCAAAATATGTGACATGATATGGCCATCATCATCTTGTGCCTTTGATCTCTATCTCCAAAGCATCATCATGATTTCCATCATCACTAGCATGACACCATGATCTCCATCATCTTGATCTATATCAATGTGTCGTCACATGGTCGTCTCGCCAATTATTGCTCTTGCAACTATTGCTATCGCATAGCGATAAAGTAAAGCAATTATTTGGCACTTGCATCTTATGCAATAAAGAGACAACCATAAGGCTTCTGCCAATTGCCGATAACTTCAACAAAACATGATCATCTCATACAATAAAATATCGTATCATGTGTTGACCATATCACATCACAACATGCCCCGCAAAAACAAGTTAGACGTCCTCTACTTTGTTGTTGCAAGTTTTACGTGGCTGCTATGGGTTGAGCAAGAACCGTTCTTACCTACGCATCAAAACCACAGCGATAGTTTGTCAAGTTAGTGTTGTTTTTAACCTTCTCAAGGACCGGGCGTAGCCACACTTGGTTCAACTAAAGTTGGAGAAACTGACACCCGCCAGCCACCTGTGTGCAAAGCATGTCAGTAGAACCAGTCTCGCGTAAGCGTACGCGTAATGTCGGTCCGGGCCGCTTCGTCCAACAGTACCGCCGAACCAAAGTATGACATGCTGGTAAGTAGTATGACTTATATCGCCCACAACTCACTTGTGTTCTACTCGTGCATATAACATCTACGCATAAAACCAGGCTCTGATACCACTGTTGGGGAACGTAGTAATTTCAAAAATTTCCTATGCACACACAAGATCATGGTGATGCATAGCAACGAGAGGGGAGAGTGTGTCCATGTACCCTCGTAGACCAAAAGCGGAAGCGTTAGCACAACACAGTTGATGTAGTCATACGTCTTCACGATCCGACCGATCCAAGTACCGAACGTACGGCACCTCCGAGTTCAGCACACGTTCAGCTCGATGACGTCCCACGAACTCCGATCCAGCAGAGCTTCAAGGGAGAGTTCCGTCAGCACAACGGCGTGATGACGGTGATGATGATGCTACCAACGCAGGGCTTCGCCTAAGCACCACTACGATATGATCGAGGTGGATTATGGTGGAGGGGGGCACTGCACACGGTTGGGAGAGATCAACAGATAAACTTGTGTGTTTAGAGGTGTCCCCTGCCCCCGTATATAAAGGAGGGAGGGAGAGGCCGGCCCTAGAGGGGGCGCGCCAAGTGTGGGGAGTCCTACTAGGACTCCCAAGTCCTAGTAGGATTCCCCTTTCCTTTCCGAAGTAGGAGAGAAGGAAAGAGGGGGAGAGGGAAAAGGAAAAGGGGGCTGCACCCCTTGTCCAATTCAGACCAGAGGGGGGCGCGCGCCTCCTTCCTTTTGGCCTCTCTCCTCTATTCCCGTATGGCCCAATAAGGCCCAATACTTCTCCCGGTGAATTCCCGTAATTCCCCGGTACTCCGAAAATACCCGAATCACTCGGAACCTTGCCGATGTCCGAATATAGTCGTCCAATATATCGATCTTTACGTCTCGACCGTTTTGAGACTCCTCGTCATGTTCTCGATCTCATACGGGACTCCGAACTACCTTCGGTACATCAAATCACATAAACTCATAATACCATCGTCACCGAAACTTTAAGCGTGCGAACCCTACGGGTTCGAGAACTATGTAGACATGACCGAGACACGTCTCCGGCCAATAACCAATAGCGGAAACTGGATGCTCATATTGGTTCCCACATATTCTACGAAGATCTTTATCGGTCAAACCGCATAACAACATACGTTGTTCCCTTTGTCATCGGTATGTTACTTGCCCGAGATTCGATCGTCGGTATCTTAATACCTAGTTCAATCTCGTTACTAGCAAGTATCTTTACTCATTCCGTAATACATCATCCCATAACTAACTCATTAGTTACAATGCTTGCAAGGCTTATAGTGATGTGCATTACCGAGTGGACCCAGAGATACCTCTCTGACAATCGGAGTGACAAATCCTAATCTCGAAATACGCCAACCCAACAAGTACCTTTGGAGACACCTGTAGAGCACCTTTATAATCACCCAGTTACGTTGTGATGTTTTGTAGCACACAAAGTGTTCCTCCGTTAAACAGGAGTTGCATAATCTCATAGTCATAGGAACATGTATAAGTCATGAAGAAAGAAATAACAACAAACTAAACAATCAAGTGCTAAGCTAATGGAATGGGTCAAGTCAATCACATCATTCTCCTAATGATGTGATCCCGTTAATCAAATGACAACTCTTTGTCTATGGCTAGGAAACATAACCATCTTTGATCAACGAGCTAGTCAAGTAGAGGCATACTAGTGACACTTTGTTTGTCTATGTATTCACACATGTATCACGTTTTCGGTTAATACAATTCTAGCATGAATCATAAACATTTATCATGATATAAGGAAATAAATAATAACTTTATTATTGCCTCTAGGGCATATTTTCTTCACACCCCATCCAGAATAAATCGGCCTTGGATGAAGGCGGATTGGTTAGGATGGGTAACCGTGTCAGCAAGCAGGGTCACCCTATTGGCGCAAGGTAGTCAGAGTCGGGATTCGAAGTCGGATCGGTTTTCCTCAGACAGAATCGAGTCGTAAGATCGAGTCATGGAATCGAGGACTCTACTAGATTTACTCAAATAAGATATTTTGTACGCACACAAGAAATTTATATGGGCTTTATAGAGTTTTGACACTAAATATGGAGCAAAGAACATACACAGCAATGCTAGCTGTATTCCACTTCTTTTTGTGGCTAACCTACCATGTAGCTCGCATGTATGGAACATATATGAGAGGGAAATATATAGAACATTTAAACCTTCAGTGCATGAAATTTACTAATGTTCTTTTTAGAGTGCGTGAATAGTCAATCACTTGTCTATCTGACCTACAATGCTAAACCTTGAAGGGTCTTGCTCTCCTTCTCCGATCAATCTTGAAGCATCCTCCTTTTCACGCCAATTCCATATGTTGACAAGCCTGGTCCTAAATTTCGATCTAGGGTTTCTAAGAGCTGGATCAAAGGTGTCCGCGGCTGAGCATTTGAACTTGGGAGGGGAATAAAGGTCCATGAGGTATATGAAAAGGGGTTTGGATGATGGCATACTATTTTGCTACAACTAAGCAAACAGCTTAGATAAGTTAGTAGAATCAGATGTAGTCCATAGCATAGTCAGAATTGTACAGTTTTGTACAGGATTCTATGATTTGGATCATGACTCAACATGGATTCTACCTGATCCGGATTCATAGTGGGATTTGGATCGACATGCTTCCGTAGGGTCGTGAAGTCGTAGGATTCTAGCAGTCAAATCGGGATTCTGACTACCTTGTATTGGCGTACCCTTTAGCTAGGATCCAGAATATCACGTTGATTGTTGTGATAGGACGAAACTGGCGGAAATCGGAGGCACCCGGGACCTTGGGGATGAGAGTAACGATCACGTAGTTAAGACGCCCAAGATCCATGGACCCCGAGTAGAACTCCTCAAAAAGGGCCATGACCTCCGGCTTGATGGTCTGCCAGAACGTTTTGAAGAATGTTACGGGCAGACCATCCGGCCCCGGGGCCGAGGAGGGGTTCATCCCCTTAATGGCGGCAAAGACCTCTTCTATAGTGGGATTTCCTCCTAAATGCGCCAAGTGGGATTTCCTCCTAAAGTATATTTTCCCCTTGTATTCATGGTCCTTCACATTATTTTCCGGCACCAATTTTCTGATTGATAAAGCTTGCCTAGTAGCTTGTCAAAATCCTAGGGTTGTAGCCTTGAATTTTTTTGCCAAACACACTTCTTATGAAAATGACAAAATAAACAAATAAATGAGATGAGTCAAGACAATCACACGCTCTCAACATTTCTACTATCCGTTTCTATTCTCACTATTGGAATCTGGTTTTGTGCATAGTTTCATAACTTTTCCGAGTTCATTCTATCGGAAACTCGGCAAACTTTTGTCTACCGAGTTTGATTCAAAATTGGACTCGGTAGTGATAGGCAGTGCGCTGACTTTGCCTAGTTCCAACGAAAAACGACTTGGAGAACAAAAACAGCTCAGCAGAATCTCAAGTTCGCCGAGTTCCAGACCGAAAAAACTCGGTAAAGTCTGACAGATGGGCCCTACTGTAGAGCAGGTGACGGAGCTGTATCAGCGGTCTTTCTTCGCCAATTTTTGATTAACGAAGACTCAACAAATGTTTTCTTTTTACATTTTTTAAAATTGGAATGCTATGGGTCACGGCTTTGCCGACACCCTGATAGAAGAACTCAGCAAATATATGACTCTTCGTCTACCAGACGCAAAGAGAAAATGTTTAGTCCCACCTCACCGTGCGAGGAGCAACGCGACCAGCTTAAATAGTCGTCTCATCCAAAAGTGATAAGCTTCGGTCATCATTGTGAAGGATATGGGTGTTATGAATCTTCTTTGTTTATACACAGAGAAGATTCATAGTCATTGTCCATATCCCTTTGATGGATGCTAGGCTCTTTTTTTGATCGGTGCTGATCTTCGGAGGATCCGCTTGGATCCGGTTTTCGTTTGTGTGTATACAGGTTGGATTATTTTGATTTATACTTAACTTCATCGATGATGGTTGTTGTTCTGGTGTGCTGGTCCTGTGGGGTTTTAGCACGACGACTTCCCGACTATCTACTATAATAGGCATTCTTTGGTTTGGAGGAATTTTGTAGGAATTGCATAGGATAGGATTTTTATAGAAAAATTCCTTTAGAGCCATTTGGTTTGTAGGAATAGAATCCTATTTTTATGGAGGAATTCTTCCTATTCTTCATATTTCATAGGAAAATAAACATTAGCCTAGGCTCAATGGAAAAAAAATTATGATGCAAATCAAAGAACATCTTCTTTCCTATTTCTACTCATAGTATTTGAGATGCATGTCATCTTATTTCCTATGACTTTCCTATTCTTATGATTTTCCTACCTATGAACCCAAAGGAGGCCTAAGTTTGGCCCGGCTCGAGTGAGCAGTGAGGGAGGGGTAATTATGGAGCGTGCATTCGGCTCGCTCCAGTGCTTATAGTCGTCGTTAGGTGGTCTACGGACATGAGTGTAATTTTTTGTTATTTATGTGTTCTTTATACTGCCATGCTATAATGAAAAGATCCGAAGTTTTCTGGCAAAAAGAAACTCCTTTTTAAATACTCACACACTCCAAAATATAATGTGTATTACTTTTTTAAGTCAAACTTGTATGTTTGATCAAGTTTTTTTTAAGTATTAATACCTACCATATCAAATTTGTATTATTAGATCCATCATGAAAAGTTTTTTCATATTTTGTTTATTTAGTATTGCGAACACTGATAATTTTTTCTATAATCTTTGGTTAAACATACATATGTTTGACTTGCATGAAAATTCATTATTCTGGTGGGAACAAAGAGGGTACAATATAAGGCTTCATTATGGTGTGTAGTTGTAGGTCCTGCACCTATTTTATTAACTATGACCCTATTTATTTTATTGGACTTATATGCTACAAAAAGTATTCTGATCACCCTCCTAGTACAAAATAATCTTTCTCTTGAAGCAATAAGGGTTCTGCATTTACATGAATTGCACATGATTTTGTACCCTGCACATGCTCTTCTGCCGTATCTGATCATGGCCATACCCGAAATCATGGAGCTGGCTTTGTACGTTGAGATTGAGACCCCCTAACAGATGTGAGCTTCTTCCAGTTGCTTGTTTTCTTGGCTATCCAAATTAGAACCACTTGTTGAGCTATCCTCACTTGGAAGTTGTTGATAGTGAGCTGCCGCTTCTGTACCCTTAGCTGTTCCATCGACCGGAGAACTCTCACTTCATACATTACAAGATATTAGGTGTGTTAGATTTCTGCAATGGCTGACATGTCTACACATGGGTCTTGAAAGTCTCGAAAGAACTTACTTCAGTGAGTAGACGATTAATCCAATGGCCACAACTGAGAATGCTACGTAGTACAGCCAGTTGATCTGTTGCCACTAAAGCATGTCAGCATATATATATGCTACTCCTTTCATTCACAAATATAAGATGTTTTGAATATTTTTAATATAGACTACATACAGACTGAAATGAGTGAACAAATACATTAAAATGTGCCTATATACATCTGATTCAGAAAGAAATTAGAACATTTTATAATAGCGAACGGAAGGAGTATATATTATGATTTAGTGCAAGGATCATTCAGAAATGGTCACCTGTTGTTGATAGAACAATAGTCGAATGGCTACTGCCCACATGTCAGATGTCAAGAGTGAGAGATTAAACAGCGTTGATCCACTCATCTGCAAGAGCTATCACAATCAATGGGCTAAATTACTATTGCACTGTAATAAGAAATGAAACAGCCTTCTTGCTGATAGTTCCTAATGAAGTACTCCCTCCGTTAAAAAATAAGTGTCGTAGCTTTAGTTTAAATTTGAACTAAAACCATGACAGTTATTTTGGAACGGAGAGAGTAATATCAACCAAGTGGCTTATTTTTGTAGTTTATTCAGATACTTCATAACTCCTTATTCGGATCAATTTTTATTTGATTCATACTTGTGTAGCTTAATTTCTGCCTAACATGTTGGAGGGAACTTAACCTTAAGGACAAATGGACTAATGGAGGAGAACGTAAATATTGCAATGGCATATCCAGCGAATGAACTAATCTGAAAATGAAAAGGTCGAAATATTCAAAGCAGAAGTTAGTATCCTGTCAGATAATTCAAAAAAGTCTATTGCAGATAAAAGAGTTAAACTAAAACTATAGTGTGCTACCATTGTTGGAGACCAGGCAATTGCTTCTAGGCTCTTTCTTTCGAATATAAATCTGATGTTTTGTCAGATCAAGAGCTAACATGAGTATTTTGCTCCAGAAAAGTGTATATCAAGTCATTTTTGTTCCAGATGGAAATATAATGATAGCATAAAGCAAAGCTATGGATGGCGACATTGACGGATCATGTTAGTTTTCTCTACTGATCTGTAACTAATAGTGAACTGTGGAAAGGATACATCTGGATTGTACTGATAAACAACTGAAATAGTCCAAGCATAGCAACAAGTTCCACTCGGTCGTTCTTCTTGACACAGTATTCCTGCATATTAAAGGAAGGAAATTGCTATACTTACTAGAATTTTGAGAAAACATTGCTCATTAGTAGAGGAATATGTATAGTTCGTCACTAACCTCCCCGACATTGCTAAATGCAAAGCAAACTGTCCCGGCAATAACAAGGGCATCCCCTAGAAGTGGCATTTGACCTGGATCTGCAGAAAATAAAGTTTTTCTGTAAGCTGATAACAATTTTCTCCGCTGTAGAAATTGATGAAACCATTTCAGCATGTTGGGTTCATGAATTAGTTTTTGATTTGAACACATCCATACTTAAATTAGTGACAATTAATATGAATCGGAGGTAGTACATGTTTTGTTCTAAAGGAAAAACAATAGGGGAGAGACATACTGTCAACTCTGTCAAGAACTTCATGCTGTGACTATTATCCTAGGTTTGTTGTTGAGATTTTTTTATTTTTTTGAAAATGGCATTCTGCATTGCTGTTGTAATTCTTGAGTGCTCCTTCCGTTCCATAATTCTTGTCGTGGTTTTAGTTCAAATTTGAACTGAAACCACGACAAGAATTACGGAACGAAGGGAGTAGTTGCTTACTTACCTTGTTCATCTGGAGATTTTGCATCTGAAAGGAGCACAAGACCTAGGCCTGCCACGCAGGTCCCTGCCCCTAGAAACTGCCAGAAAGAATATCTGGTGCCTAGTGCGTACCATGTGAGTATGATGACCCATACAACAGTCCAGCAGTCCAACAATGTTACGCTGGTGATGGATGAGTACTGGTATGCCTTGACAACTGAAATACAAGTTTTAGGACTATAACATTTTTATCTGCTCATCGTCAGGAGCAAATACTCCCGAGTAGCTTCTTTTTTCCCATCTCACTGAATTGTGTACTTTGTCTACTCACCCAGATAGACCCCCTAAGTATCGACGAAGGCCAGCGCTAAGTACCAATACCAAGGTATCTGCAAGACAAGAGTGCCCTCAAGAGTGAGGTGTGTGAAAGCACGAAATAACGCTAAGCTCCATGACCGATTTTCATGCAGCTGTGTGCTCACCCGCGGCTTCTGTCGTCGACGCAAGAGGATTGGTACATAAACTAAGGTCAACAGGAGGTATGCGAAGAATGATTGTGTGAGTGGTGCATCAACTCCTGCATAAATACATAGAAGTGAAACAAACCATATCTTATCTCCTGGGTTATCAAATGATCATTCCTCTTGTACTAACTGCCAATGCATGCAGAGGATGGGTGATTCTTAGTAACTGAGAAGGAAGATTAGTAAGAGCTGTATGAAATGGTAATTCTGAATCTATGGGTTAGGCAGATGAGAAGGGTGGGTACCAAGATTGGCAAGGAAGGATGAGGCGAAGCTGGCGGCCGCCATGGAAAAGGCCAAGAGCTGGCCGAGGAAGAGCACGAGCAGCAGACCCCTCGCATCCTTCTTCTTGATCTCCGTGGTGACCATGGTGCACGCAAGCCTCATATGAGGATGCACAGGAGAGTTTATATATATACGCTTGTTGAGGGGAAAAGCCGGACCAGAAGAGTGGAAGGTAGACTGGCAGCTGAGCCTCGTGCTATCTAAGGTTAGCTGAGAGAGAGAGGGGGAGTCCCTTTCAAGAAAAACAAAGCCGAGAGCAACGTGTGACCATCTCATTGAGGGTATCTCCAAGATTACGAAATCAGGACAGTGTTTCTTTTTTTGGCGGATGAGGACACGGTGTTTCTGATTTCGAGCTCACATGCACCCCAGTGAACTGTAAAATCCAAAAACAACGGTAAATAAATTCAAAACATTATGACTTTTGTGATAAACATTAATGAATCTTCCACCTGCGTGCAAAAAATCATGATGGAATGACATTTGTGGTCATTTTGTAGCATTGATTTTTTTCTGGACCTTCGGGAATGTGATTCCATCACAAAAATTTGGAATGCAGGTGAACAATTTATCAATATTTGTTGCCAAAAAATCAGATTCTTCTTAATTTTGTTTACAGTTTTTTTTTGATTTTATTGTTCATTTGGGTGCATCTCTGGATCAAAACTGTACGCAAAGAGAGCTCCTATAGCGTGCATAATAATGTGTTGGGGATTGATTGACTGTGTGAAGGAAATATGCCCTAGAGGCAATAATAAAGTTGTTATTTATATTTTCTTATATCATGATAAATGTTTATTATTCATGCTAGAATTGTGTTAACCAGAAACTTAGCACATGTGTGAATACATAGACAAACAGAGTGTCACTAGTTTGCCTCTACTTGACTAGGTCGTTGAATGAATGATGGTTATGTTTCCTAACCATAGACATGAGTTGTCATTTGATTAAGGGTTTTTATCATTTCCGCCACTAGTTGTGTCCCACTACTCAGTTTTGCCATTAGAAGTTACAACTACTCAAAAATGCCATCGATTCGTGAGATGCTTGCTCAAAAATGCCATTAGATATCTCAAAAATGCCATCATTCCGTTAGATGTTTGCTCAAAAATGCCATTAGACACTGCTATTTTCATGTCAAACCCGTCGACCATGTTATATGACAAAAATAAGCCTAGACCCACATGTCAGTTCTCTCTATCTCACAATGATAAGTGTGGCCCCACTTGTCAGGAGTAACCAAGCGAATAATTTTACAGGAAAATAAGAATGTTGTTGGGAACAAGTGGACCCCACACTTTATTGTAGTGAGATAGAGGAAGAGCTAGCATGTTGGTTTATAGGTATTTATGTCATTATAACATGGCAAAAGAGATTTGAGATCACAATAATGGTGTCCGGTGGCATTTTTGAGCATGTGTCTAACAAAGCGATGGCATTTTTGAGCAGTTGAAATTCCTAGTGGCAAAACTGAGTAGTGAGACACAACCGGTGGCATAAATGATAAAAACCCTTTGATTAAAGGGATCACATCATTAGAGAATGATGTGATTGACTTGACCCATCCGTTAGCTTAGCACGATGATCATTTAGTTTGTTGCTATTGCTTTCTCCATAACTATACATGTTCCTATGACTATGAGATCATGCAACTCCCGAATACCGGAGGAACACTTTGTGTGCTACCAAACGTCACAACATAACTGGGTGATTATAAATATGCTCTACAGGTGTCTCAGATGGTGTTTGTTGAGTTGGCATGGATCAAGATTAGGATTTGTCTCTCCGACTCTTAGAGAGGTATCTGTGGGCCCTCTCGGTAATGTACATCACTATAATCCTTGCAAGCAATGTAGCTAATGAGTTAGTTACGGGATGTAGCATTACAGAACGAGTAAAGAGACTTGCCGGTAACGAGATTGAACTAGGTATTGAGATACCGACGATCGAATCTCGGGCAAGTAACATACCGATGACAAAGGGAACAACATATATCGTTATGTGGTTTGACCGATACAGATCTTCGTAGAATATGTAGGAACCAATATGAGCATCCAGGTTCCGCTATTGGTTATTGACCATAGACATGTCTCGGTCATGTCTACATAGTTCTCGAACCCGTAGGGTCCGCACGCTTAACGTTCGGTGACGATCGGTATTATGAGTTTATGTGTTTTGATGTACCGAAGGTAGTTCGGAGTCCAGGATTCGATCACGGACATGATGAGGAGTCTCGAAATGGTCGAGATGTAAAGATCGATATATTGGAAGCTTATATTTGGACATCAGAATGGTTCTGGGTGAAATCGGGAGTATACTGGAGCACCGGGAGGTTACCGGAACCCCCCGGGAGGTATATGGGCCTTATTGAGCCTTAGTGGAAGAGAGGGAAAAGAAGCAAATGAGGGGGCGCACCCCCCCCCAAGCCCAATCCGAATTGGGAAGGGGGCCGGCCCCCCTTTTCCTTCCTTCTTCCTCCTCCTTCCTTCTCTCCTAGAACCAACAAAGGGAAGGGGGGAATCCTACTCCCGGTGGGAGTAGGACTCCCTTGGGGCGCGCCTAGAGAGGCCGGCCCCCTCTCCCTCCTCCACTCCTTTATATACGGGGGAGGGGGCACCCCATAGACACAAGTTGACCATTGATCTTTAGCCGTGTGTGGTGCCCCCCTCCACCATAATCCACCTCGGTAATATCGTACCGGTGCTTAGGCGAAGCCCTATTCCGGTAGCAATATCATCACCGTCATCACGCTGTCGTGCTAACGAAGCTATCCCTCGAAGCTCTACTGGATCGTGAGTTCGCGGGATGTCACCGAGCCGAACGTGTGCAGATCACGGAGGTGTCGTATCTTTGGTACTAGATCAGTCGATCGTGAAGACGTACGACTACATCAACCGCGTTGTCATAATTCTTCCGCTTACGGTCTACAAGGGTATGTAGACGATACTCTCCCCTCTTGTTGTTGTGCATCACCATAATCTTGCGTGTGCGTAAGAATTTTTTTGAAATTACTGCGTTCCCCAATAGTGGTATCAGAGCCAGGTTTATGCGTAGATGTTATATGCACGAGTAGAACACAAATGAGTTGTGGGGGTGGGTATATACATATTGCTTGCCTTCACTAGTTGATTCTTAATTCAGCGGCATTGGTGGATGAAGCGGCCCAGACCGACATTACGCGTACGCTTACTCGAGACTGGTTCTACCGATGTGCTTCGCACACAGCTGGCTAGTGGGTGTCTGTTTCTCCAGCTTTAGTTTAATCGGATTCAATGAACAGGGTTCTTTCTGAAGATCAAAAAGCAATCACTATACCGCGTGGTTTTTGATGCGTAGGTAAGAATGATTCTTGCTCAGCCCGTAGAAGCCACGTGAAACTTGCAACAACAAAGTAGAGGACGTCTAACTTGTTTTTGCAGGGCATGTTGTGATGTGTGATACGTCTCCAACGTATCTATAATTTTTGATTGCTCCATGCTATATTTTCTACTGTTTTGGACATTATTGGGCTTTATTATCCATTTTTATATTATTTTTGGGACTAACCTATTAACCGGAGGCCCAACCCAGAATTGCTATTTTTTGCCTATTTTAGGGTTTCGAAGAAAAGGAATATCAAACGAAGTCCAAACGGAATGAAACCTTCAGGAACGTGATTTTCTCAACAAACAAGACCCGGGAGACTTGGACCCTACGTCAAGACACAAAAGAGGAGGCCACGAGGTAGGGGCGTGCCTACCCCCCCCCCCCAGGCGCGCCCTCCATCCTCGTGGGCCCCCTGTTGCTCCACCGACGTACTCCTTCCTCCTATATATATACCTACGTACCCCCAAACGATCAGATACAGAACCAAAACCCTAATTCCACCGCCGCAACTTTCTGTATCCACGAGATCCCATCTTGGGGCCTGTTCCGGAGCTTCGCCGGAGGGGGCATCGATCATGGAGGGCTTCTACATCATCACCATAGCCCCTTCGGTGAAGTGTGAGTAGTTTACCTCAGACCTATGGGTCCATAGTTATTAGCTAGATGGCTTCTTCTCTCTTTTTGGATCTCAATACAATGTTCTCCCCCTCTCTTGTGGAGAACTATTCGATGTAATCTTGTTTTTGCGGTGTGTTTGTTGAGACCGATGAATTGTGGGTTTATGATCAAGTCTATCTATGAATAGTATTTGAATCTTCTCTGAATTATTTTATGTATGATTGGTTATCTTTGCAAGTCTCTTCGAATTATCAGTTTGGTTTGGCCTACTAGATTGATCTTTCTTGCAATGGGAGAAGTGCTTAGCTTTGGGTTCAATCTTGTGGTGTCCTTTCCTAGTGATAGTAGGGGCAGCAAGGCACGCATTGTATTATTGCCATCGAGGATAACAAGATGGGGTTTTCATCATATTGCATGAGTTTATCCCTCTACATCATGTCATCTTGCTTAAGGCGTTACTCTATTTTCATTAACTTAATACTCTAGATGCATGCCGGATAGCGGTCGATGAGTGGAGTAATAGTAGTAGATGCAGGCAGGAGTCGGTCTACTTGTCTCGGACGTGATGTCTATATACATGATCATACCTAGATATTCTCATAACTATGCTCAATTCTGTCAATTGCTCAACAGTAATTCGTTCACCCATCGTAGAATACTTATGCTCTTGAGAGAAGCCACTAGTGAAACCTATGGCCCCCGGGTCTATCTTCATCATATTAATCTTCCAATACTTAGTTATTTCCTTTGCTTTCTACTTTGCTTTTATTTTACCTTGCATCTTTATCATAAAAATACCAAAAATATTATCTTATCATATCTATCAGATCTCACTCTCATAAGTGGCCGTGTAGGGATTGACAACCCCTTATCGCGTTGATTGCGAGGATTTATTTGTTTTGTGCAGGTACAAGGGACTGGCGCATAGCCTCCTACTGGATTGATACCTTGGTTCTCAAAAACTGAGGGAAATACTTATGCTACTTTGTTGCATCATCCCTTCCTCTTCGGGGAAAACCAAAGCAGTGCTCAAGAGGTAGCAAGAAGGATTTCTGGTGCCGTTGCCGGGGAGTCTACGCAAAAGTCAACATACCAAGTACCCATCACAATCCCTATCTCCCGCATTACATTATTTGCCATTTGCCTCTCATTTTCCTCTCCCCCACTTCACCCTTGCCGTTCTATTCGCCCTCTCTCTCTCTCTATCCCCCCCTCTCTTTCTCGTTTGCCTCTTTTTTCCAGCTTGCTTTTTGTTTGCTTGTGTGTTAGTTTGCTTGCTTGTCATGATGGCTCAAGATAATACTAAACTGTGTGACTTTACCAATACCAACAACAATGATTTTATTAGCACTTCGATTGCTCCTCTTACCGATGCTGAATCTTGTGAAATTAATACTGCTTTGCGGAATCTTGTCATGAAAGATCCGTTTTCCGGCCTTCCTAGTGAAGATGCCGCTACCCATCTGAATAGCTTCGTTGATTTGTGTGATATGCAAAAGAAGAAATATGTGGATAATGATATTGTTAAATTGAAGCTATTTTCTTTTTCGCTTAGAGATCGTGCTAATGCTTGGTTTTCGTCTTTGCCTAAAAATAGTATTGATTCATGGAATAAGTGCAAAGATGCTTTTATCTCTAAGTATTTTCCTCCCGCTAAGATCATCTCCCTTAGAAACGATATTATGAATTTTAAGCAACTTGATCATGAACATGTTGCACAAGCTTGGGAGAGGATGAAATTAATGATACGTAATTGCCCTACTCATGGTTTGAATATGTGGATGATTATACAAAAATTTTATGCCGGATTGAATTTTGCTTCTAGAAATCTTTTAGATTCGGCCGCGGGAGGCACTTTTATGGTAATCACTTTAGGAGAAGCTACTAAACTCCTAGATAATATTATGGTTAATTATTCTCAATGGCATACTGAAAGATCTACTAATAAAAAGGTGCATGCGATAGAAGAAATTAATGTTTTGAGTGGAAAGATGGATGAACTTATGAAATTATTTGCTAGTAAGAGTGTTTCTTCCGATCCTAATGATATGCCCTTGTCTACTTTGATTGAGAATAATAATGAATCTATGGATGTGAATTTTATTGGTAGGAACAATCTTGGTAATAACGCGTATAGAGGAAATTTCAATCCTAGGCCTTATCCTAGTAATCCCTCTAATAATTATGGTAATTCCTACAACAATTCTTATGGAAATTATAATAAGATGCCCTCTGATTTTGAATCTAATATTAAAGAATTTATTACCTCGCAAAAGAATTTCGATGCTTTGATTGAAGGAAAATTGCTTAAGATTGATGAGTTGGCTAGGAACGTTGATAGAATTTCTCTTTATGTTGATTCTTTGAAACTTTAATCTATTCCACCTAAGCATGATATCAATGAGTCTCTCAAAGCCATGAGAATTTCCATCGATGAGTGCAAAGAAAGAACCGCTAGGATGCGTGCTAAGAAAGATGCCTTTATAAGAGTGTGTTCTTCTAATTCCTATGAAAATAAAGATGAAGATCTAAAAGTTATTGATGTGTCCCCTATTAAATCTTTGTTTTGCAATATGAATCTTAATAATTATGGGACTGAATATGATCCACCCTTACCTAGAAGACGTTCCAAGAATTCCGAGTTTTTAGATCTTGACGCTAAAATTGATGAAAGTGGGATTGAAGAAATTAAAACCCTAGATGTTGCTAAACCCACTATTTTGGATTTCAAGGAATTTAATTATGAAAATTGCTCTTTGATTGATTGTATTTCCTTGTTGCAATCCGTGCTCAATTCTCCTCATGCTTATAGTCAAAATAAAGCGTTCACTAAACATATCGTTGATGCTTTAATGCAATCTTATGAAGAAAAACTTGAATTAGAAGTTTCTATTCATAGAAAACTTTATGATGAGTGGTAACCAACTATTAAAATTAAAATTAAAGATCATGAATGCTATGCTTTATGTGATTTGTGTGCTAGTATTTCCACAATTCCAAAGACTTTGTGCAATTTATTAGGTTTCCGTGATTTTGATGATTGCTCTCTAAACTTGCACCTTGCGGACTTCACTATTAAGAAACCTGTGGGAATAATTAATGATGTTATTATTGTTGCAAATAGGAATTATGTGCCCGTAGATTTTATTGTTCTTGACATAGATTGAAATCCTTCATGTCCTATTATTCTTGGTAGACCTTTCCTTAGAACGATTGGTGCAATTATTGATATGAAGGAAGGAAATATTAGATTCCAATTTCCATTAAGGAAAGGCATGGAACACTTTCCTAGAAATAAGATTAAATTACCTTATGAATCTATTATGAGAGCCACTTATGGATTGCCTACCAAAGATGGCAATACCTAGATCTATCCTCGCTTTTTATGCCTAGCTAGGGGCGTTAAACGATAGCGCTTGTTGGGAGGCAACCCAATTTTATTTTTATTCCTTGATTTTTGCTCCTGTTTAGTAATAAATAATTTATATAGCCTCTGTTTTGGTTGTGCTTTTTTTGTTTAATTAGTGTTTGTGCCAAGTAGAACCGTTGGGAAGACTTGGGGAAAGTCTTGTTAATCTTGCTGTAAAAAATAGAAACTTTAGCGCTCACGAGAACTGCTGCCATTTTTATTTGGAAAGTGATATTTAGTTAATTATTTTTGAAGATGATTAATAGATAAATTTCTCACGTCCAGAGAATTATTTTAGAATTTTGGGGGTTCCAGATCTTGCGCTAGCTACAGATTACTACAGACTGTTCTGTTTTTGACAGATTCTGTTTTTCGTGTGTTGTTTGCTTATTTTGATGAATCTATGGCTAGTAAAATAGTTTATAAACCATAGATAAGTTGGAATACAGTAGGTTTAAAACCCATATAAATAAAGAATGAGTTCATTAAAGTACCTTGAAGTGGTCTTTTATTTTCTTTCGCTAACGGAGCTCACGAGATTTTCTACTTTAAGTTTTGTGTTGTGAAGTTTTCAAGTTTTGGGTAAAGATTTGATGGATTATGGAACAAGGAGTGGCAAGAGACTAATCTTGGGGATTCCCATGGCACCCCCAAGATAATCTAAGGACACCCAAAAGCCAAAGCTTGGGGATGCCCCGGAAGGCATCCCCTCTTTTCATCTACTTCTATCGGTAACTTTACTTGGAGCTATATTTTTATTCACCACATGATATGTGTTTTGCTTGGAGCGTCTTGTATGATTTGAGTCTTTATTTTTTTAGTTTACCACAATCATCCTTGCTGTACACACCTTTTGAGAGAGCCATACATGATTTGGAATTTGTTAGAATACTCTATGTGCTTCGCTTATATCATTTGAGTTATATAGTTTTGCTCTAGTACTTCACTTATATCTTTTTAGAGCATGGTGGTGGATTTGTTTTATAGAAACTATTTACCTCTCATGCTTCAATTAGATTATTTTGAGAGTC
Organism: Triticum urartu; assembly: GCF_056163025.1. Taxonomy (NCBI): domain Eukaryota; kingdom Viridiplantae; phylum Streptophyta; class Magnoliopsida; order Poales; family Poaceae; genus Triticum; species Triticum urartu. Next base: position 473,767,963 of record NC_141873.1, on the reverse strand, counting down.
TTAAATAGCATGGTAATTTACTTAAATATCCCAATATGCTTGGTATTCAAGAATAATAAAAGAACTTCCTTATGAGTGTGTTGAATGCTATGAGAAGATTGATGCTTGATAATTGTTTTGAGATATGAAGATGGTGATATTAAAGTTATGCTAGTTGAGTAGTTGTGAATTTGATAAATACTTGTGTTAAAGTTTGTGATTCCCGTAGCATGCACGTATGGTGAACCGTTATGTGATGAAGTCGGAGCATGATTTATTTTTGATTGTCTTCCTTATGAGTGGCGGTCGGGGACGAGCGATGGTATTTTCCTACCAATCTATCCCCCTAGGAGCATGCGCGTAATGCTTTGCTTTGATAACTTGTAGATTTTTGCAATAAGTATATGAGTTCTTTATGACTAATGTTGAGTCCATGGACTATGCGCACTTTTCTCACCCTTCCACCTTTGCTAGCCTCTCTAATACCGCACACCTTTCACCGGTATCATACACCCACCATATACCTTCCTCAAAACAGCCACCATACCTACCTATTATGGCATTTCCATAGCCATTCCGAGATATATTGCCATGCAACTTTCCACCGTTCCGTTAATTATGACACACTCCATCATTGTCATATTGCTTAGCATGATCATGTAGTTGACATCGTATTTGTGGCAAAGCCACCATTCATAATTCTTTCATACATGCCACTCTTGATTCATTGCATATCCCGGTACACCGCCGGAGGCATTCATATAGAGTCATATTTTGTTCTAAGTATCGAGTTGTAATTGTTGACTTGTAAGAAAAATAAAAGTGTGATGATCATCATTATTAGAGCCTTGTCCCAGTGAGGAAAGGATGATGGAGACTATGATTCCCCCACAAGTCGGGATGAGACTCCAGACGAAAAAAAGAAAGAAAGAAAAGAGGCCATAAAAAAAGGAGAAAAGGCCCAAATAAAAAAATGAGAGAAAAAGAGAGAAGGGACAATGTTACTATCCTTTTACCACACTTGTGCTTCAAAGTAGCACCATGATATTCATGATAGAGAGTCTCCTATGTTATCACTTTCATATACTAGTGGGAATTTTTCATTATAGAACTTGGCTTGTATATTCCAATGATGGGCTTCCTCAAAATGCGCTAGATCTTCATGAGCAAGCAAGTTGGATGCACACCCACTTAGTTTCTTTTGTTGAGCTTTCATATACTTATAGCTCTAGTGCATCCGTTGCATGGCAATCCCTACTCACTCACATTGATATATATTTATGGGCATCTCCATAGCCCGTTGATATGCCTAGTTGATGTGAGACTATCTTCTCCCTTTTTGTCTTCCCCACAACCACCATTCTATTCCACTTATAGTGCTATATCCATGGCTCACGCTCATGTATTGCGTGAAGATTGAAAAATTTTGAGAACACCAAAAGTATGAAACAATTGCTTGGCTTGTCATCGGGGTTGTGGATGATTTCAATATTTTGTGTGGTGAAATAGAGCATAGCCAGACTATATGATTTTGTAGGGATAACTTTCTTTGGCCATGTTATTTTGAGAAGACATGATTGCTTTGCTAGTATGCTTGAAGTATTATCATTTTTAGGGTTTTTATCAGTTATGCCACCGGTTGTGTCCCACTACTCAGTTTTGCCACTAGAAATTTCAACTGCTCAAAAATGCCATCGCTTCATTAGACACATGCTCAAAAATGCCACTAAACACCCTTATTTTTATGTCAATATGAACTTTTATCTTGAATCTTTCGGATCTAAATATTCATACCACAATTAAGAAGAATTACATTAAAATTATGCCAAGTAGCACTCCGCATCAAAAATTCTATTTTTCTCATTTACCTACTCGAGGACGAGCAGGAATTAATCTTGGGGATGCTTGATACGTCTCCAACGTATCTATAATTTTTGATTGCTCCATGCTATACTATCTACTGTTTTGGACATTATTGGGCTTTATTATCCACTTTTATATGATTTTTGAGACTAACCTATTAACCAGAGGCCCAACCCAGAATTGTTGTTTTTTGCCTATTTTAGGGTTTCGAGGAAAAGGAATATCAAACGGAGTCCAAACGGAATGAAACCTTCGGGAACATGATTTTCTCAACAAACAAGACCCGGGAGACTTCGACCCTACATCAAGACACAAAACAGGAGACCACGAGGTAGGGGCGCACCTACCCCCCCCCAGGCGTGCCCTCCACCCTCGTGGGCCCCCTGTTGCTCCACCGACGTACTCCTTCCTCCTATATATACCTATGTACCCCCAAAACGATCAGATACGGAGCCAAAACCCTAATTCCACCACGACAACTTTCTGTATCCACGAGATCCCATCTTGGGGCCTGTTCCGGAGCTCCGCCGGAGGGGGCATCGATCACGAAGGGCTTCTACATACCCCTTCGATGAAGTATGAGTAGTTTACCTCAGACCTACGGGTCCATAGTTATTAGCTAGATGGCTTCTTCTCTCTTTTTGGATCTCAATACAATGTTCTCCCCCTCTCTTGTGGAGAACTATTCGATGTAATCTTGTTTTTGCGGTGTGTTTGTTGAGACCGATGAATTGTGGGCTTATGATCAAGTCTATCTATGAATAATATTTGAATCTTCTCTGAATTCTTTTATGTATGATTGGTTATCTTTGCAAGTCTATTCGAATTATCAGTTTGGTTTGGCCTACTAGATTGATCATTCTTGCAATGGGAGAAGTGCTTAGCTTTGGGTTCAATCTTGCGGTGTCCTTTCCTAGTGATAGTAGGGGCAGCAAGGCACGTATTGTATTGTTGCCATCGAGGATAACAAGATGGGGTTTTCATCATATTGCATGAGTTTATCCCTCTACATCATGTCATCTTGCTTAAGGTGTTACTCTGTTTTCATTAACTTAATACTCTAGATGCATGCTGGAGAGCAGTCGATGAGTGGAGTAATAGTAGTAGATGCAGGCAGGAGTCGGACTACTTGTCTCGGACGTGATGCCTATATACATGATCATACCTAGATATTCTCATAACTATGCTCAATTCTGTCAATTGCTCAACAGTAATTCGTTCACCCACCGTAGAATACTTATGCTCTTGAGAGAAGCCACTAGTGAAACCTATGGCCCTCGGGTCTATCTTCATCATATTAATCTTCCAATACTTAGTTATTTCCTTTGCTTTTATTTTACCTTGCATCTTTATCATAAAAATACCAAAAATATTATCTTATCATATCTATCAGATCTCACTCTCGTAAGTGGCCGTGTAGGGATTGACAACCCCTTATCGCGTTGGTTGCGAGGATTTATTTGTTTTGTGCGGGTACGAGGGACTGGCGCGTAGCCTCCTACTGGATTGATACCTTGGTTCTCAAAAACTGAGGGAAATACTTACGCTACTTTGCTGCATCATCCCTTCCTCTTCGGGGAAAACCAAAGCAGTGCTCAAGAGGTAGCAATGTGATATGGTCAAGACATGATGCTAAATTTTATTGCATGAGATGATCATGTTTTGTAACACAGTTATCGGCAACTGGAGGAGCCATATGGTTGTCGCTATTGTATGAAATGCAATCGCCATGTAATTGCTTTACTTTATCACTAAGCGGTAGTGATAGTCGTAGAAGCAATAGTTGGCGAGACGACAACGATGCTTCGATGGAGATCAAGGTGTCAAGCCGGTGACGATGGTGATCATGACGGTGCTTTGGAGATGGAGATCAAAGGCACAAGATGATGATGGCCATATCATATCACTTATATTGATTGCATGTGATGTTTATCCTTTATGCATCTTATTTTGCTTAGTTCGGCGGTAGCATTATAAGATGATCTCTCACTAAATTTCAATGTATAAGTGTTCTCCCTGAGTATGCACCATGGCTACAGTTCGTCGTGCCGAGAAACCATGTGATGATCGGGTGTGATAAGCTCTACGTTCACATACAATGGGTGCAAGCCAGTTTTGCACACGCGGAATACTCGGGTTAAACTTGACGAGCCTAGCATATGCAGATATGGTCTCGGAACCCTGAGACTGAAAGGTCGAGCGTGAATCATATAGTAGATATGATCAACATAGTGATGTTCACCATTGAAAACTACTCCATCTCACGTGATGATCGGACATGGTTTAGTTGATACGGATCACGTGATCACTTAGATGATTAGAGAGATGTCTATCTAAGTGGGAGTTCTTAAGTAATTTGATTAATTGAACTTTAATTTATCATGAACTTAGTACCTGATAGTATTTTGCATGTCTATGTTGTTGTAGATAGATGGCCCATGCTGTTGTTCCGTTGAATTTTAATGCATTCCTAGAGAAAGTTAAGCTGAAAGATGATGGTAGCAACTACACGGACTGGGTCCGTAACTTGAGGAGTATCCTCATTGCTGCACAGAAGAATTACGTCCTGGAAGCACCGCTAGGCGACAAACCCGCTGCAGGAGCAACGCCAGATGTTATGAACACCTGGCAGAGCAAAGCTGATGACTACTTGATACTTCAGTGTGTCATGCTTTACGGCTTAGAACCGGGACTTCAACGATGTTTTGAACGTCATGGAGCATATGAGATGTTCCAGGAGTTGAAGTTAATATTTCAAGCAAATGCCCGGATTGAGAGATATGAAGTCTCCAATAAGTTTTATAGCTGCAAGATGGAGGAGAATAGTTCTGTCAGTGAACATATACTCAGAATGTCTGGGTACCACAACCACTTGACTCAACTGGGAGTTAATCTTCCTGATGATAGTTGAAGGAAATATGCCCTAGAGGCAATAATAAAGTTGTTATTTATATTTCCTTATATCATGATAAATGTTTGTTATTCATGCTAGAATTGTATTAACCGGAAACTTAGTACATGTGTGAATACATAAACAAACAGAGTGTCACTAGTTTGCCTCTACTTGACTAGCTCGTTGAATCAATGATGGTTATGTTTCCTAACCATAGACATGAGTTGTCATTTGATTAAATGGATCACATCATTAGAGAATGATGTGATTGACTTAACCCATCCGTTAGCTTAGCACGATGATCGTTTAGTTTGTTGCTATTGCTTTCTCCATAACTATACATGTTCCTATGACTATGCGATCATGCAACTCCCGAATACCGGAGGAACACTTTGTGTACTAACAAACGTCACAACGTAACTAGGTGATTATAAAGGTGCTCTACAGGTGTCTCCTGTGGTGTTTGTTGAGTTGGCATGGATCAAGATTAGGATTTGTCACTCCGATTGTCGGAGAGGTATCTCTGGGCCCTCTCGGTAATGTACATCACTATAAGCCTTGCAAGCAATGTAGCTAATGAGTTAGTTACGGGATGTAGCATTATGGAACGAGTAAAGAGATTTGCCGGTAACGAGATTGAACTAGGTATTGAGATACCGATGATCGAATCTCGGGCAAGTAACACACCAATGACAAAGGGAACAACGTATATCGTTATGCGGTTTGACCGATAAAGAACTTCATAGAATATGTAGGAACCAATATGAGCATCCCGGTTCCGCTATTGGTTATTGACCAGAGACATGTCTCGGTCATGTCTTCATAGTTTTCGAACCCGTAGGGTGCGCACGCTTAACGTTCGGTGACGATCGGTATTACGAGTTTATGTGTTTTGATGTACCGAAGGTAGTTCGGAGTCCCGGATTTGATCATGGACATGACAGGGAGTCTCGAAATGGTAGAGACGTGAAGATCGATATATTGGAAGCCTATGTTTGGACATCGGAATGGTTCCGGGTGAAATCGGGAGTATACTGGAGCACCGGGAGGTTATCGGAACCCCCCGGGAGGTATATGGTCCTTATTGGGCCTTAGTGGAAGAGAGGGGAAAGAAGCAAAGGAGGCCCCCCCCCAAGCCCAATCTGAATTGGGAAGCGGGTCGGCCCCCCTTTTCCTTCCTTCTTCCTCCTCCTTCCTTCTCTCCTAGAACCAACAAAGGGAAGGGGGGAATCCTACTCCCGTGGGAGTAGGACTCCCTTGGGGCGCGCCTAGAGAGGCTGGCCCCCTCCCCCTCCTCCACTCCTTTATATACGGGGGAGGGGGCACCCCATAGACACAAGTTGATCATTGATCTTTACCCATGTGTGATACATCTCCAACGTATCTATAATTTTTGATTGCTCCATGCTATATTATCTACTGTTTTGGACATTATTGGGCTTTATTATCCACTTTTATATTATTTTTGGGACTAACCTATTAACCAGAGGCCTCGCCCAGAATTGTTGTTTTTTGCCTGTTTTAGGGTTTCGAAGAAAAGGAATATCAAACAAAGTCCAAACGAAATGAAACCTTCGGGAACATGATTTTCTCAACGAATAAGACCTGGGAGACGTGGACCCTACATCAAGAAAAGTAACAGGAGGCCACAAGGTAGGGGGGCGCGCCCACCCCCACCAGGCGTGCCCTCCACCCTCGTGGGCCCCCTGTTGCTCCACCGACGTACTCCTTCCTCCTATATATACCTATGTACCCCCAAAATGATCAGATACGGAGCCAAAACCCTAATTCCACCATGACAACTTTCTGTATCCACGAGATCCCATCTTGGGGCCTGTTCCGGAGCTCCGCCGGAGGGGGCATCGATCACGGAGGGCTTCTACATCAACACCATAGCCCCTTCGATGAAGTGTGAGTAGTTTACCTCAGACCTACGGGTCCATAGTTAGTAGCTAGATGGCTTCTACTCTCTTTTTGGATCTCAATACAATGTTCTCCCCCTCTCTTGTGGAGATCTATTCGATGTAATCTTCTTTTTGTGGTGTGTTTGTTAAGACCGATGAATTGTGGGTTTATGATCAAGTCTACCTATGAATAATATTTGAATCTTCTCTAAATTCTTTTATGTATGATTGGTTATCTTTGCAAGTCTCTTCGAATTATGAGTTTGGTTTGGCCTACAAGATTGATCTTTCTTGCAATGGTAGAAGTGCTTAGCTTTGGGTTCAATCTTGCGGTGTCCTTCCCCGGTGACAGTAAAGGCAGCAAGGCACGTATTGTATTGTTGCCATCGAGGATAACAAGATGGGATTTTCTTCATATTGCATGAGTCTATCCCTCTACATCATGTCATATTGCTTAAGGCATTACTCTATTTTTAACTTAATACTCTAGATGCATGCTGGATAGCGGTCGATGAGTGGAGTAATAGTAGTAGATGCAGGCAGGAGTCAGTCTACTTGTCTCGGACGTGATGCCTATATACATGATCATACCTAGATATTCTCATAACTATGCTCAATTCTGTGAATTGCTCAACAGTAATTTGTTCGCCCACCATAGAATACTTATGCTCTTGAGAGAAGCCACTAGTGAAACCTATGGCCCCCGGGTCTATCTGTATCATATTAATCTTCCACTACTTAGTTATTTTCCTTTGCTATTTACTTTGCCTTTATTTTACTTTGCATCTTTATCATAAAAATACCAAAAATATTATCTTATCATATCTATCAGATCTCACTCTCGTAAGTGGCCCTATAGGGATTGACAACCCCTATTTGCGTTGGTTGGGAGGATTTATTTGTTTTGTGCAGGTGCGAGGGACTTGCGCGTAGCCTCCTACTGGATTGATACCTTGGTTCTCAAAAACTGAGGGAAATACTTACGCTACTTTGCTGCATCATCCCATCCTCTTCGGGGAAAACCAACGCAGTGCTCAAGAGGTAGCAAGAAGGATTTCTGGCGCCGTTGCCGGGGAGGTCTACGCAAAAGTCAACATACCAAGTACCCATCACATACCCTTATCTCCCGCATTACATTATTTGCCATTTGCCTCTCGTTTTCCTCTCCCCCACTTCACCCTTGCTGTTTTATTTGCCCTCTCTCTCTGTCCTCCCTCTCTTTCTCTATTTGCCTCTTTTTGCCCGCTTGCTTTTTGTTTGCTTGTGTGTTAGTTTGTTTGCTTGTCACGATGGCTCAAGATAATACTAAATTATGTGACTTCACCAATACCAACAACAATGATTTTATTAGCACTCTGATTGCTCCTCTTACCGATGCTGAATCTTGTGAAATTAATGCTACTTTGCTGAATCTTGTCATGAAAGATCCGTTTTCCGGCCTTCCTAGTGAAGATGCCGCTACCCATCTAAATAGCTTCGTTGATTTGTGTGACATGCAAAAGAAGAAAGATGTGGATAATGATATTGTTAAATTGAAGCTATTTCCTTTTTCGCTTAGAGATCGTGCTAAAGCTTGGTTTTCGTCTTTGCCTAAAAATTGTATTGATTCATGGAACAAGTGCAAAGATGCTTTTAGCTCTAAGTATTTTCCTCCCGCTAAGATCATCTCTCTTAGAAACAATATTATGAACTTTAAACAACTTGATCATGAACATGTTGCACAAGCTTGGGAGAGAATGAAACTAATGATACGTAATTGCCCTACTCATGGTTTAAATTTATGGATGATTGTTCAGAATTTTTATGTCGGATTGAATTTTGCTTCTAGAAATCTTTTAGATTCGGCCGCGGGAGGCACTTTTATGGAAATCACTTTAGGAGAATCTACTAAACTCCTAGATAATATTATGGTTAATTATTCTCAATGGCATACTGAAAGATCTACTAATAAAAAGGTGCATGCAATAGAAGAAATTAATGTTTTGAGTGGAAAGATGGATGAACTTATGAAATTATTTGCTAATAAGAGTGTTTCTTCTGATCCTAATGATATGCCCTTGTCTACTTTGATTGAGAATAATAATTAACCTATGAATGTGAATTTTGTTGGTAGGAACAATTTTGGTAATAACGCGTATAGAGGAAATTTCAACCCTAGGCCTTATCCTAGTAATTCCTCTAATAATTATGGTAATTCCTACAAAAAATCTTATGGAAATTATAATAAGATGCCCTCTGATTTTGAATCTAATATTAAATAATTTATTACTTTGCAAAATAATTTCAATGCTATGATTGAAGAAAAATTGCTTAAGATTGCTGATTTGGCTAGGAACGTTGATAGAATTGCTCTTGATGTTGATTCTTTGAAACTTAGATCTATTCCACCTAAGCATGATATCAATGAGTCTCTCAAATCCATGAGAATTTCCATTGATGAGTGCAAAGAAACAACCGGTAGGATGCGTGCTAAGAAAGATGCCTTTATAAGAGCGTGTTCTTCTAGTTGCTATGAAAATAAAGATGAAGATCTAAAAGTTATTGATGTGTCCCCTATTAAATCTTTGTTTTGCAATATGAATCTTGATAATGATGGGACTGAATATGATCCACCTTTACCTAGAAGGCGTTCCAAGAATTCAGAATTTGTTGATCTTGATGCTAAAATTGATAAAAGTGGGATTGAAGAAATTAAAACCCTAGATGTGCTAAACCCACTATTATGGATTTCAAGGAATTTAACTATGAAAATTTCTCTTTGATTGATTGTATTTCCTTGTTGCAATCCATGCTAAATTCTCCTCACGCTTATAGTCAAAATAAAGCATTTACTAAACATATCGTTGATGCCTTGATGCAATCTTATGAAGAAAAACTTGAATTGGAAGTTTCTATCCCTAGAAAACTTTATGATGAGTGGGAACCAACTATTAAAATTAAAATGTAAGTTCATGAATGCTATGCTTTAAGTGATTTGGGTGCTAGTGTTTCCACGATTCCAAAGACTTTGTGTGATTTGTTAGGTTTCCGTGATTTTGATGATTGCTCTCTAAACTTGCACCTTGCGGATTCCACTATTAAGAAAACTATGGGAAGAATTAATGATGTTCTTATTGTTGCAAATAGGAATTATGTGCCCGTAGATTTTATTGTTCTTGACATAGATTGCAATCCTTCATGTCCTATTATTCTTGGTAGACCTTCCTTAGAACGATTGGTGCAATTATTGATATGAAGGAAGGAAATATTAGATTCCAATTTCCATTAAGGAAAGGCATGGAACACTTTCCTAGAAATAAAATTAAATTACCTTATGAATCTATTATGATAGCCACTTATGGATTGCCTACCAAAGATGGCAATACATAGATCTATTGTTGCTTGTTATGCCTAGCTAGGGGCGTTAAACGATAGCGCTTGCTGGGAGCCAACCCAATTTTATTTTTATTCCTTGCTTTTTGCTCCTGTTTAGTAATAAATAAATTATCTAGCCTCTATTTTGGTTGTGTTTTTTGTGTTTAATTAGTGTTTGTGCCAAGTAGAACCGTTGGGAAGACTTGGGGAAAGTCTTGTTGAACTTGCTGTAAAAAACAGAAACTTTGGCGCTCACGAGAACTGCTGTCATTTTTATTTGGAAAGTGCTATTTAGTTAATTATTATTTTGAGATGTTTAATATATAAATTCCTCATGTCCATCAATTTATTTTAGAATTTTTGGGGTTCCAGATCTTGTGCTAGATACAGATTACTACAGACTGTTCTATTTTTGACAGATTCTGATTTTCGTGTGTTGTTTGCTTATTTTGATGAATCTATGGCTAGTAAAATAGTTTATAAACCATAGAGAAGTTGTAATACAGTAGGTATGACACCAATATAAATAAAGAATGAGTTCATTGCAGTATCTTGAAGTGGTCTTTTATTTTCTTTCGCTAATGGAGCTCACGAGATTTTCTACTTTAAGTTTTGTGTTGTGAAGTTTTCAAGTTTTGGGTAAAGATTTGATGGATTATGGAACAAGGAGTGGCAAGAGCCTAAGATTGGGGATGCCCATGGCAGCCCCAAGATAATCTAAGGACACCTAAAAGCCAAAGCTTGGGGATGCCCCGGAAGGCATCCCCTCTTTCGTCTACTTCTATCGGTAACTTTACTTGGAGCTATATTTTTATTCGCCACATGATATGTGTTTTGCTTGCAGCATCTTGTATGATTTGAGTCTTTGCTTTTTAGTTTACCACAATCATCCTTGCTTTACACACCTTTTTAGAGAGCCATACATGATTTGGAATTTGTTAGAATACTCTATGTGCTTCGCTTATATCTTTTGATTTATATAGTTTTGCTCTAGTACTTCACTTATATCTTTTAGAGCACGGTGGTGGATTTGTTTTATAGAAACTATTGATCTCTCATGCTTCACTTAGATTATTTTGAGAGTCTTAATAGCATGGTAATTTGCTTAAAATCCTAATATGCTAGGTATTCAAGATTAGTAAAATTTTCTTAAGAGTGTTTTGAATACTAAGAGAAGTTTGGTGCTTGATGATTGTTTTGAGATATGGAGGTAATAATATCAAAGTCGTGCTAGTTGAGTAGCTGTGAAATTGAGAAATACTTGTGTTGAAGTTTGCAAGTCCCGTAGCATGCACGTATGGTAAACATTATGCAACAAATTTTAAAAATGAGGTGTTATTCGATTGTCTTCCTTATGAGTGGCGGTCGGGGACGAGCGATGGTCTTTTCCTACCAATCTATCCCCCTAGGAGCATGCGCGTAGTACCGAGGTTTTTGATGACTTGTAGATTTTTGCAATAAGTATGTGAGTTCTTTATGACTAATGTTGAGTCCATGGATTATACGCACTCTCACCCTTCCATCCTTGCTAGCCTCTTCGGTACCGTGCATTGCCCTTTCTCACATTGAGAGTTGGCGCAAACTTCGCCGGTGCATCCAAACCCCGTGATATGATACGCTTTTTCACACATAAACCTCCTTATATCCTCCTCAAAACAGCCACCATACCTACCTATTATGGCATTTCCATAGTCATTCCGAGATATATTGCCATGCAACTTTCCATCATGACACATTCATCATTGTCATATTGCTTAGCATGATCATGTAGTTGATATAGTATTTGTGGCAAAGCCACCGTTCATAATTATTTCATACATGTCACTCTTGGTCCATTGCATATCCCGGTACACCGCCGGAGGCATTCATATAGAATCATCTTTTGTTCTAGTATCGAGTTGTAATCATTGAGTTGTAAATAAATAGAAGTGTGATGATCATCATTTTCTAGAGCATTGTCCCAAGTGAGGAATTTTTTTAAAAAAAAAAAGAGAAAGGCCATAAAAAAGAGAAGGCCCAAAAAAGAGAAAGGCCATAAAAAAGAGAAAAGGCCCAAAAAAAGAAAAAAAATGAGAGAAAAAGAGAGAAGGGACAATGTTACTATCCTTTACCACACTTGTGCTTCAAAGTAGCACCATGATCTTCATAGTAGAGAGTCTCTCATGTTATAACTTTCATATACTAGTGGGATTTTTTCATTATAGAACTTGGCTTGTATATTCCAACAATAGGCCTCCTCAAGTGCCCTAGGTCTTCGTGAGCAAGCAAGTTGGATGCACACCCACTAGTTTCTTTTGTTGAGCTTTCATACATTTATAGCTCTAGTGCATCCGTTGCATGGCGATCCCTACTCCTTGCATTAACATCAATCGGTGGGCATCTCCATAGCCCATTGATTAGCCTCGTTGATGTGAGACTTTCTCCTTTTTTGTCTTCTCCACATAACCCCCCTCATTATATTCTATTCCACCTATAGTGCTATGTCCATGGCTTGCGCTCATATATTGTGTGAAAGTTTATAGGTTTGAGATTACTAAAGTATGAAAAAATTTCTTTGCTTTTCATCGGGGTTGTGCATGATGAGAGCATTCTTGTGTGACGAAAATGAAACATGACTAAACCATATGATTTTGTAGGGATGAACTTTCTTTGGCCATGTTATTTTGAGAAGACATAATTGCTTAGTTAGTATGCTTGAAGTATTATCATTTTTATGTCAATATGAATTTTGTCTTGAATCTTTCGGATCTGAATATTCATACCACAATTAAGAAGAATTACATGCCAAGTAGCACTCCGCATCAAAAATTCTGTTTTTATCATTTACCTACTCAAGGATGAGCAGGAATTAAGCTTGGGGATGCTTGATACGTCTCCAACGTATCTATAATTTTTTATTGCTCCATGCTATATTATCTACTCTTTTGGACATTATTGGGCTTTATTATCCACTTTTATATTATTTTTGGGACTAACCTATTAACCGGAGGCCCAGCCCAGAATTGCTGTTTTTGCCTGTTTTAGGGTTTCGAAGAAAAGGAATATCAAACGGAGTCCAAACGGAATGGAACCTTCGGGAACATGATTTTCTCAACGAATAAGACCCGGGAGACTTGGACCCTATGTCAAGAAAAGAAACAGGAGGCCACGAGGTATGGGGCGCGCCCACCCCCACCAGGCGCGCCCTCCACCCTCGTGGATCCCTGTTGCTCCACCGACGTACTCCTTCCTCCTATATATACCTACGTACCCCCAAACGATCAGATACGGAGCCAAATACCTAATTCCACGGCCGCAACTTTCTGTATCCACGAGATCCCATCTTGGGGCCTGTTCCGGAGCTCCGCCGGAGGGGGCATCGATCACGGAGGGCTTCTACATCAACACCATAGCCCCTCCGAAGTGTGAGTAGTTTACCTCAGACCTACGGGTCCATAGTTAGTAGCTAGATGGCTTCTTCTCTCTTTTTGGATCTCAATACAATGTTCTCCCCCTCTCTTGTGGAGATCTATTCGATGTAATCTTCTTTTTGCGGTGTGTTTGTTGAGATCGATGAATTGTGGGTTTATGATCAAGTCTATCTATGAATAATATTTGACCTTCTCTGAATTCTTTTATGTATGATTGGTTATCTTTGCAAGTCTCCTTGAATTATCAGTTTGGTTTGGCCTACTAGATTGATCTTTCTTGCAATGGGAGAAGTGCTTAGCTTTGGGTTCAATCTTGCGGTGTCCTTTCCCGGTGACAGTAAGGGCAGCAAGGCACGTATTGTATTGTTGCCATCGAGGATAACAAGATGGGGTTTTCATCATATTGCATGAGTTTATCCCTCTACATCATGTCATCTTGCTTAAGGTGTTACTCTGTTTTCATTAACTTAATACTCTAGATGCATGCTGGATAGCGGTCGATGAGTAGAGTAATAGTAGTAGATGCAGGCAGGAGTCGGTCTACTTGTCTCGGACGTGATGCCTATATACATGATCATACCTAGATATTATCATAACTATGCTCAATTCTGTGAATTGCTCAACAGTAATTTGTTCGCCCACCATAGAATACTTATGCTCTTGAGAGAAGCCACTAGTGAAACCTATGGCCCCCGGGTCTATCTTTATCATATTAATCTCCTACTACTTAGTTATTTTCCTTTGCTATTTACTTTGCCTTTATTTTACTTTGCATCTTTATCATAAAAATACCAAAAATATTATCTTATCATATCTATCATATCTCACTCTCGTAAGTGGCCCTATAGGGATTGACAACCCCTATTTGCATTGGTTGCGAGGATTTATTTGTTTTGTGCAGGTGCGAGGGACTTGCGTGTAGCCTCCTACTGGATTGATACCTTGGTTCTCAAAACTGAGGGAAATACTTATGCTACTTTGCTGCATCATCCCTTCCTCTTCGGGGAAAACCAACGCAGTGCTCAAGAGGTAGCAGTGTGCGGTGCCCCCCTCCACCATAATCCACCTCGGTAATATCGTAGTGGTGCTTAGGCGAAGCCCTGTTTCGGTAGCAACATCATCACCGTCATCGCGCCGTCGTGCTAACGAAGCTCTCCCTTGAAGCTCTACTGGATCGTGAGTTCATGGGACGTCACCGAGCCGAACGTGTGCAGATCGCGGAGGTGTCGTATCTTCGGTACTAGATCGGTCGATCGTGAAGACGTACGGCTACATCAACCGCGTTGTCATAACGCTTCCGCTTACGGTATATGAGGGTACGTAGACGATTAATCTCCCCTCTCGTTGCTGTGCATCACCATGATCTTGCATGTGCATAGGACTTTTTTTGAAAAACTGCGTTCCCCAACACTGTGAACCCCTGCATCGCTCTCCTGGGGCGGCTCGGGCGGAAACCCTAGTCGTCGCCGCTGAAAGAACATGCGGTGCCCCCATGTTTGGTTTTGGTAATTGATGACAATCTCTATGGACTAATGGTTTCCTTGAGTTATATTTGAAGGTTTTGTCCATAGGCTTTTCTTGGAGTTCATGTGTTGGTTTCAAGGAGAGTTTGTGTCGACCAAGGTGCTATTCAAGGAATTATCCAAAGATTGGTCATGTGAGTGTTGAGCTTATTGCAAGCATGTCTTGAAGAAGAAGATTGTGTGATCATTCATGTCTACCTTCAAGACATCATCCAAATGAAGAGAATTGGAAAGATTCAAGGTTGATCAAGATTAAGTCAAGAATGAATCAAGTTGATCAACACACAAAGCATACAAGATGTAAAGAGGGATCAAGTGATCCCATGGTATGTTTCCATGGGCTGGCGTCAAGAGGAAGATATTATACAACCCATGGAGGATGACATCAAGTGGTGGTCGTCATCAAGTTTGCGGTGTGCAAGTTCAAGTGGAGCATCACGAAGAGATCAAATGCTTGAAGCTTGCCATCCATTGTGGTCACAATGGACTTGTGAAGATGTGTGGAAGAATGGCTCACCCATAGTGGAGTATGGGGGAGCAATCAACTAGTCTTCATCGAGCCAACACAATCAAGAAAGGTGGTCCAACTTGAGGAAGTCAAGATCGTCATCATCTAGCTCCAGTGGACTATGTGCAAGACAAAGGTTTGCCCTTGATAGGTTTTCTATTTTACCGGTCTCATAGTGGTGGTTGAGAGACCGGGTTATAGGATCGATTGTCCTACTATCATGGGGGGCTCTCGATCAGTAGCTTGATCGTATCATTGGCAGAGAGCTCAAACCATTGCATCCTTACATCATCTTTATTGGTTCTTGTTTGGTTCTTCTCTTTGTGAGTTTTGGAGCTTATGGTCATCTTGGTGACAAGCTCGAGTTCATCAAAAACGGAGTTCACTCGCATCTTCTATGATGTTTTCGATGTTGGAGGTTATGCCGGTTCTTCTCGGTTGGAGATTTCACTCCTCTATTTATTGGCATACCTCCCCTGCCTCGCTGTTTTGATGCTACTCGTCGTCTTGTATCCAACAAGCTTGAGTTTGCTCAATTTGGAGCTCGTATGAAGAAGTTATGGCAGTTCTGGTTTTCTCCCTCCGGTAGTACCGCGGTCGGCAGCGGTAGTACCGCTTATAGCATCAAGCGGTAGTACCGCTCCAGTACCGCTCTACTACCGCCTCGATTTTGGGTCCTGCTCTTTTCGTGTCGGGTTTAGCAGTAGTTGCACGGTAGTTCCGCCTACCGCCTATAAGCGGTAGTACCGCTCCGGTCGGGCGGCAGTACCGCTACTGCATTACTGCCGCCGTACTCTGCTCTGCCCTGCCTCTTTTGGTCCCGTGTTCTGCTCCTCTAGCGGTAGTACCGCTGGGGTGAGCGGTAGTGCCGCTTATATGCGGTACTACCGCCCCAAGGTTCATGTTTTGTTGCTCCTTTTCCCTGCTTCTTCCGCCCGAGCGGTAGTACCGCTCATGTGCGGGCTGAGCACATAACGGTTGGATTTCCCCCTCCTATTAAAGGGGGTCTTCTTCCCCAATGAACCTTATCCTTTGAGCTCGTGTTCTTCCCCATTGTTGACCTTCTTCGAGCTTGCTAACTCTCAATCCCTCTGTGGATTCTTGCTAGTTTTTGAGGGAAAAGAGAGAGGAGATCTAGATCCACATTTCCACCAATCACTTTCTCCTCTATGTGAGGGGAACCCCTTGGATCTAGATCTTGGAGTTCTTGGTGTTCTCCTTCTTGTTCTTCCTCTCATCTTCCTCCCTAGCATTTGTTGCTTCCGTGGGATTTGGGAGAGAAGGACTTGGGAACTCCGTGTGCCCTTGCTATTGCATTTGGTGCATCGGTTTGAGTTCTCCACGGTGATACGTGGAATTTACAAGTTGAGAAGCTTATTACTCTTGGGTGCTTGGTGCCCTTGAGCTTGTTCCTCTTGGGTTCTTGGGCGCCCTAGACGGTTGAGGTCACCTCGGAGCCATATTCCATTGTGGTGAAGCTTCATGGTGTCGTTGGGGAGTTAACCCCAACCTTTGTGGTGTTCGGAGCTCAATCATTGTGGTGTAAAGCTCCGGGCAAGCGTCGGGGTCTCCAATTAGGTTGTGGAGATCGCCCCGAGCAATTTGACGGGTTCCGGTGACCGCCCCCAAGGGTTGCCAAACTGTACGGGTTCGGTGACCGCCCCCAAGGGTTGCCATTTGTACGGGTTCGGTGACCGCCCTCAAGGGTCCCTTAGTGGAATCACGGCATCTTGCATTGTGCGAGGTTGTGAGGAGATTACGGGGGCCCTAGTGGCTTCTTGGGGAGCATTGTGCCTCCACACCGCTCCAAACGGAGATTAGTATCCGCAAGGGTGTGAACTTCGGGATACATCATCGTCTCCGCGTGCCTCGGTTATCTCTTACCCAAGCCCTTTTACTTATGCACTTTACTTTGTGATAGCCATATTGTTTCTTGTCATATATCTTGCTATCACATAGTTGCTTATCTTGCTTACCTTAAGTTGTTGGTGCACCTTGGTGAGCCTACTTGTTTTAGGTTTTGTGCTTGACAAATTAACCGCTAGGTTTATTCCGCAATTGTTCAAGCCTAAACCGTAATTATTTTAAAACGCCTATTCACCCCCCCCCCTCTCTCTAGGCGACATCCATGGTCTTTCAGCCGCCTCCAGCCTTTTCTCCCTCGTCTCCCCCGCTGCCACCGGAGGACGCCGGCAGGCAAAGCCCCCTGGCAAACTGCAGTAGCAGGTTTGCCTTCTCACGTGGTGGTTGATACGTCTCCAACGTATCTATAATTTTTGATTGTTCCATGCTATTATATTATCAACCTTGGATGTTTTATATGCATTTATATGCTATTTTATATGGTTTTTGGGACTAACCTATTAACCTAGAGCCCAGTGCCAGTTTTTGTTTTTTTCCTTGTTTTAGAGTATCGCAGAAAAGGAAAATCAAATGGAGACCAATTGACCTGAAACTTCACAAAACTTATTTTTTGGACCAGAAGAAGACCACGGAGTATCGGACTTGGACCAGGAGAGTCACGGGCTGCCCACGAGAATGGGGGAGCGCCCACCCCCCTGGGCGCACCCCCTGCCTCATGGATAGCCCGGAGATCCACTGACGTACTTCTTCCTCCCATATATACCCATATACCCTAAAAACATCGGGGAGCATAATAGATCGGGAGTCCCGCCACCAGAAGCCTCCGTAGCCACCGAAAACCAATCTAGACCCGTTCCGGCACCCTGCCGGAGTGGGAATCCCTCTCCAGTGGCCATCTTCATCATCCCGGCGCTCTCCATGATGAGGAGGGAGTAGTTCTCCCTCGGGGCTGAGGGTATGTACTAGTAGCTATGTGTTTGATCTCTCTCTCTCTCTCTCGTGTTCTTGAGGTGGTACGATCTTGATGTATCGTGAGCTTTGCTATTATAGTTGGATCTTATGATGTTTCTCCCCCTCTACTCTCTTGTAATGGATTGAGTTTTCCCTTTGAAGTTATCTTATCGGATTGAGTCTTTAAGGATTTGAGAACACTTGATGTATGTCTTGCGTGGGATACCCGTGGTGACAATGGGGCATTCTATTGATCCACTTGATGTATGTTTTGGTGATCAACTTGCGGGTTCCGTGACCTTGGGAATCTGTGCATAGGGGTTGGCACACGTTTTCGTCTTGACTCTCCGGTAGAAACTTTGGGGCACTCTTTGAAGTACTTTGTGTTGGTTTGAATAGATGAATCTGAGATTGTGTGATGCATATCGTATAATCATACCCACGGATACTTGAGGTGACATTGGAGTATCTAGGTGACATTAGGGTTTTCGTTGATTTGTGTCTTAAGGTGTTATTTTACTATGAACTCTAGGGCTGTTTGTGACACTTATAGGAATAGCCCAATGGATTGATCGGAAAGAATAACTTTGAGGTGGTTTCATACCCTACCATAATCTCTTCGTTTGTTCTCCGCTATTAGTGACTTTGGAGTGACTCTTTGTTGCATGTTGAGGGATAGTTATGTGATCCAATTATGTTATTATTGTTGAGAGAACTTGCACTAGTGAAAGTGTGAACCCTAGGCCTTGTTTCAACGCATTGCAATACCGTTTACACTCACTTTTACCATTAGTTACCTTGTTGTTTTTATATTTTTCAGATTACAAAAGCTTTATCTACCATCCATATTGCAATTGTATCACCATCTCTTCGCCGAACTAGTGCACCTATACAATCTACCATTGTATTGGGTGTGTTGGGGACACAAGAGACTCTTTGTTATTTGGTTGCAGGGTTGCTTGAGAGAGACCATCTTCATCCTACGCCTCCTACAGATTGATAAACCTTAGGCCATCCACTTGAGGGAAATTTGCTACTGTCCTACAAACCTCTGCACTTGGAGGGCCAACAACGTCTACAAGAAGAAGGTTGTGTTGTAGACATCAAGCTCTTTTCTGGCGCCGTTGCCGGGGAGGTTAGCGCTTGAAGGTATATCTTTAGATCTTGCAATCGAATCTTTTTATTTCTTGTTTTATCACTAGTTTAGTTTATAAAACAAAACTACAAAAAAAATGGAATTGAGTTTGCCTCATACGCTTCATCTTTTTAATATCTTTCGTAAGTATGATGGAAAGGAAAATTGTGCCAAAGTGTTAGAAGAAGAATGCATTAAAATGTTTGGCACTAAATCTTTGAATGATGAGCATGATTGCAATGTTGTTAGTATGAATTCCTTGAATATCCATGATGCTAATGATATGCAAAGCCACAAGCTTGGGGAAGCTATGTTTGATGAAGATGATATTTTTTGTCCCCCAAGTTTTGATGAGCAAATTTATTATGATTAAATAATGCCTCCTATTTATGATGATTATATTGATGAAAGTGGATTTGGAGAGGTCATGACTTTATTTTGTGATGAATCCACTAACCCGGAAGAGGTTCCAATTTATTATGAGAACAAAGTTGCTATCTATGATGATTATTGTGATGACTTGTATGCTATAAATAATAGTGATATCCATGAAACTTTTCATCATGATTTTAACCTTAAATTGGATTATGCCTCACATGATAGTTATTTTGTTGAGTTTGCTCCCACTATTATTCATGAGAAGAATCTTGCTTATGTGGAGAGTAGTAAATTTTGTATGCTTGTAGATCATGAAAAGAATGCTTTAGGTGCTGCTTATATTTTTGAATTCATTCGTGATGCTAGTGAAAATTATTATGAGGGAGCAACTTATGCTTGTAGGAATTGCAATAATATCAAGTTTCCTCTCTATGTGCTTAAAGTTTTGAAGTTATGTTTGTTTTGCCCTCCTATGCTAATTGATTCTTGTTCCCACAAGTTGTTTGCTCACAAAATCCCTATGCATAGGAAGTGGGTTAGACTTAAATGTGCTAGTCATATTCTTCATGATGCTCTCTTTATGTTTCAATTTTTATCCTTTATGTGAGCATCATTGAAATCGTCATGCCTAGCTAGGGGCGTTAAACGATTGCGCTTGTTGGGAGACAACCCAATTTTATTTTTGTTCCTTGCTTCTTGTTCCTGTTTAGTAATAAATTATTTATCTAGACTCTGTTATGATTGAGTTTTTATGTTTTAGTTAGTGTTTGTACCAAGTAGAACCGTTGGGAAGACTTGGGGAAAGTCTTGTTGATCTTGCTGTAAAAAACAGAAATTTTAGCGCTCACGAGAATTGCTGCCATTTTTATTTGGATAGTGATATTTAGTTCATTATTTTTGAAGATGATTAATAGATAAATTCCTCACGTCCATCAATTTA
Organism: Triticum urartu; assembly: GCF_056163025.1. Lineage (NCBI taxonomy): Eukaryota > Viridiplantae > Streptophyta > Magnoliopsida > Poales > Poaceae > Triticum > Triticum urartu. The sequence goes on along the minus strand of NC_141873.1, from coordinate 473,747,262 downwards.
TTTTAGAATTTTTGGGGTTCCATAAGTTTGCGTTAGTTACAGATTACTACAGACTGTTCTGTTTTTGACAGATTCTGTTTTTCGTGTATTGTTTGCTTATTTTAATGAATCTATGAGTAGCATCGGAGGGTATGAACCATAGATGAGTTTGAATACAGTAGATATTACACCAATATAAATAAAGAATGATTTCATTACGGTACCTTGAAGTGGTATTTTGTTTTCTTTCGCTAACGGAGCTCATGAGTTTTCTACTTTAAGTTTTGTGTTGTGAAGTTTTCAAGTTTTGGGTAAAGATTTGATGGATTATGGAACAAGGAGTGGCAAGATCCTAAGCTTGGGTATGCCCAAGGCACCCCAAGGCAATATTCAAGGACAACCAAGAGCCTAATCTTGGGGATGCCCTAGAAGGCATCCCCTCTTTCGTCTTCGTTCATCGGTAACTTTACCTGGAGCTATGTTTTTATTTACCACATGATATGTGTTTTGCTTGGAGAGTCATTTTATTTTATTTAGTTTTGCTTGTTGTTTAAATAAAATACCAAGATCTGTAATTATTAAATGTTAGAGAGTCTTCATGTAGTTGCATAATTATTTGACTACTCATTGATCTTCACTTATATCTTCCGGAGTAGTTTGTTGTTGCTCTAGTGCTTCACTTATATCTTTTTAGAGCACGGTGGTGGTTTAATTTTATAGAAATAGATGAACTCTCATGATTCACTTATATTATTTTGAGAGTCCTAAACATCATGGTAATTTTCTTTGGTTATGAATTTAGTCCTAATATGATGGGCATCCAAGAGGGATATAATAAAAACTTTCATATAAAGTGCATTGAATACTATGAGAAGTTTGATACTTGATAATTGTTTTGAGATATGGAGATTGTGATATTAGAGTCGTGCTAGTTGAGTAGTTGTGAATTTGAGAAATGCTTGTGTTAAAGTTTGTGATTCCCAGAGCATGCACGTCTGGTGAACTGTTATGTTAAGAAGTCGGAGCATGATGTATTTATTGATTGTCCTCCTTATGAGTGGCGGTCGGGGACGAGCGATGGTCTTTTCCTACCAATCTATCCCCCTAGGAGCATGCGCGTAGTACTTTGCTTCGATAACTAATAGATTTTGGCAATAAGTATGTGAGTTCTTTATGACTAATGTTGAGTCAATGGATTATACGCACTCTCGCCCTTCCACCATTGCTAGCCTCTCTAATACCGCGCACCTTTCGCCGGTATCATACACCCACCATATACCTTCCTCAAAACAGCCACCATACCTACCTATCATGGCATTTCCATAGCCATTCCGAGATATATTGCCATGCAACTTTCCACCGTTCTGTTTACTATGACACGCTCCATCATTGTCATCTTGCTTTGCATGATCATGTAGTTGGAATTGTATTTGTGGCAAAGCCACCGTTAATAATTCTTTCATACATGTCACTCATGCATCATTACACATCCCGGTACACCGCCGGAGGCATTCATATAGAGTCATACTTTGTTCTAGTATCGAGTTGTAATCTTTGAGTTGTAAATAAATAGAAGTGTGATGATCATCATTAATAGAGCATTGTCCCCCCCCCAACAAAAAAGAGAAAGGCCAAAAAAGGGAGGCCCAAAAAATAAAAAAAGGGAGCAATGGTACTATCCTTTTACCACACTTGTGCTTCAAAGTAGCACCATGATCTTCATGATAGAGAGTCTCTTGTTTTGTCACTTTCATATACTAGTGGGAAATTTTCATTATAGAACTTGGCTTGTATATTCCAACAATGGGCCTCCTCAAGTGCCCTAGGTCTTCGTGAGCAAGCAAGTTGGATGCACACCCACTTAGTTTATTTTGTTGAGATTTCATACATTTATAGCTCTAGTGCATCCGTTGCATGGCAATCCCTACTCACTCACATTGATATCTATTAATGGGCATCTCCATAGCCCGTTGATACGCCTAGTTGATGTGAGACTATCTTCTCCATTTTATCTTCTCCACAACCACCATTATATTCCACCTATAGTGCTATATCCATGGCTCACGCTCATATATTGCGTGAAGATTGAAAAAGTTTGAGAACATCAAAAGTATGAAACAATTGCTTGGCTTGTCATCGGGCTTGTGCATGATTTAAATATGTTGTGTGGTGAAGATGGAGCATAGCCAGACTATATGATTTTGTAGGGATAGCTTTCTTTGGCCATGTTATTTTAAGAAGACATGATTGCTTTGCTAGTATGCATGAAGTATTATTATTTTTATGTCAATATTAAACTTTTGTCTTGAATCTTATGGATCTGAATATTCTTGCCACAATAAAGAGAACTACATGGATAAATATGTTAGGTAGTATTCCACATCAAAAATTCTGTTTTTATCATTTACCTACTCGAGGACGAGCAGGAATTAAGCTTGGGGATGCTGATACGTCTCCAACGTATCTATAATTTTTGATTGTTCCATGCTATTATATTATCAACATTGGATGTTTTATATGCATTTATATGCTATTTTATATGATTTTTGGGACTAACCTATTAACCTAGAGCCCAGTGCCAGTTTCTGTTTTTTCCTTGTTTTAGAGTATCGCAGAAAAGGAAAATCAAACGGAGTCCAATTGACCTGAAACTTCATGAAACTTATTTTTGGACCAGAAGAAGCTCACGGAGTATCGGAGTTGGACCAGGAGAGTCCCGGGCTGCCCACGAGGGTGGGGGGCGCGCCCCCCTGCCTCGTGGACAGCTCGGAGATCCACCGACGTACTTCTTCCTCCCATATATACCCATATACCCTAAAAACATCGGGGAGCAGAATAGATCGGGAGTTCCGCCGCCAGAAGCCTCCATAGCCACCGAAAACCAATCTAGACCCGTTCCGGCACCCTGTCGGAGGGGGAATCCCTCTCCGGTGGCCATCTTCATCATCCCGGCGCTCTCCATGACGAGGAGGGAGTAGTTCTCCCTCGGGGCTGAGGGTATGTACCAGTAGTTATGTGTTTGATCTCTCTCTCTCTCGTGTTCTTGAGGTGGTACGATCTTGATGTATCGCGAGCTTTGCTATTATAGTTGGATCTTATGATGTTTCTCTCCCTCTACTCTCTTGTAATGGATTGAGTTTTCCCTTTGAAGTTATCTTATCGAATTGAGTCTTTAAGGATTTGAGAACACTTGATGTATGTCTTGCGTGGGATACCCGTGGTGACAATGGGGTATTCTATTGATCCACTTGATGTATGTTTTGGTGATCAACTTGCGGGTTCCGTGACCTTGGGAATCTATGCATAGGGGTTGGCACACGTTTTCATCTTGACTCTCCGGTAGAAACTTTGGGGCACTCTTTGAAGTACTTTGTGTTGGTTTGAATAGATGAATCTGAGATTGTGTGATGCATATCGTATAATCATACCCACGGATACTTGAGGTGACATTGGAGTATCTAGGTGACATTAGGGTTTTGGTTGATTTGTTTCTTAAGGTGTTATTTTACTACTAACTCTAGGGTTGTTCGTGACACTTATAGGAATAGCCCAATGGATTGGTCGGAAAGAATAACTTTGAGGTGGTTTCGTACCCTACCATAATCTCTTCGTTTGTTCTCCGCTATTAGTGACTTTGGAGTGACTCTTTGTTGCATGTTGAGGGATAGTTATGTGATCCAATTATGTTATTATTGTTGAGAGAACTTTCACTAGTGAAAGTATGAACCCTAGGCCTTGTTTCAACGCATGGCAATACCGTTTACGCTCACTTTCACCATTAGTTACCTTGCTGTTTTTATATTTTCAGATTACAAAGACCTTTATCTACCATCCATATTGCACTTGTATCACCATCTCTTCACCGAACTAGTGCACCTATACAATCTACCATTGTATTGGGTGTGTTGGGACACAAGACACTCTTTGTTATTTGGTTGCAGGGTTGCTTGAGAGAGACCATCTTCATCCTATGCCTCCTACGGATTGATAAACCTTAGGTCATCCACTTGAGGGAAGTTTGCTACTGTCCTACAAACCTCTGCACTTGGAGGCCCAACAACGTCTACAAGAAGAAGGTTGTGTAGTAGACATCAGCGGTTTCTCCCTCGCGGGGAGCTCTCTGGTCGTGTCAGCGTGTCGCCCCGGACAACGCGGTGATGGCGGCGGAGATTGGGAACTGGGGCAGGGGCCCTAAAAGGTGGTGGTGGTCCTCCCATGGCGGATGGCGGCTCAGGCCATGTTTGCCGATGCGACGCGGCGGTGTGGTCTTGTGGTGGTGGCATGGTCATTCGGTCATGCATCGGCAACATGGTGGTGGCCTCAAATCCGGTGTGCTCGAGGTCATGGCGGTCATTAACGTGGGCTTCGGGCGGCCTAGACTACAGGCCGCTGGTGGAGGTTCGGGACCACCATTCCAGGAGGGAGACGACTGGCGGTGTGGGGCTGCTAGCTGATACGTCTCCAACGTATCTATAATTTATGAAGTATTCGTGCTATTATATTATCAACCTTGGATGTTTTATATGCATTTATATGCTATTTTATATGATTTTTGGGACTAACCTATTAACCTAGTGCCCAGTGCCAGTTTTTGTTTTTTTCCTTGTTTTTGAGTTTTACAGAAAAGGAATATCAAATGGAGTCCAATTGACGTGAGACCGACGCCAAAAATTCCTATAAATACAAAAACCTCGAAAAATTAACCTAGATCAGGAGTTCCGCCGCCAAAAGCCTCCGTGGCCGCTGAAAACCAATCTAGGCCCTCTCTGGCACCCTGCCGGAGGGGGCCATCATCACCGGAGGGCATGGAGGAGGATCCCGGAGGGGCCATCATCACCATGAAGGCCAAGGACCAGAGGGAGAACCTCTCCCCATCTAGGGGGGAGGCCATGGAGGAGGAAGCACAAGGGGGAGAACCTCTCCTCCTCTCTCTCGGTGGCACCGGAGTGCCATCGGGAGGGGAATCATCGCCGCGGTGATCGTCTTCATCAACATCACCATCCTCATCTCTTTTACGCGGTCCACACTCCCGCACCCCGCTGTAATCCCTACTTGAACATGGTGCTTTATGCCACATATTATGATCCAATGATGTGTTGCCATCCTATGATGTTTTGAGTAGATATCTTGTCTTTGGGTTGATTGATGATCTAGATTGGTATGAGTTGTATGTTTTACTTTGATGTTGTCCTATGGTGCCCTCCGTGTCGCGCAAGCATGAGGGGTTCCCGCTGTAGGGTGTTGCAATACGTTCATGATTCGCTTATAGTGGGTTGGTGAGTGACTGAAACACAAACCCGAGTAAGGGGGTTGTTGTGTATGGGAATAAAGAGGACTTGATGCTTTAATGCTATGGTTGGGTTTTACCTTAATGATCTCTAGTAGTTGTGGATGCTTGCTAGAGTTCCAATCATAAGTGCATATGATCCAAGTAGATAAAGTATGTTAGCTTATGCCTCTCCCTCATATGAAACTGCAATAGTGATTACCGGTCTTGTTAACAATTGCCTAGGACAATTCCGCACACCGATCCACCATTATTCCACACTCGCTATTTATAATATTTAGTAATATATTCTAACTTCATGATAATAGAACCTACTTTTATATTTTAGCTCTCCGATATCATACAAAGTTATCCTCTTCATACCCACAACATAGTTTTATTTCTCGTTGCTAGTTGGAAGCAAACGTTCGGTGTACGTAGAGTCGTATCAGTGGCAGATAGGGCTTGAGAGAATATTGATCTTACCTTTAGCTCCTTGTGGGTTCGACATTCCATACTTATCACTTCCACCTTTGGAAATTTCTACGATGATTCCTTGCACTTGGGGATTATCAAGCTCTTTTCTGGCGCCGTTGCCGGGGAGCAATAGCGTGGGGTTGATATTCTCGTGTATGCTTGTTTGCTTTCTTCACTAAGTAGATTTTGTTTTTTATCTTTTGTTTCTTTTTAGTTGTGGGTGAACATAATTTTTTTTTAAAGAATGAAAATACTAAAAAAATTACTTGCCTCTCATGCCTAAAAATTTTTCAAAAAGAGAAGTGATTGGAAAGTTATGCATTGAAGAAGTGAGGGTCGACCTTGAGCACTTGTGTTCATGCTCACGAAAACAATGTAGAATTTTTCATGGAAGTTTCTCTGTAAATAATTATCCTCTTATATATATCCATTGTATTATAAAAATAATGTGCCGAGCTTTGGTTTTAGGATGATTAGATTGCTTGTTTACTATGTGCAGAACAAAAACAGAAACTTTAGCTGTAGCGCGTGATTTTACATTTTTTTACTGGAAAGTTAAATGGGTCTGAAACATTTTGCAAATTAATTCTATATAAATTTTTCAAATTTTAAATTTTATTTCATAATTTTTGGAGTTACATAAGTTTACTAAACCTTCAGATTACTACAGACTGTCCTGTTTTAGACAGATTCTGTTTTTCGTGTGTTGTTTGCTTATTTTGATGAATCTATGGGTAGTATCGGGGGGTATGAACCATGGTGAAGTTGGAATATAGTATATATAGTTCTAATATGAAATTGGAATGTTCTTGCAACAGTACCTAAAGGTAGTGATTTGCTTTATTATACTAACGGATCTCACAAAGTTTTTGTTAAAGTTTTTTGTGGATGAAGTGTTCGAAGAACGAGGAGTTACGGATGTGAGAAGAAGAAAGAGAGGCAAGAGATCAAGCTTGGGGATGACCAAGGCACCCCAAGTAAATATTCTAAGGATACTCAAGCATCTAAGCTTGGGGATGCCCCGGTTGGCATTCCATCTTTCTTCTTCAACAAATATCGATATACCTCGGTTTTTGTTTTGTTCACATGATTTGTGTCCTTTGTGTTTTTCTTTTTCTTTAAGAACCGTGCTAGTATGAGATGTCCCTTCATCAATTTATAGAATACTTCGTGTGCTTCACTTATATCTTTTAAGTATGATCTTATAGAATTGCTCTTTGAGCTTCACTTAAATCCTTTGAGTATGGTTTTATAGAATGCTTCATGTGCTTCACTTATACATTTTGAGCTTGGATATTGGTTGGTTTATATTAATGGTAGAATGCTCCATGAACTTCACTTATATCTTTTGGAGTATGAATAATACTATCATCTAAAGTGGATTTAGAAGAAGTTTGCTCCCACTATCCCGAATGAGGGGAATTTTGCTTATGCGGAGAGTAGTAAAATTTCTATGCTCGTAGATCATGAAAAGAATGCTTTATGTGATGGTAATATTGTTGAAATAATTCATGATGCTACTGAAAATTATTATGAGGGAGGAATACATGCTTGTAGGAGTGCAATAATATCAAGTTTTCCTCTCTATGTGCTTAAAGTTTTGAAGTTATACTTGTTTTGCCTTCCTATGCTAGTTGATTCTTGTTCCCATAAATTGTGTGCTCAAAAAATCCCTAGGCATAGGAAGTGGGTTAGGTTTAAATGTGCTAGTCATATTCTTCATTATGCTCTCTTTATGTTCAAGTCTTATCTTTCATGTGAGCATCATTGAAATCATCATGCCTAGCTAAAAGGCAGTGAAGAAAAGCGCTTGTTGGGAGACAACCCAATATTTACCCTTACTGTTTTTGTGTGTTTACATGATTAAGCTACTGTAGTAATCATGTTTTATAGCTTTTTTCAATAAAGTGCCAAGTAAGACCTTTGGGAAGACTTGCGTGAAAGTTAATGTGATTTTGCTCTAAAAAACAGAAACTTTGCGCTCACGAGATTAGCTGCCATTTTTTTACAGAAGAGTGATTTGGTGCTGATTCTTTTTGCAGAAGATTAATAGACAAATTCCTCACGTCCACCTATTTATTGCATAATTTTTTGAGTATCAGAATTATGGTTAGTGTTCAGATCATTACAGACTGTTCTGTTTCTGACAGATTCTGTTTTCATTGCATAGTTTGCTTGTTTTCTAGTTTCTATGAATTATATTCCTCAATATAAATTGTAGAAATGATATGGTACAGTAGGCATTGTGTGATAACAATTATGATCTTTGTCTTTGACAGTACCAAGGTGAATGGTTTACTCTTTATCATACTAACCTACCTCACGAAGTTCCGTTAAGTTTTGTGTGATTGAAGTTTTCAAGCTTTGGGTGAGATATCGATATGAGGAGAATAATGAGTGGAAAGACCCTAAGCTTGGTTATGCCCAAGGCACCCCAAGGTAATATTCAAGGAAGAATCAAGCGCCTAAGCTTGGGGATGCCCCGGAGGGCATCCCCTCTTTCATCTTCAAAACTATCGGTATACCTTACTCAGAGCTATATTTTTATTCGTCACATGATATGTGTTTTGCTTGGAGCGTATTTTCAATTTCACTTGTTGTTTGAATAAAATCATTGGATCTGAAATATTAAATGAAAAAGAATCCTCCCATGGCTAGTTAATTATTTGACTACTCGGTGTCCTTCACTATTATCTTTTGGAGTAGTTTGTCATTTACTCACGTGCTTCACGTATATCCTATGAGTAAATGGTTGAATAATTGAATATCATAAATCTGAATTTATATATGTTTCATATGCTTATACCATGGGGAGTAATGACTTCACATAGAATAAGTATAGGTAGTAAACTTATTGAAAGTTAGCAAACGTAGAATTGGTCACTTGAACAATTCATGAAAGAATATTGAAGGAAGAGAGATTTCACATATAAATGTACTATCTTGGACATCTTTTGTAATTGTGAGCACTCATTAAAATATTACATGCTAAAAGGTTGATGTCGGACAAGGAAGACAACGTAATGGGTTATGTTTTCTTATATCTGAAATAAAGTATATTATCTTGGATCATCCAACATGTTGAGCTTGCTTTTTCCCCCTCATGCTAGCCAAATTCTTTGCACCAAGTAGAGATACTATTTGTGCTTCCAAACATTCCTTAAACCAGTTTTTCCATGAGAGTCCACCATACCTACCTATGGATTGAGTAAGATCCTTCAAGTAAGTTGTCATCGGTGCATGCAATAAAAATTGCTCTCTAAATATGTATGATCTATTAATGTGGAGAAAATAAGCTTTATACGATCTTGTGATGTGGAAGAAATAAAAGCGACGGACTGCATAATAAAGGTCCATATCACAAGTGGCAATATAAAGTGACGTTCTTTTGCATTAAGATTTTGTGCATCCGACCATAAGAGCGCATGAAAACCTATGCTTCCCTCTGCGAAGGGCCTATCTTTTACTTTTATCTCCTACCTTATGTAAGAGTCATGGTGACCTTCACCTTTCCTTTTTACATTTTATCCTTTGGCAAACACATTGTGTTGGAAAGATCTTGATATATATATCCAATTGGATGTAAGTTATCATGAACTATTATTGTTGACATTACCCTTGAGGTAAAAGGTTGGGAGGCGAATCTATAAGCCCCTATCTTTCTCTGTGTCCGATTAAAACTTTGAACCCATAAATATCACGTGAGTGTTAGCAATTATGACAGATTAAATGATAGTTGAGTATGTGGAGTTTGCTAAATCAAAGCTCTGACATAGACCCTTCCTGAAAATAAGATGAATTGCAATTGTTTGATGACTGAGAATATAGTTTGTTAGTTTCAAGAGAGTTTATGATCTACACTTTAACATGTGAATAGCTTGTTACTTGATCATGAAAAGTTTTATGAAAATGAGCTACTGTTATGATATATAATGATGCTAGAAAAAGTGATTGGAACTATCATTGATGAAACTTATGCACTTGCTAGCATTCACACTTCATAAATTATTTCTTTTATCATTTACCTACTCGAGGACGGGCAGGAATTAAGCTTGGGGATGCTGATACGTCTCCAACGTATCTATAATTTATGAAGTATTCATGCTATTATATTATCAACCTTGGATGTTTTATATGCATTTATATGCTATTTTATATGATTTTTGGGACTAACCTATTAACCTAGTTCCCAGTGCCAGTTTTTGTTTTTTCCTTGTTTTTGAGTTTTACAGAAAAGGAATATCAAACGGAGTCCAATTGACGTGCCAATTTTTGACGATTTTTTATGGACCAAAAGAAGACCCCGGAGTAAAAGAGTTAGGCCAGGAGAGTCCTGGGGCATCCACGAGGGTGCCCCCCCCCCCCCCCCGTAGGCGCATGGGTCTGCCTCGTGGACACCTCGTGCACCTCCTTGACATGAGACCGACGCCAAAAATTACTATAAATACATAAACCTCGGAAAATTAACCTAGATCGGGAGTTCCGCCGCCAGAAGCCTCCGTAGCCACCGAAAACCAATATAGGCCCTCTTTGGCACCCTGCCGGAGGGGGGCCATCATCACCGGAGGGCATGGAGGAGGATCCCGGAGGGGCCATCCACTACAAAAAATCTGTTAATACATGACGGATCCAGTCCGTCACAGACCAGTACAAAACCATCACAGATGTGCATGCATGACGGATTCGAAATCCGTCATGTATATCGCGTCATAATTTGACTTCGTACCTTCCATGACGATTTTGTGCCGTCACAGCTCTACCCTAGGCCCGCCCAGCCCGAACTAAGCCCAAGCTTTGGTGACAGAACAAGCCGTCATGGAACCGGATGACATGGCAACTTATGTGGCTTTGACGTGGCAGCCCAAGGCCCATCAGTTTTCGTTCTATAGATTTTCAACCGAATATCTCATTTTTACATTAAGCCAATTAGAAGTTTGTCACTTTTGGCCAATAGTTTTTGTGTTTTTCCTTTTTACCCACATCAGGTGGAAATCAAAGTAAGGTATTTTCTATCTAATTTTCAAGCTTAGTATTCAATCAGGGCCATAAACCAAAAAGAATTTTCACATAGCAGCCAAAGCTTATTACAATCACATTACTCTTTAGATGACCAGCAAAAGATATTTACATAGTTGTATAATTTTCACATAGCAGCTGAAGCTTATTAGCATCAGGCTACTGTTTAGATGACCCAGCAATTACACATTTACATAGATGGCTCATGGAGGATTTACAAACATCATTAGTACAACACTTTGCGTTTTCTTGTAACTGTTCTGAAACAGGAGCCTCAGATTTATGTGTACCGTATTCACTTGCAAAAACCTTATATACCAGTGACCTGCACTATACAATCACAAAAAGAACGAAGTTAATCACCATGAGGACAAATTTATATAAGTGCAAAGAATTATTAGCTAGGAAAATATGGATGCTCGGGGCAAGGCGTAGATACAAACAATGGCTAAACTATTTTAAGAGGACTAAGATGACAAATCTTCGAGCAATACGGATATCTAATTTTGAAAGTACAAGTTGTTGTACTTCCGTTTACTTAAGTCGCAATGAAAGATCAAAACAACATGAGGAAAAACAAATGCAACATTGGAAGTTTGGCAATAGGAAGGTGCACATCAATCTTTTGTATATGAATAGCTGCAAGGATGTCGGGCAGCAATAACACCATTGCCACTCGGAAGTGTGCAAAATTTATCATCAAACTCTAAATCTGGTTTATCAATGAATACAGCTCGGTATTCACAGGTACTGATCAATCAATATCACAATAATACGTATGATGGCTACTTTCACCACATAACACATAGAAATTTTACACATAATATAGAACAGAGAAGCAGTGTAATTGCAGGCCTAGTTAACAAACAATCTTACTCTTAGTCACTCGATCGAGTGAGATAATAAACTACTTTAATATCAAAACTCTAAACAGAACATGACGGCCAGTTAATACCGTAACAGAAATCATGTCTCCAAAGCATATTTTAACAGAATGGATATTGCAATATATAATCATATAAAGCGAACAAGTCGATATTGCAGTTAACATGCTTTGACTGCTCAGAATAGATCTTTTTCAAGGACCTGGAATATGACTAATTATTATAACAGAACGACATTGCAATATATAATCATATAAAGCGAACAAGTCGATATTGCCGTAACATGCTTTGACTGCTCACAATAGATTTAACAGAACGGATATTGCAATATATAATCATATAAAGCAAACAAGTCGATATTGCAATTAACATGCTTTGACTGCTCCACAATAGATCATTTTCAAGGATCTAGAATATGACTAATTATTATATACTTGATTGAGTAAAATTTCCACGGGAAGGACGATTTTGTGCGCCTACCTTGAGAGTTGCAGAAAGGAGCCATGCTCACCCACCATGCCCACCGCCAACAACCATGTGCAGAGGCGAAACAAATATACTCACTGTATACATCAAAATAAAGCAATAGTATTGTTTATTCATGTAAGTAAGATTAGCACTGGAATGAATCAATAAGGGTACAGACTTTACTGTATACATTGTTTTTTGAAGTATTTTATACCACAGCTTTATCACACAAGAATTCCTCGACTTCTCTCTAGAGTCAACACACTATATTATCCACTACTGAAGTTGTACTATTTCAGCAAGCAAGCAGAGAATGTTTGAAGAAGCACATATATGTAGAAAAACACAAGAAAAACATAGGCATATGGACGTCTTTGGGACTCTCCGCTGCTCTAGCTACAACTACCCATGCAAGACCACCATAGCTAAGTGCAGAGATTCATGCATTTCAGTTAACAGCAGAAGAGAGGATGCCTTTAACCAGGCAAATGTTGTATTTAGGCATTCTTATCTCCTGTTCTGTGAGAACATATACATAGATGACAGAAACTACATAGATCCCAGTGACTGAATTCTTTCACACAGTAACAATGATTACTTGAAGACTGCATACTGGGTGGTATACGTTGCCTAATTCCAGCCCATATCGAGCCTACCACCACAATTTGCTAAGAAACTACATGTACGACAGAGCCTAACAGTTGTGCTGGAGATGCACCAATTAACAATGTATACCATCAAAAGCATGTACCTATAAATAGTACTACATGTATAATAGAGCTGCCTTGTGTGTCTTACTGTATTATTTAATATCGACAAAGAGACGAGCATGAACCTCAGGGCTTGACAATGGTGAAGGCCGCCACTGCAGTCACGCAGTAGCACTAGGCCACGGCGTCGAGGAAGCCAACAGGAGAGGTGGGCCAGGCGCTGGTGACCAGTGGCGACTAGGGTTGGCTGCTGCCTCCAGCGAGCCGTCGCACGGCCGCTCAACTCCGACAAGGCCGACGTCGGGCTTGAGCTCTGTGCCGGATCTGCGCGTGCCCAAGTTGCAGCTGCCATTGCTCCTGTGGGCGCCGTCGCCGTCGAACTCCCTAGATCAGAACCACAAGCGGGATGGGGGAGGGAGGGTAACCAGTGGGAGTGGTACTGGAGGATGTACGGGAGAGTCTCGGTAAGAGGGAGGGCGCAGGTGGGGAGATGGAGGAAGGAGAGACCGCCGGAACGGTGGGGCTGCAGAGGAGGGGTAGTGGAGGGGATTGAGGAAGAGGGATAAGATTCTGGGGGCGGCGGCGGAGGTAGAAGAGATTGTGGAAGGGAGTGCGCTAGGGTTAGGTCGGTTTTATACATGAATGGTTTGGGCGGGCTCAAGTGGGCTGCGGGCGGGCTGCAGGGCTGTACTAGACCGTCGGTGACGGTTTTCGAAATTGTCACCAGAAATCTGCCATGAATTAACAGGTTTCTTGTAGTGATCATCACCATGAAGGCCAAGGACCAGAGGGAGAACCTCTCCCCATCTAGGGGGGAGGCCATGGAGGAGGAAGCACAAGGGGGAGAACCTCTCCTCCTCTCTCTCGGTGGCACCGGAGTGCTATCGGGAGGGGAATCATCGCCGCAGTGATCGTCTTCATCAACATCACCATCATCATCACCATCCTTATCTCTTTTATGCGGTCCACTCTCCCGCACCCCGCTGTAATCCCAACTTGAACATGGTGCTTTATGCCACATATTATGATCCAATGATGTGTTGCCATCCTATGATGTTTTGAGTAGATATCTTTTGTTTTTGGGTTGATTGATGATCTAGATTGGTATGAGTTGTATGTTTTACTTTGATGCTGTCATATGGTGCCCTCCGTGTCGCGCAAGCATGAGGGGTTCCCGCTGTAGGGTGTTGCAATACGTTCATGATTCGCTTATAGTGGGTTGGTGAGTGACTGAAACACAAACCCGAGTAAGGGGGTTGTTGTGTATGGGAATAAAGAGGACTTGATGCTTTAATGCTATGGTTGGGTTTTACCTTAATGATCTGTTGTATTTGCAGATGCTTGCTAGAGTTCCAATCATAAGTGTATATGATCCAAGTAGAGAAAGTATGTTAGCTTATGCCTCTCCCTCATATGAAACTGCAATAGTAATTACCGGTCTTGTTAACGATTGCCTAGGACAATTCCGCACACCGATCCACCATTATTCCACACTCGCTATTTATAATATTTAGTAATATATTCTAACTTCATGATAACATCACCTACTTTTATATTTTAGCTCTCCGATATCACACAAAGTTATCCTCTTCATACCCACAATATAGTTTTATTTCTCGTTGCTAGTTGGAAGCAAACGTTCGGTGTACGTAGAGTCGTATCAGTGGCAGATAGGGCTTTAGAGAATATTGATCTTACCTTTAGCTCCTTGTGGGTTCGACACTCCATACTTATCACTTCCACCTTTGGAAATTTCTACGATGATTCCTTGCACTTGGGGATTATCACTAGCTTGGACAAAATAATGGTGGTTTGACCCTAGCTCTCCGTGCGCCAAGTCACCGTTCTACCCGATGTTGGCCTCCTCGATCTGGCTGCCAATGTGTTCCGGTCTTCTCTGTCGGAGATCTACATGGATTGCGCACGACACTCCTAGATATCTGGATCGAAAAGCATCCGACCGTGTGCGCCCATATTATCAACCACTGCGGATTCAAGTGGGCGCGGCGCGAAGCTTCGCTTTCTTGTCAGTGCCATGGGACATGTCTAAGTCAAGATTTCCAAAGCTTTGATAGAGGTGGAGAAAGTCATGGTAGCTGCGATTGGAGGTCTTGAAGCTTTGGTGTAAGGGTTTTATTGGATGTGATGAAGACTGCATGCCAGGTGTTTGGTGACTTGCAACAACGACTTCGACAAGCGGGGGCGATAGCACTGGAGGATTACATTTTTGGTGCTGCTCCTCGAGTGCCGAGTCTCAATTCCTAGGATAAAAACCCAAGGTCCGACCTTTATTGGTTGTACCTGCAATTGCCTTATTGAAGGCATTGTTTTTTGGGTGAACTCGGACTTTCGTTAGAGTGAAAACCCAAGATCTTCGATCAGGCAACAACAACGTGTGTGCATTGTTTCCTACTTGGAGGCGTTGCTTTTGAAGAATCTATTTTGTAATCCAGGTGTTATCTTCGGTGGTTGTTAGAGTGCTGCTGATGCTAGTGATTGATCACCGCGGCCGGGTCTTCTTTTCTTCTATTCTTTTTATTTTTGTTTTTTACTTGTGTATCCTGGATTCCTTTGGACATCTTGTTGGTATAGAGCCGGGTATAATTGGTATCTATGCGGTATTAATATGTTTCCTTTGTCGAAAGATATAATAGGTTGGGTGGCGATCCCTATTTGGCGCATACCTCGTCACTGAGCGACCTAGTGCGCACCCCCTCCAATGCTCGATCCAGTTTTCGGGTCAGTCCATTTAGGGTTTATTCACCACCGGTTTTGGAAAGGTTTTATAAACCATTTCTCTCTCTCTCCCATTTTCTTATCTCTTCTCTCTTCTTTCTTTTTTCTTTTTTATTTCATTTCTATTTTTTATTTTTTATTTCCTTTATTTTTATTTTTTCTAAAAACTTTTAAATTTGCAAACATTTATCATAATCATGAACTTTACTTTTTTTGAATTCATGACCATTTTTTGTAATCATGAACATTTTTTCGGATTTGTGAACATTATTTTACAAATTTGTGAAGATTTTTTTTAAATCATGAGCAATTTTTGAATTTGTGAACATTTTATACAAATTTCCATACATTTTCTAAAATTGTGAACGTTTCTTGAAACTCATGTATATTTTTTGAATCGGCGAACAGTTTATGAATTTTGGGAACAAAATTAGAATTTCATAAACATTTCTTTTGTTTTGTGAACAGTTTTTGAAATGCATGAACATTCTTTTGATGGGGCTGGCCCAGTGTGCATTCACCGTATGTGTTACACATTTTATTTTCAGCCTTTTTCACCCTGTTTTTTGTTTTGGCTGTTTTGTGTTTAATACTTTCAAAATTTTAAAACATATCATGAATAACAATAATGTTCCAACATTACAAAGTATGTTCATGCTCTCACTAAGTATACACGACTTTCAAAATGTTTGCAATTTCCAAAAAGAATTCACGAAATTAAAACAATGTTTAAGAATTTGAAGATAAAATCACGAAATGAGAAAAAAATGTCCACAAACTAAAAGAATGTTTGTGAACTTAAAATATGCTCTTCAAATTTAATAAATGTTTCATAAAATATTCACAAATTCAAAAAATGTTCAGAAAACTGAAGATATATTGATTCTTTTCATGAATTCTTAAATGTTCGCTAAATAGAAACAATATTCTTCAATTCGGAAATGTCCACGGATTTACAAAATGTTCACGAAATTAATTATTTTTATGAACTCAAAAAAGTTCAAGGAAATTGAAAAGTACTTGCGACTTATAAAAATGTTCATGAATTAAAAAATATAACTGAATTTGAAAAATGAAACGAAAATGAGATAAGTAGAAGAACAAACAAAAGAAAAAAACATGAAAAAAATATATAAGGAGGTCTAGGAAAGATCTAGAACCTTCGCAAAACTAGAAATGGGAGTCACTAGAAGTTAGTGGTTTGGCCGGGCCAGCAGCACAGATGGGCGTATGCTGCAGGTCTAGATCCGGCGAGTTACGCGTGCAATAGGAATCGCCTCACCAAAACAGCAAATGCCCGGACCGTTCAAACACTTTTAGGCCTCCAACGCAAATCACCTAATCGGTTCGAACCAATCTGGATGTCTGAAATCCCATAACACGGCCCCAAAACATTGGTCCTATGGGGCCACATCGGACTTCGACACCTCAGACCCATCCAAAACCCCTCTAGCATTTGGTCTAGAACCCTCAATGCATTCATTCCGGTTGACCGGCCTCTCGCCTACTGTTGGGGATATTACTACCGGAGGTAAACCGGCCTTGGGTAGCCGGGTTGACTCCTTGAAGATTAGAAGCCTATGAAGATGTAAAGATGCTAGAGCTTTACGGAGGGCCCAAAGGCGAGTTACAGTATGTAAATGTAAACCGGCCCAGTCATGTAACTTGTATAGTAAGATAGAAAGAGAGAGGCCGAACCGGATACGTTTATAAACCGGCTTCGGGACTCTGTAGCCCGGCGGGCGTCAACCTATGTATATAAAGGGACGACCCGGCCGCGGTTTAGAGATAGACAACAACAACTCGAAAGCCAGACAAAGCGGATTCGCTCCCTGGCCTTCGAAACCCTAGCAATACCAATCACAACTAGACGTAGGTTTTTACCTTCATCGAAGGGGCCGAACTAGTATAAACTCCCGTGTCCCCTTGTCCGGTTTAACCCCTTTAAACTAACCCGTTGCGATGGCTCCACAACTAAGTCCTTTCACGAGGACATCTGCCGTGACAAACCCACGACACCTACCCACATTCACGACGGCGCGGTAACCAAGAAGCCTACTTCGGCTTCAAAGTCAGCCGACCTCCAACTCAGCAAACCCTACCCGCACACTCCTCCTCTCCCACACCTCGGCTGGCCGTCAGACACCACCACACCTCCCGCCACCACAATAGACAATAAGATGGGTGCCGAGAAGAACCTTCCGTGGTGGCTTTTCAGAGGCTACCATTTCGAGTAGGTGCCACTGCGCCAACATGATTGATCTGGTGAAAGCTCCGGAGCCAGTTGAGGGTCACTAGGGCCTTTATCTTCCACCGTTTTGTCCACCATGAAGGTAGAGCCGATCTCGTCGGATGATGACGACCATCGACCGCCCTTGCTGCAACGGTCTGATCAGATGATGAGCTCACACAGCTGATAGAGGAGGCGTTGCGCCAATCGTTGATCGATCGGTGGTCTAGCGCGGTTGCCCTCTTTTGCATGCGACTGAGGCAAAGTCGGCAAGGTGGTTGGTGACCCGACCGTCCTCTTATTATTTTGGGGTGTAGTACCAACTATCGATGATGCGGTAGGTGCCTTCTGTCCGAGGTGACGCCGCCGTGAAGCCACTACTGGAGGATTCCTTCCGTCAGAGCATGCTTCCCTACCCTGCATCAGCGCCAACCATGGCCGCCATGAGCTCAGAGCACCAAGACCTCAAAGTGATTGATAAAATGATACAAAGAGAAAGAGAGAAGGGTTGACTTTGATGGGTGGGACCCAAGACCAACTTAATGGTGAAAGATTTAGTGCCACATCATGCCGGACCAACATATCATAATCGGGGCGAAACTTAAGCAAACAAGTCATCTGTGTTTATTGCCAAAAGGTTAGAAAAATCAGTATGTAGCAATGAAACAACTTTTAGGTTTTTTTTAGTGGTACAACTTTTAGGGCGGATCCTATATGGCGCGTAGGGTGCCCCCTAGCGCCATGGCGTGCACCCTCCAGCTCAACTGTGCGCCTTCTGGGCCGGGCCATGTGGGGCGTGACATCCCCCAGTTTTTTTTTGGGGGGGGGGGGTTTCTTTTTTTTTCTTTTCTCCTTTCCTTTTCTTTTCTATTTTCCTTTTTGTTTCCTCTTTTTTTCATCTTTACCTTTTCACTTTTTTTGCTAATTTTCTTTTCAAATTCATGAACACTTTTTTGTTCATTGAATTCAAAAAATGTTCAACAATTCAAGAAATGTTCATCAAATTCAACTTTTTTGTTCATCGGATTTAAAAAAATGTTCACCGAACTAAAAAAATGCTCATTAAATCCAAATTTTGTTCATAATTTCCACAAAATGTTCATCAAACTCAAAATTTGTTCATTGATTTAAAAAAAAATCATGCAGTTTTTTTAAAATGTTCTTGAATACAAACTTTTTTCATCAAGTTCAAAAATTGTTCATCGAATAAAAAAATCATGAAATATAAAAAATGTTCATCATTATTAATGCTCAAAAAATGTTCATTAAAATTAAAAAAATATGTTCATTCTTTTGAATCATAAACATTTTTTAATTCAAGAACTGTTTTTATGACAATTCACAATATTTTAAATTTTAGAACCAACTCTGAATTATTTGAATGTGGAATAGAATAAAAAGGAAAAAGGAAAAAGGAAAAGTAAAAAACGAAACGAAAAAAGGGGGGAGCCCGTTCCACGCATGGGCCGGCAGTGCTGGAGGGGCGCGGGAGTGCGGGCTGCCGCGACTGGGGGCGTCCCACGCGCCATATAGGAGGTCTCAACTTTTCGTGTTAGCTCTATTGAAAATCACGCCAATTGGTGGTTCTAGCGCATTGTCCCATATGCACATCCGTAACACAAGAAAGTGAACATTTGGCGCCTTATGCCATGAGTTGCTCCGATAATGCATGGAGAGCCAAGGCCAATAGCACTTGCTTCGCTCGCTTATTAGCCTTTTCTTTTTATTATGACCTTCGCTCCTCTAAAAAACAAACAGACATTATGAAAGATTTGTAGTATTTCATGCATTCAAAAAATGTTCGTTATTTTGAAAATACTTACATGTTTAAAACACATTCAATAATTGTTTTTTGAGGAATTTTAGTCTTTTTATGAATTTTAGAAAACTACAGAAATTTACATAATATTCAATTTAAATAAAAAATTCACACGAGACGGCGGGAGCGCTCGCGTCAAGCGCCTGCGTTAATGGCCCAGCCCAGCGCATGGGGCATTAAACGCCCGGTTTTTCCCTTTTCGCATTTTTCATTTCTTTTATAATTTATGTTTACATTTATTTATATTTGAAATATTCTAAATATATACACAATACGAAATTTACTTTACCTAAAAACTAAATAATAATTATCATATATTTATAGAAATAATAAAAGTGTAAAAACTGATTATAGTATATGCAACATTTACTTTACATAAAAAAATTGATCATGAATTTGGAAAATGTTAAACATGTATTAAAAAAGTACCTTGTGTAAATCATATATTGGCAAAATTCTAAAATGTATTTTATTTTTTAAATGTATACAAAAAAGTATAATGTGTATGAAAAATAAAACAGGCATCAAAACATAGATTTGAAAAAAAATGTTGATCATGTATTTGAAAAATGTTAAACCTGTATTAAGAAATGTTACCTTGTGTATTCAGAAAGAAATTGACCATGTACTCAAAATTTAAAGAAAATGTCCTTAAAAAGTATACCATGTATTTGAAAAAATATTCAACGTGCATCAAAAAAATATTTCACATGCACACTATTGTGTACCAAAGAAAAATAGTAATGTGATAAAAGAAAAGATAACCGATAAGAACCATCAAAGAAATAAAAAAGTGAAGAACACAAAAAAGAAAAGGAAGAAAGAAAGAAAGAAAACCAAAGTATAACGAGAAAGAAAGAAAACTAGTGAACAACATAGAAAACCATATTATAACAAAGAAAAAAATCTAAAAAACCGGTGAAAAAACAAAAGGAACTGAAGAAAAAAGAAAAAAAACGGAAAAACTCCCAGATGAAAACGAAGCATAGGAAACCTACAACGAGCGAACCTACGCTAATGGGTTGGCCCGTTTGCACGCATTAGGCGAGATATAGCTCTTGTGACCCCTGATTGAGTGGTTGTGTTTTCTTTCCGGGTGAGTGGCCATGTTATTATGTTTCAACAACAAAAATGTCGAGCTAATTAGTAGTCGTCACCAAGAAGAAAAAACACATTTCAGCGTTGTAGATTGATTGTGTATGGGGCCATATGGGCTTGACAATTGCTCAACCAATTCCTTGCAAGGTCCGGTATTTCCAGCATGGGGTCCATTGACTCATATTTTCCACGGTCATCTTATGAACTATGGCCTTTTTTTTCCCAAAAGAAAAACTATGCCCTCATGTAGGTGATCATAGAAAAAAAAGTGAACTCTGTCCATTGAAACCAACACCCTAGTAAGGGGTAAGAGCATTTACAACCGCACGCCCAATATCGGTTGTAAGATTGACTTTAATGCGTCCTCTTGCTCCAGCATTCAAGTTTCTACCTTCTTATCCCGTAAGGAGCCAATAGAATTTAAGGTCAGGTGTTACAGACTTCTAGAATAGCACACTGAATACCAAGCCCCAACGTACCTTTGATGCGTTGAGTGAGAGCCTTCCACGGGGGACTTCCGGATCACTATGGCCGACTTTCGTCTCCGTTCGACCAGTCGGTCTCCTGCCGCCTGCCAAGTGGGCTCGTCTCGTTATCCTGACTGTTCTATCTGCTGGGCCCTTTCCTATTGCTCTAACCATAAGCTATGAAAAATTGCCATCCAACTGGATCTGGACACAGCCCAAATGTACGGGATGTTCGATACCAACCATATCCAGCTCCAAATCCCCAGACGTGTCCGCCCCACACTCATTTGCTCAACTTCCACTCTCAACCCCTCCCCTTCCCGCCCTGTCCCCTCCCCTCCACAATCGTTGGATCCGGCAACCACTCTGGCAGCTTCTTCGAAAACGAGTTTGATCCCATCGACTGACACGTGCTCTCAAAGGAGGATGACCCCGACAGCGAGGCTCCAGACGACATGGAGCTCGCGCTCCGCATTGCCATCGAAAATTCACGGGTGGACATTGGCGGGAGCTTGAGCTCCGCGCCGTTCCCGGTGGCCCGTAACGCATTGCGTCCGAGCACGGTGGTCCATCACGCTCTGCGTTGCTCCAGGTCGGTCCCCGGGCACGCCACCCCTTTCCTCTGCGCGCCCAGTTCCTCCCGGACAGCGTTGGGTGCTCGTGCCCGCGCCAAGCCAGCGGGTGGGGATGTCAGAGTCGGAGGCCAAAGTCTCCTATTGTGAGAGATAGTAGGTCGTGCAGAGGGCGGTGGAGACCAACTCCTCCCGCACACGTTCGAGATCCGCACCTTTCGACCTAGAGGAGTTGCTCCTGTGCGTTGTCCTGCGCCCGTCGTTGACCACGATGGAGACGGGCGCGAGGCACGTCCGCTGCAAGAATGCGAAGGCACTCCAACTCATCATCGAAAAATCGGAGCGCCTCGTGATGCAGAAGGAGACTGCCAAGGTCAAGGCGACACGGCATGCGAATGAGCAGACCCGCTTTGTCTGACATCTCGTCGTCGTCGAACAGCGGCATGATGAGCATGGACGACGACGCACCTCCCGTCGCGGATGCTTAGGCCAACTCCACCGCGCGACTCTATCCTGTCCGGCCCCGTCCGTTTGGGGTAAAACGGACAAAGGAGGCGGCCCAGCGCGCGACGGCCCGGACCCATCTTGTCCGTTTTGTGTCCGGGCCGACCCATTTCGAGCGCAAACTTGCGCCGGGTTTGGGTCGCGGCGGACACCAAACGGACGCGCGCTCGTCCACGTCGGGGCCGCGTGGTAGGCGGCCACCTACCTCCCACCCGCCCACATCAATGCGCACGAGTGGGCGGCCCCACCTGTCATCCGCACGTCGAGCGGTCGCCATCCTTCTTTAAGTGGGAAGCGTGGACGGGTCATCGTCCACACTGCCACACGCCACCCCGCGGCCTCCTCGAAACCGACAGCGGCGACCACGTCCCAAAACCCTAGCCTAGACCTCGCCGGCCGGCCGCCCGCAGCCATGGGCCTCTAGAACTACGGCCGCAAAGGCAGGCACGACCGCGAGGCCGGCTCCTCGTCGGGACGCCGCCGCGGCTCGGTGAAGAAGGAGGAGCCCGCCTCGCCATCGCCACCACGCCGGGCCCCCGCGCCGCCCGCCTTCTCCATCGCGCCCACGTCCGCCGGCGAGCGCGGCCGGCATTACGTTCGGGCGTCCGTCTGCCGCCGTTATTGGGAGACGAGGACGCCGCTCCCCTGGAGCGACGCCCATCTCCCCAATGACTGGCACCTCTCCGCCGACCGGGTCCCCATCCCGCCGGTCCCGAAGAGCGGCCGTGCGCGCGCCGAGGAGATCGAGCGCCGCCGCCGCCTCCTCCCCGACGACCTTTACTATGACGCCAGGTACGCCCCCGACTCCCCGCTGTGGGACACCTGGTTTCGTGACGAGCACGACACCAGGCGCGCCTCCTTCGCCGGCACCTCGACGGGGCCGCGGCGGCCACGGGAGCGCGCCCAGGAGCGCGGGCGTAGGCGGGTCCGCGGCGTCACGCCCACACCATCGCCGTCTCTGTCGCCCCCTCCACCTCCTCGCATGACAGACGAGGAGGAGGCCCGTCTCCTGCAGCGTGCCATGGACGACTCCATGTACACGCACGACGAGCGGCAGTGGGACGGCCTGGAGGAGGCCATGGCCCTCTCTGCCACCGGGGACGTCGCCTTCCCCGTTGAGGAGGAGAGGAGGGACGACCCGCCGGCCGCGTTCCAGCAGTTGCTGGGCCAGGAGTGGGGCTGGTCCTACACTGTTCCGGAGATGGCCGCCGGCGTGGGCGTGAACTGGTGCCCCACTCCGCCGCGGTCACCGGAGCGGGAGGCCTCGCCACGGGAGGAGGTGGTGCAGGCACCTCCGGCTGTCCAGCCGGCCCCCGTCCACCACGCACCTCCGGCCCACCTCTGAACGCCGCCGGACTACGTCGACCTCGTCAGCGACGACGACGACACCGGCGGCCAGTGAAGACGGCGATGGCCACGGCACCGAAGGGCGCGGCAGGAGCGCGCGGGAGGAGTTTTTTTATTTTCTTATTATGTTAATTGTGAATCTGGGCCTTTTAAGTGACCGTTGAAACTGGGCCGTTTTGTGGCCAACCCATATATATGTTTTATGTTTTTTTAATGCGTTTATTTGCTTTTTTAGTTATTTAATTTATTATTTTTAATCCCGCCCACCCCGAACACGATTTGGGATGCGGCCGCGCGGTGGGCGCACACACGACCCAATGGACACAGCCGGACACGGGCGTACCCATCGGCGCTCCAAAGGGATAGATTCGGGCCAACTCGGACGTCCGTTTGGGGTCGCGCGGTGGAGTTGGCCTTACACATAGGACTACTGCCGCCGCTCAGGTGCCGGTTCGTCGATCTAGTTTATTTTGTATCTAGTTAATCTGTTTGGTGATAATGTCCGATAAACTTTGTCTATTGGGTCGGATTTTAGGGAGGATGTTTAAGGAGCGCGGCTGTGGGCGGGGACATATTGGCGGTAACCGGGCACTGACGTGTCCGCACACGTACAGGGGTCATATTTGGCAATCCTGATTGTAGATGCTCTAACTGATCGTCCGGCAGCTCATCTGTACGTTGAACCTCTGCACCACGATCAACCCGACGTACTGTCGCCGTCCGCCTGTGAAGATCTCGCAGGAAAATAAGACTGCCCACCACTGACCCCCAAACAAGCAATGCAAGCGAAGGGTCCCATGCAGCACTGCAGTCTCGCAATCGGGTCAAACAAACAGCTATTCAGCCTAGCTACAGCTAATCAGCTAGTATCACATTCATATGACGCACACACTACGGAGGGTCCACTTTTTCCCCACGGTCAAAGCTCAACCCGTCAGCATAGCCGGTGCGCACGCACACCAGAGGTCCAGAGCCCGCGAGAGATCTCGGTCATGTCCACAGTTCAGTATGCTAGTAGCTAGGACGACGATGCATCCTGTACGCGCTAACCTGCGTCGACAGCTTTGAACATGGAGCACGCAAGGCTGCAAAGGTCAAGGTCGCCACTGAGACCGCGAGCGACAGGTCCCACGGGCGGAATTCTGAAAGCCACACGCGCGCGCGCCACACACCTTTCCCTCTATTTTTCTTAAGGTTCAGGGCACGTCATGCCGTCGTGTACGCCGTCGCCACGCATGGTCCGCGTCAGAACAGCACACATAATGAGTATACAATGGCGATCCGGCGAGGCGGCGACCGGTGCGACGTGACCGTTTTCTTCTTCAGTAAATAAACAACGGACTGGTCAGTTCGGCGTTCATTGTTAACGCCGTTTTACACCGGATAAGATCCGAGATTCGGCGAATGATGACTGGTTTAATCGGTCAGAAAAAGAAGATTTAATCAGTCACGGTTTCCTGGTGCGTATGACGCCAGATTATCATGCATACAGTACATTTTAATTTAATCGATCAATCAAAGAGAGTAGTCCGTGCGCGCGTGAAAGTTCAGTTGCAGTTGCAGGTGCAGGTGCAGCGACCGCTCTCTAAGGCCAACTCCACCGCACGACCCCAAACGGACGTTCGTTTTGTCTGAATTTTGTCCGTTTAAGGTGGCGATAGGTGTCAAAAAGGACATGCGCGTCCGGCTTCAGTTCAAGGTACCCACCGCGACGACCAACCTCAAATTTTGTCCGCTGCCCCACACCCACTGTAGCATGCCGTGGCCGCTCGCGCTCGCTCGCCGGGGCCGCCGGCAACCGTGCCCCCCGCCTGCTCGCCCGCCTGCAGCCGCCGCCCGTGCCTCCTCGCAGCTCGCCATCTCGACCGCGCCCGCGCTGCCCCGACGAGCGCCTGCTCGCCGCTCCTGGCCCGCCCCTGCCTCGCGGCGGTTCTCGCTGCTCGCCTCGCCGCCGCGTGCGCACGCCCGCGCCAGCCCACCCCGTGCGCGCGCTGCTCGCCGCTCGCCTCGTCGCCGCGTGCGCGCGCCTGCTCGCCGCTCGCCTCGCGCACCCCCGCGCGCCCTCGCCCTCGCCTGGCCGCGCCCGCGCCGATAGCCCCGCGCCCGCGCCCCGCCCTCGCCTGGCCGCGCCCGCGCCAGCGCCTCGCCGCCCCGTGCGCCCGCCGAGCCCTGCCGCCCCGCGCGCCCGCCGCCCCTTGCCGCCCCCGCGCGCGCTCCCGCTCCAGCCCGCTCGTCCGCGCGCGCTCCCGCTCTCGCCCGCGCGCGCACCAGCCCGCTCGCCCGCTCCCTCCCTTGCGCGTGCGCCAGCCCGCTCGCCCGTGCCAGCCCCCGCGCGCTCGCCCGGCGCTCCGCCCCGAGCCCTCCCGTCCCACGCGCTCCGCCAGGTGCCTCCGCCCCGCGCTCGCCCGCAGCAGCTCACCGCCGCGCCGCCGCGCCCTGCCTGCGCCTGCTCGCCGGCCGCGGCGGCGGGGCCTCAACGACGGTGAGGCGAGGCTGGCCGGCTGGAGCACCGCATGCTCTCGGCGCCTGCGGCTGTGCTGCCTCTGGTGATGTGGGTGCGTGGTGGTCCAGGGAGAGAAAAGGAGGAGGAGAGAGAGGAGTTGGTGGGTGGGTTTGTGGGTCAATGACAGGTGGGCCAGGGTCACATGCAAAAGGACACGCCCTGGACGAGGACGACCAGAGAGCGTCCGCTCGTGTCCGTTTCAGACCCAAAGCCAGCCCAACTTTGCTCTCAGGATGGGGCGAAGCGGACCAAAAGCGGATGCTTTTTGAGGATGGGGTCGCGCGCTGGGTCGTCTGATATGTCCGTTTTACCCCAAACGGACAGACCTGGACAGGATAGGGTCGCGCGGTGGAGTTGGCCTAAATAACTCAGTCAGAGACGTCGCGTCCGCGGTGCGTGGCAGCTAGCGCGGGTCTCGTCAAGGAGGCCACGCGCGCACGCAGGGCTCGCTTTCGTGACGAGGTCCCAAGTCGGTGTTCTCCACCCGGTTCTCACTCGTGCCGATCGGAGATCGGGTTTATTTCTATTATCGTCGTGTACCAGGCCGGGGCTTATACTTTAATGATCTATACGTTCTTATTAGGCCAACTCCACCGCGCGACCCCAAACGGACGTCCATTTTGTCTGGTTTTTGTCCCTTTGGATAGGGATTTGGGGTCGTGTCCGGGCCTGTCCTGAGATGCGGTGGCCGTGCACCCAGCGCGCGGCCGCATCCTTTTGCCCCATCCTATCCGTGTCTATTTAAAAAAAGGGACGTTTCAAATGCCAAGCCTCAGTTCACGACCCGAGTTCATCACGCCGGCAACAAAGCCAGCGGCCTACACGACCATCGCCGGCAACACAGCCAGCCTCCAAAATGAATAGTTGTCCTCGCCAGCAACACAGCCAGCGGCCGGCAACACAGCCGGCCTCCAAAATGAATGTTTTTTTGCCGGCACACTGCCAGCGGCCCAGCGGGCGGGCGGCACCCATGCCAGCCTCCAAAAAGAACGGCCACGCCGATCGGACGACCTAGTTCAGGCCTTCGGCGTCGAGCATCTCCTTCTGCTTGGCCTCGAACCAGGCTCTCGTCTTGTCGCTCATCTTCGACAAGTCCACGCTCATGATCGCAAGGGCCGCCTCCTTCGCTTTGGTGGCGGCATTGGTGGCCTCAATGTCGAGCTGCCTCTGCCTGGCCTTGACGTTGTCGGCCTCGATGTCGAGCTGCCTTTGCCGGGCGGCCTCTTCCATGTCGAGCTGCCTTTGCCGGGCCGCCTCCTCCATGTCTATCTTCCTCTTCTTGGCCGCCTCCTCCATCTCAAGCTTCTGCCGTTGGAGGTCTAGGTATTGCTTCATTTGCTCGTCCTTGCTTTGCCGCTTCTTCTCGTCCCTCACATCCTTATGTGACATCATGCCATGCAAAGTCTCATGCAAGGCCATGGATGAGGCGTCACGTATGTCGTCCACCTTTGAGTTGGTCTTTCCCCTCGGCCTCTTCAACGCCTCGCAATCCCCACCTCTGGCGAACTTGGCCGTCTTCTTGCCTCTCTTCCTTTGAAGTTCACGGTATTGATCCTTGAACTTAGGGCAATTGTTGATGATCGTCCAACAATGCGTAAGAGTGAATGGCTTGTCATTGTGCCGGGCCTTGAATGCCTCCAAAGATTGAAATGCCCACACCACATGATCAACAACAAGTGAACATGCAAACATATACACGGCCGGAGTCTCATGGCCGTAGTAAGGGCTAGAAAGAGAAGAGCATACCATGTCTCCAACGCCGAGACCACTCACGGGCCGTGCTTCAACGCTCTCAAATGTGGCACAATACTTGTTGCACTCTTGTTGGATGAACAACCATCTTTTTTGAATCGAACCGATGCCACGGTTGCTTGTAATTTGGTAGGGCTCAAACATCTTCCTTTCATGGAATGTTTTGTGGACTCTCGTCCAAAAAACAATACCCTTTTGTTGCGCGCCGGTCCTTGGATCTTGGCTAATCTCCATCCAACATTGGCAAATCAACTTGTCCTCATCTTGTGTATATGAACCGGTGCGAATGCTCTTCCGCTTCTTTTGTGCTTCCGCTCTTTGGGTGAGCTCGTCTATGAACAATGGAGCGCCACTAATATCAACATGATTGGCTTCATCTTCATCTTCACCTTCGACATAGATGTCATCGTCTTCATGCCACGAATCACCATGGTTGTAGTCAGCACGGTCGTCGGCCTCTTCATCGGGCACGTACTGGGAGCGGCCATCCTGACTTTGGGTCTCATCGGGGTCGTAGGCACGGCCATGCCCACCCTGGAAGATCACGTCCTCCATGTACTGGTTGTAGAAGGGGTCGTCCACCGTCGGCGTTGAGGTTGGCATTTCGTCAAACAACACGCGGGGGGGCCGGCATGGTGCCCGTGAACGGTGCACGCGTCTGCTTTCTTTGCATCTCAACGGAAGGCCGCCCGCCGCTGCTGGACCCAGGCGTCATGTTGAGGTCGATGACGGCCGCGGGGCGTGGTGTGGACGGCGCGAACAAGCCCACGTCCGGCGACGCCGAGAAACGGGTCTGGCCGTCGTGCCTGGGTGGAGGAAAGCCGGGCGACATGGGCGCGGCGCGCGACGTCGGCGACTGGCAGTGCGTAGGCCGGGCGACCGACGAGCCTGTGCTCGCCGGGCCGACGGCCGCTGCATGGAACCTCGCCGGACGGCCCATGCCAAGCATGAGGATGGCGTGCGCTTTGTTGACGAGGTCCTCCTTCTCGTCGGCAGCGGCCTTGCGCCGCGCGGCCTCCAGCTCCTCGCGCTGGGCGGCGAACTTGGCCGCGGCGGCATTCATCTTGAAGGCCGCTCTCCGTTCCCTCCTCTTCGCCGATTCCGCGTCCAACTTGGCGATCTCCTCCGGCGTGTACTCCGACCGCGGCTTCCTTGGCGCCTTCTTCTTCACCTTTGCGGTCGGGTCGACGGCCAGGCCGCCGGAACTCGGCGGGGCGTCGGCCATGGACGGGGGAGAGAGGGGGGGGGGCGGGAGGGACGTGGGAGGGTTTAGGGGAAATGGCGCCAAATGGCCGTCGGGGGGTTTTTGGTTTCTCCCACCGACAGGCGGGCCAGGGGAGGACAAGCGCGCGCGTCCCGCCCGTCCGCGCGCTGTCCGTTTCACCCCAAAACCGGCGCAAGTTTGGGCCGGGGATGGGTCGAAAGCGGACACAAAGCGGACAAAAGTCCGTTTGCTCCCGCGCGCTGGGCCGTCTTTTTTGTCCCTTTTACCCCAAACGGACGAGGCCGGACAGGATAGGGTCGCGCGGTGGAGTTGGCCTTACGGAGGGAGTGATTAGCTTGACCGATGTGACGGCGACACTGGCAATGATCGAAGATAGTGTGTGCATGGACGAGAGGAAGATGGCTCTCGTCGACGGCCACGGGAGAGGACAACGGAGCGTGCGTGCCGCTGGTCGTCCCGTTGAATCTGTGGCTGGACGGAGACACAAGCAGACAAGGAGTTTTGTGCTTTATTTGCTAGGAATCTAGGATCGACTATGCTTTCGTTTGCCTCGAGGAGAACGAATCGGACTCGTCTCAACATCTTCTGGAACGCCGACCCCTAAACTGTCCCGACCAAGTGATTTACCATCCAACCCGGTATTTCATGGTTTGCAGACCGGTCCGAACGTCTGTTTTCATGTACACCGAAAACAAAAGTGAGGGAAAGGGAGGGGGGTCGGTGTCTTTGCCGGAGTTCGAATAGCCTTCACATAGGACTCCAGCAGCCCCGACCCACTCAAATCCCCCTTCCTCCACTCTTATGCCACTTCGTCACTGTTCTTCCTTACTTTACATCTACACCCTCCTGTTTCGATGTCGTTACTGTACCTCTCTGGCCGCCGCCTAGACATCCTCGGACGTCTGCAACCCCATCAACGTTTGGACTCCGTCGCCGTCCACCAAGGATCCCTCCGAAGCCACCCCATGTCGACGACATCAATAGCAAACACCACGCCCGACAGGTGTTCTACCAAATGCCATTGATTTTTTTGTTGAATATTTTGTTGTTTCCTAGAGTAATTCGATGGTGGGGTAGTCTGTGATCGAGAATGAGTTGTTGTGCAATGCTGGGTTGGCCGTAGTTGTCGACTTTGTAGGCAGGAACTCAATGGGCTTGATCTTTTTGCAGCGCATGCATGTTTCGTTTCATTCGCGGAAGCACTTTGCTCCTACGACATGCATGTTATCCATGAACATAATGTGAAGTCGATATCGCATTGATGGCATGTCAGCTGCAACTCCGTCATGAAGTTTTGCCATGTGGTTCACCGAGTGGAGACAATGTCGCCATTGGGCTCATCAACCATGGATAATTTTTGCATAATGTTGGTTAAATCATTCACTCACTCACTTTTTCTCTACGTTTTGCCGTGATGTACTACTAGACCGAGGGCAGACCATTCACGCACATACATTATTGGATGAACCTCAAGAGACAGTATGTATCAGACGACATGTGCTGATTTTGACTCGAGTATTATTGACTTTAGAATCGATGAAGCCATTTAGAAATGGTACCATATGCTATGTTCACCATTTTGGATGGGTGGTCGAGCAACCAAAAAGATGATGCGATGCCCATGAACTACAAGAAATTAATGAACGGCTTAATTTTCTAATTTATTTTAAAACATTGTCCGTAATTTTAAAACCTTGCAACGAAGATGGTTGTATGATGCATATGCCGGATGAGTTTTTGTCTTTCTGAAAAGAAAAGTTAAGCCATTTGTCAAAATCTGTGGTTGATAGGCTTATATCCTGCCAACCCGTGATTAATGTGTGAGTAGGGTGTTGTTTATTTGTGAAAGTTGAACCTCTAGTGTAGTTTTTCTTTTTTTTTTGCTTCGTTCTTGTGTGTGAGCACAAGATGATTTTTTTCAGTAGTTGCTCGTGACTAGGTGACTTGTCTTGCTTAAATTCCTTTCCCTGTAGTTAATATATGCACCGAAAGGTTGGGCTTATCTAATCATCTCCATCATCCTTGATCCGTGAGTTACATACGAGCAAACTGACCACGTAGTTGCAATTACTCTATCTGATCTCCTGCATTAGGCAAACTAAGGCTATGTTTGGCAACTCAGTAGACAGTATTCACGAGTTTTAGGAGTATGTGGTTTTTCAGGAATCACTGTCTTAAATACTTTAATGTTTTGGCATCAACAAATACAACAATTCTAGGCCATCTCCATCCATTCGCGCGGGGGAGGGGGGGGGGGGGATGCGGGAGTCCGACATCCAACGCTACGCACATACATCCGGCCAACAATTCAAACCAACCTCACGAAATTCGATCAAACCCGACAAATTTCATTCAAGTTTGGATATAATTATATGTACTTCGACCGCTTAACTAAAAAACTAAAAAGAACTAAATCCTATACCAGACGACCATCTCATACGCCTGGCTGCATTGCCCTGCCGCACCGCCGTCTCCATCGGTGTCGTCGTCGTCCCTTCAGCGGCGGAACGACGTCGGAGGGCCGCGGTAGCCTTGTCTGGCGACTGCCTGCCGCTCGTGGAGGAGCCGCTCCGCCTCCCGCAGGCCGTGCGGAGTGCTGCCTTGGACACTGCCGACGTGGCCTTCGGAGCCCAGGCGGTGGCCTTGCCGTGACAGGCGTTGGTGGAGCAGTCGCTAAGCGACCACTCCTCACCGATCTTGGCGAGCTCGCCGTCAAGGCGGCGGCGACGCTTGGCGGCCGTCTCCGCGGTGGTCACGAAGCGGTCGAGGGATCACGTGGTGGCGAGGTCTGGGTCGTTGCGGACCCAATCCGGCGCCACATCGCTCTTGGCGAACGTGGAGCGGCGACTGTCATGACGCTGGTCATAACGCTCCTGCTGCCGAGCCGCACGCTCCATCTCAGACACGTCGACCCTCGAGCTCGAGGAACCACTAAGCTAGTGGAGGAGGCGGCTCAGCGCCTTCTTGATCGCGGTCGGAAGCTCCTCCTTGACGGCGAGGCGGTGGCGGCGACGACGGTGCGTCAATGTGCTGTACCGGCTGCGTGGCGGGGACGCGGGCTCCTCCTTGACACGACGTCCGACCTGCACGCCGTGGTGGTGCGGGGGCGATGTCGGCTCCTCCTTCGCGCGACATTTGATCTGGACGCCGCGGTTGTGTCGGGGCGAGGCCGACTTCTCCTTCACTTGATGAGCGTGGACGCTGGCTCAGGATTGACCTGGTGGCGTGGCGGGGACCGTAGCTCCTCCTTCACGCACGTCGGCGGTGGCGGCGATGACCCCATGTAATAGAACGATTGCTCTGTCATTATCTCGATTTGACGGACGAAATCTTCGTCCGTCAAAGCGGCCTCCTTGAGGAGTCAGGGCGGCTGCTATGGTGGCTCCTGCGGCTGTTGTGGCGGCTCCTGGTTCTCCTCATTGTCGGAGAAGATGACGATCTCCTCCTTGGCAGAGGAGCCGGCCGTCGTGGACGCTGACGGGCCCGGAGAGCGTCAGCGGCGGCGCCAAGAACCGCCGGAGGAGGAGCTTCCGCCTACTCCGCCTGCCGGTGCGGAGCAGCACGACTTCAGCATCGCCGGAGCTTGGGTCGAAGTGGGGGAGGGAGGGGCTCAGGCATGAAAACGGGGGAGGGGGCCGGTGCTCGGGGAAGGGGGTGATGCATATCCGGCGCACGGTTTAAATAGCCATGGCGAGGCCCAGGCAAAGGGTCGATCAGCCGCTTCAATGCGTCGCAGCGACCGGAGTTGGTTCCTCGGGAACCTGCGTCCGCATTGAAGCTGCGGCTGCCAAGAAGTCACGTCAGTCAGCGCCGCCCTCCATCCCTCACACGTCACATCGCGGCACCAACGACAACCTCCACATGCTCTGGGCCGACATGAATACGACGTGGTAAGCGGCGCGTGCATGGGAAGGAACACGCGGGAGGGGCGGTGTAACACCCCGGATATGATTTACCTAATATGTAATCCGACTCTTGCCGTTTCCGGCGTTAACTTATTTTATTTTCTCGGATTCGGGTTTTTGTCTCTGCGTGTTGTTGTCATTGTCATGCATCTCATATCATGTTATCATGTGCATTGCATTTGCATACGTGTTCGTCTCATGCATTCGAGCATTTTCCCCGTTGTCCGTTTTGCATTCCGGCGCTCCGTTCTCCTCCGGTGGTCATTTCTACCTTTCTTTCGTGTGTGGGGGTTAAACATTTCCGGATTGGACCGAGACTTGCCAAGCGGCCTTGGTGTACTACCGTAGACCGCCTGTCAAATTTCGTACCATTTGGACTTCGTTTGATGCTCCAACGGTTAACCGAGGGACCGAGAAGACCTCGTGTGTGTTGCAGCCCAACACCCCTCCATTTTGGCCCAAAACCCACAAAAACCCTCTCCAACATCTAGAGCGTTCGATCGCGATCGCGTGGCCGAAAACCGCACCTCATTTGGACTCTCCTAGCACCTCCTATGCCTATAAATAGGTCCTCCCCCGAAATCCTCGCGAAAACCCCAGTCCCCTCCCTCTCCACGCGCCGCCGGACATTTTTTCGTCCGGCCGGACATGTCCATTTCCATCCCGCCACCGCCACGTGTCGCCGCCAGATACGCCCGCGCCCCACATCGCCGGCCCGCCGAGCCCGAGCTGGGCCCCCGCGAGGCCCAGCCGCACCGCCGCCCGCGCCGGCTTCCTCCTTCCACCCGGCGCCGCCTCTCCGCCTCGGCCGCACTCGCCGGCCGGCGCGCCACGAGTCACCGCCGACCGCCGCCCTCGCCGCCGCGGCCATCGCCGGGGCCCCTCACCGCTACTCCGGTGCCCGCGGCCGTCTCCACCGGATCCGGCGCCCCAAGTCCCTCTCCGTCCGGTCTCCTTCGTCTCCGGCGAGCTTCAAGTTCCCCGGCGTCCTCAACTTCCGTGCATGAAGAGTAACTCCGGCGAGGTCCCGATCTGGATCTGAGATCCGAAATCTCGGGGTTGACTTTTTTGTCCCTAACCCTAATTATTTTGCTATGTTCGTCGCATCGTAACTCCGCATCCGTAGCTCCGTTTTGGGCATATAGCATATCAAAATGTTCATCTCAGAGTGTACATCATTTCATCTCATTGCATCATTTTCATTTGAGTTCAGCTTGATGCCCGAAATACTGTTGGAAGAATGTTATTTGAGATAATTGTCAGATCTGCTGCTCCAATTAGATATTTGTCATTTTTGCCATGATTATTGTGTGCATGATATGCCCTTGAGCTCTACATGTGTTTTTTATATGCTTTGTCATCTTTCTAGTGGTGCCATCCATGTATTTTTGTGATGTGTGTGGTGACTAGCACAAGCTTGCAAAGTGGTGCATTCATTAATGCTGATTTCAGGGACTTAGCATTTCCACTAAGTCCTTGGACTGATTTATTTCATTATGCCATATGTTCATATCGTTTCCTAGTGATCCGTGCCTCTTTTGAGGATAATTAGTAAGGATGATTTGTTAATCTTGTAGTGCTCTATCCATCCATGTCTTTGTTTGCAATTATGGAGCACCCTAGCTTGAGTCAATCGAGCTCTACTTTTGCTATTTCGTGAATTTAGGCAGATTGTCTACTTGTTAGCAATTTTGCCGATGATGTTGTAGTTGATCCGTGCATGCTATGTTTTTGTTCTTGCCATGTATAGCTTGCATAATGTGTATTCTTGAGGGGTGTATGCTTAGATTGTCATGACTTGCTCTGTAGTGAGTGCATCGAGCTCGTAAACATGCCTACTTGATATCTGATTTGCATGCTCCAGTTTTTCACGAAGTCTGTGATCTGATTATGTTTTTGCCATTTTCACCTGCTTGCAAATGTATTTTCTGATTCCTTTTGGCTCAAGGTCACTAAGAGACTTTTGTTAATCTCTTTGAGTAGCTCCATGCCGTGCTTTACTTTGCTATGTTCAGACCCTGTAGCATATAGTTTTCATGCTCCAAAGTGTGCTACATGATCTGAAATTCCAGACAAGTGTTAATTTCACTAAGTCGGAAATCTGTTTACCAAATGCATTTTTGCCATGCTTGTTTGAACCTGTTAATGGATGAATTGACCGTAGCTCAGTGTTCATCTTTTGTTAAGCATCATGAATGGATCCCTGCCATGTTTTTTGATGCCATGTTTGGGTGATGTAGCATGTTTAACTTGTTGCATTTAGATGGCTACTTGCTGTATATCGCAGACCGGTGCCATATTTGAATTGCTTGCCATTTCCAAACCGCGACTCCGATTCCGGTGATCTTTATATCGTTTTCAAGCGATTTCATCTCACCTTTCCAGTGGCACACTTGGATTTCCAAGTTGAGGCCAGGTTCATTCATTCTTTGTCAAATCTTGCATATGCATCACATATCGCATCCCGCATAGCATACCATGATTGCATCATGTTGTTTGAGTTTGCACGTGGTTGATTGTGTCCTTGTTGCTTGTTTGTCTTGTTTGGGTAGAGCCGGGAGACGAGTTCGCTAACGAGGAGCCCGTTGAGTTTGCTTTCGAGGATCTAGTCAACTCTGACAACTGTGCAGGCAAGATGATCATACCCCCGAAATCAGTTCTATCTTTGCTTTGCTAGATGCTCGCTCTTTTGCTATGCCTATGCTACGTTGCCTACCACTTGCCTATCATGCCTCCCAAATTACCATGTCCACCCTCTAACCCACCATGTCCTAGCAAACCGTTGATTGGCTATGTTACCGCTTTGCTCAGCCCCTCTTATAGCGTTGCTAGTTGCAGGTGAAGATTGGAGACCGTTCCTTGTTGAAACATTATTTACTTGTTGGGATATCATTATATTATCTTGTTATCTTAATGCATCTATATACTTGGTAAACGGTGGAAGGCTCGGCCTTTTAACCTAGTGTTTTGTTCCACTCTTGCCGCCCTAGTTTCCGCCATATCGGTGTTATGTTCCCGGATTTTGCGTTCCTTACGCGGTTGGGTTATAATGGGAAACCCTTGATAGTTCGCCTTGAATAAAGCTTTTCCAGCAATGCCCAACCTTGATTTTACCATTTTCCACCTAGCCTCTTTTTTCCTTGGGTTTCCGGAGCCCGAGGGTCATCTTATTTAAACCCCCCGGGCCATTGCTCCTCTGAGTGTTGGTCCACCTCGTCAGCCGCCGGTGGCCACCAGGGGTAACTCTGGGCTGGCCTACCGGAAGTTTGGACAATCTGAGTGTGCCCTGAGAACGAGATATGTGCAGCTCCTATCGGGATTTGTCGACACATTCGGGCGGTGTTGCTGGATTTGTTTTAACTTGTCGAAGTGTCTTGTAGAACCGGTATACCGAGTCTGATCGGAATGTCTCGGGAGAAGGTCTATTCCTTCGTTGACCGTGAGAGCTTGTCATGGCTATGTTGGGACTCCCCTGCAGGGATTTGAACTTTCGAAAGCCGTGCCCGCGGTTATGGGCAGATGGGAATTTGTTAATGTCCGGTTGTAGATAACTTGAACCTTAACTTAATTAAAATGAATCGACTGAGTGTGTTACCGTGATGGTCTCTTCTCGGCGGAGTCCGGGAAGTGAACACGGTGTTGGAGTAATGCTTGCCGCAGGTTGTTCTCTAGTTATTCGTTCACGCTTTGCCTTCTCTTCTCGCTCTCTTTTGCGAACAGGTTAGCCACCATATATGCTAGTCGCTTGCTGCAGCTCCACATATTTTACCTTGTCTTACCTATAAGCTTAAATAGTCTTGATCGCGAGGGTGCGAGATTGCTGAGTCCCTGTGGCTCACAGATTACTTCCAAACCAGATGCAGGGCCTGATGACTCCGTTCCAGATGACGCGCTTGAGCTCAAGTGGGAGTTCGACGAGGACTCACGCCGTTACTACGTGTCTTTCCCTGATGATCAGTAGTGGTGCCTAGTTGGGGCGATCGGGACCGTGTCGCATGTTGGGTTGATCTTTTATTTTGGCGCCGTAGTCGGGCCATGAGTGATTGGATGATGTAATGCTATTTATGTATTTTGATTGATGTGGCGAGTGTAAGCCAACTATGTTCCTTCCCCTTTTATTATTGATATTACATGGGATGTTGTGAAGATTGCCTAACTTGCGACATTGCTTTCAATGCGGTTATACCTCTAAGTCGTGCTTCGACACGTAGGAGATATAGCCGCATTGAGGGTGTTACAAGTTGGTAATCAGAGCCTTCCCCGACCTTAGGAGCCCCCACTGCTTGATCGTTTTTAGCAGCCGAGTTTGAGTCTAGAAAAAATATTTTGAGTCATTTAGGAATTATATATCGGAGAGTTTAGGAATTCTTTTTTACTTCCCAGTCTCCTCATCGCTCTGGTAAAGCATCCTGACGTAGAGTTTTGACTCTTCTCTTCTCAAATTTCACTAATTTTTTTTAGGATCACGCAGGTATCTTGGAATCGTTCCGATGGTTTTGTGACGAGAACATTGTTCTTGGTGCCTCCTGTCTTTAGGGGTTGTGGCAGTGTCCCGGGGAGTTGAGCTCCGAGGTGTTGTCGTCACAATTTTATCGTTGCAGTTCTGGAATACCTGAGTTTAGTACGCCGACATCGAAAATATTTTTTATGCAGTTCGTTGGTGAGATAACCTCGACGCCACCCAGTACTGGGGCGGCAGTTCGGGAGTATTGCCATAACTTGTATAACGGATGCTTTTCGAAGGTTGAGGCAGATGGTTTCCGAAGTTTTTCTCGGTTATGTGTTGAAGGATGGATACAGCTGGATGTAGGATTTGCTAGATTTGGGTGAGATATTATGCTTCCCCTGTATCCCCAACACCTGATTGCATAACCGGAAAGGTTCGGGAGTTTCATAGGTGGGAATTCTTGTAGCTCTAGTTCTTCTTCCACGGATATTTGGTTCGAGATTGGGATTTCTTACCGAGTATTCGTTCTTGATCCGTACCTTGTTGATTTATTCCTCTATCTAAATTCTAAGTGGCTTCTCAATTTATGGATATGTGACCATTTCAAGTGGAATGCATTCGTTCATTTTGTTCGGATGTGAAGACTATATGTTGTAATTTTCATTTCGTTGGATTTAGCTTCAATAATTGTCTATCAATGTGCTAATGGATGTCAACCTCTTCAGGATGGCTCCTCCAACACGCACGACTCCAAATCCTGATCCACCACCACCTCCACCTCCTCCGGAGGCATGGCAAGCTGTGATGGCCGCAACCAATGCAAACACGCAGTTGATCATGCAAATTCTTCAAGAGCGCAACCAAGCGAACCAAGGCAACAATCAGAATCACTTTGCTACACTCAACCAGTTCCTTGCAAATCAGCCAAAGACTTTCAGCAATTGTGTTGAGGCAACTGATGCTGACGATTGGCTCGTGAATCTGTGCAAGCATTTCGAGTGTAGTACTGTCAGGCCTGAGGACTTTGTCAAGTTCGCTTCCTTCCAACTCAAAGACCAAGCTGTAGAATGGTTCCAGCAGTACAAGGATTTCAGAGGAGGCCGTGTGATTACCTGGGATGAATTCCGTCAAGATTTCAAAACTCATCATATTCCTCAGAGCGTGGTTGAAAGCAAGCGTGAGGAATTCCGCAACCTGAAGCAAGGCTCTTTGTCTGTCTATGACTACAACAAGTTGTTTCAGAAGCTCGCCCGCTTTGCTAAGCAGGACGTCCCTAATGAGAAGAGCATGATATACCAGTTCAGGGGTGGTCTCAGAGAAGAAATCCAGCTAGCTCTTGTTCTCTTTGAGCCCTTGAGGTACGATGAGTTCTACAACATGACATTGAAGCAAGAGGCTGCTCAACTGAGGTGTGATGCTTCCAAGAAGCGAGTCAGAGATGCTACTCCTTCTTCCTCTACTCAAGTGTCCAAGCAGCAGAAGTATTGGCTTCCTCCTCCGTTCCGTCAGCCGTATCAGCAGAAGAGCAAAGGTGGAAGTGGATCTTCCCACCCACCCAACCCTGGCTTTCAGAACAAGACTTCGTCTCAAGCTCCAAGATCGAGTGCTTCGTATCACGTCTGCTTTCAGAGGTCACGTGCATCAAGTGCCAACAGAAGGGTCACTATGCCAACAAATGCTTCAATCAGAGGCGTCTCCCTCCTCCTCCTCCTATGAGATCGGCAAGTACAGCTGTGGTCAAGCATAACCCCAAGCACGCCAAGGTCAACTTGATGAACTCAGCTCAGGCAGAGGACTCGTCAGATGTCATCATGGGTAACCTTCCTGTTAACGATGTTCCTGCAAAAGTTCTTTTTGACACTGGTGCATCGCATTGTTTCATCTCGAAACCTTTTGCATCTAAGCATGAATTGACTTCCCAAGTTATGCATAAACCGTTAGCAGTTGTCTCTCCGGGTAAATGTTTGCTCGCTAACCACGAGATTCCGGATATTTCTATCATGATGGGTGATTTCAAGTTTCTGGCTTCTCTAATGGTCCTTGATAACTCGGATATTGATCTTATTCTCGGGATGGATTGGCTTTCTAAGCACAAGGCTCAGCTTGATTGTGCAGCCAGGCAGATTCAATTGACTCATTCGTCTGAGGATGTTATTGTCTTTGCCGCTCGGGATAATACCATCCGTCTGTTTTCTCTCAATGAGAAGGGTGAATTGGATGCTATCTCGCAAATTCCAGTTGTTTGCGAATATCAAGACGTTTTTCCAGAAGAGCTTCCAGGAATGCCTCCGCTCCGGCCAGTTGAATTCGTCATCGATCTTGAGCCTGGCACGGAACCAGTGTGCAAGCGTCCTTACAAGCTCGGACCGGAAGAGTTGAAGGAGCTGAAGAAGCAACTCGATATTCAAGAGCGAATGGGTCTCATCCGACCTAGTTCTTCTCCGTGGGGTTGTGGTGTTCTTTTTGTGAAGAAGAAGGATGGAACGGACCGACTTTGTGTTGATTACCGTCCATTGAACAAGAAGACTATCAAGAACAAATACCCACTTCCCAACATCAACGAGCTATTGGAACAACTCAAAGGTGCCCAAGTATTCTCCAAGCTTGATCTCCGCATGGGTTCTCATCAGATTCGAATCCGTGAGCAAGATATTCCCAAGACGGCTTTCAGGACAAGCTATGGTTCATATGAATACACGGTCATGTCTTTTGGCCTCGTCAACGCTCCTACGACTTTCTCTCGCATGATGAACTTCATCTTCAACGCCTACACCAATGACTTCGTTTTGGTCTATCTCGACGACATTCTGGTCTTTTCGAAGAACAAGGAAGATCATGCCAAGCACTTGCGTTTGGTACTCGATAAGCTGAGGGAACACCAATTCTACGCCAATTTCTCAAAGTGCGAATTTTGGCTCGATGTGGTTCTTTATCTTGGGCATATCATCTCTGCCAAGGGCATTGCGGTGAATCCTGAGAAGGTGTCTGCAATTGTGAATTGGGAACCACCTCAGAACGTGAAGCAACTCCCTAGCTTCCTCGGTCTCGCAAGCTACTGTCGAAGATTCGTTGAAAATTTTTCTAAGATCGCGAAGCCTCTCTCAAATCTTCTCCAGAAGCACGTCAAGTACGTTTGGTCTCCGGAGTGTGACATTGCTTTTAACACTTTGAAAGAGAAATTGGTCACTGCTCCAGTTCTGACTCCTCCTGATGATTCCAAACCGTTCGAGGTCTTTTGCGATGCCTCTCTCCAAGGTCTCGGTGCAGTGTTGATGCAAGAGAAGAAAGTTGTGGCTTATACCTCTCGCCAGTTGAAGCCCAACGAGAAGAACTACCCCACTCATGACCTCGAGTTGGCGGCAGTTGTGCATGCTCTTTTGACTTGGAGACATCTCTTATTGGGAAGAAAAGTGGACATCTTCACTGACCACAAGAGTCTCAAGTACATCTTCACTCAGCCTAATCTCAACCTCTGGCAGACTCGATGGGTCGAAATGATTCAAGAGTATAATCTGAGTATCGAGTATACTCCAGGCAAGGCCAATGTGATTGCTGACGCATTGAGCAGGAAGGCTTATTGCAATAGTCTGATTCTCAAGCCTTATCAATCCGAGCTTTGTGAAGCTTTCCGCAAACTTAATCTGCAAGTTGTTTCTCAAGGTTTCCTCGCCAACCTTCAAGTCTCTCCTACCTTGGAAGATCAGATTCGCCAAGCTCAGCTTCTTGATGCTATGGTGAAGAAGGTGAAGATTGGGATTGCCAAGAGTCAACCCAAGTACAAGTGCTACCGCCTTGATGACAAGGATACTCTCTTCTTCGAGGATCGTATTGTTGTGCCCAAAGGTGACCTTCGTAAAGTGATTATGAACGCGGCTCACAATTCTCTCCTCTCCATCCACCCTGGGAGCACGAAGATATATCAAGACCTCAAACAGGCTTATTGGTGGACTCGAATGAAGCGCGAGATTGCTCAGTTTGTGAATGAATGCGATGTCTGCAGAAGAGTGAAGGCAGAACACCAAAGGCCAGCTGGTCTCCTCCAACCTCTTGCCATTCCAGAATGGAAGTTTGACCACATTGAGATGGACTTCGTGACTGAGTTTCCAAAGTCCAAGCGTGGCAATGATGCTATATTCGCTGTCATCGACAAATTCACTAAAGTGGCTCACTTTCTGCCTATCAAAGAGTCAATCACTGCAGCTCAATTGGCGGAGCTCTATACCTCTTGAATTGTCTCGCTGCACGGTATTCCACAGGTGATCTCTTCAGACCGTGGCAGCATCTCTACCCTTAAGTTTTGGGATTCTTTTCAGAAGGCCATGGGCACCAACATCCGCTTCAGCACAGTTTTCCATCCTCAAACTAGCGGTCAAGTCGAGCGTGTCAACCAGATTCTTGAAGATATGCTCAGGGCTTGTGTGATCTCCTTCGGCATGAAGTGGGAGGATTGTCTTCCATATGCTGAATTCTCCTACAACAATAGTTTTCAAGCAAGTTCGGGCAAGGCCCCATTTGAAATTCTGTATGGCAGGAAGTGCCGTACCCCTCTCAACTGGTCTGAAACCGGTGAACGTCAACTTTTGGGAAATGACTTAATCACAGAGGCAGAGGAGATGTGCAAAGTCATTCGAGATAACCTCAAAGCAGCCCAATCCCGCCAGAAGAGCTACTATGATAGTAAGCACCGTGATTTGGCTTTCGAGATCGGATATCATGTTTACCTCCGCGTCTCTCCTATGAAAGGTACTCGTCGCTTCGGTATCAAAGGGAAGCTTGCCCCTAGATACGTGGGACCTTTCAAGATCGTCAGCAAGAGAGGCGATCTCGCCTATCAACTCGAGCTTCCTTCAAACTTTGCAAATGTGCATGACGTGTTCCATGTCTCTCAGCTCCACAAGTGCTTCAAGACTCCTGACCGCACCGTCAACTTCGAAGACATTGAGCTCCAAGAAGATCTCTCTTATCGTGAGCACCCCGTTGCTATTCTTGAAGAGACTGAACGCAAGACTCGCAATAAGTCAATCAAATTCCTTAAAGTCAAGTGGTCACACCATTCCGACCGTGAAGCCACCTGGGAACGCGAGGATCACCTCTGTTCTGAATAACCGGCGTTCTTTTAGTCCTAGATCTCGGGACGAGATCCTTTCGTAGTGGTGGAGTGTTGTAACACCCCGGGTATGATTTACCTAATATGTAATCCAACTCTTGCCGTTTCCGGTGTTAAGTTATTTTATTTTCTCGGGTTCGGGTTTTTCTCTCCGTGTGTTGTTGTCGTTGTCATGCATCTCATATCATGTCATCATGTGCATTGCATTTGCATACGTGTTTGTCTCATGCATTCGAGCATTTTCCCCGTTGTCCGTTTTGCATTCCGGCGCCCCGTTCTCCTCCGGTGGTCATTTCTACCTTTCTTTCGTGTGTGGGGGCTAAACATTTCTGGATTGGACCTAGACTTGCCAAGCGGCCTTGGTGT
This sequence comes from Triticum urartu, assembly GCF_056163025.1. Classification (NCBI taxonomy): domain Eukaryota; kingdom Viridiplantae; phylum Streptophyta; class Magnoliopsida; order Poales; family Poaceae; genus Triticum; species Triticum urartu. Next base: position 473,704,384 of record NC_141873.1, on the reverse strand, counting down.
ACTACCGGTAGACCGCCTGTCAAGTTTCGTACCATTTTGGACTTCGTTTGATGCTCCAACGGTTAACCGAGGGACCGAGAAGACCCCGTGTGTGTTGCAGCCCAACACCCCTCCATTTTGGCCCAAAACCCACAAAACCCCTCTCCATCATCTAGAGCGTTCGATCACGATCGCGTGGCCGAAAACCGCACCTCATTTGGACTCTTCTAGCTCCTCCCATGCCTATAAATAGGTCCTCCCCCGAAATCCTCGCGAAAACCCTAGTCCCCTCCCTCTCCACGCGCCGCCGGACATTTTTTCGTCCGGCCGGACATGTCCATTTCCACCCCGCCGCCGCCACGTGTCGCCGCCTGATACGCCCGCGCCCGCGCCCCACATCGCTGGCCCGCCGAGCCCGAGCTGGGCCCCCACGAGGCCCAGCCGCACCGCCGCCCGCGCTGGCTTCCTCCTTCCACCCGGCGCCGCCTCTCCGCCTCTCCGCCGCACTCGCCGGCCGGCGCGCCGCGAGTCGCCGCCGACCGCCGCCCTCGCCGCCGCGGCCATCGCCGACGCCCCTCGCCGCTACTCCGGTGCCCGCGGCCGTCTCCACCGGATCCGGCGCCCCAAGTCCCTCTCCGGCCGGTCTCCTTCGTCTCCGGCGAGCTTCAAGTTCCCCGGCGTCCTCGACTTCCGTGCATGAACAGTAACTCCGGCGAGGTCCCGATCTGGATCTGAGATCCAAAATCTCGGGGTTGACTTTTTCGTCCCTAACCCTAATTATTTTGCTATGTTCATCGCATCGTAACTCCGCATCCGTAGCTCCGTGTTGGGCATATAGCATATCAAAATGTTCATCTCAGAGAGTACATCATTTCATCTCAATGCATCATTTTCATTTGAGTTCATCTTGATGCCCGAAATACTGTTGGAAGAATGTTATTTGAGATAATTGTCAGATCTGCTGCTCCAATTAGATATTTGTCATTTTTGCCATGATTATTGTGTGCATGATAGGCCCTTGAGCTCTACATGTGTTTTGTTATATGCTTTATCATCTTTCCAGTGGTGCCATCCATGTATTTTTGTGATGTGTGTGGTGACTAGCACAAGCTTGCAAAGTGGTGCATTCATTAATGCTGATTTCAGGGACTTAGCATTTCCACTAAGTCCTTGGACTGATTTATTTCATTATGCCATATGTTCATATCGTTTCCTAGTGATCCGTGCCTCTTTTGAGGATAATTAGTAAGGATGATTTGTTAATCTTGTAGTGCTCTATCCATCCATGTCTTTGTTTGCAATTATGGAGCACCCTAGCTTGAGTCAATCGAGCTCTACTTTTGCTATTTCGTGAATTTAGGCAGATTGTCTACTTGTTAGCAATTTTGCCGATGATGTTGTAGTTGATCCGTGCATGCTATGTTTTTGTTCTTGCCATGTATAGCTTGCATAATGTGTATTCTTGAGGGGTGTATGCTTAGATTGTCATGACTTGCTCTGTAGTGAGTGCATCGAGCTCGTAAACATGCCTACTTGATATCTGATTTGCATGCTCCAGTTTTTCACGAAGTCTGTGATCTGATTATGTTTTTGCCATTTTCACCTGCTTGCAAATGTATTTTCTGATTCCTTTTGGCTCAAGGTCACTAAGAGACTTTTGTTAATCTCTTTGAGTAGCTCCATGCCGTGCTTTACTTTGCTATGTTCAGACCCTGTAGCATATAGTTTTCATGCTCCAAAGTGTGCTACATGATCTGAAATTCCAGACAAGTGTTAATTTCACTAAGTCGGAAATCTGTTTACCAAATGCATTTTTGCCATGCTTGTTTGAACCTGTTAATGGATGAATTGACCGTAGCTCAGTGTTCATCTTTTGTTAAGCATCATGAATGGATCCCTGCCATGTTTTTTGATGCCATGTTTGGGTGATGTAGCATGTTTAACTTGTTGCATTTAGATGGCTACTTGCTGTATATCGCAGACCGGTGCCATATTTGAATTGCTTGCCATTTCCAAACCGCGACTCCGATTCCGGTGATCTTTATATCGTTTTCAAGCGATTTCATCTCACCTTTCCAGTGGCACACTTGGATTTCCAAGTTGAGGCCAGGTTCATTCATTCTTTGTCAAATCTTGCATATGCATCACATATCGCATCCCGCATAGCATACCATGATTGCATCATGTTGTTTGAGTTTGCACGTGGTTGATTGTGTCCTTGTTGCTTGTTTGTCTTGTTTGGGTAGAGCCGGGAGACGAGTTCGCTAACGAGGAGCCCGTTGAGTTTGCTTTCGAGGATCTAGTCAACTCTGACAACTGTGCAGGCAAGATGATCATACCCTCGAATTCACTTCTATCTTTGCTTTGCTAGATGCTCGTTCTTTTGCTATGTCTATGCTACGTTGCCTACCACTTGCCTATCATGCCTCCCAAATTACCATGTCCAACCTCTAACCCACCATGTCCTAGCAAACCGTTGATTGGCTATGTTACCGCTTTGCTCAGCCCCTCTTATAGCGTTGCTAGTTGCAGGTGAAGATTGGAGACCGTTCCTTGTTGAAACATTATTTACTTGTTGGGATATCATTATATTATCTTGTTATCTTAATGCATCTATATACTTGGTAAAGGGTGGAAGGCTCGGCCTTTTAGCCTAGTGTTTTGTTCCACTCTTGCCGCCCTAGTTTCCGTCATATTGGTGTTATGTTCCCGGATTTTGCGTTCCTTACGCGGTTGGGTTATAATGGGAACCCCTTGATAGTTCGCCTTGAATAAAGCTTTTCCAGCAATGCCCAACCTTGGTTTTATCATTTGCCACCTAGCCTCTTTTTCCCTTGGGTTTCCAGAGCCCGAGGGTCATCTTATTTAAACCCCCCCGGGCCAGTGCTCCTCTGAGTGTTGGTCCACCTCGTCAGCCGCCGGTGGCCACCAGGGGCAACTCTGGGCTGGCCTACCGGAAGTTTGGACAATCTGAGTGTGCCCTGAGAACGAGATATGTGCAGCTCCTATCGGGATTTGTCGGCACGTTCGGGCGGTGTTGCTGGATTTGTTTTAACTTATCGAAGTGTCTTGTAGAACCGGGATACCGAGTCCGATCGGAATGTCTCGGGAGAAGGTCTATTCCTTCGTTGACCGTGAGAGCTTGTCATGGGCTATGTTGGGACTCCCCTGCAGGGATTTGAACTTTCGAAAGCCGTGCCCGTGGTTATGGGCAGATGGGAATTTGTTAATGTCCGGTTGTAGATAACTTGAACCTTAACTTAATTAAAATGAATCGACTGAGTGTGTTACCGTGATGGTCTCTTCTCGGCGGAGTCCGGGAAGTGAACACGGTGTTGGAGTAATGCTTGCCGCAGGTTGTTCTCTAGTTATTCGTTCGCGCTTTGCCTTCTCTTCTCGCTCTCTTTTGTGAACAGGTTAGCCACCATATATGCTAGTCGCTTGCTGCAGCTCCACATATTTTACCTTGTCTTACCTATAAGCTTAAATAGTCTTGATCGCGAGGGTGCGAGATTGCTGAGTCCCTGTGGTTCACAGATTACTTCCAAACCAGATGCAGGGCCTGATGACTCCGTTCCAGATGACGCGCTTGAGCTCAAGTGGGAGTTCGACGAGGACTCACGCCGTTACTACGTGTCTTTCCCTGATGATCAATAATGGTGCCCAGTTGGGGCGATCGGGACCGTGTCGCATGTTGGGTTGATCTTTTATTTTGGTGCCGTAGTCGGGCCATGAGTGATTGGATGATGTAATGCTATTTATGTACTTTGATTGACGTGGCGAGTGTAAGCCAACTATGTTCCTTCCCCTTTTATTATTGATATTACATGGGATGTTGTGAAGATTGCCTAACTTGCAACATTGCTTTCAATGCGGTTATACCTCTAAGTTGTGCTTCGACACGTAGGAGATATAGCCGCATCGAGGGCGTTACAGGCGGGTGACGGGTTTTTGATGGGCTAGGGCGGTTAGAAGCGTGTTGGGATCGTTCCGGACTCCGGTAAACCTCCCCCACGTTTATCTTCGGTTTACGGGAGAAATCACGCCCGAACCGTGCCGCGGACTGATACAGGTCAGCGTTGGATGGCTTCCGCCGTCCGGACGGTTGCGGGAGGTTTGCGGGTCCGCCTTGAAGATGCCCTTATAAAACCATTGTATTGGCAATACTTTTTGGGGTTTTTATCATTTATGTCATTATTTGTGTCACACTTCCCAATTTTGCCATTAGAAGTTAAAACTGCTCAAAAGTGCCAACGTTCCATGAGATGCTTGCTCAAAATGCCATTAGATATCTTAAAAATGTCATTATTCGGTTAGATGTTTGCCCAAAATGCCATTAGACATCATCATTGTTAGGTCAAACCTGTTGACCATGTTGTATGAAAAGAATACCCCTAGACCCACATGTCAGATCTCTCTATCTCACAATGATAAGTGTGCGCCCTACATGTCAGCAGTACGCAAATGAATAATTTTAGAGGAAAATAAAAACGCTGGTGGATCAAGTGGGACTCACACTTTATTATAGTGAGATAAAGAAAGAGCTAACATGTTGATTCATAGATACTTTGGTCATTATAACATGTCAAACGAGATTTGAGCTAATAATAATGGTGGCCAGTAAATTTTTTGAGCATTTGAAATCCCTAGTGACAAAGTTGAGTAGTGGAACAGAACCAGTCGCATAAATAATAATAAAAATTCCTATTCTTTTTCAGTATTTGAGAAGGAGGTCTCAACCTCTTTTTTTTTCTTTCCTAAACCAAACTGAGAACAGGCAAGGATTTTACAAACTCAAGTTTTTGTTGTCCAGGCATTGGAATACTAAGGTTTTCTACAGTTTTGCAAAAGCTATGCTACAAAATTGAGAATAGATCGAGTCTATTTGGTCATGGTAACGACGGAGAGAACAGAGATGCGAAATGGACATAAATGGACGTCGGCGGTGCCGCACCGCGCCGGCGACCGGCAGAAAGATGTAGGTGGCGCGATCCATGGCAACACGTATCAGTAAGTATATATTCCTCCATGATTCACACGAAAACCGCGGGCATATTATGGGTGTGGTATATCTACAGACGACGAGACGACAGGTCCCCTCTCGCTCTCATCCCGAGCGCGTCTGCCCCGGCCCCGGCCCACGGCCGCCGTCTTTTTGACAGTCTCCTCCACTGAGCGGGAAGCGTCTCCCAAAGCGTTCAAACTCTTTGCAACTAGCGAGTCTCCTCCACTGGCCTTTTTAGCCGGCAGTCTCCTCCACTGGCCTTTTTAGCCGGCAAGATGAACATTCCATGTTTGCTCACGCGCGCCGGCCGGCCGGCCGCTTACTGGAAACGGTTCCCAGCAATGCCGCCCACGTCGACAGACACAGACAGGCTACTGCCTACTGAGGCTACTGTCTCGCATGCATGCACGCACGCACTTGTATAAAAAAATGCAGGCAGGAATGTACGTAGTATATACGCGATGAACGTGTACATACGTGTTTTTTTGGCAAGATCGTGTACGTACGTGTTACGTGCATGTCATGTGTATGCCTTGCCCGGCCAGGCACGGTGAAAGGGACACCCACACATAAGAAAGTTATTCACTGTCATGGCATAGTAAGATTTGCACCTGGCCAAGAAACGCACCAGCGCATTCTTCGAGTCTCTGATCTAACTTTGATTCTACCTCCCTGCTTTTTACCACCCCACTTGGATCGACCGAGCTACCGACTAGTCACCGCGCCGATCACGGCTGGAGTTGATCGAGGCGAGATCTGCTGGTTCGCCACAAAGTTTGACTTTCACTCCATGCTCGGAAATAGGCTCCGTTTGTTTGGACTTTTGCTTATGTTTTTGTAACTTTTTACTTTGATCAAAAAATCATAACAGCACATATTGGAGCTCACAAGCACCTATTTGGGAGCTTTTATGGTTTTTTTAATCAAAGTGAAAAAACTTCAAAAACAGAAGCAAAATCCCAACCAAACATGACCTAAAGCTAGTATACTACGTACTCTGCTGAGAACGAACTTCGTAAAGTTTGATCAAATTTATAGAAAGCAACATAAATATTTACCACAGCAAATTTATATGACGTGAAAGTATATTCAATAATAAATTTAATGGTATTGATTTCTTATTGAATACTCCCTCCTTCCATCTATATATGGCCTAATGCGTTTTTCAAGACCGTGTTTGACTATTGACAAGATTAATAATACATGACATGCATAATGTGAAAATTATATCATTGAAAACTCCTTTCACATACGAATTTGACGATGTGCTTTGTGTAACTTTCATGTCATATATTATTGCTCTAACATTTGGTCAAACTTAGCCTCGAAAAACGTATTAGGCCCTATATAGATGAAATGAGGGAGTATGTTATTTATAAACTTTTTCAAACTTTATAAAGTTTGACTTTGATCAAATCTAATACATGGACTAGTAATAAAAATGAAGGGAGTACATCTCCCATGAAATTAAGACTTTGATCGGAAAAGACGAAAAGCATGGCATTCTGATCAAGTAACAAGTTTTTTAAAACTGATCTTTACCCTGTTCACAGGGCGCCTTTACACTTCTTGTTAGTCTGCCGTGCGTGCACTTTTACCCAGCTAGCTGATTATGTAGTGCATTAGTATCCACTTAGTGTCCAGTCTGTGATCGTGCAATGTATGTTCGTTTTCTTGACTTTCAAGTTGAGTTATATGCATGCATGTAGATGTAGGTATCTTTGCGAATGTTGAAATTTGAGCTAACTTCGTACCCCACGAGTTAGGACGTCACATCATACTAGCGTGCGCACATTCAAAGGATAAGTGTTAAATTGTGACGTTTTGGACACAAATTCATACTTAAACACATTATTCGCTATATCAGCTCTTGCCACCCGTATGCGAGCAACAATAAACACAAAATGACAATCATTTAAGGTTTCAAAATGGAATCCTACTCGAAAATTTTAACCAAAATATGATCCTTTTGCTTAGCAGCCACTGACACGGTGATGAACTTACCTAGCTCGGCGCAAGAAATCTGAACGTAATAAATAAACCTATAGAGGGTGATATTCGCCGATGCCTCGCAGCAGCACAATAGTCGCACGTAATTGATGTAGTTGGGGGAACGTACCTTAGGTCACAAGGTGATTTAGAACACGAAATATTTTACCCTTGCCTTGACTGACTATACTGGCTGAAAAATAGCATAACCGGGAACATAATGTAATAACAACTTTAGCAGACCCCTTAAAACACGATGACCTGCAAAAAACTCGTTCGTTTAAGGTTTCTTGCGAAAAAAGTGATCCGATCACACACCGTATCGGCCTGCGACTTGTAAAAAGGTTTGTGGGGTGCGAAAAAACCTCGCCCTCAACCTTTAGATTCACGGCGTGGGAGGCCGACCTGAGCGTGACCCCTATCGGCTGCGAGATTTGGCGGGAGGGGCAGTTCCCGCCTCCCCCCTTCCGCCGCCAACCACCTCACTCCGCCCGCGCCGGAGCACCTTCCCCGGCTTCCCTCCGACGCCATGGAAGCCTCCCAGCTGTCGGCCGTCACCGCGGATGCCATCCACGGGCCATTCCCGTCGGCAGATCTCGTCACCGGCGAAGTCGCGCCTGTCGCCGTTCAAGGCTCTGCCGCGCCACCCCGCAAGCGGCAGGGCAACATAGTCGTTCAGAGTGGTGCTCCCGCAGGCCCCGCCGGGAAGACACGTGCGCCTGCCGGCCCCGCAGCCACAGCCGTTGCGAATCTAGTGCGTCCCGTGCCAGTGAAGAAAGGGAAGGTTGCCGGTTGAAGTGCAAGAAGACCCCGCCAACACCTCCCCCTATAGCTCCGGCAATAGCTGCTCCGAGGATGCCCGCCGATGGCGCTACTGCCGCCGCCCCCGGGGTGTTCGATGGAATGGCCTCGAGGTATGATGCTTTGATTGCTTGCAATTCTTTCACTTTTGTGCATTGCGCGTGTTAGTGATTTGTCAAGCGAAATTGCAGCGCCTGTTTGCATGATGCCACAGCCGACTTCGTGCAAATGTTGGACGACAACACCGTCGACATCGATCAAGCCCCGATCAGTGATTACCGTTACAATGAGATGGATGGTGGCGTGCATGGGAACGGTGAGGAGGAAGATGATGTGGAGGAGGTTGACGAGGGGGTGTTCGACGAAGCGCAAGCAAAGTCACGCGCATGATCGAAGAACTACACACCATTGAAAGATAAAGTCTTGATCAAGGCTTTGGAATCGGTGTCTCTTGATGCGTGCACCGGCACCGACCAAACCGCCAAGCGGTATTGGCAAAGAATCGAGGATCAATACCTCCGCATGATGGCAAAGTGTCCCAACCGGACACTACACACCTTTCGGTCTCTTCAAGGTCGTTGGGATGTGATCAAGCCGATTTGTAGCTGTTGGGTCGCATGCTTGCAACAAGTCAACAATGCACCTCCAAGTAGTACCGTTGAAGCCGGCTATGTGAATTGGCTTTCATGTCCCAAGTTGTGCAAATATTTTGTAGTCGTGGGAGAGATTGCATAATTCGACATTGTTTTCATTTTGTAGGAGAAAATTGCACAAGAAAGGTACAAGGACATGGAAACTTCCGGCAAAAAGGTATTTCAACTTGAGCATTGTTGGGAACTTCTCAAATAAAGCGAGAAGTGGAAGTTGATTGACAAGGAGTCGCCATCGAAGAGAGGTGCACTCACCAAGATTGATGATGATGAAGAAGAAGATGACGATGGCCCAAGAAACAAGAACAAGCCTGATGGAAACAAGAAGGCTAAAGACAAGATCAAGAAGGAAGCGGAGGCTTCAACCTTGCGGGACAAGCTAGATCACATGGTAAAGGCCAATGAGCTTTTGGTGATCAAGACATCGGAGGCAAAAAAGGGGTTGGCCGAGAAGAAGGCTCAAGAGAAGTGGCAACTAATCAAGGAGGAGACCATGCACAAGGCCGCCATTGAGGATAGAAGAGCCATGGCCGACTAGAACAAAGCCATGACCAAGCTTCTTGCTGAGGAGAACTAGATCATGATGATGAATCAAAATGAGATGGACGAGGTCACCAAAGAATGGCATGCCATTGCAAGGTTGGGGATCTTGAAGAGGAGCAGGCTAGCCGCAAGAGGCCACGCGGTGCCAATGTCGGTGGTGGTTCGGCAAGTGTGGTGCCAATGGTGGCGGTGAAGATTTCATCTTGTGAAGATGACGATGATGATGGAGTGATGATGGATGGGATGTCTTTTGGGTTGTGGCGCGCAACTATGTTTAAATGTCGCCAAAACAGTGTTTGAATTCTCTGAATTTGTGTTTTATTTGTCAAAATCGTGATCAATTGCGTTGTGTTTTTATGGTTTGAGGGGCGAAATCTGTAGCGCGCGGAACAGAGTCCGCAAACACGAGCGATAAAAGAGAATATAATTATATTCATATTCTCTTTTATCGCTCGGGTTTGCGGGCTCTGTTCGGCCGCACCCGATTTCTGTCCTTAAAACGTGATTTTTCTCGACCCTTATCCCAGTTATAAGGGGTCTTCTAGAGTTGCTCTAAGCTTGCCATTTTTTAAACATGGATACCCGCCAGGCATGCCATGGAGTCCTGGGTTATATTGTGGATGACAACTCCACAAGCAATGGTGGGTGAAAATAAGTGAGATGCACTAGATTGCCAGGGTTTTAATCTACAAGGTGATGTCTTGTCTAAAACATGTCCTGATCATGGAGCTTGTTCAACTTGGATCTCCTTGCAGCGTTTTGGCCACCTTATATTAGGGGTGCAGAGGTGGCCGTAGACTCGGAGTCCTTCCCGAATGCATCTCTCTTTTTCTTCTCCAAGACAGATAAACTTGCCATGTTTGACACAAAGTCAAGGTCCAAATAATCCGTATGGACACTAGGGTATCTATGTTTATACACACGGCATAGAACAGGCCATATATGACTACTATCGACAAAACCCTTAGCGGGTGGTGAATGAAATGACAAGTTGGGGGTCAACTCCACGAACTGTGCGCTCGCCCGTTTTACCCTCAAGGGTTTAACACCATTCAGTTTGGTATTACTCACTCAAAGCATGATGCCACTGTCATTGGCACCGAGCCCCAAATCATAGTTACATTTGGGAAATCTCTTAGTGTTATACGATACTAAATGGCTTAGTTTTTTCGATGCCAATATATCATGCGTTAAGGTGGCAAGTTTTGTCTCGGAATGGTTGGCTCTGAGAAAATGGGTTGGGTTTGATAAAAAAATTGATAAACTTCCAAAAATGGTATTTTGTTTTCTGTCGTGTTTACTAATTTTGCTCATAAGATTTTGATATTGGTGTCCTTGTTGTTACCACATGAGATTATGAGATATTTCATGGTTATGCTTGGAAATTAAAGACATTGATGTATGCGTGGGCTTGATGCAAAGGTTACTCTACGCGGACGAAGTTTACACACCAATTGTTTTTGAATATGTTCTGTCCCCTAGTGGACCAGGGCAACTCCTATGTTAGCAGTGTTAGAATTGTTATATAGGGATAAGAGAGGTGTTTAAACTTGTATCTATCTCTTCTTCTCTCTATCCCATATATCTCATGTAACGACCTCTCCTGGTCGATCTCCTCCTCCTCTCTCGATCAACCTTCTCTGTAACTTGTCATCCAAGGCTTTGCCTCAATATATACACGCGGCCCGAGACAAAGGGTTCTACGCTTCTCAAACTACTTTACATGGTAACAGAGCCTCTTCCTCATCAGATCAAGAGAGATCGCATCTAGCTACCTTCGCGACCGAGCCATGTCCACCACCTCCGCCTCCATGTCACCCAGCACCATGGGCGCGATCACCACCACCTCCTCCGCCTCCACCTTTGCCTCCTCATCCACAACCACCAATACTTTCCTCGGATCGCCACCACAGGAGAAGCTGACGAGAGGAAACTTCCTCCTCTGGAAAGCCATCGTGCTTCCTCAGATCAAGGGTGCCCAGATGGAGCACCATCTTGACGCCACGAGCCCGCCGCCGCCGGCCACCCTCACCATCACCAAGGACGGCAAACAAGAGCAAGTCGTCAACGTCACCTGCACCCTCTGGTATGCTCAACAACAACAACTTCAAGGGTTCTTGATGGGTTCCTTTTCCCGCGAGATTCTGTCCCAGTTGGCCACGCTCCAGACGCCGGCCGAGGTGTGGCGCGCCATCAACGCTATGTTCCTTGCCCAGAGCCAGGCGCAGGCGATCAACACGCGCATTGAGCTCACCAACCTTAAAAAAGGTAATATGTCCATGGCAGAGTACCTCGGCAAGATCAAAACCCTCACCGATGAAGTTGCTTGCACCGCCTCGGCGCTCTCCGATCCGGAGATCTTCTCCAAAATTCTTGCCGACCTCGACATGGAATATAATCCAGTTGTTTCTGCATTGGCGACATGAGTGGAACCGATCACGGTCCCGGAGCTACACAGCCAGCTGCTCAGCTTCGACGCGCGCCTCACCCTCCTCCACGGCGGCGATCTTCGGCAATCTTCTGCATACTCCGCTTCCCGGGGTCACGGCCGTGGCCGTGGTCACCAGGGCACCAACCGCGGTGGCGGACGCGGCCGTGGTGCCTCCTCGGGCGACGATGCACGCTCTGGTGGCGGCTACGACCACAACTACGACGGCGGCTACGGCAACAACCAGGGGGGGTGGCGGCTTCAACTCCAACACTGGCCGCCGCACCTCCTCCTCGCGTCCTCGCCCCCGGTGTCAACTATGCAAGAAAGCCGGTCATGAGGTCATCGACTGCTGGCATCGGTACGATGAAAACTTTGTCCCTGATTCCAAACTGGTTGCAGCTGCTATGCGCGAGCAAGGTGGGGACGGCGTCTGGTACGTTGATTCCGGTGCTACTGATCATGTCACCAATGAACTAGAGCAGCTTGCTCTGCGCGAGACGTATCACGGCAACGACCAAATCCACACAGCCAGCGGTAAAGGTATGGATATTTGTCACATTGGTCAAGTTTCGCTTAGTTCCCCTACTCTTCAACGTGATCTTGTTCTTAAGGATGTTCTCCATGTTCCTCAAGCTGACAAAAACCTTGCCTCTATGTCTCGTTTAGCCACCGATAATGATGTTTTCTTTGAAACTCATCCTCGCTATTTTTTCATCAAGGATCGGGCAACGAGAGCACCTCTCTATCACGGTAGATGCGTTGGCGGCCTCTACCCCATCTCCTCCGGAGCTCTTAGCAACAAGCATCGTTGAGTCTACTCCGTCATCAAGCCCTCTTTCGAGCGGTGGCATAAAAGGTTAGGACATCCCTCATCCGTGATAGTTACGCAAGTAGTCAATAAAGACAAACTTCCTTTGTCACGTAGTTCAAATAATGAGTCTGTTTGCGAAGCATGTCAATGTGCCAAGATCCATCAGCTTCCCTATCCTAAGTCTACTGGTGTGTCTCATGCCCCATTACAATTGAGCTTCACTGATGTATGGGGTTATGCTCGAGATTCTTTTGGTCGAAAAAATATTATGTTAGCTTCATTGATGATTACATCAAGTTCACATGGATTTATTTGCTTAAGTATAAATCTGAAGTCTTTTCTATCTTCCAAGAGTTTCAGAAGCTAGTTGAGCGCCACTTTGATCGGAAAATTATTTCAGTCCAAAGTGACTGGGAGGGGAGTATGAAAAACCCAACTCCTTCTTCCGTAGTATTGGGATTACTCATTATGTGTCCTGCCCTTATGCTCATCAGCAAAACGGTTCTGCTGAACGCAAACACTGTCATATCGTTGAAGTTGGTCTATCCCTTCTAGCTCATGCTTCTATGCCTCTCAAGTATTGGGATGAGGCTTTTATCACGGCTACATATCTTATCAACCGCCTTCCCAGTAAGGTTATTGGCAATTCCACTCCTTTAGAACGGTTGTATAATCAAAGCCAGACTACACCTCTCTCAAAAATTTTGGGTGTGCTTGCTACCCCAACTTACGTCCTTACAATCGTCATAAACTAGAGTTTCGCTCCACACAATGTGTGTTTATCGGGTACAGTAACATTCATAAAGGATATAAATGCCTTGAACCGTCTACTGGACGCATATATATCTCCCGTGATGTTATCTTTGATGAAACTTTATTCCCCTTTTCACTACTTCATCCCAATGCCGGCGCCTTGCTTCGTGCAGAAATTGCACTCCTACCAGACTATTCTGTACATCCTGATCACGGGGGTGAACTAACTGATCATGATCATGTGAAAAAATCCACAGAAAAATGCATCTCTAATGGCTCTTGTACAGATTCTACTCGTCATTTTATGTGTACACAGGACAAACCAGGCGCGGAATCTGAGGAGGATCCGGCTGACAGCGCGCGATCCTAGGCTGATCCGCGGCAGCATGCAGCGCAGGGCAACACGCGATCCCACGCAGATTCGCCTCTGGCGGCCGACAGCGACAGTAGCCCGGACGCGGGTCCAGATGCGGGCCAGGGCGCGCCACGCCAAGCCGACCAGGTGGGCCACGCGGGTCCTGGCACGGGCCCAGGCACGTCACGCCAAGCCGACCGGGCGGGTCACAGCGGACCAGGTACGGGCGCGGGCCCTGGCGCGGATCCCGGCGCGTCATGCCCATCCTCGCCTGCGCGATCCGACAAGGCTGTCGAGCGCGGCGCGGGGGAAGCGACTCCCCGACTGCCACGTTGTCTGGGGACCCGCTGGCCGATCCGGTGCGCTGCCAGGACGAGGAGCTGCGCGCATCTTCCTCGGATCAGGAGCCACACCAACCTGGATCTTCTGTGGCTGACGTTGAAGCTGCTGGATCTCCTGTGCCACAATCAACAACAGCTGTTTCTGTGGCTCCTTCGTCTCCCTGACGACACACCAGGTCTCGGTCAGGTATCGTCAAAGAAAAAAAATACAATGATGGTACAATAAAATATAATCCGACTAAGCGTGCTTTTCTTGCCACTACTGGTGAACCTATTAATTTGCATGATGCACTTGCTAGTAAGGATTGGAAGGAAGCCATGGATAATGAGTATAATGCACTCATAAAAAATCAGACCTGGCATCTAGTACCACCACAACGTGATGCTAACATAATTGATTGCAAGTGGGTATACAAGATAAAAATGAAATCTGATGGTAGTATAGACAGGTACAAGGCAAGGTTGGTTGCAAAAGGCTTGAAGCAAAGGTTTGGAATTGATTATGATGATACATTTAGTCCTGTGGTTAAAGCAACTACCATTCGCCTTGTTTTATCCATTGCTATTTCCAGAGGATGGAGCTTACGACAGCTAGATGTTCAGAACACGTTTCTTCATGGTGTTCTTGAGGAAGAAGTGTTCATGCGGCAACCACCAGGTTATGAAAATCATAGCACACCACATTATGTATGTAAGTTGGATAAAGCATTATATGGACTTAAGCAGGCTCCAAGAGCATGGTATTCTAGGTTGAACATGCAGTTACAACATCTTGGGTTCACACCATCCAAAGCAGATACATCCTTGTTCTTTTATAGCAAAGGCAATATCACTGTTTTTGTGCTTGTTTATGTTGATAATATAATTGTTGCTAGTTCAAGTCAAGAGGCCACAACTTGTTTGCTTAAGGATTTAAAACTTGAATTTGCTCTCAAGGATCTAGGTGATCTTCTCTATTTTCTTGGTATAGGAGTAAAGCAAGTCAAAGATGGCATACTTCTCTCACAGGAAAAATATACAGCTGATGTTCTAAAGAGGGTGGGATTGGAGAATTGCAAACCTGTTAGCACACCGATTTCCACCTCAGAAAAACTTACAGTTGATAGTGGAGAAGTTCTTGGTCCAGAAGATGCAACACATTATAGAAGTGTTGTTGGTGCTTTGCAATATTTAACACTTACACGTCCAGATATTTCTTACTCAGTGAATAAGGTATGTCAATATTTGCATGCTCCTAGAACTACTCATTGGACAGCAGTTAAGAGAATCCTAAGGTATCTCCAGTATTCTCAAGGGCTTGGACTTCAGATTGTCAAGTCTTCTTCCTTGCTTGTTACTGCATATTCAGATGCAGACTGGGCAGGGTGTGCTGATGATAGAAAATCTACTGATGATTTTGCTGTGTTTCTGGGATCTAATCTTGTGTCATGGAGTGCAAGGAAGCAAGCTACTGTCTCACGGTCAAGCACAGAGGCTGAATATAAGTCATTAGCGGATGCCACAGCTGAAGTAATGTGGATACAAACATTACTCTATGAGTTTGGAATTAAAGCTCCGAAGGCTGCACGGTTATGGTGTGACAATATTGGTGCAACTTATCTTTCAGCAAATCCTGTCTTCCATGCACGAACAAAACACATTGAGGTGGATTTCCATTTTGTCCGAAAGAGAGTAGATCGAAAGCTACTTGAGATACGATTCATCCCCACCGGGGATCAACTTGCAGATGGGTTCACTAAACCCTTGACCGAGAGAAGATTGGATGAGTTCAAGTACAATCTCAACCTTAGCAAGGCTTGAGGTTTAGATTGAGGGGGAGTGTTAGAATTATTGTATAGGGATAGGAGAGGTGTTTAAACCTGTATCTATCTATCTATCTCTTCTTCTCTCTATCCCGTATATCTCATGTAACGACCTCTCCTGGTCGATCTCCTCCTCCTCTCTCGATCAACCTTCTTTGTAACTTGTCATCCAAGGCTTTGCCTCAATATATACACGCGGCCCGAGACAAAGAGTTCTACGCTTCCCAAACTACTTTACAAGCAGAGGTGAAGAGAGAAGTCTTTGGGCACCAGTAGACGCTTTCACTTCCAATGATCCCTTTTTCGTCGATCCAAGCCTCTTGAGTTTCGTCCGATCATGATACCTATCCCCAAGCTGTAGAAGGTCCCTCAGAGGGTGTGTGTCTCTCTCCATTGGAGGATTTTATATGCTGGCTGTCCTTGAAAAATGACCAAGCTAGACTACCCTTGAGGTGGTAGGTAGGAGAGACAAGGTAGTTAATTTATCCACCAGTCCATGGTGGGATGAAATATGAAAGAGGGCGTTGTGCATGGTCCTAGTGTCTCTTCACATAATCTTTTTTTTTCTCTTGACACTTTATCTCTATATTTTCTCTTCTTTAACTTGTAGACCATGGTAAATTGCTTGGGGTTTTGTTGACAATTCGCAAAGCGTATGCCTTTTAGGACAGGCCGAGATCCCCATGTAAGATTAACAATTTCCACAACATATCTAATGAAAATACTCTCATGGACAATCGGAAATCCGTTGGTGCTCCCGGAAGCGCGCGCTCCCGCACGCAGAAAAAATATTTGAAAGAGTGAAAAAATTTCAAACAAAAATTTGGCGCATACATCTCGACATTATATGTGTGTACGTCATGTTTCGAAGAAAACCGACATTTTTTGTGGCTTGTGTAAAAAAGACAAAATTATGTCTTGTGAAAAGCATTTTTTACACCGTATTTTGTCTTTTTTACACGTGACACTTAATTTGTCGGTTTTTCAAGAAACGACTTTGTGAGCATGGACAATATCAAGGTGTACACGCCAAATTTTTGTTTGATTTTTTTTACATTTTTAAATATGTTTAAAATACATTTTGAAAACCAGGAGTGCGCGCTCCCATGTGCCAAAACGCCACACTCCATGGACAATATCCATTTGAGGTATTTGATTCCTATCTTGTGGGCACACATGCGTGGAATATTTCCTCGCTAGGTTTATGCTGCAAACATGAAGATGCATGTACCCAAAATGCATGCATGAGGCCGATCGAGTTGAGACACAAGCAAAAAAGAACCTACGTGCAGAATTTTCATACCACGTATGCTTTAGTGGTATCGATCAGTCACCTGCATGATTTTGTATCTATTGAAGGTCTTGCGGCACCTCTTCTTCAGAGCTGTAGCAGGCCACTGGCCGGCAGGCCGATGGTCAAGTCAACGACGTAATGCCGCTCCCCGCTCGTCGGTCTTCTCCCCAGCCCCGACCCCGCCGAGGAGGAGCGGCAAACAGAGCATGGTGCTTCGATGGTCTTCACCGGGTACCAGGTGATCTGTCGACGGCGTCGAGAGTACACTGCTAAGGATGACATCGACGGTCGACGACGGGGTGCACTGCTGACCCCAAAACCAGCAATGCAATGTGTAAACGAAGGTGGCTAGCTCTTGTCCCATGCAGAACTGCGGGCTCGTTGCCAACAGTTCAATTCAAACCGCTATTCAGTGTAGCTGGCAGCTAAAATCAGCTATCACGTTCATATCATACGAGCATATGCACACTGCAGAACCGACGGAGGGTCCACTTTTTCTCTACGGTCAAGGCACAGCCCGTCAGCTAGCCGGTACGCGCGCACACGGCACACCAGAGGTCGAGAGGCAGTGAGAGATCTCGTGGATGTTCACAGCTCAGTATGCTAGTAGACGCTACGGTAGGGACGTGCTAATCTGCGTCGGAAGCTTTGAACATGGGGCGCGCAAAGGTCAAGGTCGACACCGAGACCGCGATCGACAGGTTTCACGGGCAGAATTCAGAAAGGCCACACGCGCGCGCACACACCCGCTCTCTACTTTTGTTAAGGTTTAGGGCACGTCATGTCATCGTGTATACGTCGTAGCCACGCCTGCTACGGCGCTACGCGTCAGAGCATCACACAGAATGGCCATAGAATAACGATCCCGCGAGGCGGCGACCGGTGCGACGTGACTGTTTTGTTCTTCAGTAACGGCTTGGTCAGTTCGGCGTTCACTGTTAACGCCGTTTTACACCGGATAAGCTCGGAGATTTGGCGACTGATGACTGGTTTAATCTGTCAAAGAAAAACGGTTTAATCGTCACGCTTTGCTGGTGCGTATGACGCCAGATCATCATCATACATATATATACATATATTAATCGAATCAATCGAAGAGAGTAGTCCGTGCGCGCGTGAAAGTTCAGTTGCAGTTGCAGGTGCAGGTGCAGCGACCACTCTCTAAATAACTCGGTCAGAGACGTCGCATCCGCGGTGCGTGGCAGCTAGCGCGGGTCTCGTCAAAGAGGCCACGCGTGCACGCACGCCTCGCTTTCGTGACGAGCTCCCAAGTCGCAGGTGTTCTCCACCCGGTTCTCACTCGTGCCGATGGCAGATCGGGTTTATTTCTATTATTATGGTCGTGTAATTAGCATGGTCGATGTGACGGCGACACTGGCAATGATCGAACATAGCGTGTGCACGGACGAGAAGAGGATGGGTTGTTTGTCAATGGCTACGGAAGAGGACAACGGAGCGAGCGTGCGTGCCGTTGGCCGTCCCGCTGAATCTGCGGCTGGACGGAGACACAAGCAGACAATGAGTTCTGTGCTTGATTTGCTAGGAATTAGGATCGACTATGCTTTCCTTTGCCTCGAGGAGAAAGAACCGGAGTCGTCTCAACATCCTCTAGAACAGCCGATCGATGGATTAGACACGATTCGTGGAATTGGTCATTTAAGTAGCCTGGATCAAGTCTTTAATGATCAATAGAGTGTTTATTTCGCAGAAATTGCATAAGTCCTAGAATAGTGTTGCAGGTTGCCTAACAAGATATAATCGTTTTGAGCGAGCCACGATTGTATGGCTCGGCAGAGGTCTCTCATGTAGTAAGGAACTCTTGCCGAAGGATTGTAGCTCTATCATAATAGAATAAATTACTATTAATCTCTCAAAAAATATTAGCTTGCTAATGCGTACAGGGTGTGATAAGAGTTGTTACACAATAATAAAGACATCTTGAAAGCCCACCGCTAAACCGTCCCGACCACACGATTTACCATCCAAAGCGGTACTTCATTGTGCGCAGACCGGTCCGGACATCTGTTTTCACGCAAACTGAAAACAAAGGAAGGGGGGGGAGGGGCTTTGTGGGGGTTCAGATAGCCGTCACATAGGACTCCAACAGCCCCGACCCACTCAAATCCCCCTCCCCAGCCACTCTTATGCCACTCCGTCAATGCTCTTCTTTCCTTTGCATCTGCACCCTCATGTTTCGACGCCGTTAGTGTACCTCTCTGGCCGCTGCCCAGACATCCTTGGATGTCTGCAGCCCCACCAACGTGCCTGCTTGCTTTGGACTCTGACATCGTCCACCCACGACCCCTCCGCAGCCACCCCATGCCGACAAAGTTAATAGTGGACACCACGCCCGATAAGTGTTCGATCAAATGCCATTGAGTTTTTTGTTGAACATTTTGTTGTTTCCTAGAGCAATTCAATGTCGGGATAGTCTGTGATCGAGGACGAGTTGTTGTGCTATGCTTGGTTTCGCCGTAGCTGTCGACTTTCTAGGCAGAAACTCAAGGGGATCGATATTTTGGCAGCGTGTGCATGCTTCGTTCATCCGCAGAAAAACTTCGCTTCATACGACACACATGTTACATTGTTACCATAAACGCAATATGAAGTCAATATCGCATCGATACTACGTCTTCCGCAACTTCATCATGAAGTTTTGCGGCGCGGTTCACCAAGTGGAGACAATGTTGCCATTGGGCTCGTCAACCATGGGGATTTTAAGTTTTGCATCCTATTGCTCTACATATTGGTTAAATCATTTACTCACTCACTTTTGCTCTACATGTTGCCGTGATGTACTACAGAACCGAGTACAGACCACTCACGCACATGCATTGTTGGATGAAACTCAAGAGACAATTGATACGTCTCCGTCGTATCTATAATTTTTGATTGTTTCATGCCAATATTCTACAACTTTCATATACTTTTGGCAAATTTTTATATTATTTTTGGGACTAACATATTGATCCAGTGCCCAGTGCCAGTTTCTGTTTGTTGCATGTTTTTTGTTTCGCAAAAAATTCAGAGTCCAAACGGGATAAAAACTGACAGAGATTTTCTTTTTTGAAATATATGTGATTTTTTAGAAGAAGAATCAACACGAGACGATGCCCGAGGGGGCCACGAGGCAGGGGGCGCGCCCCAGGAGGTCAGGCGCACCCTGGGCCCTCGTGGCCACCCCGTAAGGCGGTTGGTGCCCTTCTTTCGCTAAAGCTAATATCCGGATAAAAATCGTGTCCAAATTTTAGCCCAATCGGAGTTACGGATCTCCGGAATATAAGAAACGGTGAAAGGCTTGAATTTGGAACGCAGAAACAGAGAGAGACAGAGAGACAGATCCAATCTCGGAGGGGCTCTCGTCCCTCCCATGCCATGGAAGCCAAGGACCAGAGGGGAAACCCTTTTCCCATCTAGGGAGAAGGTCAAGTAAAGAAGAAGAAGAAGAAGAAGAAGAAGAAGAAGAAGAAGAAGAAGAAGAAGAAGAAGGGTGGCTGAGGGAGTCCTGGATTAGGGGGTATCCGGACAGCCGGATTATATCCTTTGGCCGGACTGTTGGACTATGAAGATACAAGATTGAAGACTTCGTCCCGTGTCCGGATGGGACTCAACTTGGCGTGGAAGGCAAGCTAGGTAATATGGATATGTATATCTCCTTCTTTATAACCGATCTTGTGTAACCCTAGCCCCCTCCGGTGTCTATATAAACCGAAGGGGTTTTAGTCCGTAGGACAACATACAATCATACCATAGGCTAGCTTCTAGGGTTTAGCCTCTCCGATCTCGTGGTAGATCAACTCTTGTACTACTCATATTATCAAGAATAATCAAGCAGGACGTAGGGTTTTACCTCCATCAAGAGGGCCCGAACCTGGGTAAAACATCGTGTCCCCTGCCTCCTGTTACCATCCGCCTTAGACGCACAGTTTGGGACCCCCTACCCGAGATCCGCCGGTTTTGACACCGACATTGGTGCTTTCATTGAGAGTTCCACTGTGCCGTCGCCGAAAGGAAGGATGGCTCGTCTCGTTGTTAAAAACGACATTACCACCGGGGGAGCCCTGGCTGTCGGCCAAACTCTCCGGCTTGGCAGTTTCATCATGACCGCCTGTTCGGCCACTGCACCGACGATGACCTCTCGGGTCATCAAAAACAGCCTCCACGTCGGCTCGGAATTCGCCGAGCAGATGGATCCAATGGAGCTCTCTTCCCTAAACAAGCTCTTGGATCGTATCGCCGCCTTGGGAGTCGCTGCAGACTATGATCAGATTGGGCTTAAACCCGATCAAAGGGAGATTAACTCTCCACCGGTCACCCACCATATTGCGGTAGTGGAGGAACAATGCGGCGATTCTTCCTCTATTTTGAGGACTAACTATGTCCGGATTCCCGAGCTCTCCAAGCCGGATACCCGCTTACGGGAGGACATCACCCAAGCCCTGAACCTAGAATCAGGCAGCGGGGCAGACTTATCAGGCAACACTCCGGAACCCGAACTTCCAAGATTGGAAACTCCTCGGCCCCTGGGTCTCAGATCTTGTAGGGGTTCGGACTCAAATCCACCCACCCACCCAGAAACAGCACATCATTATTGGGCCAGATTCCTCCTTGTGATGAACAAGGTTAAGGACTGTCGCGAGGAAGACGCAGTCTCATTTTTCTGCAATAATTGCATGGACAAGGGAATCCTTAACGCCTTAAGTCGTCATGACATATCACGCTTCGCTGACTTGGCGTCCATAGTACGAAAGTACTGTGCGATGGAAAGCGCCTGGAAAACCGAAACAAAATTTTGGGATAATCCGGCTCAGAATATACACCCAGTCCGAAGTAAAAGGGTGCACTATCATAAGACACCCGAGTTAGTTACAAACAAACAAAAACCCTCTACAGGGCATGGAACCATATTGGAGGGATGGCTTAACGGACCCTGCAAAATTCATAGTACAGCGGATACCATACCAACACACAGCCTTAGAGCATGTTGGATACTCCGGCAGGTGGCCAAAAGTGGTGAGGATCTTCTTATCCCAAATGCCACAGAGCACCATCCCGTGGATAACAATACGGTATTAACAGTTTTTGAAACCTTCGCATCAAATAATAGGCGCAAGCGAACACTCCACAGCCTCGCCGAAATCTGCCATGTGGCAGCAATGAATCCATGGAGTGACACGGCTATTACCTTCAATGCCAGTGACGAACCTAAATTCCGAACTGCCCGAGCACCAGCTGCACTGGTCCTCAGTCCAATTGTGGACGGCTTTCGACTCACCAAAGTACTCATGGACGGCGGCAGTGGATTAAACCTCATCTATGAGGAAACTCTTCAAAAAATGGAAATAGACTGGAACCGCATTGAGCAAAGCAGCACAACCTTCAGAGGAATCATCCCCAGTCCGGAAGCACACTGCGCTGGGAAAATCACACTAGATGTGGTATTCGGCACGCCGGAGAACTATAGGTCCGAAGAAATTACATTCCAAGTGGCCTCGTTCAGTAGTGGATACCACGCCCTTTTAGGACGGGAGGCGTTCACGATCTTCCAAGCCATACCCCATTATGGGTACATGAAGCTCAAAATGCCTGGGCCCAACGGAATCATCACTCTCGCTAGTGATCCGGACACAGCACTCCGCGCCTAAAACAAAACAGCCGCATTGTCCCTCGAGGCATTATACGAAGCCCTTTCGACCGAGGAATTAACTGCGCTATGCTCCATGGTGGACAGGGACGACGTAATACTTGACAAGAGATCCAAGTCCACCTCTTTTAAACTAGCGGATGAAATAGTCAAATTCCAAGTCCACCCAACGGACCCTACAAAAACAGCCTCCATCGGAGCACAGTTAAACCCCGCTGTGGACGCCGCACTACGAGAGTTCCTGCGCGAGAATTGGGACATATTCGCCTGGCACCCCTCAGACATGCCAGGAATCCCACACAGGCTGGCCGAGCACAGCCTCAATATCCTAAAGGAATTCAAGCCGGTCAACCAGGCTCTTCGGCGTTTCTCTGAACCTAAGAGACAGGCCATGGGAGAGGAACTAGCCAAGTTATTGGAGGCCGGATTCATTAGAGAAATAAACCACCCGGACTGGCTAGAAAACCTGGTGATGGTACCAAAGAAGGACAAATCCTGGCGCCTATGTGTCGATTTCAAGGACCTCAACAAGGCTTGCCCAAAGGATCCCTTCCCCCCCGCATTGATCAAATTACCGATGCTACCGCAGGACACGAGTCATTGTGTTTCCTCGACGCATACTCCGGCTACCACCAAATCAAGATGGCGGAGTCCGACCAAGCCGCAACGGAATTTATCACACCATACGACCCCTACTGTTTGAACACAATGCCTTTTGGGCTCAAAAAACGCCGGCGCAACATATCAGCGCATGATTCAGACCTGTCTGGAGAAACAGATCGGCAAAACAGTAGAGGCATACGTAGACGATGTGGTCGTCAAAACCAAACACGTCGACTCTCTAATAGATGACTTGAGGCTCACATTCGATAAACTTCGAACATACGACATCAAGCTCAATCCGGAAATATGCGTTTTCGGCGTACCAGCCGGAAAGCTCCTGGGTTTCATTGTCTCCAGTAGAGGAATTGAAGCTAATCCGGTCAAAATCCGAGCTTTGTCACAGTTGGCTACCCCAACAGACCTCAAACAAATCTAGAAATTAACTGGATGTGTGGCGGATCTAACCCGCTTTATCTCCCGCTTAGGAGAAAAGGCATTACCCCTTTATCGCCTCCTTCGGCGCACCGAACACTTCGAGTGGATGGACGCTGCCACAGCCAGATTGGAAGAAATAAAGGCCATATTGGCAACCAACCCAATCCTGGCCGCGCCAAACATCGGCGAACCAATGATGTTGTACATTGCGGCAACTCATCAGGTTTTAAGCGCAGTGCTCGTCGTCGAACGAGAAGCGGACGGACATAAATTCCCTCTTCAAAATCTGGTATATTATGTATCCACTGTCCTCACTCCATGCAAATCACAGTATCCACATTATCAAAAGATAGCCTATGCGGTATTCATGGCATCCCGGAAGCTGCGACACTACTTTCACGAGTGCTCGATTACAGTAGCCTCGGAAGTGCCACTTAATGATATTATAAACAACCGCAACGCCACGGGCCGGATTGCCAAATGGGCCATTGAGCTCCTCCTGTTCGACATAACATACAAACCTCGGTGAGCCATTAAATCGCAAGTATTGGCCGACTTTGTCGCCGAATGGACGGAAGCCGAACTCCCTAAAGAGTATGGTGCATACTCCAATTGGATCATGCACTTTGACGGGTCCAAAATGCTGGCTGGTCTGGGGGCTGGCATCGTCCTGACGTCCCCAACTGGAGATACAGTGCAATATGTACTGCAGATACTGTATACAGACTCCAACAACGCAGCCAAATACGAAGCCCCGTTACATGGTCTTCGGATGGCAGTTTCCATGGGCATTCAACGCCTAGAGGTGCGTGGGGATTCGAACCTCGCAATATCCCAAATAAATGGAGACTTCGATGCCAAAGATCTGAAGATGGCGGCCTATCGAAACGCCGTCCTAAAGATGTCAGCTCGGTTCGAGGGGCTCGAATTTCACCATGTGGCTCGGGAAAACAATCAGGCGGCGGATATCCTCGCCCGCATCGGCGCAAAATGCGATGCGGTCCCCCCAACATCTTTTTGGAGAGGTTGTTTAAGCCATCCGTGGTATGGGAAGGGGACACCGGTAACAACAGTTCGAACTAGGCCAAAATGCCCGATACCGAACACTCTGACATAATCGGAGGCTCTGCCACCGAAATAACACCTTCAGCCCATGTCATAATGGCCATCATTGCCCCGTGGACGGAACCATTCTTGGCCTACCTAACTAGGCAGGAATTTCCCGCGGACCAAAATGAGGCACGCTGCATAGTGCGGCGATCTAAAGCCTACAGGGTCCACGAGGGAGAGCTGTATAAAAAACCCACTACCGGAGTCCTTCAAAGGTGCATCTCCGAAGAGGAAGGGCGGAAGCTTTTGGCAGAAATTCATGCCGGACTTGGCGGCCATCACGCCGCAGCCCGGGCCCTTGTAGGCAAGGCCTTCCGTATAGGGTTTTATTGGCCGACGGCCCGGGCAGACGCACAGGACTTGGTCCAACGCTGCGCCGGTTGCCAGCTGAAGGAAATATGCCCTAGAGACAAGAATAAAGTTATTATTTATTTCCTTATATCATGATAAATGTTTATTATTCATGCTAGAATTGTATTAACCAGAAACATAATACATGTGTGAATACATAGACAAACAGAGTGTCACTAGTATGCCTCTACTTGACTAGCTCGTTGATCAAAGATGGTTATGTTTCCTAACCATAGACATGAGTTGTCATTTGATTAATGAGATCACATCATTAGGAGAATGATGTGATTGACTTGACCTATTTCGTTAGCTTAGCACTTGATCGTTTAGTTTTTTGCTATTGCTTTCTTCATGACTTATACATGTTCCTATGACTATGAGATTATGCAACTCCCGTTTACCAGAGGAACACTTTGTGTGCCACCAAATGTCACAATGTAACTGGGTGATCATAAAGGTGCTCTACAGGTGTCTCCAAAGGTACTTGTTGGGTTGACGTATTTCGAGATTAGGATTTGTCACTCCGATTGTCGGAGAGGTATCTCCGGGCCCACTCGGTAATGCACATCACTATAAGCCTTGCAAGCATTGCAACTAATGAGTTAGTTGCGGGATGATGTATCACGGAACGAGTAAAGAGACTTGCCGGTAACGAGATTGAACTAGGTATTGAGATACCGATGATCGAATCTCGGGCAAGTAAAATACCGATGACAAAGGGAACAACGTATGTTGTTATGCGGTTTGACCGATAAAGATCTTCGTAGAATATGTAGGAGCCAATATGAGCATCCAGGTTCCGCTATTGATTATTGACAAGAGACGTGTCTCGGTCATGTCTACATAGTTCTCGAACCCGTAGGGTCCGCACGCATAAAGTTCGATGACGGTTATATTATGAGTTTATGTGTTTTGATGTACCGAAGGAGTTCGGAGTCCCGGATGAGATTGGGGACATGACGAGGAGTCTCAAAATGGTCGAGACGTAAAGATTGATATATTGGACGACTATATTCGGACATCGGAAAGGTTCTGAGTGATTCGGGTATTTTCGGGAGTACCGGGGAGTTACGAGAATTCGTATTGGGCCTTAATGGGCCATACGGGAAAGGAGAGAAAGGCCTCAAAGGGTGGCCGCACCCCTCCCCATGGGCTGGTCCGAATTGGACTAGGGAGGGGGGGGCGCCCCCTTCCTTCCTTCTCCTTTTCCCTTCCCTTTTCTTCCCTCCTACTCCTACTACATGGAAGGGTTCCTAGTTATACTAGGAAAAGGGGGAATCCTACTCCCGGTGGGAGTAGGACTCCCCTAGGGCGCGCCATAGAGAGGGCCGGCCCTCCCCCTCCTCCACTCCTTTATATACGGGGGCAGGGGCACCCCAAAGACACAACAATTGATCTCTTGGATCTCTTAGCCGTGTGCGGTGCCCCCCTCCACCATAATCCACCTCGATCATATTGTAGCGGTGCTTAGGCGAAGCCCTGCGTCGGTAGAAGATTATCATCGTCATCACACCGTCGTGCTGACGAAACTCTCCCTCAACACTCGGCTGGATCGGAGTTCGAGGGTCATCGAGTTGAACGTGTGCAGAACTCGGAGGTGTCGTGCGTTCTGTACTTGATCGGTCGGATCGTGAAGACGTACGACTACATAAACCGCGTTGTGCTAACGCTTCTGCTTTCGGTATATGAGGGTACGTGGACAACACTCTCCCCTCTTGTTGCTATGCATCACTAAATTTCAAGATAAAAGTGTTCTCCCTAAGTATGCACCGTTGCCAAAGTTCGTCGTGCCCAGACACCACGTGATGATCGGGTGTGATAAGCTCTACGTCCATCTACAACGGGTGCAAGCCAGTTTTGCACACGCAGAATACTCAGGTTAAACTTGACGAGCCTAGCATATGCAGATATGGCCTTGAAACACTGAGACCGAAAGGTCGAGCGTGAATCATATAGTAGATATGATCAACATAGTGATGTTCACCATTGAAAACTACTCCATTTCACGTGATGATCGGTTATGGTTTAGTTGATTTGGATCACGTGATCACTTAGATGATTAGAGGGATTGTCAGTGTCAAAACCGGCAGATCTCGGGTAGGGGGTCCCGAACTGTGCGTCTAGGCCGGATGGTAACAGGAGACAGGGGACACTTTGTTTTACCCAGGTTCGGGCCCTCTCGATGGAGGTAAAACTCTACTCCTGCTTGATTAATATTGATGATATGGGTAGTACAAGAGTAGATCTACCACGAGATCAAGGAGGCTAAACCCTAGAAGCTAGCCTATGGTATGATTGTTGTGTATGGAGTTGATTCTCTACGGACTACAACCCTCCGGTTTATATAGACACCGGATAGGGTTAGGGTTACACAGAGTCGGTTACAATGGTAGGAGATCTCGAATATCCGCATCGCCAAGCTTGCCTTCCACGCCAAGGAAAGTCCCATCTGGACACGGGACGAAGTCTTCAATCTTGCATCTTCATAGTCCTGGAGTCCGGCTGAAGGTATAGTCCGGCTACCCGAACACCCCCTAATCCAGGACTCCCTCAGTAGCCCCCGAACCAGGCTTCAATGACGACGAGTCTGGCACGCAGATTGTTCGGCATTGCAAGGCGGTTTCTTCTCCAAATCTTGTGTACCTGTAGGAATAATGTCCGATTTTTGTAATGTAGTGATCCTTTGCTTCCACGCCCAATAATGGCCGTCTTCCACGTGTCAAATGAATGCAAAAAGCCAGGGCGTTTTTTACACCCACACCCCTAGCCGTATAAATGACCCGCCTATTTAACGGGATGGGGATTTAGGCCCAAACCACATCTTCTCCTTTCCGCGAGTTATCATCAGAGCGCTTCCAGCAAAGGTCCATTCCAACATGGCCAGCCGTCCCAGCTCCTCCTCTCGCCCTTCCAGCCCTAAACCTGGAGACTGGGAGAGGTGGTCCATCCCGCACAGTGAGCTAGTGTCGCTTCAGGCCAAGGGATTTCTCCCTCAGGCCTATATGGTCCCGGTCCGAGCCGGACTCGCCACCTATAACGGTGGAGAGCAAGCAGAGAGCACCCCCAATCCCTCTAAAGGAGAGCGGGTGTGCCTCGTCCCCTATCTAATAAGGGGACTGGTATTCCCAATTCATCCATTCCTCCGCGGGCTTCTAGAGTTCTACGGCCTCCAGCTGCACAATCTCACGCCCGCCTCTGTACTGCATATTGCGGGTTTCGTCGCCCTTTGCGAGCTATTTTTAGGCGTTGAGGCTCATTTCGTGCTGTGGAAGAGGTTATTCTGCCTGGTGCCCCGTTCTCAAAAGGGGTCCATATACCAAGTGGGCGGAGCCGAAATATGGCGCATCGCTGGGACCGGATACCTATCCGGAACCCCAAAGGAAGCATCTGAGGACTGGACCTCGGAATGGTTTTATATAGATGACGTCCCTCTACGGGACCCTATCCGGGTCGGTCTCCCTGAGTTCAACAGTGTTCCATTGAAGAAACGCTTGAGCTGGCGTGCGCGGAGCTCTCAGAGAGAAAGCGACAGAGACGTCCTTTACTTGATGGGCCGGATAAGATTGTTGGCTCATTTCGGACTAACCATGATTGGAGTCATGGCCGCATGCATTATGCGGGGGGTGCAGCCGCTTCAATATAGAGGCCACCCAATGTGGGAATTCAACGGGGAGGATGACACCACCCGTTACGGTCGTAAAGGGCCAGACTCAGCCGCTGCTCTAGAAAAGATCTTATCCTCTCTGTACAAGGGAGAAAAGGAGGAATTCCTCCGCGTCAACCCGTAGGCCGGATTTAGTATGTACGATCCTCCAAGTTGGGTAAGTGAACAATTGCGCTTGCCCGTTTGTTTGATACTCCCATGGTTAGATTAGGTAGTCTAACGACTTCACTGCAGGAACTGCGACAGGAGGTAAAGAATATAAGAAGCCGCCCTCCACAGCCCGAGGACCCAGAACGGTCCCTCGATCCGGACTTCGAAGAGGATCCGGACATATCGGTGGAGCTTATCGACGGGGTGTTTTATCAGCTAAGCAAGGACAATACCTTGGTAGCCATCACGGCTGATTACCCAGGGTTAATCCCGGCCTCCCAGGTGACGGAAACCGGAGTCTCATTCCCTTGAGAGGGATTCCACTCTCGCGTATTTCGGTGTTTCTGACGTCAACCGTGTTTTGCAGGGGAGATTTCCGAGGCAGGAGGCCGAACCTACGGCGACCAGCCAACGAGGGGCCGCAGAGCCCCGCAGGGCAAAAAGGAATGAAGTCCGAACTGAAATGCCGGCGCAAAGGTATAGTGCACCCTCTGTTTCCCTGGAGTTATTCTATCAGGGTATATTAACGCCCGTGCTATCTTCAGGACGAAGAGACCTCGCCAGACTACATCCGGAGAGGTTGCCAATCGCGCCTCCACCAGTCAGTCTCCAACGTCTGGCTAGGAAGCGGAGGCGAGTACAAGACGCGCACCGGACGTTCCTCCGACAGAGGATGCGGACAGGCTGTCCGCCACAAATTCAGAAGTGGAGAGTGCCATGAACCACAGGCGTCGCCGGACAATTCTACGCGACGCTTGTTTCTCCCAAGAGGCTTTAGATGCCTTTAATTCGGGAGACGCGTACCTCCGTGCCGCTCAAAATGGTTTAGCCAGAGCCACGGAGCAGTATGTGAAAGACATACGGGTAAGAAAATTTTGGTTAAATATATATATATATATATATATATATATATATATGCCAGTAGCCCCCGAGACTTGAAACAGTTAGAGCAACTGATTTAAGGATCATTTAATATGCAGGTTCTTACAAAGAAGAATACTGTACTGTCCCAGGAGCTGGAAAAGTGCAAGACCCAACTAGAGGCCGCAGTAGCCGCAGCAGGGGAACCCAAAGGGACCCCCTCAGGTAAAATACACTTCAAAAGATTAGTATTGTGCGGTGTGGGTGTAAATCTGACAGATCAGATTGCAGATGGCGCCAGACTCGATCCGGACAAGCAACAACTCTTACGCTAGCTAAAGGCCGGTGAGAGTATGTTGACAAGGGTGAGGCGAGAGAGGAATGATCTTCAGGATGCCAACACCAAGCTGGACGTCGAACTTAAAGATGTTCGTGGCCAGCTTTTGGACTCCTCGAAGGAGAATCAACGGCTTCGACGCGGCATTTTTAGTAAGTGCTTGAACAAACTTTGAAAAAAGAGTTCGGCGAGGAAGTCGACTAACAGAGTAATGTCTGTAGGTATGCTCACAGGTCGTCCTGCAGAGGAGATGCCCGGTTCTACGGGTGACCTTCTTCCCGAACTCATGCAACTGCACGAGCGAGTGCGGCAGGCGATGCGAGGCGTTGCCCGAGCCTTATGGCCTGCCCACTCCGTGCCCGAGGGCCTTGGAGAGCTTGCGGAGAAGCTGAAGGGAGCTCGGCGGCGCTTCCGTTTGTGGAAGATATCGGGCCTGCCGACAAGGCGGTCGAGAAGCCTGGGCCATGGTGAAGACCCGTTTTACGAAGTCTGACCCAAACCACATGGCCGAGGTCGGACCAGTGGGGCCTGACGGGAAGGAGATCCCTCTGAGCTTAGTATACGGCCAAGTAGAGTTGGCCGCGAAGTATTCCCAGCAGGACTGTAAATTAGACAGCCTGTTAGATGGTATAGAAGAGGAATACAATCAGTCAGAATGACTATGTAATTTTGAATTGACATGTGTAATGCCTTCTAGCCGGATTGTAGATCGTTTGTCGTTGCCGACCTTTCCGCTTCAACCTCGGGACCTGACGGTCCGGAGTGTGTCCGAATACCATAGCGGTTATATAAGAACCGTGGTATGCTTGGAGACCAGGCGTAGGGGTCATTAGTGCTTTATCAGACAAGTGCCCGACTAGTTATGTTATATTACATGGTTAGTAAGAAACATCTTCCAGAGAGAATAGTTCGGTTATGGGTTCCTTTCGCTGGGAGGCATGCCCTAAAGTGCATGTCCGGACTGCGTAAAAAGATGCAAAAAAGGCATCTGGGGGCTCATAAAATGGGTAAAAAGATCATCTTTTGTCTCACCGACCGAATATTCCCTTAAGAACGCTAGCTTTCGGCTTGACCCGGTAGTAACAATCGCAGAGGTGCTCCCTTTACCTCCTAGCCGAACAATCGGGAACGTAGGGTTAAGCACAGGAGCCAGGCAACCCAGCTTGGCCAAAACTTAAGTCATATCGATGCATATAATGGTGAAGAAAAAGGTACATGCGGAAGTTTGACGCATGTGTTGGGCATGAAGCCCGTATAAATAAGCTTCTGTGAAAGAAGCCCCCAGGTTTAATGAGCGCGAGTGGCGCGTCACTAGATAAGCCTTTAAGGGCTATGCAAGAAAAGAGGGGAAGGAGAGAAATGTAAGATAGAAAAAATGTAAAAAATGGACAGAGGAAGGAGACGAACACAGAGTCCGGCGCTAGGCATAGAATCTTCGAAGACGGGTGGCGTTCCACGGGTTCGGCTCGAGTCGGTTATCCGACGCATCTCGCAAGCGGTATGCCCCGCCAGTCAGGACTTGGTCGATTATGAATGGACCTTCCCACTTGGGCTGGAGTTTGTCCTTTTTCTTATCCGGCAGGCGTAGAACTAGTTCGCCAACATTGTAATTTTTGGCCCGTACTTCTCTGCTTTGATATCTTCATGCCTGCTGTTGATAAAATGCGGAACGGGCTTTTGCCACGTCACGCTCCTCCTCCAAGGCGTCCAAGTTGTCCTGCCGATCGAGCTCGGCTTCTCTTTCTTCGTACATGCGCACTCTAGGTGAGTCGTGAATTATATCGCAGGGTAGGACTGCCTCTGCGCCGTACACCATAAAAATGGTGTTTATCCGGTGGTGCAATTTGGCGTGGTCCGCAGCCCCCAGAGTACGGAGTCGAGCTCCTCTACCCAGTGCGTATTAGATTCCTTAAGGGACCGCACTAATCTGGGTTTGATGCCGCTCATAATAAGACCGTTTGCACGTTCGACCTGGCCGTTGGTTTGTGGGTGATAGACGGAAGCATAATCGAGCTTTATGCCCATGTTTTTGCACCAGAGTTTTACCTCGTCTGCGGTAAAGTTTGTACCGTTGTCAGTTATGATGCTGTGGGGGACGCCATAACGGTGTACAACCCCGGATATGAAGTCTATCACAGGTCCGGATTCAGCCGTTTTAACAGGCTTGGCTTCTATCCATTTGGTGAAGTTATCCACCATGACCAGTAAGTATTTCTTTCTATCGGTCCCGCCTTTAAGGGGTCCGACCATGTCAAGCCCCCAGACCGCAAAAGTCCAGGTGATTGGTATAGTTTGGAGTGCGGTGGGTGGCATATGGCTTTGGTTGGCAAAAAGTTGGCAACCAGCGCATCGTTGGACTAAGTCCTGAGCGTCTGCCTGGGCCGTCGGCCAATAAAAGCATGTACGGAAAGCCTTGCTAACAAGGGACCGAGCAGCGGCGTGGTGACCACTGAGTCCGGCATGAATTTCAGCCAGAAGGTTCCGCCCTTCCTCTTTGGAGATGCACCTTTGAAGGACTCCGGTAGTGCTTTTCTGATAAAGCTCTCCCTCATGGACTTTGTAGGCTTTAGATCACCGCACTATGCAGCGGGCCTCGTTTTGATCCTCCGGGAGTTCCTGCCTAGTAAGGTAGGCTAGGAATGGTTCTGTCCACGGGGCGATGACCGCCATTATTACGTGGGCTGAAGGTGTAATTTCGTTGGCACAGCCTCCAATTGTGTCCGATTGTTCGGTGTCGAGTTGCGTGGCTGGGTCCGGGCTGTTATTTGCGGGTCCTCCCTCCCATGCTACAGATGGCTTGAACAATCTTTCCAAAAAGATGTTGGGGGGGACTGCATCGCGTTTTGCTCCGATGCGTGCCAGGACGTCCGCTGCTTGATTGTTTTCTCGGGCTATATGGTGAAACTCCAGCCCTTCGAACCGAGCTGACATTTTTAGGACGGCGTTGCGGTAAGCTGCCATTTTTGGGTCCTTGGCGTTGAAGTCGCCATTTATTTGGGATATCGCGAGGTTCGAATCCCCGTGTACCTCTAGGCGTTGAATGCCCATGGATACTGCCATCCGGAGGCCATGTAGAAGGGCCTCGTATTCGGCTGCGTTGTTGGAGTCCGTGTACATAATTTGGAGTACATACTGGACTGTGTCTCCTGTTGGGGACGTCAAAACAACGCCAGCCCCCAGTCCGGCCAACATTTTGGAGCCGTCAAAATGCATGATCCAGTTTGAGTATGTGTCGTACTCTTTAGGGAGTTCGGCCTCCGTCCATTCTGCGACGAAGTCGGCCAAAACTTGCGATTTGATAGCTCGCCGTGGCTTATAGGTTATATCAAACAGGAGGAGCTCGATGGCCCATTTTGCGATCCGGCCCGTTGCATCGCGGTTGTCGATAATATCTTTAAGTGGTACTTCCGAGGCTACTGTTATGGAACACTCTTGAAAGTAGTGTCATAGCTTTCGGGATGCCATGAATACCGCGTATGCAATTTTTCGATAATGCGGGTACCGTGATTTGCATGGAGTGAGGATGGTGGACACGTAGTAGACCGGCCTTTGAAGGGGGAATTTGTGTCCGTCCGTTTCCCGCTCGACAACGAGCACTGTGCTGACAACTTGATGTGTTGCTGCAATGTATAATAGCATTGGTTCGCCGGTGTTAGGCGTGGCCAGGACTGGGTTTGTTGCCAATATGGCTTTTATTTGATCGAGTCCGGCCGTGGCGGCATCCGTCCACTCGAAGTGTTCGGTGCGCCGGAGTAGGTGATAAAGGGGTAGTGCCTTTTCTCCCAGGCGGGAGATGAAGCGGCTTAGAGCCGCTACGCATCCGGTTAATTTTTGTATTTGTTTGAGGTCCTTTGGGATATCTAATTGTGACAAAGCTCGGATCTTGGCCGGATTTTCTTCAATTCCTCTAGCGGATACAATGAAGCCCAAGAGCTTTCCAGCTGGAACGCCGAAGACACATTTTTCTGGGTTGAGCTTGATGTCGTATTTTCGGAGGTTATCGAATGTGAGCCTCAAGTCGTCTACTAGAGATTCGACATGTCTTGATTTGATGACCACATCATCTACGTATGCCTCCACTGTTTTGCCGATCTGATTTGCCAAACATGTTTGGATCATGCGCTGATATGTTGCGCCGGCGTTTTTTAGCCCGAAGGGCATTGTGTTGAAGCACAATGGGTCGTATGGTGTGATAAATGCTGTTGCAGCTTGGTCTGATTCTCCCATCTTGATTTGATGGTAACCGGAGTATGCGTCGAGGAAACACAACGAGTCGTGTCCTGCGGTGGCATCGATAATTTGATCGATACGGGGGAGGGGGAAGGGATCCTTTGGGCAAGCCTTGTTAAGGTCTTTAAAGTCGACAGACAGGCGCCAGGATTTGTCCTTCTTTAGTACCATCACCAGGTTTGCTAGCCAGTCCGGATGTTTTATGTCTCTAATGAATCCGGCCTCCAATAGCTTGGCTAGCTCTTCTCCCATAGCCTGTCTCTTGGGTTCGGAAAAACACCGAAGGGCTTATTTGACAGGTTTGAATCCTTTTAGGATATTTAAGCTGTGTTCGGCCAGCCTGCGTGGGATTCCTGGCATGTCTAGAGGGTGCCAGGTGAAAATGTCCCAATTTTCTCGTAGGAATTCTCGCAGTGCGGCGTCTATATCGGGGTTCAGTTGTGCCCCGATGGAAGCTATTTTATTGGGGTCCGTTGGATGGACCTGGAATTTGATTATTTCGTCGGCTGGCTTGAAGGATGTTGATTTAGATCTTTTGTCGAGTATCACATCATCCCTATTAACCGTGGAGCGCAGCGCCGTCAGTTCCTCGGCCGCTAAGGCCTCGGATAGTGCCTCAAGGGCTAATGCGGCCGTCTTGTTTTCGGCGCGGAGTGCTATGTCCGGATCACTAGCTAGAGTGATAATTCCATTTGGCCCGGGCATCTTGAGCTTCATGTACCCGTAATGGGGTATCGCTTGGAAGATTGTGAATGCTTCCCGCCCTAGTAAGGCGTGATGTCCTCTCTTAAACGGGACCACCTGAAACTTGACTTCTTCGGACCTGTAATTATCCGGCGTGCCGAACAC
Organism: Triticum urartu; assembly: GCF_056163025.1. Taxonomy (NCBI): domain Eukaryota; kingdom Viridiplantae; phylum Streptophyta; class Magnoliopsida; order Poales; family Poaceae; genus Triticum; species Triticum urartu. The sequence goes on along the minus strand of NC_141873.1, from coordinate 473,669,396 downwards.
CACATCTAGTGTGATTTTTCCTGTGCAGCGCGCTTCCCGACTGGGGATTATTCCTCTAAAGGTTGTGCTACTTCGCTCGACGCGGTTCCAGTCTATTTCCATTTTTTGAAGGGTCTCCTCATAAATGAGGTTCAGTCCGCTGCCTCCGTCCATGAGCACCTTGGTGAGGCGAAATCCGTCCACTATGGGACTGAGGACCAATGCGGCTGGTGCTCGGGCTGTTCGGAATCTAGGTTCATCACTTGCGTTGAAGGTAATGGCAGTGTCGCTCCATGGATTTATTGTTGCAACTTGATAGACTTCGGCGAGGTTGCAGAGTTTTCTTTTTCGCATATTGTTTGATGCGAAAGTCTCGAAGACTGTGAGAACAGTACTGGTGTCCTCGGGCTGGCTTTTTGTGGCCTCCCGATTTAAGAGGTCCTCACCAATTTTGGCTACCTGCCGGAGTATCCAACATGCTCTAAGGCTGTGAGTTGGTGTGGCGTCCTCTGTACTATGAATTCTATAGGGTCCATCAAGCCACCTTTCCAGTACGGTTCCATGCCCTGCAAAGGGTTTTGGCTTTTTGCTATTTATCCCGGGTGTCTTATGATGATGCACCCTCTTAGTTCGGACGGGATTACTATTCAAGGCCGGATTATCCCAAAATTTTGTTTCGGTTTTCCAGGCACTTTCCATCGCACAGTATTTTTGTACTATGGACGCCAAGTCAGCGAAGCGTGTAATATCACGATGACTTACGGTGTTAAGGATTCCCTCGTCCATGCAATTACTGCAGAAGATTGATATTGCGTCTCCCTCGCGGTAATCCTTTATCCTATTCATAACCAGGAGGAATCTGGCCCAGTAATAATGTACTGTTTCATCGGGCCTCTGCCTGACTTGGGAGAGATCGCTTATGTTCGGGTGGGTGGGTGTCGTTGAATCTGAAACCTCACCCAATCCAAGATTCAGAGGCCGAAGAGTTTCCGAATTCCGAAGTTCGGATTCCTGGACGTTATCCAACGAATCCGGCCCGTTGCCTGATTCTAGGCTTAGGTATTGAGTTACATCCTCCCCTCTGTGGGTATCCGGCTTGGAGGGATCGGGAATTCGGACGTAACTAGTCCTTAAAATAGATGAAGGGTCGCCGCACTGCGCCTCTACCATGGCAACGTGGTGGGTGACTTGGGGAGAGTTAATTTCTCTTAGATCGGGTTTAAGCCCAACCTGGTCGTAATCCGTAGCGACCCCCAGGGCGGCGATGCGATCCAAGAGCTCATTTACGGAAGAGAGCTCCATTGGATCTAACTGCTCGACGAGCTCCGAGCTGACGTGTGGATTGCTTTTGATGACCCGAGAGGTCACCGTCGGCGCAACAGCCGAACAGGCGGTCATGAGGAAACCACCTAGCCGGAGGGTTTGGCCAACAGCCAAGGCTCCCTTAGCAACGGCGCCGTCTTTGAAGACGGGAGAAGGCATCCTTCTTGATTGCGACGGCATAGAGGAACTCTCAGTGAAAGCACCAATGTCGGTGTCAAAACCAGCAGATCTCGGGTAGGGGGCCCCGAACTGTGCGTCTAGGCCGGATGGTAATAGGAGACAGGGGACACTTTGTTTTACCTAGGTTCAGGCCCTCTCGATGGAGGTAAAACCCTACTCCTGCTTGATTAATATTGATGATATGGGTAGTACAAGAGTAGATCTACCACGAGATCAAGGAGGCTAAACCCTAGAAGCTAGCCTATGGTATGATTGTTGTGTATGGAGTTGATTCTCTACGGACTACAACCCTCCGGTTTATATAGACACTAGATAGGGTTAGGGTTACACAGAGTCGGTTACAATGGTAGGAGATCTCGAATATCCGCATCGCCAAGCTTGCCTTCCACGCCAAGGAAAGTCCCATCCGGACACGGGACAAAGTCTTCAATCTTGCATCTTCATAGTCCCGGAGTCCGGCTGAAGGTATAGTCCGGCTACCCGAACACCCCCTAATCCAAGACTCCCTCAGGGATGTCTATCTAAGTGGGAGTTCTTAAGTAATATTATTAATTGAACTTAAATTTATCATGAACTTAGTCCTGGTAGTATTAGCATATCTATGTTGTAGATCAATAGGTCGCGTTTAGCTCCTCTGTTTTATTTTTGATATGTTCCTAGAGAAAACTAAGTTGAAAAATGTTAGTAGCAATGTTGCGGATTGGATCCGTGATCTGAGGATTATCCTCATTGCTGCACAGAAGAATTATGTCCTTGATGCACCGCTAGGTGACAAACCTATTGCAGGAGCAGATACAGATGTTATGAACGTTTGGCTAGCTCAATATGATGACTACTTGATAGTTTAGTGCACCATGCTTAAACGGCTTAGAATCGGGACTTCAAAGACGTTTTGAACGTCATGGACCATATGAGATGTTCCAGAAGTTGAAGTTAATATTTCAAGTAAATACCCGAGTTGAGAGATATGAAGTCTCCAACAAGTTCTATAGCTAAAAGATGGAGGAGAATAGCTCAAGCAGTGAGCATGTGCTCAGACTGTCTGGGTACTACAATCGCTTGAATCAAGTGGGAGTTAATCTTCCAGTTAAAATAGTGATTGACAGAATTCTCTAGTCACCATCACCAAGTTAGTAGAACTTCGTGATGAACTATAATATGCAAGGGATAACGGAAACGATTCCCAAGCTCTTCGTGATGCTGAAATCGACGAAGGTAGAAATTAAGAAAAGCATCAAGTGTTGATGGTAAACAAAACCACTAGTTTCAAGTAAAGGGACAAAGGGAAGAAAGGGGAACTTCAAGAAGAACGGAAAACAAGTTGCTGCTCAAGTGAAAAAACCCAAGTCTGGACCTAAGCCTGAAACTGAGTGCTTCTGCTGCAAAGGGACTGGTCATTGGAAGCGGAACTACCCCAAGTAATTGGCGGATAATAAGGATGGAAAAGTGAACATAGGTATATTTGATATACATGTTATTGATGTGTATTTTACTAATGTTTGTAGCAACCCCTTAGTATTTGATACTAGTTCAGTTGCTAAGAATAGTAACTCGAAACGGGAGTTGCAGAATGACGAGACTAGTTAAGGGTGAAGTGATGATGTGTATTGGAAATGGTTCCAAGATTGATATGATCATCATCGCACACTCCCTATACTTTCGGGATTAGTGTTAAACCTAAAATAAATGTTATTTAGTGTTTGCGTTGAGCATGAATATGATTGGATCATGTTTATTGCAATACAGTTATTCATGTAAGTTAGAGAATAATTGTTGTTCTGTTTACATGAATAAAACCTTCTATGGTCATACACCCAATGAAAATGGTTTGTTGGATCTCGATCGTGGTGATACACATTTTTATAATATTGAAGCCAAAAGATGCAAAGTTAATAATGATAATGCAACTTATTTGTGGCACTGCTGTTTAGGTCATATTGATGTAAAGAGCATGAAGAAAATCCATGCTGATGGGCTTTTGGAATCACTTGATGATGAATCAGTTGATGCTTGCTATAAAACTAGAGACCGATAGGTTGGGGATTGCACAGCCCATAGGGGTGCGTTGGTTCTCATTATATAGCATAGGTTAAATACATATACAGGGTATGTACGATATATGGAAATTACAATCGTATATGACTTGGAGTCTAACACCCTCCCTCAATCTTAACCGGTGTCAAGAAGGTTGAGACTGCGCCGACAAACTTCAAACAAAGGAAGTGGCAACTGCTTAGTGAAAACATCTGCAAGTTGATCTTTAGATGAGATAAACTTGATTTGTAGTAGCTTTTGTGCAACTCGTTCCCTCACAAAATGGAAGTCAACTTTGATATGCTTTGTCCTTGCATGGAAGGCAGGGTTGGATAAAAGATATGTGGCTCCAATGTTATCACACCATAGAACTGGAGGTATGTCTTGAGGAATACCCAACTCTCGCAGCAAGGACTGTACCCAAATAAGTTCGGCAGTAGCATTAGCTACAGCTTTGTACTCAGCTTCTGTACTACTCCTAGAAACAGTGGCTTGCTTGCGAGCATTCCAGGCGATCAAGTTTGAACCAAAAAACATAGCATATCCCCCCGTAGATCGCCTATCATCTGGACTCCCCACCCAGTCCGCATCAGAGAAGGTAGACAACACTCCAGAGGTGGTTGGCCTAAGATGCAAACCAAAGGAAGCAGTAAGACGAACATAACACAGAATGCGTTTGACTGCAGACCAATGTGTGTCACGGGGCTCATGAAGATACTGGCAGACACGGTTAACTGCAAAAGAAAGATCCGGTCAAGTGATGGTAAGATATTGTAGTCCACCAACAATACTGCGATAATCTGTAGCGTCATCCTAAGAAAGAAGCACACCAATATCAGCAGAGAGCTTCTCATTCACAGCCATGGGTGTGGTGACAGGTTTAAACTTCAACATACCCGCACGCCGAAGAAGGTCCAAAGAATATTTCTTCTGATTGAGAGAGAGACCAGCAGCAGTATGAGTCACTTCTAAACCTAGAAAATAGTGTAGAGGACCAAGATCCTTAACAGCAAAATCATGTCGAAGACTTAGTATGAGCTTGTCGGTGGCAACATGCGAAGAACTGATGAGAATAATATCATCAACATAAACCAGAAGATACATAGTGAGCTCCGGGCGCTGCAAAAGAAACAGAGACGTGTCTGCAGTAGAGGGAACAAAGCCATGTGACCAAAGGGTAGAACCAAGACATGCATGCCAAGCACGGAGGGCTTGTTTGAGACCATAAATAGCTTTGATGAGCCGGCAAAGATGATGTGGTCGATCTGGATCAACAAAACCAGGAGGTTGTCGCATATAAACCTCTTCCTCTAAGACACCATGAAGAAATGCATTCTGGATGTCCAACTATCGAAGGGACCAACCACGAGTAACTGCCAATGAGAGAAGAAGACGAATAGTGGTAGGCTTGATGAAAGGACTGAAAGTGTATTCGTAATCAAGACCATATCGTTGCTTAAATCCTTTGGCAACTAGTCGTGCCTTGTAGCGTTCAACAGAGCCATCAGCATGCTTTTTGACCTTAAATATCCATTTAGAATCAATCACATTGACCCCGGAAGGGGGAGGAACAAGTTGCCAAGTTTCATTTTTCTGTAGTGCAAAGAATTACTGTTCCGTGGCAGTCCGCCAATGAGGTATGGTCATTGCTGCTTGAAAATGTCGTGGTTCGGACGTCGGATCAGGAGATGCATGTGCCATGCAAGTAGTGAGCCAAGCAACAGTACCGTCAGTGCGTTGCTTCGGTTGGAAAATCCCGCTTTGAATACGCGTGTGCACCCGACGAGTCATAGCAGGAGTCGGTGACTGCACAGGGGACGACGACAGTCCAGAAGACGCGGATGCAGGCGAGGCCACACTGGAATCCTGGTTAATTCCAATCTGACGTGTAGTCACAGGCGTCGACGGCGCAGCTGAGACCAGCTCGGCCTCATCATGAGCCGAGGGGGAACGCGGCTCGGTCTCCAGTGTAGACGAGGCAGCGGACTCCGGAGCTGTGCGTAGGTTGGCTGGCTCCGACTCGATGCGAGGCGCCGATGCATGGGGCTGCATGCTGCCGACGTGAGGCGCATGCACGTGCACGCGTCTAACGCCTGATGTAGTGCTTGGGATGGCATGCATGCAATCAGGCTCAGTGTTCTGTGACGCCTGCATGCAATTAGCATGAGGAGCTTCCGTAGCTTTTGTATCATCCAGTAGCTCAAGCCGCGCACCACGTCCAGTACTTACACCATGATTAGGAAGCAAAAGAGGAGAGTATGCAACATCTACAAATTGGTCAGACAAAGGACGTGATGGTGAACTAGAATTGGAAGGATTTTGTGACGTGGGGAAATTAGAAAAATGATAGAGATTCTCATCAAAGATAACATCACGAGATATATAGACACGATTAGATGGAACATGGAGACACTTATACCCTTTATGAAGAGAACTATACCCAAGAAACACACATTTTTTTGATTGAAACTCGAGTTTGTGACGGTTATATGGTCGAAGGTGTGGCCAACAAGCACATCCAAAAACCTTGAGGAATGTATAGTCAGGTGTCTCTTGGAGTAGACACTCAATGGGGGTTTTCATGTCTAGAACTCGTGTGTGAAGCCTATTGATGAGAAAATAAGCTGTAGAAAAGGCATCAGTCCAAAAATGAAAAGGTACAAATGCATGTGCCAAGAGAGTTAGACCGGTTTCTACTATGTGTCGATGCTTACATTCAGCGGAGCCATTCTGCTGATGTGTATGTGGACAGGAAACGCGATGTGTAATCCCAAGTTTCCCAAAAAATGTGTTGAGGTTGCGATATTCACCCCCCCCAATATGATTGAACATGAAGGATTTTATGATTAAGTAGACGTTCAACATGAGTTTGGAATTGGAGAAAAACGTTGAACACATCCGCCTTGCGCTTAAGAAAATAAAGCCAAGTGAAGCGACTGTAAGCATCAATAAAACTGACATAGTAGTTATGACCACTAACTAAAGTTTGGGCAGGGCCCCATACATCTGAAAACACAATTTCAAGGGGAGCTGTAACTACACGACTAGATAAAGAAAATGGGAGCTGATGACTTTTGCCTTGCTGACAGGCATCACACACGGACTCATCTTTATTGCTAGACTCGACTGGAAGTTGATGACGACGAAGGACATGACGCACAACGGGAGTAGCTGGATGACCAAGACGCGAGTGCCACTGAGACGGCTTGACACGAAAACTGCTAAAGGCGCTGAAACCTGAAGGAGCATCAAGCGGATAGAGACCATGGTTGAAGTGACCTCTAAGAAGAACGTCCCTCGTTGCGCGATCCTTAACAAAGACATCAAAAGGGTGAAATTCAACAAAAACATCATTGTCATGAGTAAGTCTAGGAACAGATAGGAGATTACGTGTAACATCAGGAACATGAAGAACATTTTGAAGTTGAACCTCCCCAGATGTACTAGTTGGAAGAGAAGATTGACCAATATGTGTAATGTGCATACCTGACCCGTTTGAAGTGTGAACCTTGTCGTGGCCGAGGTAGGGTTGGCTCGAGTGTAGCTTATCCATCTCATTGGTCATGTGATCGGTAGCTGCTGTATCCATGTACCAGCTCGCATCAATGGGATAAGATGGAGTGTGCCCGTGAACAGAACCACCCGAGCCAATAGGACCTTGAGTGGCCATGGCGGCCTGCTTCTCATTATTACGGACGTCGTTGCCGATCCCCAGAAAATCACGCTTAAAGCGTTTGTGGCAGCGAGATGCAACATGCCCCTGAAATCCGCAAAGCTGGCACGTGGGGCGACCACCATTAGGACGACCACATGTAGGACATGACGAACCATCAGCATATGTCTCTCCTCCACCCGCATGTTTGTTGTTGTAATTTTGCTGTTGTGTTGGCGAGGGGAGAATTGCCTTGCCGCCAGATGAACCACCAGAATGGTATGGCGGCCGCGAACCACCACGAGTCACGGCGTTTGCCGAAGGGAATCCACCATGAATTTCAGCCGACCGACGAGACCCAATGTGTTGTTCAGTCTGAAGGAGTCGAGCATAGAGGTCCCGTGGGGGCATCGGAGTATCACGGCCTTGGACCGCCTCGACTAGAGAATCATAGTCACCATCGAGTCCATCAAGAATAAAGCCGGTGAACTCCTCATCAGAGAGAGGTTTCCCGATGGCAGCTAAGGTGTCCGCAAGGTTCTTTACTTTGTTGAAGTAGACCGTAGCCGAGAGGTCATGTTTCTTGATGTCTTGAAGTTGCCGGCGAAGGGACATGGAGCACGCCGTGGATTGAGAGGAAAAGCTTCTCTCGAGAGTTGTCCAGGCATCCTGGGAGGTAGCGGCGAACAGAATCATGCCAGCCACCCCTTCGGTTAGTAACGACTGAATTGCCGAAAGGATCGCTTGATCCTGCTGCACCCAGATTGTGTGTGTTTGGTTGGGGACCATGTGCTGCGTACCGTCTGCCGTAGTGGCCACAACAGTTGATGGTGGACATGGAAGTGACCCATCAACATAGCCGAGAAGGTTATGGCTATGAAATAGAGGCACGACCTGCGCGCGCCAGTAGAGGTAGTTCTCCGCCGATAGCTTGATGGTGAGCAGATGGGCAAAGTGAAACGGAGCAGGTGGAGGCATCTCAGCCACCGCGGGCTGACGGACAGGAGCAGGCCGAACCGCGGCGGCTGTAGGAGTCGTTGGAGGAGCGGGAGGCAGTACCCCGGCCATGAAGGAGCCAAGGGTGGTGTCAGCTGTGGAGGAACCAGCAGTTGTGCTCACTACCATGGCGTTGCAATGACCAGAGAGGAGGGCAGCCAGGGTAGGAGAGAAGATCCTGCTGGTGTTCGCAGTGGTGGAGGACGAGGAGGCAGCGGAAGACATCGGAACAAACTAGTCTGATACCATGTAAAACTAGAGACCGATAGGTTGGGGATCGCACAGCCAATAGGGTTGTGTTGGTTCCCATTATATAGCATAGGTTAAATACATATACAGGGTATGTACGATATATGGAAATTACAATCGTATATGACTTGGACCATGCCTCATGGGCAATATGACTAAGACTCCGTTCTCCGGAACAATGGAGTGAGCAACAGATTTGTTGGAAATCATACATACTGATGTATGTGGTCCGATGAATATTGAGGCTCGCGGCAGGTATCATTATTTTCTGATCTTCACAGATGATTTGAGCAGATATGAGTATATCTACTTGATGAAACACAAGTCTGAAACATTTGAAAAGTTCAAAGAATTTCAGAGTGAAGTGGAGAATCATCGTAACAAAAATAAAAGTTTCTACGATATGATCACAGAAGTAAAATATTTGAGTTACGAGTTTGGCCTTCAGTTAAAACAATGTGAAATAGTTTCACTACTCACGCCACCTGGAACACCACAGTGTAATGGTGTGTCCGAACGTCGTAACCGTACTTTATTAGATATGGTGCGATCTATGATGTCTCTTACCGATTTACCACTATCGTTTTGGGGTTATGCATTAGAGACAGCTACATTCACATTAAATAGGGCACCATCTAAATCCGCTGAGACGACACCGTATGAACTATGGTTTGGCAAGAAACCTAAGCTGTCGTTACTTAAAGTTTGAGGTTGCAATGCTTATGTGAAAAAGTTTCAACCTGATAAGCTCAAACCCAAATCGGAGAGGTGCATCTTCATAGGATACCCAAAAGAAAATGTTGGGTACACCTTCTATCACAGATCCGAAGGCAAGATATTCATTGCTGAGAATGGATCCTTTCTAGAGAAGGAGTTTCTCTCGAAAGAAGTGAGTGGGAGGAAAGTAGAACTTGATGAGGTAACTGTACTTGCTCCCTTATTGGAAAGTAGTTCATCACAGAAATCTATTCCTGTGACTACTACACCAATTAGTGAGGAAGCTAATGATGATGATCATGTAACTTCAAATCAAGTTACTACCGAACCTCGTAGGTAAAGTAGAGTGAGATCCGCACCAGAGTGGTACGGTAATCCTGTTCTGGAGGTCATGTTACTTGACCATGACGAGCCTACGAACTATGAGGAAGCGATGATGAGCCCAGATTCCGCAAAATGGCTTCAGGCCATGAAATCTGAGATGAGATCCATGTATGAGAACAAAGTATGGACTTTGATTGACTTGCCCATTGCTCGCAAGCCATTGAGATTAAATGGATCTTCAAGAGGAAGACGGACGCTGATAGTAGTGTTACTACCTACAAAGCTAGAATTGTCGCAAAAAGGTTTTCGACAAGTTCAAGGTGTTGACTACGATGAGAGTTTCTCACTCGTATCTATGCTTAAGTCTGTCCGAATCATGTTAGCAATTGCCGCATTTTATGAAATCTGGCAAATGGATAAACAAAATTGCATTCCTTAATGGATTTATTAAAGAAGAGTTGTATATGATGCAAGCAGAAGGTTTTGTCAATCCTAAAGGTACTAACAAAATATGCAAGCTCCAGCGATCCATCTATGGACTGGTGCAAGCATCTCGGAGTTGGAATATACGCTTTGATAAGTTGATCAAAGCATATAGTTTTATACAGACTTGCGGTGAAGCCTGTATTTACAAGAAAGTGAGTGGGAGCACTTCAACATTTCTGATAAGTATATGTGAATGACATATTGTTGATCGGAGATAATGTAGAATTATTCTGCAAAGCATAAAGGAATGTTTGAAAGGAGTTTTTCAAAGAAAGACCTCGGTGAATCTGCTTACATATTAAGCATCAAGATCTATAGAGATAGATCAAGACGCTTGATAAGTTTTTCAATGAGTACATACCTTGACAAGATTTCGAAGTAGTTCAAAATGGAACAGTCAAAGAAGGAGTTCTTGCCTGTGTTATAAGGTGCGAAGTTGAGTAAGACTCAAAACCCGACCACGACAGAAGATAGAGAGAGAATGAAAGTCATTCCCTATGCCTCAGGCATAGGTTCTATAAAGTATGCCATGCTGTGTACTAGACCTATTGTATACCCTGCCCTGAGTTTGGCAAGGGAGTACAATAGTGATCTAGGAGTAGATCACTGGACATTGGTCAAAATTATCCTTAGTGGAATAAGGATATGTTTCTCGATTATGGAGGTGACAAAAGGTTCGTCGTAAAGGGTTACGTCGATGCAAGTTTTGACACTGACACAGATGACTCAAAGTCTCAATCTAGATACATATTGAAAGTGGGAGCAATTAGTTAGAGTAGCTCCATGCAGAGCATTGTTGACATAGAAATTTGCAAAATACATGCGAATCTGAATATGGCAGGCCCGTTGACTAAACTTCCCTCACAAGCAAAACATGATCACACCTTAGTACTCTTTGGGTAATAATCACATAGCGATGTGAACTAGATTATTGACTCTAGTAAATCCTTTGGGTGTTGGTCATATGACGATGTGAACTATGGGTGTTAATCACATGGTGATGTGAACTATGGGTGTTAATCACATGGTGATGTGAACTATTGATGTTAAATCACATGGCGATGTGAACTAGATTATTGACTCTAGTGCAAGTGCGAGACTGAAGGAAATATGCCCTAGAGGCAATAATAAAGTTATTATTTATTTCCTTATATCATGATAAATGTTTATTATTCATGCTAGAATTGTATTAACCGGAAACATAATACATGTGTGAATACATAGACAAACAGAGTGTCACTAGTATGCCTCTACTTGACTAGCTCGTTGATCAAAGATGGTTATGTTTCCTAACCATAGACATGAGTTGTCATTTGATTAATGGGATCACATCATTAGGAGAATGATGTAATTGACTTGACCCATTTCGTTAGCTTAGCACTTGATCGTTTAGTTTGTTGCTATTGCTTTCTTCATGACTTATACATGTTCCTATGACTATGAGATTATGCAACTCCCGTTTACCAGAGGAACACTTTGTGTGCCACCAAAAGTCACAACGTAACTGGGTGATTATAAAGGTGCACTACAGGTGTCTCCGAAGGTACTTGTTGGGTTGGCGTATTTTGGGATTAGGATTTGTCACTCCGATTGTCGTGTTGGGGAACGTAGAAATTTCAAAAAAATTCCTACGCACACGCAAGATCATGGTGATGCATAGCAACGAGAGGGGAGAGTGTGGTCTACGTACCCTCGTAGACCGAAGCGGAAGCGTTGAAGCAACATAGAGGAAGTAGTCATACGTCTTCCCGGTCCAACCGATCCAAGCACCGTTACTCCGGCACCTCCGAGTTCTTGACACACGTACACCTCGATGATGCACCCCGGGCTCCGATCCAGCAAAGCTTCGGGGAGGAGTTTCGTCAGCACGACGGCGTGGTGACGATCTTGATGTTTAACCGTCGCAGGGCTTCGCCTAAGCACCGCTACAATATGATCGAGGTGTAATATCATGGAGGGGGCACCGCACACGGCTAAGGAACGATCACGAAGATCAACTTCTGTGTTCTAGGGTGCCCCCCTGCCCCCGTATATAAAGGAGCAAGGGGGAGGCCGGCCGGCCCTTGGGTGCGCCAAGGAGACGGGGGAGTCCTTCTCCTAGTGGGAGTAGGACTCCCCTTTCCTAGTCCAACTAGGAATAGGGAGGGGGAAGGAAAGAGAGGGAGAGGGAGAGGGAAAGGGGGGCCGCCCCCCCTCCTAGTCCTATTCGGACTCCCCATGAGGGGGGGCGCGCCACCTCCTGGGCTGCTGCCCTCTCTCTCCCCTCAGGCCCAATAAGGCCCATTACTTCCCCGGGGGGTTCCGGTTGTTGGAAATATGCCCTAGAGGCAATAATAAAAGCATTATTATTATATTTCTTTGTTCATGATAATTGTCTTTATTCATGCTATAACTGTATTATCCGAAAATCGTAAATACACGTGTGAATACATAGACCATAATATGTCCCTAGTAAGCCTCTAGTTGACTGGCTCGTTGATCAACAGATAGTCATGGTTTCCTGGCTATGGACATTGGATGTCATTGATAACGGGATCACATCATTAGGAGAATGATGTGATGGACAAGACCTAATCCTAAGCATAGCACAAGATCGTGTAGTTCGTTTGCTAGAGCTTTTCCAATGTCAAGTATCTTTTCCTTTGACCATGAGATCATGTAACTCCCGGATACCGTAAGAGTGCTTTGGGTGTATCAAACGTCACAACGTAACTGGGTGACTATAAAGGTGCACTACGGGTATCTCCGAAAGTGTCTGTTGGGTTGACATGGATCGAGACTGGGATTTGTCACTCCATATAATGGAGAGGTATCACTGGGCCCACTCGGTAATGCATCATCATTATGAGCTCAAGGTGACCAAGTGGTTGATCACGGGATCATGCATTACGGTACGAGTAAAGTGACTTGCCGGTAACGAGACTGAACAAGGTATTGGGATACCAACGATCGAGTCTCGGGCAAGTAACATACCGATTGACAAAGGGAATTGTATACGGGGTTGATTAATCCTCGACATCGTGGTTCATCCGATGAGATCATCGTGGAGAATGTGGGAGCCATCATGGGTATCCAGATCCCGCTGTTGGTTATTGACCAGAGAGTCGTCTCGGTCATGTCTGCTTGTCTCCCGAACCCGTAGGGTCTACACACTTAAGGTTCGGTGACGCTAGGGTTATGAAGATATGTGTATGCAGTAACCCGAATGTTGTTCGGAGTCCCGGATGAGATCCCGGACGTCACGAGGAGTTCCGGAATGGTCCGGAGGTAAAGAATTATATATAGGAAGTGCTGTTTCGGCCATCGGGACAAGTTTCGGGGTTATCGGTATTGTACCGGGACCACCGGAGGGGTCCCGGGGGCCCACCGGGTGGGGCCACATGTCCCGGGGGGCCACATGGGCTGTAGGGGGTGCGCCTTGGCCTACATGGGCCAAGGGCACCAGCCCTACTAGGCCCATGCGCCTAGGGTTTCCACCAAGGAGGAGTCCAAGTGGTGGAAGGCACCCCGAGGTGCCTTGGGGGGGAGGGAAACCCTCCCTTGGCAGCCGCACCTAGGAGATTGGATCTCCTAGGCTGCGCACCACCCCCCCTTGGCCCTCCTATATATAGTTGAGGAGAGGGAGGACTTCATACCTCAGCCTTTGGTGCTCCCTCTCTCCCCGTTACGTCTCTCTCGCGTAGTATAGGCGAAGCCCTGCTACTGTGACGCCCTGCATCCACCACCACGCCGTCGTGTTGCTGGATCTTCATCAACCTCTCCTTCCCCCTTGCTGGATCAAGAAAGGAGGAGACGTCTCCCGTCCCGTACGTGTGTTGAACGTCGAGGCATCGTCCATTCGGTGCTAAGATCTTAGGTGATTTGGATCACATCGTGTTCGACTACATCATCCCCGTTCTTTGAACGCTTCCGCTCGCGATCTACAAGGTACGTAGATGCATCTAATCACTCGTTGCTTGATGAACTCCTAGATGGATCTTGGTGAAACGAGTAGGAAAATTTTTGTTTTCTGCAACGTTCCCCAACAGTGGCATCATGAGCTAGGTCTATGCGTAGTTCTCTTGCGCGAGTAGAACACAATTGGTTGTGGGCGTTGATGTTGTCAACTTTCTTGCCGCTACTAGTCTTATCTTGCTTCAACGGAATTGTGGGATGAAGCGGCCCGGACCAACCTTACACGTATGCTTACGTGAGACCATTTCCACCGACAAACATGCACAAGTTGCATAAGGTGGCTGGCGGGTGTCTGTCTCTCCTACTTTAGTTGGAGCAGATTCGATGAACAGGGTCCTTATGAAGGGTAAATAGAAGTTGACAAATCACGTTGTGGCTTTCACGTAGGTAAGAAAACGTTCTTGTTAGAACCCTACTTCAGCCACGTAAAACTTGCAACAACAATTAGAGAACGTCTAACTTGTTTTTGCAGCAAGTGCTTTGTGATATAATATGGCCAAAGTTGTGATGAATGATGAATGATCTATATGTGATGTATGAGATGTTCATGCTATTATACAAGGAATCTCAACTTACATGTCGATGAGTATGACAGTGACAGGATGATCATGGAGCCCCAAGATGGAGATCAAAGGAGCTATGTGATATTGGCCATATCATGTCACTAGTATTATTTGATTGCATGTGATGTTTATCATGTTTTGCATCTTGTTTACTTAGAACGACGGTAGTGAATAAGATGATCCCTTACAACAATTTCAAGAAGTGTTCTCCCCTAACTGTGCACCGTTGCTACAGTTCGTCGCTTCGAAGCATCACGTGTTAATCGGGTGTGATAGATCCTTTCGTTCACATACAACGGGTGTAAGCAAGATTTACACATGCAAAAACACTTAGGGTTAACTTGACGAGCCTAGCATGTGAAGACATGGCCTCGGAACACAGAGACCGAAAGGTCGAACACGAGTCGTATGGAAGATACGATCAACATGGAGATGTTCACCGACGATGACTAGTCCGTCTCACGTGTTAATCGGACACGGCTTAGTAGACTTGGATCGTGTAACACTTAGATGACTAGAGGGATGTCTAATCTGAGTGGGAGTTCATTAATAATTTGATTAGATGAACTTAATTATCATGAACTTAGTCTAAAATCTTTACAATATGTCCTGTAGATCAAATGGCCAACGTTGTATTAAATTTCAACACGTTCCTAGAGAAAACCAAGCTGAAAGACGATGGCAGCAACTATACGGACTGGGTCCGGAACTTGAGGATCATCCTCATAGCTGCCAAGAAAGATTATGTCCTACAAGCACCGCTAGGTGATCCACCCGTCCCACAGAACCAAGACGCTATGAACGCTTGGCAGACACGTACTGATGACTACTCCCTCGTTCAGTGCGGCATGCTTTACAGCTTAGAGCCGGGGCTCCAAAAGCGTTTTGAGAGACATGGAGCATATGAGATGTTCGAAGAGCTAAAAATGGTTTTTCAAGCTCATGCCCGGATCGAGAGATATGAAGTCTCCGATAAGTTCTTCAGCTGTAAGATGGAGGAAAATAGTTCTGTCAGTGAGCACATACTCACTATGTCTTGGTTACATAACCGCTTGACTCAGCTGGGAGTTAATCTCCCGGATGACGCGGTCATTGACAGAATCCTCCAGTCGCTTCCACCAAGCTACAAGAGCTTTGTGATGAACTTCAATATGCAGGGGATGGTAAAGACCATTCCTGAAGTATTTGCTATGCTAAAATCAGCAGAGGTAGAAGTCAAGAAGGAACATCAAGTGTTGATGATGAATAAAACCACTAAGTTCAAGAAGGGCAAGGGTAAAAAGAACTTCAAGAAGGACGGCAAGGAAGTTGCTGCACCCGGCAAGCAAGCTGTCGGGAAGAAGTCAAAGAATGGACCCAAGCCTGAGACAGAGTGCTTTTATTGCAAAGGGAAGGGTCACTGGAAGCGGAACTGCCCCAAATACTTAGCAGATAAGAAGGCCGGCAACACCAAAGGTATATTTGATATACATGTAATTGATGTGTACCTTACCAGTACTCGTAGTAACTCCTGGGTATTTGATACCAGTGCTGTTGCTCATATTTGTAACTCACCGCAGGAGCTGCGGAATAAACGGAAACTGGAAAGGGACGAGGTGACGATGCGCATCGGGAATGGTTCCAAGGTCGATGTGATCGCCGTCGGCACGCTACCTCTACATTTACCTACGGGATTAGTTATAAACCTCAATAATTGTTATTTAGTACCATGTTTGAGCATGAACATTGTATCAGGATCTCGTTTAATACGAGATGGCTACTCATTTAAATCCGAGAATAATGGTTGTTCTATTTATATGAGAGATATGTTTTATGGTCATGCTCCGATAGTCAATGGTTTATTCTTAATGAATCTCGAGCATATTACTACACATGTTCATAGTGTGAGTACCAAAAGATGTAAGGTTGATAATGATAGTCCCACATACTTGTGGCACTGCCGCCTTGGTCACAAAGGTGTCAAACGCATGAAGAAGCTCCATGCAGGTGGACTTTTAGAGTCTCTTGATTATGAATCATTTGACACGTGCGAACCATGCCTCATGGGAAAAATGACCAAGACTCCGTTCTCAGGAACAATGGAGCGAGCAACCAACTTATTGGAAATCATACATACTGATGTGTGCGGTCCAATGAGTGTTGAGGCTCGCGGTGGCTATCGTTATGTTCTCACCCTCACTGATGACTTAAGTAGATATGGGTATGTCTACTTAATGAAACACAAGTCTGAAACCTTTGAAAAGTTCAAGGAATTTCAGAGTGAAGTTGAGAATCAACGTGACAGGAAAATCAAGTTTCTACGATCAGATCGTGGAGGAGAATACTTGAGTCACGAATTTGGCACACACTTAAGAAAATGTGGAATAGTTTCACAAATCACACCGCCTGGAACACCTCAGCGTAACGGTGTGTCCGAACGTCGTAATCGCACTCTATTAGATATGGTGCGATCTATGATGTCTCTTACCGATTTACCGCTATCTTTTTGGGGCTATGCTTTAGAGACTGCCGCATTCACTTTAAATAGGGCTCCGTCGAAATCCGTTGAGATGACACCGTATGAATTATGGTTTGGGAAGAAACCTAAGCTGTCGTTTCTAAAAGTTTGGGGATGCGATGCTTATGTCAAGAAACTTCAACCTGAAAAGCTCGAACCCAAGTCGGAAAAATGCGTCTTCATAGGATACCCTAAAGAAACTTATGGGTATACCTTCTACCTCAGATCCGAAGGCAAGATCTTTGTTGCCAGGAATGGATCCTTTCTAGAGAAAGAGTTTCTCTCGAAAGAAGTAAGTGGGAGGAAAGTAGAACTTGATGAAGTATTGCCTCTTGAACCGGTAAATGGCGCAACTCAAGAAAATGTTCCTGAGGTGCCTGCACCGACTAGAGAGGAAGTTATTCATGATGATCAAGATACTTCTGATCAAGCTCCTACTGAAATTCGAAGGTCCACAAGGACACGTTCCGCACCAGAGTGGTACGGCAACCCTGTCTTGGAAATCATGTTGTTAGACAACGGTGAACCTTCGAACTATGAAGAAGCCATGGTGGGACCGGATTCCAACAAATGGCTAGAAGCCATGAAATCCGAGATAGGATCCATGTATGAAAACGAAGTATGGACTTTGACTGACTTGCCCGTTGAACGGCGAGCCATAGAAAATAAATGGATCTTCAAGAAGAAGACAGACGCGGATGGTAATGTGACCATCTATAAAGCTCGGCTTGTCGCTAAGGGTTATCGACAAGTTCAAGGGGTTGACTACGATGAGACTTTCTCACCGGTAGCGAAGCTAAAGTCCGTCCGAATCATGTTAGCAATTGCCGCATTCTATGATTATGAAATATGGCAAATGGACGTCAAAACGGCATTCCTTAATGGTTTCCTTAAGGAAGAATTGTATATGATGCAGCCGGTAGGTTTTGTCGATCCTAAGAATGCTAACAAGGTGTGCAAGCTCCAACGCTCGATTTATGGGCTGGTGCAAGCATCTCGGAGTTGGAACATTCGCTTTGATGAGATGATCAAAGCGTTTGGGTTTACGCAGACTTATGGAGAAGCCTGCGTTTACAAGAAAGTGAGTGGGAGCTCTATAGCATTTCTCATACTATATGTAGATGACATACTTTTGATGGGAAATGATATAGAACTCTTGGACAGCATCAAGGCCTACTTGAATAAGAGTTTTTCAATGAAGGACCTTGGAGAAGCTGCTTATATATTAGGCATCAAGATCTATAGAGATAGATCGAGACGCCTCATAGGTCTTTCACAAAGCACATACCTTGATAAGATATTGAAGAAGTTCAATATGGATCATTCTAAGAAGGGGTTCTTACCTGTGTTACAAGGTGTGAAATTGAGCTCAGCTCAATGTCCGACCACGGCAGAAGATATAGAAGAGATGAGTGTCATCCCCTATGCCTCAGCCATAGGTTCTATTATGTATGCCATGCTGTGTACCAGACCTGATGTAAACCTTGCCGTAAGTTTGGTAGGAAGGTACCAAAGTAATCCCGGCAAGGAACACTGGACAGCGGTCAAGAATATCCTGAAGTACCTGAAAAGGACTAAGGAAATGTTTCTCGTTTATGGAGGTGACGAAGAGCTCGTCGTAAAGGGTTACGTCGACGCTAGCTTCGACACAGATCTGGATGACTCTAAGTCACAAACCGGATACGTGTATATGTTGAATGGTGGAGCAGTGAGCTGGTGCAGCTGCAAACAGAGCGTCGTGGCGGGATCTACATGTGAAGCGGAGTACATGGCAGCCTCGGAGGCAGCACATGAAGCTATATGGGTGAAGGAGTTCATCACCGACCTAGGAGTCATACCCAATGCGTCGGGGCCAATCAAACTCTTTTGTGACAACACTGGAGCTATTGCACTTGCCAAGGAGCCCAGGTTTCACAAGAAGACAAGGCACATCAAGCGTCGCTTCAACTCCATTCGTGAAAATGTTCAAGATGGAGACATAGAGATTTGTAACGTACATACGGACCTGAATATAGCAGATCCGTTGACTAAACCTCTCCCTAGGGCAAAACATGATCAACACCATAATTCCATGGGTGTTCGATTCATCACAATGTAACTAGATTATTGACTCTAGTGCAAGTGGGAGACTGTTGGAAATATGCCCTAGAGGCAATAATAAAAGCATTATTATTATATTTCTTTGTTCATGATAATTGTCTTTATTCATGCTATAACTGTATTATCCGGAAATCGTAAATACACGTGTGAATACATAGACCATAATATGTCCCTAGTAAGCCTCTAGTTGACTGGCTCGTTGATCAACAGATAGTCATGGTTTCCTGGCTATGGACATTGGATGTCATTGATAACGGGATCACATCATTAGGAGAATGATGTGATGGACAAGACCTAATCCTAAGCATAGCACAAGATCGTGTAGTTCGTTTGCTAGAGCTTTTCCAATGTCAAGTATCTTTTCCTTTGACCATGAGATCGTGTAACTCCCGGATACCGTAAGAGTGCTTTGGGTGTATCAAACGTCACAACGTAACTGGGTGACTATAAAGGTGCACTACGGGTATCTCCGAAAGTGTCTGTTGGGTTGACATGGATCGAGACTGGGATTTGTCACTCCATATAACGGAGAGGTATCACTGGGCCCACTCGGTAATGCATCATCATTATGAGCTCAAGGTGACCAAGTGGTTGATCACGGGATCATGCATTACGGTACGAGTAAAGTGACTTGCCGGTAACGATACTGAACAAGGTATTGGGATACCAACGATCGAGTCTCGGGCAAGTAACATACCGATTGACAAAGGGAATTGTATACGGGGTTGATTAATCCTCGACATCGTGGTTCATCCGATGAGATCATCGTGGAGCATGTGGGAGCCATCATGGGTATCCAGATCCCGCTGTTGGTTATTGACCAGAGAGTCGTCTCGGTCATGTCTGCTTGTCTCCCGAACCCGTAGGGTCTACACACTTAAGGTTCGGTGACGCTAGGGTTATGAAGATATGTGTATGCAGTAACCCGAATGTTGTTCGGAGTCCCGGATGAGATCCCGGACGTCACGAGGAGTTCCGGAATGGTCCGGAGGTAAAGAATTATATATAGGAAGTGCTGTTTCGGCCATCGGGACAAGTTTCGGGGTTATCGGTATTGTACCGGGACCACCGGAGGGGTCCCGGGGGCCCACCGGGTGGGGCCACCTGTCCCGGGGGGCCACATGGGCTGTAGGGGGTGCGCCTTGGCCTACATGGGCCAAGGGCACCAGCCCTACTAGGCCCATGCGCCTAGGGTTTCCACCAAGGAGGAGTCCAAGTGGTGGAAGGCACCCCGAGGTGCCTTGGGGGGGAGGGAAACCCTCCCTTGGCAGCCGCACCTAGGAGATTGGATCTCCTAGGCTGCGCACCACCCCCCCCTTGGCCCTCCTATATATAGTTGAGGAGAGGGAGGACTTCATACCTCAGCCTTTGGTGCTCCCTCTCTCCCCGTTACGTCTCTCTCGCGTAGTATAGGCGAAGCCCTGCTACTGTGACGCCCTGCATCCACCACCACGCCGTCGTGTTGCTGGATCTTCATCAACCTCTCCTTCCCCCTTGTGGATCAAGAAAGGAGGAGACGTCTCCCGTCCCGTACGTGTGTTGAACGCGGAGGCATCGTCCGTTCGGTGCTAAGATCTTAGGTGATTTGGATCACGTCGTGTTCGACTACATCATCCCCGTTCTTTGAACGCTTCCGCTCGCGATCTACAAGGTACGTAGATGCATCTCATCACTCGTTGCTTGATGAACTCCTAGATGGATCTTGGTGAAACGAGTAGGAAAATTTTTGTTTTCTGCAACGTTCCCCAACACCGGTAACCCCTCTGGCACTCCGGTTTTATCCGAAATCACCCGGAACAATTCCGGTGTCCGAATATAGTCGTCCAATATATCGATATTTATGTCTCGACCATTTCGAGACTCCTCGTCATGTCCGTGATCACATCCGGGACTCCGAACAACCTTCGGTACATCAAAATACATAAACTCATAATGAAACTGTCATCGTAACTTTAAGCGTGTGGACCCTATGGTTCGAGAGCAATGTAGACATGACCGAGACACGTCTCCGGTCAATAACCAATAGCGGGACCTGGATGCCCATATTGGCTCCTACATATTCTATGAAGATCTTTATCGGTCAGACCGCATAATTACATACGTTGTTCCCTTTGTCATCGGTATGTTACTTGCCCGAGATTCGATCGTCGGTATCCAATACCTAGTTCAATCTCGTTACCGGCAAGTCTCTTTACTCGTTCCGTAATATATCATCTCACAAATAACATATTAGTTGCAATGCTTGCAAGGCTTATGTGATGTGTATTACCGAGAGGGCCCAGAGATACCTCTCCGTCAAACGGAGTGACAAATCCTAATCTCGAAATACGCCAACCCAACATGTACCTTTGGAGACACCTGTAGAGCTCCTTTATAATCACCCAGTTACGTTGTGACGTTTGGTAGCACACAAAGTGTTCCTCTGGTAAACGGGAGTTGCATAATCTCATAGTCATAGGAACATGTATAAGTCATGAAGAAAGCAATAGCAACATACTAAATGATCGGGTGCTAAGCTAATGGAATGGGTCATGTCAATCAGATCATTCAACTAATGATGTGATCCCGTTAATCAAATAACAACTCTTTGTCTATGGTTAGGAAACACAACCATCTTTGATTAATGAGCTAGTCAAGTAGAGGCATACTAGTGACACTTTGTTTGTCTATGTATTCACACATGTATTATGTTTCCGGTTAATACAATTCTAGCATGAATAATAAACATTTATCATGATATAAGGAAATAAGTAATAACTTTATTATTGCCTCTAGGGCATATTTCCTTCATGTCAGAGAGGTATCTCCGGGCCCACTCGGTAATGCACATCACTATAAGCCTTGCAAGCATTGCAACTAATGAGTTAGTTGCGGGATGATGTATCACGGAACGAGTAAAGAGACTTGCCGGTAATGAGATTGAACTAGGTATTGAGATACTGACGGTCAAATCTCGGGCAAGTAACATACCGATGACAAAGGGAACAACGTATGTTGTTATGCGGCTTGACCGATAAAGATCTTCGTGGAATATGTAGGAGCCAATATGAGCATCCAGGTTCCGCTATTGGTTATTGATATGAGACGTGTCTCGGTCATGTCTACATAGTTCTCGAACCTGTAGGGTCCGCACGCTTAAAGTTCGATGACGGTTATATTATGAGTTTATGTGTTTTGATGTACCGAAGGATTTTGGAGTCCCGGATGAGATCGGGGACAGGACGAGGAGTCTCGAAATGGTCGAGATGTAAAAATCAATATATTGGACGACTATATTCAGACATTGGAAAGGATCCGAGTGATTCGGGTATTTTCGGGAGTACCGGGGTGTTACGGGAATTCGTATTGGGCCTTAATGGGCAATACGGGAAAGGAGAGAAAGGCCTCAAAGGGTGGCCGCACCCCTCCCCATGGGCTGGTCCGAATTGGACTAGGGAGGGGGCGCCTCCTTCCTTCCTTCTCCTTTTCCCTTCCCTTTCCTTCCCTCCTACTCCTACTACATGGAAGGGTTCCTATTTCTACTAGGAAAAGGGGGAATCCTATTCCCGGTGGGAGTAGGACTCCCCTAGGGCGTGCCATAGAGCGGGCCGGCCCTCCCCCTCCTCCACTCCTTTATATACGGGGCAGGGGCACCCCAAAGACACAACAATTGATCCCTTGGATCTCTTAGCCGTGTGCGGTGCCCCCCTCCACCATAATTCACCTCGATCATATTGTAGCGGTGCTTAGGCGAAGCCCTGCGTCGGTAGAACATCATCATCATCACCACGCCGTCGTGCTGATGAAACTCTCCCTCAACACTCGGCTGGATCGGAGTTCGAGGGACGTCATCGAGTTGAACGTGTGCAGAACTCGGAGGTGCCGTGCGTTCGGTACTTGATCGGTCGAATCATGAAGACGTACGACTACATCAACCGCATTGTGCTAACGCTTCCGCTTTCGGTCTACGAGGGTACGTGGACAACAATCTCCCCTCTCGTTGCTATGCATCACCATGATCTTGCGTGTGCATAGGAATTTTTTTGAAATTACTACGTTCCCCAACACCAGCCTTTTGCAAACCAAAGCCACATGCCACCCACCGCCCTCCAAACAATCCCCATCACCTGGCCCTTCGCGGTCTGGGGACTTGACATGGTTGGACCCCTTAAAGGGGAACCCATAAGAAAAAATACTTACTGGTCATGGTGGATAAATTCACCAAATGGATAGAAGCCAAACCTGTTAAAACAGCTGAATCCGGACCAGTGATAGACTTCATATCCGATGTCGTACACTGTTATGGCGTCCCCCACAGCATCATCGCTGAGAACGACACGAACTTCACGGCCGATGAGGTAAAACTCTGGTGCAGCAACATGGGCATCAAGCTCGATTATGCTTCCGTCTATCACCCACAAACCGACGGCCAAGTTGAGCGAGCAAATGGTCTTATCATGAGCGGCATTAAACCCAGATTAGTGCAATCCATAAAGGATTCTAACACGCACTGGGTAGAGGAGCTCGACTCTGTACTCTGGGGGTTGCGGACCACGCCGAACCGTACTACCGGATATACACCCTTCTTTATGGTGTACGGTGCAGAGGCAGTTCTGCCCTGCGACATAATTCATGACTCACTTCGAGTGTGCATGTACGAAGAAAGAGAAGCCGAGCTCGATTGGCAGGACAGTCTAGACACCCTGGAGGAGGAGCGCGACGTGGCAAAAACCCGTTCCGCACTTTATCAGCAACAGGCTCGCAGATACCAAAGCAGAGAAGTACGGGCCAAAATTTATAATGTTGGCGAGTTAGTTCTACGCCTGTCGGAGAAGAAAAAGTCCAAGCTCGAGCCCAAGTGGGAAGGTCCCTTCATTATTGACCAAGTTCTGACCGGTGGAGCATACCGTCTGCGGGATGCATCAAATAATCGACTTGAGCCGAACCCATGGAACGCAGCCAGGCTCCGAAGATTCTACGCCTAGCGCCGGACTCTATGTTTGTCTCCTTCCTCTGTCCATTTTTTGCATATACATTATCTGTCCTTTTTCTCTTTCTTTCTTTTATTCTTTCTCTAGGCCTTCAAGGGCCAACTTGTGCCTCGCTTGCGCATTATAGATGTGCTAACCGTGCTCATTATAACTGGGGGCTTCTTACACAGAAGCTTAATTATCTATCTGGGCTTCATGCCCAGCACATGTGTTATTCTTCCACATATACCTTTTCTTCGCCATTATATGCATCGATATGACTTAAGTTTTGGCCAAGCTGGGTTGCCTGGCTCTTGTATTTATGTCCTACGTTCCCGTTAATTCGGCTAGGGCATAAGGGGAGCACGTCTGCGATTGTTACTGCCGGGTCAGCCGGATGTGTACCTCAGACTGGGTGAAGCCGAAAGCCAGCGTTCTTAAGGGAATATTCGGTCGGTGAACAAAAGATGATTTTTATTTATTTTCCATATGTGCCCCAGATGTTTTTTGCCTACGTTTCCCCTCGCAGTCCGGACATGCACTTTAGGGCATGCATACCCAGGGAAAGGAAACCTTAACGAAACTATTCTCCCTGGAAGATGTTTCTTACTACCCATGTAATATAACATAACTAGTTGGGCACTTGTCTGTTCAAGCACTAATGACCCCTACGCCCGGTCTCCACGCATACCCCAATTTTTATATAACTGAGCGGGTATTCGGACACACTCCGGACTATCGGGTCCCGAGGTTGAAGCGAAAAGGTCTGCCATGACAAATGATTTACAATCCAGCTAGAAGGCATTATACATGTCACTTTAATTACATAGTCATGCAGACTGACTAAATTCCTCTTCTATACCATCCAACAGGCGGTCTAGCCTACAATCCTGTTGGGAATACTTTGCGGCTAATTCTACTTTCCCATAGACTAAGCTAATGGTGATCTCTTTCCCATCGGGCCCCACAGGTCCGACCTCGGCCATGTGATTTGGGTCGGCCTTGGTATACCGCGTCTTCACCATGGCCTAGGCTTCCCTGGCACCTTGACGGCAGGAAGATATCTTCCATAATCGGAAGCGCCGCCGTGCTCCCTTCAGCTTCTCCGCAAGCTCTCCAATGCCTTCTGGTAGGGAGACGGACAGCCACAAGGCCTGGGCAATACCTTGCATCACCTGCCGAACTTGTTCATGCAGTTGTGAGAGCTCGGATAGAAGATCACCCACAGACCCGGGCATCTCCTCCGCAGGACGACCCGTCAGCATACCTGCAGACATAACTCTGTTAGCCGGCTTCTCCGCCGACCCCCTTTTTTTAATGGTTCATTCAAGCACTTACTGAAAATGGCGCGCCGAAGCCGCTTATTCTCCTTCTCGGAGTCCGCAAGATGGGCTCGAACATCTTTCAGTTCCACGCTCAGCTTGGTACTGGCGTCTTGGAGATTGTTTTTCTCCCGCCTGACCTCAGTCAGCACGCGTTCGCCAGCCTTTAGCTGTCGTACGGCATGTTGTTCCTCCGGATTCATCTGCAATATCTACTATTAGATTTGCAGCCACACCGCATGCTGTATGGTACCTGTCATTCTTTGAAACAAATGTTACCAGCTGGGGACTTTTTAGGTTCCTTCAATGCGGCAACGGCGGCCCTAAGTTGGGTCTTGCATTCCTCCAGCTCCTGTGACAGTCGAGTATTCTTCTCTGTAAGAACCTGCACAATAGATGATCCTTAAATCAGTTCTGCTAACTGTTTCAAGTCTCAGGGGCTACTGATACATATAATCGTCAGATTTGCTTACCCATACATTCCTCACATACTGGTCCGTGGCTCTGGCTAGACCACTTTGAGCAGCACGGAGGTACGCATCTCCAGAATTGAAGGCATCAAATGCCTCTGGGGAGAAGCAAGCGTCACGGAGTACGGCTCGGCGATGCCTATGATTCATGGCGCTCTCCACTTCTGAATTTGTAGCGGATAGTCTATCCGCATCCTCTGTAGGAGGAGTATCCGGCGTCCGCCCCATGTCGGCTTCCGCCTCTATGTCCGGCCCTGGAGCCCGACTGGTGGAAGCATGATCGGCAGCCTCACCGGACATATTCCGGCGAGCATTTTTTCTGTTAAAGAAACATGGGCGTCATTACATTTTGAGAAAGACGACAACCACAGAGCGGGGTTTTTGCCATACCTTTGTGCCGGCGTCTTCGTCCTGACCGCCTTCCTTTTTGGCCTGCCCGACCTCGGTGCCTCTTGTTGGCGAGTTGCTGCGGGTTCGACACAGCGTCCCGAAGGCCTTCCCTGTAAAACACCATATGTATATGGTAGTTGAAGTGTCTAAAAGGGGATCCTAGTTTTTGGAGTTGGTATTTTTGGTTTTTCTTACGTGCGACGCGGGAAGCAGTCCAGGATAGTCGGCCGTAATGGCCACCATAATGTCATCACAGCTTAATTGATAGAACTGCCGGTCTATCAGCTCCACGAATATCTCTGGATCTTCTTCGAGTCTGGGACCGAAGGCCCGGTCAGGGTCCTCTGGTTGTGGGGATGGGTTGTTGACCTCCCTTATGGCTTTTCGCAGTTCCTGCCGCACAATGGCAAGGTGAATACCTACGACAAAGAACGCGGGAAGAATGGGAGTAAGGAGATATAACTCACCCAGGTTGGAGGGTTGTACATGGAGAATCCATCCCGTGGCTTGATGCGGATGAACTCCTCTTCCTCTCCCTTGAACAATTCGGGCAGAATTTTTGCTAAAGCGGCAGCGTTGTCCACAGCTCAAAATGAGCCTCGCAACCCAGGAATAACTCGCAGAGTTCAACATAGCCGGCGATGTGTACAATGGAAGCAGGGGTGAAATTATGCAGTTGGAGGCCGTAAAACTCCAGGAGCCCGCGGAGGAACGGATGAATTGTAAATCCGAGTCCCCTTAATAAATAAGGAACAAGGCATACCCGCTCCCCCGTAGAGGGGCTGGGGAAGGTCTCCGCTTGCTCCCCGCCATTGTAGGTGGCAAGCCCGGCTCAGACGGGCACCATATACGCTAAAGGGAGAGATCCCTTAGTCTGCAGTTCGACTAATCGACTGTGTGCGACTGAACACCTCTCCCAATCACCGGCCTTAGGGCTACGGGGGCGGGAGGAGGACCTGCGGAGGTCGGCCATGCTGGAGTGGATCTTTCCGAAGCGCGCTCCGATGGATTCTCGCTGGGGGAGGATGGTATGGATTGGATCTAAGAATCCCCATCCCTTTAATAGACAATTTATTTATCTGGCTAGGGGGCGAATGTAAAAATTCCCTGGCGCCTCGTATTCATTCGACATGTGGGAGAAAGCCCTTATTGGGCGCAGAAGCCAAGAGGTCCAACATTTATGGGACCGGACACTGCTTAACAAACATTCGAAATTGGGAGAAGAACCCACCATGCAATGCCGAAGACAACACTGCGCGCCGGACTCATCGTCATTGAAGCCTGGTTCGGGGGCTACTGAGGGAGTCCTGGATTAGGGGGTATCCGGACAGCCGGATTATATCCTTTGGCCGGACTATTGGACTATGAAGATACAATATTGGAGACTTCGTCCCGTGTCCGGATGGGACTCTACTTGGCGTGGAAGGCAAGCTAGGAAATACGGATATGTATATCTCCTCCTTTGTAACCGACCTTGTGTAACCCTAGCCCCCTCCGGTGTCTATATAAACCGGAGGGGTTTTAGTCCGTAGGACAACATACAATCATACCATAGGCTAGCTTCTAGGGTTTAGCCTCTCTGATCTCGTGGTAGATCAACGCTTGTACTACTCATATTATCAAGAATAATCAAGCAGGACGTAGGGTTTTACCTCCATCAAGAGGGCCCGAACCTAGGTAAAACATCGTGTCCCCTGCCTCCTATTACCATCCGCCTTAGACGCACAGCTCGGGACCCCCTACCCGAGATCCGCCGGTTTTGACACCGACGGGGGCCCTCTCCCCCTCTATTCCGGTGGCGCCGGAATGTCGTCGTGGCCATCGTCATCACCGCAATCTACACCAAGACCTCTGTCATCTTCACCAACATCTTCATCAGCTTCCCCCATCTATCTAAAGCGGTCCACTCTCCCGCAACCCGTTGTACCCTCTACTTGAACATGGTGCTTTATGCTTCATATTATTATCCAATGATGTGTTGCCATCCTATGATGTCTGAGTAGATTTTCGTTGTCCTATCGGTATTTGGTGAATTGCTATGATTGGTTAATTTGCTTGTGGTTATGTTGCTGTCCTTTGGTGCCCATCATATGAGCGTGCGCGTGGATCACACCATAGGGTTAGTTGTATGTTGATAGGACTATGTATTGGAGGGAAAGAGTGACAGCAGCTTCAACCTAGCATAGAAATTGATGCATACGGGATTGAAGTGGGACCAATATATCTTAATGCTATGGTTGGGTTTTACCTTAATGAACGTTAGTAGTTGCAGATGCTTGCTAATAGTTCCAATCATAAGTGCATAGAATTCCAAGTCAGGGATGACATGCTAGCAGTGTCCTCTCACACATAAAACTTGCTATCGGTCTAGTAAAGTAGTCAATTGCTTAGGGACAATTTCGCAACTCCTACCACCAGTTTTCCACACTCGCTATACTAACTTTATTGCTTCTTTACCTAAACAACCCTAGTTTTTATTTACGTGCTCTTTATATTCTTGCAAACCTATCTCGTTGCACCTACAAAGTACTTCTAGTTTCATACTTGTTCTAGGTAAAGCGAACGTTAAGCGTGCGTAGAGTTGTATCGGTGGTCGATAGAACTTGAGGGAATATTTGTTCTACCTTTAGCTCCTTATTGGGTTTGACACTCTTACTTATTAAAAGAGGCTACAATCGATCCCCTATACTTGTGGGTTATCAAGACCTTTTTCTGGCGCCGTTGCCGGGGAGTTATAGCGTGGGGTGAATATTCTCGTGTGTGCTTGTTTGCTTTATCACTAAGTAGTTTTTATTTTCTGCTCTTGCTTTCTATCTTTAGTTATGGGTAGGAAACGCAAAATACCAAAAAAAATTAGTGGTACCTACTAAACCAATGGTTGAAGAACCACTCAAAATCTATCACACTACTGAAGCTTTTTACCTGGATCATCTTCTATCCTTATGTGCTCGGGCTGAAACCCCAACTAGCTTAGTTGAGGGCAAATCTTTTGATGAGCATGCTTGTTATGTGCAACACCGCATATCTGAAAAAGGGAAACTTTTACTGGATCAAATTCATCGTTTGTAGTGCTATGCTTGGAATTTATGTGAAATATATGATTTTACTTGTTGTTCTGAAGGCCCTAAGAAGTACCTTCCTTACCAGTGTGGGTTTAGTGGTAATGGAATCATATCTTCGTATACTAAGGGTGTTTATAATTACTATGATGTTCAACAAATTGAAGAATTTGTTGCTTTTAGGGGTACTTATGAAATTGCTTCTTTTATTGAAGAGTGTGATATTACTCTCTACAAATCTAAAAATTTGACCATACTTAAATATTGCTATGATAAAATTATGCTTCTAATCCTTATATTAAACCATATATTGAGGACTCCTCCACTGTCCAAGAAGAGATTACTATTTTGCAGGTGTCTATGGAAGAAGAAATTAATGACATTGTGAGCTCATTGGATGAAAAAGATGAGGAGGAGAGCGAAGAACAAAAGGAGGAAGAGCGGATTGATCACCCGTTCCCACCATCTAATGAGAGTAACTCTTTATACCATACATTGTTTAATTTCCCTTCGAATCTACCGAAGGATGAATGCTATGATGATTGTTATGATCCCGTTGATTCTTTTGAAATATCCCTTTTTGATGATGCTTGCTATGCTTGTGGCCAAGATGCCAATATGAATTATGCTTATGGAAATGAACTCGCTATAGTTTCTTATGTTAAACATGAAATTGTTGCTATTGCACCCATGCATGATAGTCCTATTATCTTTTTAAATTCTCCCGACTACACTATATCGGAAAAGTTTGCACTTATTAAGGATTATATTGATGGGTTGCCTTTTACCGTTGCACATGATAATTTTGATGACTATAATATGCATGTGCTTGCTGCTCCTACTTGCAATTATTATGAGAGAGGAATTACATCTCCACCTCTTTATGTTTCCAACACGATAGAATTGCAAGAAATTGCTTATGCTATGTATTGGCCTTTACTTGATGTGCACACTGGTAGAAAAAGGGCCTATAGTCCCGGTCGTAAGGGCCTTTAGTCCCGGTTCCTGAACCGGGACTAAAGTGTCGGTACTAATGCCCCGACCCTTTAGTCCCGGTTCAATCCAGAACCGGGACTGATGGGCCTCCACGTGGGCAGTGCGCAGAGTCCAGGCAGGAGACCCTTTGGTCCCGGTTGGTGGCACCAACCGGGACCAATAGGCATCCACGCGTCAGCATTTTGGTGGCTGGGGTTTTTGTTTTTTTTTCAAAGGGGGGGGGGTTGGGGGGTTTTGGGGGGTTAATTTAGGTGTTTCATATATTGTGTTAGCTAGCTATAATTAATAGAGATAAGTGTCCTCTCTTACATCCGTGCTTGGTCGACGCTATGTACTATACATACGTATAGAGAGGACTAGACACGCTAGTTAGCTAGTAAGCAAACGAAGGAAACAGAAGATCGTCATGAACATATATGCATACAGAGAGAAGTGATATCGACCACCTCTCCTTCTCCGAGAGATTGGTCGAACAACAAGTTCTCGTATATCTATCCGACACTACCGGCTACATATATACAATAATTATCTCTTACAAATATGATCATACAGACTCATGGTCCACATAGTATTCTCCGTCTTCAGCGATCACTTGGTCAAGAAAGAATGCCGCCAATTCCTCTTGAATTGCTCGCATGCGAGCTGGTGCTAGGAGTTCATCCCGCTTCCGAAACATCTAATTTGAAGAAGGGGGTCAATACATATATATATGAATGAATGAAAATCAATACAAATGATGGTAATAAAATAAAATTGTGAATGTTGTTATTTACGCACTTCATATTGTTCGTCAGAGTACCCGCCCCGCTCACAGGTCGTGTGGCGGATGGACTCGCAGACGTAGTATCCACAGAAATCATTCCCTTGTTCCTGCCACAACCAAACTGATAAGCAAGAATGCTAAATGGTATTGATGAAACTAGCGCTTGAATCACTAGGAGATGCACGGAACATGCTACTATAGTACTTACTTTCGGGTGTCTAAATTCCAGCTCCTTCGGCAGTCCCGGAACTTTTCTGGTGAATTCTCCAAACCCTGCCGGACAAAGAAAACAATTACTTGATATCAAGAAATGAACAAAGTTGCTGATATGGTGGATAATGATCGATTTAACTTACTTCTTGAGGATTTCAGTCATGTCCGCATACTCCTGGGGATCTTTTCGTTTAGAGTCCAAGACGGTTACTACTCCCTGCTCAAGCCTAATCTCTAGGAGAATATAGTGGAATCTGCACACGCATGCATAACTCATCAATTACATTACTATAACCTGGACTAATATATAAGGGAAACCGAATATGCACAAGACAGAAACACTCACTTGAAGTTGTAAGGAAAGAGTATTATATCTTTGTTTTCATTTTTTTGAATGATCGTAGCAAGTTGGCCTCGGTATCTCCGGGACGATGTTCAACCTCAGTTGCATCTATGAGATATGTGTTAATGAACCCAATATCACCGATTTGTCTTTTCTTCAATTCGGCGATCTTCATTCTGCATAATATAGTGAGGATAATTATAAATACATGCAATGAAAGAGATGAGCTATATAGAGAGACTTAATGACAGAAGTAGTAGTACTTACAGACAGTAGCAGGTGATCGTTGTTTTATCGAGGGCCAATTGATTGAAAAACTGATAGAACTCCTCAAATGGAATAGGCAACAGTTCAATTCCAACGAGGTCATGCTCCGGTTTAACTCTCGCATACAAAGTACTCCTCCCCCCAGACTCTCTGCAGATTTTCAAGTACCAATCATGTAATCTTCGCATCATCGTTGTTAAAGATTTTTCATCTTTGACGAGAGGCTTCCCGTACTCGTATCTGTGTATCTGCACCTCCATGGGATCATAATGTACATCGTCGGGCAGGTAATCGTCAACATTGCCATAACCGGGCACCATCCTCGGATCGACGATGTCGCTAGGCGCCTTGAGGGGGGGGCATGATCGCTTCGCTTTTTCGCCGAGCTGGGCAATTTGTTTCCCAGCTGCTCGTCGTTCTTTCAGCCTTTGATCACTGACTGTACTTCCCGACCGCTCCGCTTCGGCCCATGTCTTTGCAATAATGCGCTCATAGTTGCCTTTCGGCGGAGACTTCTGTGGTTTTGCCAGGGCAGCCAGAGTGCGCTTCACTCTCACCGGATCTACCTTCTCCTCCGGAGGTGGATGTCTCTTTGCTTTCAACCCTTGAAACCAGTCATCCACTTCGGTTCGCACGATCTTCGCGTTCTCCTCCGGGGTCCTCTCGTATGGTAACTTCTCTAGAGTCTTCAGAAAAGGACCGAATCTGTATGTCCTCCCGCCTCTGGTTGTACTGCTAGACGCCGACCGAGCAGACAGAGCAGTTGTCTTCTTTACTTGCTTACGAGGCGGAGGAGAAGGACTACGACGCGCCGGAGCAGCTGGAGCGATGGCAGGTCTCTTCCGCCCTTCCTGACGAGGCGGAGAAGGAGGAGGTTGGCTGCTCGGGCGCGTCGGCGCAGGCGGAGAAGGAGGCGGAGTGCCGCCACGCGCCGGAGAAGGAGCCGGCCGAGGGCCCTGATCGTCACTCGCCGGAGGAGGAGGCGGTGGAGGAGGCAGAGTGTCCTGAGTCGCCGGAGGAGGAGGAGGAGGCGGAGGCGTCCAGTTCGGAAGGTTGATGAGCTCCTTCCGCCATAGGCATGGAGTCTTCAGAGCAGACCCCAGCCGAGTCTCCCCTTCACCGGTAGGGTGGTCAAGCTGGAGTTCCTCAAATCCCTCCGTTATTTCATCCACCATCACCCTAGCATATCCTTCTGGAATCGGCCGGCAGTGAAAAGTTGCACCGGGTTCAGTAGGATAAACAGAGCCAACAGCCGCCTTGACCTTCAAATTCATCCATTGTGTCATAAGGTGGCAATTTTGAGACTCCGTGATAGCATCCACGGGATAGCTGGCAGGAGCCGTCAAGGCA
This sequence comes from Triticum urartu, assembly GCF_056163025.1. NCBI lineage: Eukaryota > Viridiplantae > Streptophyta > Magnoliopsida > Poales > Poaceae > Triticum > Triticum urartu. Next base: position 473,636,220 of record NC_141873.1, on the reverse strand, counting down.
TGCTCCGGCTGAAGCAGCTCGGTGGAAGCCACGCTGCTTCTGCGCTGAGATGGCGGGGTAGCTTCGGGGGAGGCTTCGGTAGTACGTTTGCTGCGATTTGCTTCTCGTTCCTCTATCGCGTCTACCCTTGCTTGCAGCGCCTGCATTTGGGTCTGCTGCACTTTTTTCCTCCTCTCATGGGATTTGTAACCGCCTGTGTCCGGAAACCCAACCTTCCACGGAATGGAGCCTGGCGTGCCTCGTGTCCGTCCAGGGTGCTCAGGATTCCCGAGGGCCATTGTGAGCTCGTCGTTCTCTCTGTCTGGAAAGAACGTCCCTTCCTGCGTTGCTTCGATATACTGCTTAAGCTTCCTGACTGGTATGTCCATTTGATCATTCGTCCAAATGCACTTCCCTGTTACAGGGTCCAAGGTTCCGCTAGCCCCGAAGAACCAAGTCTGGCAATGGTCTGGCCAGGTAATTGTCTCTGGTTCAATCCCTTTATCAACCAGATCATTCTCAGTCTTGGACCACTTAGGCCAGGCCACGAGGTAGCCACCTGACCCCGTGCGATGGTGAAGCTTCTTCTTCACAGCATTTTGCTTGTTTGTCGCCGACATCTTCTTACTTTTTTCCGATGTCTTGTGGGCCACAAATGCGGCCCAGTGATCTCTGATCTTCTCATATCTGCCCTTGAATTCTGGTGTCTCATTATTTTCAACAAACTTATTCAGCTCTTTCTTCCACCTCCTGAATAGTTCTGCCATCCTCTTAAGAGCAAAAGACTTGATTAATTTCTCTTTAACTGGGTTCTCTGGATTATCCTCTGGCGGTAGGGTGAAATTTGACTTCAGCTCAGTCCAAAGGTTATTTTTCTGCATATCATTGACATAAGACACCTCAGGGTCTTCTGTAGCCGGCTTAAACCATTGCTGGATGCTTATCGGGATCTTGTCCCTAACCAGAACCCCACACTAAGCAACAAATGCGCTCTTTGTCCTGAGGGGTTCAATCGGTTGGCCGTTGGGCACGATTGCTATGATCTCAAACTTTTCATCCGAGCTCAACTTTTTCTTCGGGCCTTGTCTCTTTACCGAAGTTGTGCTCGATCTGGAGGTCTAGAAAAAAGAACAAAGACTTAATTAATATGTGTACATACCAAAACAATGAATGCATCAATCAGCTAGTCAGCACAGGCTTAACTAATATATATACCTGGCCGGACTCGGTTCGGTCACCGGAGCCATCATCACAGTCTCCTTCTTGCACCGGCATTGGGTCACCGGAGCTGTCCTCATGTTCTTCTTCTTGCACCGGCATTAGGTCACCATAGCCATCTTGTTCACCCTCTCCTTCCAGACCATCGGTTTCGTTGAGAAACAACGAGATGGCATCACTTCCTTCTGCGATTATGTCCCTCAACAACGCTTCTTTTGCTTCGTCTAGGGCGGTGTCCATAGTTTCTACAAATATTTACAACATGGCAATTATTATTCAAACATGACAGATGGATATATTAGTGCCAAACGTAGAACTAGCTACCTAATCATAGTAAGCTATCAGGAGGGGGTATATATCGACAACGACGATACTACATCTATGTCCCGCGACGACCCTCGTCCCTCTATTCTTTCTTCTCCTCTTTTTTTTCTTCCTCTTCTTTTTTTATCCTCTTCTTCCTCTCATGTTCGAGAGGATCACCGAGGTGTCGGGAGGTTGCCTACTGTCAAAGGATTCAACAAAACCATGTCTTCATCATTAGGCGAAAGTAACATGTGCATGATGGTACGAAGCTCTTCAAAGTTGTTCTGGAACGGAGTCCCAGATAGGGTAATTCGCTTTTTGGTAAAAAGTTAAGCAAGAGCCTTCCGAATATCGCAATTTGGAAGGCCTTTGCTGAATTCGTACCAAAAGGCGGATTATTCTATCCAGGACTCCATTCCAGAACAACTTTGCAGAACTTCGTACCAACATGCCCTGGTTACTTCCGGCAAATGATGAAGGCATGGATTTCTTCAATACTTTGACACTAGGAAACCTCTCTTGACCCCTCGGCGATCCTCGACCCCTCGAACCCTCGAACCCCCGATAAAAATTAAGAAGAAGAAGAAGAAGAAAGAGGAGAAGAAGAAAGGAATAGCTAGAGGAGAAGAAGAACTGACAAAGTCTTCTCCTCTATTCCTTCTTCTTCTCCTCTTTTTTTTTTCTTCTTCCTCTTTTTTTCCTTTTCTTTTTTTTCTCCTCTTCTTCCTCTTCTCTTCTTCTCCTTCTTCGGGTAAGACCTAGTTTCCCGACCCTCGACCGCTCAACGACACTCTCGACGTGCCCTCGTTCTCGATAAAAAAAAGAAGAAGAATAAGAATAAAAAGAGGAGAAGAAAGAATAGAGGAGAAGAAGTTCTTCTCATCTATTCTTTCTTCTCCTCTTTTTATTCTTCTTCTTCCTCTTCTTTTTTTCCTCTTTTTCCTCTCCTCTTCTTCTCCCTCTTCCCGCCTCTCTCATGAATGTTCGCCGTCCCCCCCCTCGACCCCTCGACGACCCTCGTTCCCGATAAAAAAAGAAGAGGAAGAAGAAGAAGAAAAAAGAAGAGAATAAAGAATAGAGGAGAAGAACTTCTTCTCCTCTATTCTTTCTTCTCCTCTTTTTATTCTTCTTCCTCTTCTTCTCCCTCTTCTCCCCCTTCTTCCCCGCCTCTCTCATGAATGTTCGACGTTCTTGACCCTCGACCCCCTAAACTAGTTCTTGACCCTCGACCCCCTAAATATCCATATATGAACAAAAATTTCTACAAATGAAAATAACCTAAAAAAATCATATGATCATCTATGAACAAAAAAACATCATTTGATCATCTATCATCTATGAACAAAAAAATCTTCATTTGATCATCTATCATCTATGAACAAAAATATTCCTAGATACATAAAAAATTTCTACAAATGAAAATAACCTAAAAAAAATCATATGATCATCTATGAACAAAAAAAAACATCATTTGATCATCTATCATCTATGAACAAAAAAATCATCATTTGATCATCTATCATCTATGAACAAAAATATTCCTAGATACATAAGAAATTTCTACAAATGAAAATAACCTAAAAAAATTTGCAAAGGGAGGGCGCCGGCGGCCTGACCAAGCTGAGGAGAGGTCGGCGGCGAGGATGGCGTCGGGGCAGGGGCACGGGCGACGGCGAGGGCGGGCCGGGGCGGCGCGCGGGCGACGACAACGGGGCGGGCCGGGGCGGCGCGCGTCGGGGCAGGGGCGGGCCGGGGCAGGGGGCCCGGGCGACGGCGAGGGCGCGGGCGACGGCGAGGGCGCGGGCGACGATGGGCACGGGCGAGGCGACAGCGACGGCGGGGCAGCCTGGCGGCGTCGGCGTCGGGGCGGCAACTGCAAGAGATGAGAGTGAAAATGTCCAAAGTGTGAACTTATATAGCAAAGCCTTTAGTCCCGGTTCGTGGCACAAACCGGGACTAAAGGTGGGCATTAGTCCTGGTTGGTGCCACCAACCGGGACCAAAGGCAATTTTCAGCAGCCCAAAGGGCGGGAAGCGGCGGCCTTTGGTCCCGGTTGGTGGCACCAACCGGGACTAAAGGGGGGCATTGGTCACGGTTCGTGGCACCAACCGGGACCAATGCCACCTTTAGTCCCGGTTGGTGCCCACGAACCGTGACCAATGCCCCCCTTTAGTCCCGGTTGGTGCCACCAACCGGGACCAATGGCCTTGTGCTGCCCCACGCCCAAAAGTTTAGTCCCACCTCGCTAGTTGACAGCGCCCAACACCTGTTTATAAGCTCTGCTGCCTCCTCCCTCTCGAACTCCTCTGAACTGCAGGCCTATGGGCCAAATCTGACACTGCTTTGCCTGTGGGCCTATTGAGCCTTCTGCGGGCCTGAATCCTGGCCCATGTTGGGTTTCTAGTCGTATTCAGGCCGTGGTGGCCCAATAGGTGGCAATTTTTTTTATTTTTTTCCAGTTTTTTGTTTTGTTTTTTGCATTATTTATTTCCTTTTGTTTTTTGCTTTATTTTTTAATTCTTTTTGCTTTTAGGTCAGAAAAATTATAAACTTTCTGTTAGTGCCATTACTTTTCAAATTTGAATAGTTAAAATTTGAATTCTTTGAAATTTATGTGAATCACAAGTTTGTGATTAACTTTACTATAAAAATATTTTTTTCCATTTTTTTTGTTTTGTTTTTTGCATTATTTATTTTCTTTTGTTTTTTGCTTTATTTTTTAATTCTTTTTGCTTTTAGTTTTAGAAAAAATTATAAACTTTCTGTTATTGCCATTAGTTTTCAAATTTGAAAACACTTTTTTGTTTTTTGTTTTCTTTGTTGCTTTATTTATTTTATTTTGTTTCTACTTACAACAAAATACTTATTGTTGCTATTTTTATTTTTATTTCCAATTTTTTGTTTTGTTTTCTGCATTATTTATTTTCTTTTGTTTTTGCTTTATTTTTTAATTCTTTTTGCTTTTAGTTTTAGAACAATTATAAACTATCTGTTAGTGCCATTTTTTCAAATTTGAAAACACTTTTTTGTTTTTTGTTTTCTTTGTTTCTTTATTTATTTTATTTTGTTTCTACTTACAACAAAATACTTATTGTTGCTATTTTTATTTTTTTTCTAGTTTTTTTGTTTTGTTTTCTGCATTATTTATTTCCTTTTATTTTTGCTTTATTTTTTAATTCTTTTTGATTTTAGGTCAGCAAAATTATAAACTTTCTGTTAGTGCCATTAGTTTTAGAAAAATTATAAACTTTCTGTTAGTGCCATTAGTTTTCAAATTTGAATAGTTAAAATTTGAATTCTTTGAAAATTGTTTGAATCACAAGTTTGTGATTAAGTTACTAAAAAATGAGAATAGATGAAAGTTGAAAGTTTCTGTTAGTGCCATTAGTTTTAGAAAGTTGAAAGTTGAAAGTTAAAAGTTGGCATGGGCCAGGGACTAATGGTCATGGTATTACGAGGGCCGAACCATGAGACATGAAAGCATTTCAAATGAACTCTGAAAAATTTGAAAGTTGGGATGGTATCATAATTTCACCCACATAGCATGTGCATGTACAAAACGGACAATGGTAGCATGTTCGTGTGTTGCAAAGTTGCGGGAGAAAGTCTTCACTTTTTCTTCGCTTGTGTCATTTGCTTATTGCGCCGTAACCATGGATAATCTTCATTGTTTATCAGGATGCTTGGGTCAGCCTTGACATTGAAGGGAGGAATTTCATGAAACTTTTCATAATCTTCAGACATGTCTGTCTTGCCGTCCACTCCCAGGATGTCGCTTTTTCCTGAAAGAACTATGTGGCGCTTTGGCTTATCGTATGATGTATTCGCTTCCTTATCTTTTCTTTTTCTCGGTTTGGTAGACATGTCCTTCACATAGATAACCTGTGCAACATCATTGGCTAGGACGAACGGTTCGTCAGTGTACCCAAGATTTTTCAGATCCACTATTGTCATTCCGTATTGTGGGTCTACCTGTACCCCGCCGCCTAACAGATTGACCCATTTGCACTTAAACAAAGGGACCTTAAAATCAGGTCCGTAGTCAAGTTCCCATATGTCCACTATGTAACCATAATATGTATCCTTTCCGCTCTCGGTTGCTGCATCAAAGCGGACACCGCTGTTTTGGTTGGTGCTCTTTTGATCTTGGGCGATCGTGTAAAATGTATTCCCATTTATCTCGTATCCTTTGTAAGTCAATACAGTCAAAGATGGTCCCCTGGACAACAAGTACAACTCATCACAAACAGTGTTGTCACCTCTGAGACGTGTTTCCAACCAACTGCTGAAAGTCCTGATGTGTTCACATGTAATCCAGTCGTCGCACTGCTCCGGGTGTTTGGAGCGCAGACTGTTCTTGTGTTCATCGACATACGGGGTCACCAAGGTAGAGTTATCTAGAACTGTGTAGTGTGCTTGAGACCAAGAATATCCGTCCCTGCATATTATTGAGTCTCTTCCAAGAGTGCCTTTTCCAGTCAGTCTCCCCTCATACCACGATTTAGGGAGACCTATCTTGTTAAGGCCAGGAATGAAGTCATCACAAAACCCGATAACATCCTCTATTTGATGGCCCATGGAGATGCTTCCTTCTGGCCTAGCGCAGTTACAGACATATTTCTTTAGGACACCCATGAACCTCTCAAAGGGGAACATATTGTGTAGAAATACGGGCCCTAGGATGACAATCTCGTCGACTAGATGAACTAGGACGTGCGTCATGATATTGAAGAAGGATGGTGGGAACACCAGCTCGAAACTGACAAGACATTGCGCCACATCACTCCTTATCCTTGGTACGATTTCTGGATCGATCACCTTATGAGATATTGCATTGAGGAATGCACATAGCTTCACAATGGCTAATCAGACGTTTTCCGGTAGAAGCCCCCTCAATGCAACCGGAAGCAGTTGCGTCATAATCACGTGGCAGTCATGAGACTTTAGGTTCTGAAACTTTTTCTCTGGCATATTTATTATTCCCTTTATATTCGACGAGAAGCCAGTCATGACCTTCATACTGAGCAGGCATTCAAAGAAGATTTCTTTCTCTTCTTTCGTAAGAGCGTAGCTGGCAGGACCTTTATACTGCTTCAGAGGCATGCCGTCTTTTTCGTGCAAACGTTGCAGGTCCTCCCGTGCATCAGGTGTATCTTTTGTCTTCCCATACACGCCCAAGAAGCCTAGCAGGTTCACGCAAAGGTTCTTCGTCACGTGCATCACGTTGATTGAGGAGCGGACCTCTAGGTCTTTCCAGTAGGGTAGGTCCCAAAATATAGATTTCTTCTTCCACATGGGTGCGTGACCCTCAGCGTCATTCGGAACAGCTAGTCCACCGGGACCCTTTCCAAAGATTACGTAGTGTAAATCATTGACCATAGCAAGCACGTGATCACCGGTGCGCATGGCGAGCTTCTTCCGGTGATCTGCCTCGCCTTTGAAATGCTTGCCTTTCTTTCGACATTGATGGTTGGTCGGAAGAAATCCCAGGTACACATTCTTCCTGCATTTGTCCAAGTATATACTTTCAGTGTCATCTAAACAGTGCGTGCATGTGTGGTATCCTTTGTTTGTCTGTCCTGAAAGGTTACTGAGAGCGGGCCAATCGTTGATGGTCATGAACAGCAACGCCTTAAGGTTAAATTCCTCCTGTCTGTGCTCATCCCACGTACGTAAACCATTTCCATTCCAAAGTTGCAAAAGTTCTTCAACTAATGGCCTTAGGTACACATCAATGTCGTTGCCGGGTTGCTTAGGGCCTTGGATGAGAACTGGCATCATAATGAACTTCCGCTTCATGCACATCCAAGGAGGAAGGTTATACATACATAGAGTCACGGGCCAGGTGCTGTGATTGCTGCTCTGCTCCCCGAAAGGGTTAATGCCATCCGCGCTTAAAGAAAACCATACATTCCTTGGGTCCTTTGCAAACTCATCCCAGTACTTTCTCTCGATTTTTCTCCACTACGACCCGTCAGCGGGTGCTCTCAACTTCCCATATTTCTTTCGGTTCTCACTGTGCCATCGCATCAACTTGGCATGCTCTTCATTTTTGAACAGACATTTCAACCGTGGTATTATAGGAGCATACCACATCACCTTCGCAGGAACCCTCTTCCTGGGCGGCTCGCCGTCAACATCACCAGGGTCATCTCGTCTGATCTTATACCGCAATGCACCGCATACCAGGCATGCGTTCAGATCCTTGTATGCACCGCGGTAGAGGATGCAGTCATTAGGGCATGCATGTATCTTCTCCACCTCCAATCCTAGAGGGCATACGACCTTCTTTGCTGCGTATGTACTGTCGGGCAATTCGTTATCCTTTGGAAGCTTCTTCTTCAATATTTTCAGTAGCTTCTCAAATCCTTTGTCAGCCACAGCATTCTCTGCCTTCCACTGCAGCAATTCCAGTACAGTACCGAGCTTTGTGTTGCCATCTTCGCAATTGGGGTATAACCCTTTTTTATGATCCTCTAACATGCGATCGAACTTCAGCTTCTCCTTTTGACTAATGCATTGCGTCCTTGCATCGACAATGACCCGGCGGAGATCATCATCCTTGGGCACATCGTCTGGTTCCTCTTGATCTTCAGCAGCTTCACCCGTGGCAGCATCATTGGGCACATCGTCTGGTTCCTCTTGATCTTCACCAGCTCCCCCCGTTGCAGCATCACCGTATTCAGGGGGCACATAGTTGTCATCGTACTCTTCTTCTTCGCCGTCTTCCATCATAACCCCTATTTCTCCGTGCCTCGTCCAAACATTATAGTGTGGCATGAAACCCTTGTAAAGCAGGTGGGAGTGAAGGATTTTCCGGTTAGAGTAAGACCTCGTATTCCCACATTCAGTGCATGGACAACACATAAAACCATTCTTCTTGTTTGCCTCAGCCGCATCGAGAAACTCATGCACGCCCTTAATGTACTCACGGGTGTGTCTGTCACCGTACATCCATTGCCGGTTCATCTGCGTGCATTATATATAATTAAGTGTCCAAATTAATAGAAGTTCATCATCACATTAAAACCAAAGTGCATACATAGTTCTCATCTAACAACATATAGCTCTCCAGAGCATCTAATTAATTAAACCATACATTGAAACTATGTAAAACATTTCAATGCGAAAACAAATGCGATCATAATCGCAACCAAGGTAACAATTGATCCAACGGCATAATGTTACCAAGCCTCGGTATGAATGGCATATTTTCTAATCTTTCTAATCTTCAAGCGCATTGCATCCATCTTGATCTTGTGATCATCGACAACATCCGCAACACGCAACTCCAATATCATCTTCTCCTCCTCAATTTTTTTTATTTTTTCCTTCAACAAATTGTTTTCTTCTTCAACTAAATTTAACCTCTCGACAATAGGGTCGGTTGGCATTTCCGATTCACATACATCCTAGATAAATAAAATCTATGTCACGTTGGTCGGCATAATTTTCATAAACAATAAATGAACCAATAGTTATAAAGATAATATACATACCACATCCGAATCATAGACAGGACGAGGGCCGACGGGGGCGGATACCAAAACCATCGCACTATATAAGATGCAATAATAAATGTAAGAAAATGATACAAGTATCTATCTAAACATACAAGTAAGAATATTTTTCCTTTCAGAAAGCAGATAAGAACAAGAGGAACACCACGGTGGTGTCGGTGATGAGACCGGCGCGGGTGATCGACGGCGGTGAAGACGGGGACGGGGCGTGATGGACCGCTAAATCTAGACAAATCTCGAGGAAAATGGAACTTGGAGGTCAAGCTTCGAGAGGAGAAGGCTTAAGTAGTGTGGCTCGGGCATTCCATTGAACACCTCATGTGCATAGGAGGTGAGCTAGAGCACCACAAAGCCCTCTCCCCCTCGGCCAGAAAAAACAGAGCACTGTGCTCTGCTCTTATGCGAGGGGGTATATATAGGCACCTCATTGGTCCCGGTTGGTGACATGAGCTGGGACTAAAGGGGAGCCTTTGGTCCCGGTTCAAGACACCAACCGGGACCAATGGTGGTGGGCCAGGAGCGAGGCCCATTGGTCCCGGTTCATCCCACAAACCGGGACCAAAAGGTCCAGATGAACCAGGACCAATGGCCCACATGGCCCGGCCGGCCCCCTGGGCTCACGAACCGGGACCAATGCCCACGTTGGTCCCGGTTCTAGACTGAACCGGGACTAATGGGCTGACCCGGCCTAGACCATAGCCCTGTTTTCTACTAGTGGCATGAATTGTTCTTGTATGACATGCAGATGCATAGGAAGAGAGTTAGACTTCTTCATTGCTTGATATATGGTACTTTGTGATCACTACTAAATTATAAATCATTGTTAATTAAAATTGGCTTTGATATACCTTGGGATCCGGGTGGATTCATTACTTGAGCACTATATGCCTAGTTTAATGGCTTTAAAGAAAGCGCTGCCAGGGAGACAACCCGGAAGTTTTAGAGAGTCATTTATTTCTGTTGTGTGCTTTTGTAAAGTTAAAAAATAAAAGTAATGTGCCAAGATTTGCCTTTAGGATGTTTACATTGCTTGTTGGTTTGTCCGGTGCAAGACAGAAACTTTGGCTGTAGTGCGTGATTTTACATTTTTTTACTGGAACATTGAACGGTTCTGAAACGTTTTGCACTGTATTTATATAAAAATTGTTTATTATTCCTAATTATTTCAGAATTTTTGGAGTACCAGAGGTTTGGTGAATGTTCAGATTATTACAAACTATCATGTTTAAGACAAATTCTGTTTTTGATGCATAGTTTGCTTGTTTTGATGAAACTATCGATTTCTATCATTGTATTAAGCCGTGGAAAAGTTATATTACATTAGCTACAATGCAAAAATAAAATATGAATTGGTTTGCAACAGTACTTAGAGTAGTGATTTGCTTTATTATACTAACTGATCTTACCGAGCTTTCTGTTGAGTTTTGTGTGGGTGAAGTGTTCGAAGAACGAGGAGGTCTCGATGTGAGGAGAAGGAGGAGAGGCAAGAGCTCAAGCTTGGGGATTCCCAAGGAACCCCAAGTAAATATTCAAGGAGACTCAAGCATCTAAGCTTGGGGATGCCCCGGAAGGCATCCCATCTGTCTTCAACAAGTATCAGTATGTTTTCGGATTCGTTTCGTTCATGTGATATGTGCAAATCTTGGAGCGTATTTTGCATTTAGTTTTGATTTTTATTTTATGCACCATGCTGGTTTGAGATAGTCCATGGTTGATTTATAGAATGCTCATTGTACTTCACTTATATCTTTTGAGTATGGCTTTATAGAATGCTTCATGTGCTTCACTTATATCTTTTGAAGTTTGGATTGCCTGTTTCTCTTCACATAGAAAACCGCCATTTGTAGAATGCTCGTTTGCTTCACTTATATTTGTTAGAGCGTGGGCATATCTTTTGTAGAAACAAGTAAAATCTCTTCCTTCACTTATATCTATTTAGAGAGATGACAGGAACTGGTCATTCACATGGTTAGTCATAAAATCCTACATAAAACTTGTAGATCACTGAATATGATATGTTTGATTCCTTGCAATAGTTTTGCGATATAAAGATGGTGATATTAGAGTCATGCTAGTGGGTAGTTGCGGATTGTAGAAATACTTGTGTTGAAGTTTGTGATTCCTGTAGCATGCACGTATGGTGAACCGTTATGTGATAAAGTTAGATCATGATTTATTTATTGATTGTCTTCCTTATGAGTGGCGGTCGGGGACGAGCGATGGTCTTTTCCTACCAATCTATCCCCCTAGGAGCATGTGCGTAGTACTTTGTTTCAATAACTAATAGACTTTTGCAATAAGTATGTGAGTTCTTTATGACTAGTGTTTGAGTCCATGGATTATACGCACTCTCACCCTTCCATCATTGCTAGCCTCTTTGGTACCGTGCATTGCCCTTTCTCACCTCGAGAGTTGGTGCAAACTTCGCCAGTGCATCCAAACCCCATGATATGATACGCTCTGTCACACATAAGCCTCCTTATATCTTCCTCAAAATAGCCACTGAGGGAGTCCTGGATTAGGGCGTGTTCGGGTAGCCGGACTATACCTTCAGCCGGACTCCAGGACTATGAAGATACAAGATTGAAGACTTCGTCCCGTGTCTGGATGGGACTTTCCTTGGCGTGGAAGGCAAGCTTGGCGATGCGGATATTCAAGATCTCCTACCATTGTAACCGACTCTGTGTAACCCTAACCCTATCCGGTGTCTATATAAACCGGAGGGTTGTAGTCTGTAGGACATCAACTCCATATACAACAATCATACCATAGGCTAGCTTCTAGGGTTTAGCCTCCTTGATCTCGTGGTAGATCTACTCTTGTACTACCCATATCATCAATATTAATCAAGCAGGAGCAGGGCATTACCTCCATCGAGAGGGCCCGAACCTGGGGAAAAACATCGTGTCCCTTGTCTCCTGTTACCATCCGGCCTTGACCCACAGTTTGGGACCCCCTACCCGAGATCCGCCGGTTTTGACACCAACATTGGTGCTTTCATTGACAGTTCCTCTGTGTCGTCGCCTTTAGGCCCGATGGCTCCTTTGATAATCAACAACGATGCGGTCCAGGGTGAGACTTTTCTCCCCGGACAGATCTTCGTCTTTGGCGGCTTCGCACTGCGAGCCAATTCGCTTGGCCACCGGGAGCAGATCGAAAGCTACGCCCCTAGCCATCAAGTCGGGTTTGGAAGCCTAAATTACATGGCAGACATCCGCGGAGATTTGATCTTCGACGGATTCGAGCCACAACCAAGCGCGCCGCACTGTCTCCCGGGGCATGATCTAGCTCTATCACCGAACAGTATCCTGGAGGCCGCAAACGCACCAGCTCTGACCCTTAATTCGGAGCCAGTTGTGTCAATCGAGGATGAGCGGTTGCACGTCACCTCGGGGGCTGCGATCTCAAAGGCGATCGAGCCGAACGCCGGCCCCACACTCCACATGACTCACGACTCCGAGGATCCGGACTCCTCTCCGGACTCCGAACCCCCCGCGCCCCTGCCGATCGAATCCGATTGGGCGCCAATAATGGAGTTCACCGCCGCGGACATCTTTCAGCACTCGTCTTTTGGCGATATCCTGAATTCTCTCAAGTCTCTCTCTTTATCAGGAGAGCCCTGTCCGAACTGCGGTCAGCGAGGATGGGATACGGACGATGAAGAAATTCAAAGCCCACCCACAACCCACTTGGTAGCCACTGTCGACAATTTAAACGTCGTGCTCAACTTTGACTCCGGAGACATCGACAGCATGGATGACGATGCAGGATACCGATGAACCAACGCCCATAGGGCATTGGACAGCCACCTCATCTCATGATGTGTACATGGTGGATACCCCTAAAGGAAGCGACAACAAGGAAAAAGGGGATGGAACGGGAGATCGACCCCCGAAAAGCAATCAAAGCATCGGCGTAAACGCCGACCCAAGCCCCGCCTCGATAAAAACCCAGCCATAGAGCAGGACGAGCCGATAGACGACGAGCCGGCCTTAGAGCAACCGTCCGAACAGGGCAACACGGATAGAGAAACCGAACATCCCTCCTCCGGCGAAAACGGCATTCCGGACAACCTCACGCCGGATAAACCCATGGAGCAGAAGAATCTCCACGAGAGGCTCGTTGCAACTGCACGCAGCCTGAAAAAGCAGAAGCGGAAGCTAAAAACAGCGGAAGATGCACTCCGGATTAGAGGGAGCAAAGTAATCAATACCGCAGATAAATACGGCGACGGTAGCCGCACTAAAAGCTATCCAAAAAGAAAGCTACTGCCTGAATTCGACGAAGAGGCCCTAGAGCCCTCGCATTCAAAAAATAAGAAAGCCACACGGTTGGATAGACGACCCCATAAAGTGGCAAGCGGCAAGCAGCGCTGCACTTAAATCGGCATGCGACCCACCTAAGGATTCGCGTCATGGCCCAGTTAGGTCCATTTATGGGCCAAGAAAGCAAGCTCTCGTAAGCAATGCAATAAAGCCATCATCAGAATCCGGCACACCCAAATACAGGGGCGCCGCACACCCCCTATGTTTCACTGATGAGGTCCTGGACTATGAATTTCCAGAGGGATTCAAACCCGTAAACATAGAGGCATATGATGGAACAACAGACCCTGGAGTCTGGATCGAGGATTATATCCTCCACATACACATGGCTAGAGGAGATGATCTCCCCGCCATAAAATATTTACCCCTTAAGCTTAAAGGGACAGCCCGGCATTGGCTTAAAAGCCTTCCTGAAAACACAATTGGAACTTGGGAAGAGCTCGAGGATGCTTTCAGAGCAAATTTTCAAGGGACCTATGTCCGCCCTCCGGATGCAGACGATCTTTGTCACATAACTCAACAGCCCGGAGAATCAGCTCGGCAGTTCTGGAATAGATTCCTCACTAAAAAGAATCAGATAGTCGACTGTCCGGACGCCGAAGCCTTAGCAGCTTTCAGGCATAACGTCCGAGATGAATGGCTCGCCAGACACCTCGGCCAAGAAAAGCCAAGAACAATGGCCGCACTAACAAGCCTCATGACCCGCTTTTGTGCAGGAGAGGATAGCTGGTTGGCAAGGTGCAGCCCCGGCGACCCAAGTACATCCGAAACTAGGGTTGGAAATGGAAAACCGCGACGCCACAAGGACCGTCGCCGGACTAAGGAAAAAAGTCCGAAGAGCACGGCAGTCAATGCCGGATTCAAAGGCTCACGACAAAATCAGACAAAATCGCCCCTCCAAGATAACAGGGACGATCCATCCAACTTAAATAAAATCCTGGACAGGATATGTCAGATACACAGTACTCCCGGGAAGCCTGCTAACCATACCCACAGAGATTGTTGGGTTTTCAAACAATCCGGCAGACTCAATGCCGAACACAAGGGGCTCGACACACCAAGCGAAGACGAGGATGAACCCCAAAAGCAGAGCACCAGAAAACAAAAGAACTTCCCACAAGAAGTAAAAACAGTGAACTTACTTCACATAACAAAACGTGCGGCGCCCATAAAGGTACGCACCACACGACCTATCCCCAAAGGGTCCCGCCACTGGTTGTCAAAACCAATCATCTTCGATCAGCTAGATTATTCTAGAAATATCAAGAATGCAGGCTGGACTGCCTTGATACTCGATCCAATAATTGGCGGGCTCCGGTTTTGAAATGTCCTTATGGACGGCGGCAGTGGACTAAACCTGATATATCAGGATACAATCCATCACATGGGGATAAACCCAGCAAGAATCCGCCGCAGCAAAACCTCCTTTCAAGGGGTAACGCCTGGTCCGGACACCCATTGTATGGGTTTTCTCCGGCTCGAAGTTATATTCGGCTCTGCCGATAACTTCCGCCGCGAAAAGCTGACCTTCCATATCGTCCCGTTCTCAAGTCGCTATCAAGCACTACTGGGACGCGAAGCTTTCGCCCGCTTTAACGCAATACCGCATTATGCATCTCTCACGCTTAAGATACCTGGTCCATGAGGCATCATCTCTTTGAAGGGGAAGCATTAAAGTGCGCCTCCCCAAGCAGAGGACTGTGCGGCCGCTTTGACAGCCCCACAGTAAAATGGCCTTACCGGCCAAAAAACTTCGAAATAGGTCATTAAAGACCACGAACGCGGATAAGCGAGTTCGGGACAAAATCATCATTGATGCAGGCTTAGTGGCCATATACCCCCACTAGGGGCTCCATGCATATACAATAAGAGACAATAAAGCTCAATTTTGTATTTTTTACTTTATACTTTGTTTATTTTAAACTTTTGTTCGGCACGACCCGTTTTCAACTCAGTTCCTCTCTTTTATAGATGAACGTCGTGCGGCGCCCGTCCAGGATACGGCACAACGGAGACACAGGCGCAGACGTGCAGTAGGGACCCATCCAAAAGGATTCTTTTTAGATTAAGACCCTGCGTAAACCTTTTTTACTGTCTCTTGTTGCTACACATCCCCTGGTTTTTTCTGATATAACCAAAGGAGGAGCCTGGCGTCTTGGCATGTGGCCACGTCAGAATTTTTTGCACGTACCTGGACACTAGCGGCTTTTTTAATAAAGAGTGTTGTTTCACCCGCACTCATAAAGACCGAACACCTTAGGGAGTGTTCGGCATCGCGAGTTTTGGCATTATATGCATCAGCTCCGAATCATGTCTTTGGTCAAATGTTGGGTTGCCCGGCTCCTGAGTTTGGCTACCTTACGTTCCGCTTTATCGGCTAAGGTAGCACCAGGAGAACTACTGCGATTGTGCCCCGGTTCGGCCGGGCGAGCACCTCAGTAGAGAAAGCCGAAAACTGACTGTCATGATGTAGCGTGAGACTGGTTAGCCACTCGATGACCTATCGGAATCTATCGGATTCCTCCACTTTAACAAAGGGCCGCTTCCCGGTCAGGCACATACGCGCCCCGAACTCGGGCGAGCGCAGTCACCACCAAGGGGCTACCTAAATAGTCTCACTGTCAAGCTCCTATGGCTAAGTGAAAGTGTTAAAGCATTATAGTCCGGTTGCCTGGCCCGCTACGCTATCACCTCCTTTGTAGGACCAAGACGTTGGGTTAAGTGTGAAAATGCGTCTTCTGCGAGCACCCCTGCACTATGTGCGTGGGGGCTGAAGCCAACGACTGCCATCTTTCAGATTTTGTATATATATATCTTAAAACGGCCGCACAGGAGGTGTTCCCAATACTTGAAGGCACAAGTATATAAAGGCCACTACAGTTTATCAAAATATTACTTTATAATTACATATGCTATCATAACATAGCATCTTTCGAGCACTGCGGTTCTATTACACGAGCGCCTTCAAGGACTTCCTGAAAATAGTGCTCGGAGGGTACTTGGCTTTTGTCCAAATCTCAGGACGCAACAACGGTGGTCTCCATCTCTTCCCAGTATGTCTTGACACGGGCAAGAGCCATCCTTGCGCCCTCTATGCATGCTGACCTCTTCATTGCATCAATACGCGGCACCGCGTCAAGGAATTGCTGCACCAAGCTGAAATAACTCTTCGGCTCCGATCTCCCCGGCCACAGATGACCCATGATGTACTTCATGGCGAGTCCGGACAACCTATTCAGTTTGGCCCATTGAGCCAAACGATCGTCCACTGCCAGTGGACGCTCTGGATTGTGAAACTGCGACCAGAAAAGCTTTTCCACTTCATGATCTTTCTGATCTCGAAAGTGTTCGGTCGCCTCAGCAGCACTCGCTGCCAAATCCAGATAGGTATCCTCCACACTCCACATCCGGTCCAACGGAGCAAACTTCGGATCGCAAAATTTCCTTCGCAGCATAAAGGGCTTTCCAGCCGCAATCTGTTCGGCCTGACGCAGCTCCTCCTTCGTAGCTCTCATCGTAGAGCGCGCGTCCTTGGCATTGGCAACGGCCTTCTCTAAGTCCGTCTGTTTCGCCTGGTCTTCTTTCTCAAGAAGTCTACAACGGTCTGCAGCACTCTTTAACTTTTCGGCCATCTCTTCCTTGCTTCGGCAATGAGCAGCCTGTTCGGCTCTCAGCTCTTCAAGGGCTTTCTTGGCAGCCGCATCACTTTCCCTGGCTTGTTCTTTAGCTCGGGCAAGTTCTGCCCTAAGACTCTCCACGGCGGCCGCACCATCTGCGTCAAGCACACACATCGTAAGACACTGGCATAAAACTCTTCTTACCTGATGCCGCCCAAGGAATTACATACCTTGAACCACATCAAGCCGCTTGTTGACAAGCGTGATGTCGGCATCTGCCACGTCCAGTTGCCGCTTTAGTTCGGCAAAATCATTAGTTCGGCTCGATTCCGGACATCATGCTGCCTACATTCAAAGGCGACATCTTGGACCTGGGATTATGATCCTCCGCGTGCCGTCATTTCTTGACGACGCGCAAAGTCTCAGGGGCTACTATCTACACAGGGCGCATCTTATTCATGCGCAACTGACAAAAGTGTACATTATCTAATGTACCTCAAAACCCGTCAGTAAACTTTCGACGGCCTCATGCAATCCGCTCTCTGCGGATGAGATCCTTTCAATCACCGTGCCCATCAATGCACGGTGCTCCTCCGAGATAGAAGCTCGCCACAGCAGAATCTTTAGCTCCTCCGGCCGAGCACCAGACGGTGCCGGACTTGTCCCACGACCTCTTTCGAAGGCCGGACGCGGAGAACCTCGGGGGGCCACATAGCTATCTTCCGCCCCTGCCGGATTTGGAGAAACCCTCCACGACGACACCTCAGGGTCGCCCGCCTCGCTAGGCGGCACGGCAGGGGGAGGTGTCCCGCTCTCCATCATCTCTGGAAGGAGATCCCCCGAAGAAGAGCTCTACTGAGAAGGGCTGAGGTCCGAGCTACAAGGTAAAAATTCGGTTAATCTTCTCAGATATAAATCAAGGATTTCCCTCATCCCTCGAAAGGAAAATCTTTCTCTACTTACGGCTCGCTGGAGAGCTGATCCCCTTGAGGGCGTAGTCCGGCCAAGGAACTCCCCGGCGTCGGACCCTCTGACGAGGATTTTTTCCCCCGCTTAGAGGCCATGGTTTCCGGGTCGTCAGAGGCGGCTCTCTTCTTCCCCTTAGGAGAGGAATTGTCGGTTCCTCCCTTCGGAGCAGCCTCCTTCGAGGAGGCCATAGTTTCCTTGTCCTCCCCCTTGCTTCCCTCCAAAGGCATTATCTCCAGCATCCTGACCAGCACGGGATCCGGCCTGGTCTCGGGAAGGGGAGCCGGACACCTGATCAGCTTTGCCTTCGCTATCCACTCCTGTTTAAAAGGACAGCTCTTTTAGGGGCAAGTTTACGACAATTATACGGATAGAAGGTCCGGGCACAAGGTTGCTTACTTGATTATCCGGGCGATTGCAGCTTAGGCCTGCATCCTCGGTTAAATCCGGACACATCTCTTGTGATCCAAAGAACAGTTTATACATCTCCACGGGCGTTGCGCCCATGAAATTCTGGAGAGCTCGCGGTCCCTCTGGATTGAACGCCCACATGCGAAGGGAGCGACGTTTGTCGGGCAATATTCGGCGAATCAGCATGACCTGCGTCACCTTGACCAGGCTGAGGTCTCCTTCCAAGAGATCCTTAATGCGGCCCTGTAACAAGGGCACGTCTTTGGGCAAACCCCAATCTAACCCTCTGTTGACCCATGACGCTGGCCATGGTGGGGGACCCGAGCGAAAGGCAGGAGGCGCCTACCACTTGGTGCTCCGGGGAGCGGGGATATAAAACCACTCTCGTTGCCACAAGCCTAGCTCCTCTTGAAAAGAGCCCTCGGGCCATGGAGCATCAGCATTTTTGCTTATAACAGTGCCTCCGCACTCGGCGTGCCGTCCCTTGATCATCTTCGGCTCCACTTTGAAGGTCTTGAGCCATAATCCGAGTGAGGGGTAACACGGAGGAACGCTTCACACACGACAATAAACGAGGAGATATGGAGGATGGACTCCGGAGCTAAGTCATGGAATTCCAGCCCGTAATAAAACACCAGTCCCCTCACAAAGGGATCCATTTGGAAGCCCAACCCCCGAAGGAAGTGAGACATGAACACCACGCTCTCACCGGGCTGGGTACTGGGAATGACCTGCCCTTGAGCAGGCAACCTATGCGAAATTTCGCCGGTCAGAACTTAGCCTCCCTCAACTTTAGTACCTCCTCCTCCGTGATGGAGGAGGGCGCCCATCGGCCTTGAAGGTTAGAACCAGACATTGTCGAAGGTCCGAAGCGCCTGGAATCTGGAGCCTAGGGTGTTGGAACTCGAGGCGACGGGCGAACTCGCTTGAGATTGAAAAAAGGAGTAAGGCCTTGGTCTCTTTATAAGAGGTTGAATACAAAGAGCCCTCCCCGTAAATGTTCGGGACTCGTCTTTAATCGAGGAAACGTGCTAACGGGCACGGTTGGGTTACCCACGTCCATATTGATGAGAATCCCGTAAAAGGGGTACACGATCTCTGCCTTGACAAGACGTGCCAAGGAAACCGCCCCGCAAAACGTGCTGAGGTGGAAAAGTAAAAACGATTCGAGTAAAGGACTTGGCCGTAGTGTGATGACGCACTGTGGAATACGTCAGCAGATTTGATTTGTGTTAATATTATTCTCTCTATGGCAATATGTGGAAACTTATTTTGCAGAGCCGGACACTACTCTTGGTGTTTACAATCTTCTATGAAGGACTTGGAGGAGGAACCCGCCTTGCAATGCCGAAGACAATCTGTGCGCCGGACTCGTCGTCATTGAAGCCTGGTTCAGGGCCTACTGAGGGAGTCCTGGATTAGGGGGTGTTCGGGTAGCCGGACTATACCTTCAGCCGGACTCCAGGACTATGAAGATACAAGATTGAAGACTTCGTCCCGTGTCCGGATGGGACTTTCCTTGGCGTGGAAGGCAAGCTTGGCGATGCGGATATTCAAGATCTCCTACCATTGTAACCGACTCTGTGTAACCCTAACCCTATCCGGTGTCTATATAAACCGGAGGGTTGTAGTCCGTAGGACATCAACTCCATATACAACAATCATACCATAGGCTAGCTTCTAGGGTTTAGCCTCCTTGATATCGTGGTAGATCTACTTTTATACTACCCATACCATCAATATTAATCAAGCAGGAGTAGGGTATTACCTCCATCGAGAGGGCCCGAACCTGGGTAAAAACATCGTGTCCCTTGTCTCCTGTTACCATCCGGCCTT